>NC_057358.1:129980052-130652552 GCF_016509475.1 Prionailurus bengalensis
GCCAGGCGCCCCTTGAATTTTAACTTTAAATACTCGTTCTGTTCACACTTTTCAGTATTCTTCTTTGGAAGTTCCACCTCGCCTGCATTGGATTTTGCCTTTATTCCGTGTATTTTTTGCCAGACCTTTGTCTTCATTTCATTTTGCTCATTGACCTCATTTTTGTCTTCGCTGTCGATTACTATTTCTTTTTTAACAGTGTCTTTTTCCCCTTGTGTGAATTCTGCTATCTCACTTATTTCTGCAATGGCTTTATTTTCCTTCTCTCTTCTTTGTTAAGCTTGACCAGTTTCCTCTTAATTGCCTCCTGTTTTGCCGTGTCTTCCCTGAGCCCTGAGATCACGTGTTTTGCTCTTATATCATAAAGGAAATCGCTTCACTCGCTTTAAGAAAATGAATCGCAAAAGAATTGTTGATCATTTTCATCAGCTTTTTGGCAACACCTTTCTGGTGAGTGTTCTTTATCTGCCATTTCTTTCTGATTTTCTTTGTCCAGTTTCCATTTGGACCTTGAACCTATATATATGTTTTATTGTGGTAAAATATAGGCAGCATAAAACGAACCATTTTAATCATTTTTTAGGTGTACCCTTCAGCAGTATTAAGTACATGTACATTCTTTTGCACCCATCTCCAAAACTTTTTCATCTTCCCACACTGAAACTCTGTGTCCATTAAGCACTAATTCCCCATTCCTGCTCCCCCCTCCCCGCCCCACCCCTCAGCTCCTGCCGACCACTTTTCTACCCTCCATCTTTGTGAACTTGACTCCTCCAGCACCCGCATATAAATGGAATCCTACAACATTTGTCTTTTGTGTCTGACTCATTCCGCCAAGCGTAACGTCTTCAAGGTTCATCTGTGGTGTGGCATGGGGCAGAATTTCACTCCTTCTTAAGGCTGAATCATATTCCATGGTATATTTTGTATATCTATTCCATATCCCACATGTTATGTTTCTCTACTTACCCATTTGTGTTGTTTCTACCTTTTGGCTACTATGACTAATGCTGCCGTAAACACGGGTTTACACATATCTGCCGGAGACCCTGCTTTCAGGGTCTTTTTGCATATCTACCAGGCAGTGGATTGCTGGAAATATAGTAATTCTACTTTTAATTTGGGGGGGTAACTGACATACACGTTGGCTGCACCATTTTACATTCAATACCCTAGCAATGCACAAGTTTCTCCACGCTCTTGCCAACCCTTGTTATTTTCTCTCTCTCTCTCTTTCTCTCTCTCTCTCTTTACAATCTGTATCTTAGCAGGTATGAGATGGTCTCTCATTGTGGTTTGGGTTGGCATCTCCCTGATGATGAGTGATGTGGAGCATCTTTTCGTGGGTTTATTGGCCATTTTTATGTTGTCTTTGGAGAAATGTCTACTCGGGTCCTTAACCCGCTCTTCAGTTGGGTCGATTGTTGTTGGTGGGTTAATATATTTTTTGTGGAGGCCTTGTTTGGGTTGCTTGCTTTCATGGACCAGCTATTTATGGGAGATTGAAATAAGGAAGAAGTCAGGACTGTGTTCTATGGCAACAGAGCTGTTCTTTCTGATCTGGGGCGTTCTGCACGAGTTTCTGTTTCTGTTTCCCCCAAGCAGGGGAATCGGGCAGTTTTCAAACTGTTCACAACGCTGACCCTCTTCTCCTCTCGTCTCAAGGACAAACTGCCTCCTCCAGATTCAGCTCGTCTCACCAGCTTTCCTCATTTAGTGCATTGATTCTTGGAGCCAGTCCCGATTTGGTGCCAACCCGCACACTTTATTCTCACCATTTTAAAAAGGGATTTTACTTCTGCACTTCGGGAATGCCCTTCACCTTGAAGAGGAGCATTTTTCTTTGCAATTACTGGCATCATCTCTCCTTTTCCTGCCAAAGCCCTGCTCATTTTTCTTGCGTTTGGCAAAGTGGGAAAAAACGTTACCTATTTCTCACGGTTTCTAATAGATGATGCCTCCGTCCTTTCCTTGTTGCTTTTGAGTAATTGCCAAGAGAAGTTGACAACTTGCTCCAGTCGTCCGGTATCCATTTATCCAGAAGTTCCAGCAGCATCACAGGATAACGGAGACATTATCTCTGTTCTGGGGCCTTCCCTCTGCTTCTATCTCTCAGGCAACTTCCTCCTCGAGTCGTTAGGGGAGCCCTTTCATTCCCCAATTTCCTCTATAATATTGGCACTTGCCAGGGTTCTATTCTTGGCTCTTTCCCGGCTTCTAGTCTCACCGCCTTCCATAGATTCCATATGTTTACCAATTCCTAGGTCTGACTCACTGGGTCTCAGCTCTGGGTGAAGACACCCTCCCCCCCTCCCCCAACCTAACTGTGGGGTCTCTTTTCTTCTTTAGGAGGTGAAACTATGTCTCTTCTGGGTCAAGACCCGTTGTCACCTGTAGAGAGACAGGCGTGAAGGGGGCCTTGAAGCTCTATGACTACACCATCACCTGGAATCTACCCACGTAACACCCCCCTTTTCTCAGTAGATTCCTCTGACTACAGCGCCCTCTCTCAACCTATAATGGAAGATGCGGGAGATTGGCAAGTGACTCGGGGCCCCGAGCGTGTGTGATCCCAGTTCCTAAAGCGAAGTTGAGGGTCTAAGGTCTCATTCCTACCCTATTTCCCCCACAATCTGGCTCACACCCGTCTCACAATTTGACCAACAGCATCCAGGGCCCCTTAGCCACAGGGCCGATATTTTATAAACCCCAAATCAGAATATGTATCCAGATCACGATATAACACCTGCGTGAGCCCCACCGACACCGGCGATTCTCAGCCGGATTTGAATACTGTTCTGCATACAAGAGATACCCTGGAATGAAAAGGACCCAAAAGGTCAGCACAACAGGTTAGGAACGCTTGTCACGTGTGGAGTGTTTTAAAAGACGACAATATTGATACTTAACGACGTTAACGTGCCCGACTCTTGCTCGCCTCGGCATGTGCCCGGCGGTATTGCCTGTGCTAAATGCCTTTACCAAAGCGAGCTGGCGAGTTTGTCGTGACCAGGGAGGTGAGGAATAAAGATGCCTCATTATGCCTCATTGTTTTTAGTTCACTGGTTTTCGTTGTGAAAGCAGCATGTGATTTCTGCAGCACGTTTCGATAAGACAGATGAGGGGAAGGTACAGGTGTGGGTCGTCCGTCCCCTAAGCGTCTCTCTCCTGGGCTGAGCCTGCTCACCGCTGGGTGTAGCTCCACCCAGAAATCCCCCCCTCCCCCCGCCGTGGTCCTAGACCACTGCATATACAATCTTTTTAAAAATCGAGACTATGTTCTTCAATTTTTTTTCTTAACGCATTCTGGGTCTTCCAGGTCGGTTCGTATAGATTGGTTTCATTCTTCTTTGTGTCCATAAGTCTTTCTTTTATATTGGTGTGTTTTCATGGGAACAGTCCCCCTCCAGGGATATTGCAAATTGTTTCCATTTCTCTTGACCACCTCAAGGCACTAGTGAAGGTTTTTATCACACACCCTTCTCTGTACGTGCTGTTGTGTTTGCGTGGGGTGAATTTCTAGAGGGGGGATGTGAGCCTCAGCATATGCACGTTCTGTGTTCTGAGCTACTCCAAATCGTCCTTCCAAAAGTTCTATCACTTTATGCTCCAACAAAGTGCCTGAGAATACACACTCTCTCCCCTCTCTCTTTCTCAGCAACACGGGATGCTTTTATTCTTTTCGCTTTTGCCAAAGTGGTCAAGGAGATGGTATCTTGCTGTGGTCTAGATATTCATTTTGGGGGCTGCTAATGATGTTAAGCATCTTTACATGTGTCCGTTGGCCATTGTACTTCTTCCTCTGTGAAAGTCTTTGCGAAGAACACAAGAAATGCCTGTTTATAGAAAATGAGAACAAGTGAGTTTGAAATAGCTAGGATTTTGTTATTACCCTTTAAGTCTTCAAAAAAGAGGAGGTGTGGGCGAGGGCTGGGGCCAGGTTTCAGGCACAGGAAAGAGAAACATTTATCAATCACATTAAAAACCTTTAAAAATGAAAAGCTTCTAGGGGTGCCTGGGTGGCTCAGTCAGCTAAGCATCTGGCTCTTGATTTCAGCTCAGGTCAAGACCTCACAGTTCATGAGATAGAAACCCACGTCTGGCTCTGCGCAGACAGCACGGCGTCTGCTTGGGATTCTTTCTCTTCTCCCTCTCCCCCATTTGCGTGTGTGTGCACTCTCTTTCTCTCAAAAATAAATACACTTAAAAAAAATCAAAAGCATCCTGATGAAGATGTGGGAAACAAGACAATCTGCAGATTCTTTTAAGCTTCCAGAAAACAAGCAATTCTCACGTCATACAAATTGCCCCAGAAACAAAAATCACAGCATGCAAGTGAGCATATTCTACGATGTGAATATAACACTGATAATAAGCCTTGATTACCTGGAAGGGAAACCATAGCTCAATATTTATGACTCTGAGATAAACATATTGAATACAGTAGGGAATGTAAATCTATAATAGGCTGATACAAAACCCTGCAATGACCAAGTTGGGTTCTTCACGGAACAGAAGGACAATTCGATATATGGAAATTTATGCACACCATACACCTTATTCATGGGATAGATAAAAAAGGAAAATTATGATCATCTCATTAGAGTCTGAAAATTCAGCACCTAATCCTAAGAAAAATATTGAAATATAGGAATAAAACACACACCTTATCACGATGAACAGTTTTTGTAAGCCAGCTGCCAACAGTGAAATACTAGGATCCATAAAATTAAGTAATTTAAGATTTCAAACTAACCCAATAAGGCATAGATCCAAAATAAGGAATATGAGTCTTAAAAAAAAAAATAAGAAAGAAACCCAGCATTATGTATTCACGAAGCATTCATTCGACAGCTATTATAATTAGTAAAACTTCAGTGAAGCCCAGAGGAGTATTAAAGACGAATAATATCTCTGTTGAGCAACAAAGCAGGTTAGAAAACACATTAGGGGCGCCTGGGTGGCTCTGTCGGTTGCACGTCTGACTCGATCTCAGCTCAGGTCTTGACCTCAGGGTCGTGAGTTCAGGCCTGCGTTGGGCTCTCTGCACTGGGCATCAAGACTACTTAAACACACACACACACACACACGTTAAAAGATACTATTCACAATAGCATGAAAACAATTTGAAGTAACCAGGAAACAATGCCAGCCTGCTGCGTCAAGAAGTAACAAATCTCGCTTCAAGGCGCTCACACCGTGCCACGGGGGTGCCACCCCGTGCCATGGGATAGGAACGTAGCAGATCCTCGGATTTAAGCAGGGATATGTCCTGAGCCCTCCTCAGTGGCCTGTATCTGCACATACTAGGACAGCGGATAACTGCCTTCATGAAGCGTAACGAGAATCAAGAGGAGCTCCCGGCCCCTGCGTGTGCGCCCTCACACCCGGAACCGCGGGAAGCCAGGAAGCAGACGGGGACACGGGAGCCCGTCACCGGCCCCGGCCGCCGGCCAGAGCCGCCGCTGCAAACAGGACGGGCTTGGTGCCATTACACACAGGCGGACTCATAGGGGTGACGAGACCACGGCAACCCCGATGGGCCACGAGGTGCGGCCCCCTCTTGCCACGCAGCGCGGAGGAGCGCTATGGAAAAGGCTTGTCGTGTAATATTACGGTTTACAACCAGCACACACGGCGGCGATACGTTATCCAAAGCCCGTGGAAAAGGACATGCCCTTGAAGCCAACCGGAAGTGGGTGAGCCAAGTCGATGGTTATGTTGCAGCCGTGGGGGTGATTTGTGTCCAAGCGGTTTTTGAGCAAGAGAAAAAGCCGCGGCAGAAGCGTCTTTAAACGGGGGCCAGTGTGCCGCGCTGCCCGCAGGGGGGACGCTCATTGTCCCTCTCCCCTTCTGCGTTCTTAGCCTGAGGCCCTGTCATAAGAGACTGACGAGAGAAAAATGAACGTGCGTGGCCTCGCGTACACGTGGGGAGTGGCTGAGGGGGGAAGTGATTCCCCAAGGTGGCTGAGAATTCAGTCTTAAATGCCAATTTTTTAAAATTTTTATTTATTTATTTTTAATTTTTTTAATGTTTGTTTATTTTTGAGAGAGCGGGAGAGAGACAGAGCACAAGCGGCAGAGGGGCAGAGAGAGAGGGAGACACGGAATCCGAAGCAGGCTCCGGGCTCCGAGCTGTCAGCCCAGAGCCCGACGTGGGGCTCGAACCCACGAACGGCGAGATCATGACCTGAGCTGAAGTCGGACGCTTAAGCGACAGAGCCACCCAGACACCCCTATTTATTTATTTTTGAGAGAGAGAGAGAGAAAGAGCGTGAGCAGGGAAGGGGCAGAGAGAGAGGGAGACACAGAATCCCAAGCAGTCTCCATGCTGTCAGCACAGAGCCTGAAACGGGGCTTGAACTCACAAAACCGTGAGATCATGACCTGAGCTGAAACCAAGAGTCAGACACTTAACCTACTGAGCCACCCAGACCCCCCTTAAATACCAATTTAATAGGAAAAAGGGGGGTAGGCCTCTTAGGGGGGAATAAATGCTTTCCAAGAAAGACGAATGGGCCCTTAGAAGAACAGGCAGGAGGTATGATAGCTTGTGACAAAGTGGGTCTGGGTGTGGTGTCGACTTCCAGTCCCCTGTGACAAGAGACTGTGGACACCCCCAGGGGGCATCTAAGACATCAGAGCACCTCTCGCGGGGTATGTCTTTAGGCAGATGAGGGGAGTTCAGAGAACGCCTCTTCCCGCCTTTGTATTTCAAGTGCCTTCAGCTCCAATCAATCAGTATCCCAAAGCGGCATCTTTTGGAGTGACACCTGTCACCCTCACCTGCCTGGTTGAAACAACCAGCCAGCCAATGGACTCATCTCTATGGAGGCTTCGGCAGAGACTGGACAATCCTGCCGGGACTGTAGATGGTAGAGGGTTGGACAGAATGGTCTCTCCCTTGCCTTCAAATTTACAGTGACATAAATAACATGACCTTGACCATCTTGTGCCTGTCGTTGGCTTATTGGATGATTATCAGAAGGCTTGGTGACTTCATCTGTCACGATTTCCTAAGATCACGATTTCTTAAGTCTTTGGCCAATCTGCTTTGCCACCAGAAACCTGAGAAATCGCCTGTTTTACCACCTTCTAGCCAGCAGTAGGTATTATCAGAGTTTAATTGGTCAAAATCCTTAGGCCAAAAAGCTATGAAATTTTTGAGATGTTAAGATTTTTAAAAGTTTATTTATTTTGAGAGACGAGAGAGAGAGAGAGAGAGAGAGAGAGAATCAGTGGGGGAGGGGCAGAGAGAGAAAGAGAGACAGAGAGCCCCAAGCAAGCTCCACCCTCCACGCTGAGCCTGACGCAGGGCTTGATCCCACAAATCCCACAAACTAGGAAATCATGACCTGAGCTGAAATCAAGAGTTGGATGCTTAACCGACTGAGCCATCCAGGCGCCCCATAGACGTTAAGATTTTTTTTTTTTTTAATTTTTTTTTCACCGTTTATTTATTTTTGGGACAGAGAGAGACAGAGCATGAACGGGGGAGGGGCAGAGAGAGAGAGGGAGACACAGAATCGGAAACAGGCTCCAGGCTCTGAGCCATCAGCCCAGAGCCTGACGCGGGGCTCGAACTCACGGACCGCGAGATCGTGACCTGGCTGAAGTCGGACGCTTAACCGACTGCGCCACACAGGCGCCCCGACGTTAAGATTTTTGATGTCTTCCAACTTTGTTTTTCTTATCCCCCCAATTATAACTAGATAGTCCCTTTTGCGGGCACATCAGTAAATATCTCCTGGACAAGATGAGCAGAGAAGACACGCGATGCATACTCTTTCACCCAGAGGCCTGGGAAGGCTGGGGGAGAGGAGTGGTTTGGACAGGTAATCCTAGAACAGGGATGTGTCGGGGGTGGGGGCGGGGGGCGGGCAGGGAATCCCCAGAATGTGCATTCTGGGAGGGCAGGGGTTTGGGCTGCCGTACTCAGCGCCATAATCCCGGCCTCTAGAATAGCGTCGGGCACAGACCTGACACTCAGGACATCTGCACGAGGACAGGAAATCTGATTGTTAATATCCAAATTCCGTCGCTAGGCTCTCATCAGCCTCACAGTAGGAAACACACAAATGGGTTCCAACTAAGTGGGCTGAAGTGTTCATCACGCGTTACCTCCCTTTGCAACCGGAAATGTGCAGAAACGGGGGGCTGGGGGGAAGGATTTACACATCCTCACAGAACTTGGCCCAGCCTCCCTCCACCTGTCCGTCCCTCTTCTGCTCTTCCGACCCCACCTCACGGCGCCGGTTCATCCTGAAGCGGCTCAGAACAGAGTCCTTCCCATGGGCTGCTGGCTGAGAACCCCCACTCGGACCAAAGTTAATTAGGTCACTTGCACGGTGCCCGGACAGAGAGATGGTTTTCTCTTTCTTAGGGGAATAGTAGTCTCGACCGGCAGGTGGGGCCGGCCAGAAGCTTCTGGAAAACTGGAGTCCCGGGTTCTTACCCTAATTCCATCGCAAACTGGGTTGTCATGTAGGGAAGGTCACCTCGCCCTTGGGCCAGCGTTCTCCTCTGTGACTGAGGGAGCAAACGAGGCAGGTGGCCGCTTTCCTTCCGTGTCAGGCCTGCAGAGGACATCACAAGCCGATGTAGCCTACACGTGTGTCGAAATAGTGTGAACGTGGTCTGGACGTCCTTCCAGTAACGGCAGGGGCGTGGACGCCTTTGCCCTCTATGGACGGATGATCTGGGGAGCCTTCCACCAACACCCTATAGATCTGAGACAGGCTAGAGGGGGGCTGGACTCCTAGGCGTACAGAGACGTCCCAAAGAAAACTCCGAGCAAGCCGGTTTTTTTTAAATTTATTTTTATTTTGTTTTTTTGTGATCTGTCCTCAAGATTCGCTTCTTTGTGTTTTTAAGTGTATTTATTTTGAAAGTGAGAACCGGTGGGGGAGGGGCAGCGAGAGGGGGAGACCGACGATCCAAAGCAAGCACAGTGCTGGCAGCACAGAGCCCGATGCGGGGCCCGATCTCACCAACCGTGAGAGCATGACCCGAGCCAAAGTCAGACGCTTAACCGACTGAGTCACCCAGGCACCTGTGAGCAAGCCTTTTTTTCGAGAGTGATGTCCTGACGGGGAAGGATGTCCAAAGGCCCCTCCCGCTTCCCTGGGCAAGGGTCACTTGGCTGGTCTACCTGAGGCTTTGCCCAAGGAGCAAAGAGATTGTCAAGGGGCTCTTTATGGAGGCCTTGGGGCTGCTTGGCCTCAGTATAGTTTTTCCACGAGCCCTGCCTTCTTTCCCAAACACCTCCTCTCCAGTATGGCTTACGGTATTCCTTAAACCCGTGCCCAATCTGTTGTAGACAGACAGGAACAAACCTAGGGGGCATCCGAGTCAGATTCTGTTACGTGCCACAAAAAGCCAATTAGAGCATCCTGCGCCGTCCAGCAGGGTCCCCTTGGGAAGCTCCCGATCCTATCAGATAATTTCACTTAGAAGGGTGATTTTCTCAAAGACCCTGCCAAACTCTGGTGTTCCAGGAGCTGGACCAAAGGGATTCCACGGGAAAATTGACACCAGTCTCGTCTCCAAAGCATAGGGAACATTTGAGTTAATGGAGAGAATTTTCTCAGCGGGACATTTTTCTTTCTTCACCACTTTTTCTTAGGATTACATGCTTCTCCTCCTTGCCTGTTCGCGAGCGAACAGAGCAGAAGCTTCTGTGTCTGGGTGCGACCACGTTCCCCAAATAACACAACGCTGGCAAGACGGATAGTACACCATTGGCCCTCCTCTATGGAAGATATTACATTATAATCAGGGTCTCACTGAAGGTTCTCTCTCCTTTTTCTTTGGAAGTATAGGCTATTCGACTAATTTCCTGAAATAATTCGATTACCCACACATGATACAAAACTCAAAAGGAACAGAAGGGCAAAGGTTAAAAGTAAATCTCCCTCAAACCTTTTCCCAGCTGCCCGGCTCTTTTGCCCAGAAGCAACCACAATTTCCCGGTAGATCCCCTTTTAACATCAAAAAAGAAAATCAAGCCACCTCCTCTATATATAGGCTGTTAGGACTCTTATTTTCCTGGATAGAATTGTTTGCAATCTGTTATTAGTGTTTAAGTTTTATATGTATGCATATATACATATACATATACATATACATATACATATACATACATATTCACACACATATGAATATGTATATATATTCATTAAGAAAAGATTACAGAAGTCAGTCAATGCTTTCAGGGTACATTTTATTCATCACATCAGTCTCCATTATGGGCAGAAGAAAGCGAGCTGTCCATGGGTGAATGGACTGGGAAGCCGTTCTGGACGCACAGCACGATCGCTTGAACCGTGTCTCCTGCTATAAACACACGGTCCCCGGGGTCCCCGGGGTCTCCGGTCACGTCGCTCCCCGCTTATACCTTGATTCTCAGGGCCCTGCTCCCTGAATGTGTTAGAGAACTCCGATTACCAGAAGTTTGTAGCTTACTGCTGAGCCTGCCCTAGAGCTGGAAAACGAACCAAGTGATACGAACTGTACATCCTGCCGGAAGAGCTGACACGGTATAAGGAAGCATCCGTGCCAGGAAACCTATCCGAGGAGGAAAAAGCGTTTCTCTTCTGTTTCCCCTTGCAGAAGTAGAAGCTGGAAAAGAACATCAGAGAGCTGCACGCTATTGCCGACCAAGTGGACGCGACCCATAAGATGCTCGCCAAGACCAGCCTGGTGGCCGGCGCCTCAGACGCCGTCTCTGGCGTCTTAAGCATCTTGGGTTTGGCCCTGGTACCCGTGACAGTAGGGCGGAGTCTGATGCTCTCAGCGGTGGGGCTGGGCCTGGGGGCAGCCGCTGCTGTCGCCAACATGTTGACGAGTGTCTTAGAAAATAGAAGCAATATGGCAGCCAGAGAAAGAGCCAGCAGACTGGTGCCTATGGAAACAACGACGGAGTACAAAGCTTTTGAAGAAATAAGGCTGTCTGAAATCAGTGTTGTGTGCGTTGATAGGTGTGTCAGACTCATCAAGAAGGTCAAGGGACTTCGTGCCTCCCAGGTGGCCAAAGCCAACTCTGGCTTCATGGCTATAGGTCAATACGGCCATAAGCCGTCTCCCCTTCTGGAGGGCCGGAGGGCTGCAGAGAGCAGCTGAAGGCTCAGTCCTGTCCGTGAGCAAAGGTGTCCGGGTGCCGGGTGCTGCTGGGGCTGGCTTGTCACCTTTGCAAGACGTGCAAAGCCTCCTGCAGAGCCGGAAGCACCTGGAGGAGGGGGCGAGGGCAGAGACAGCCGAGGCACTGACGACACTCGCCAAGGAGCCGGAGCAGGAGCTGAGGCAGCTCACCCGGCACCACAAGCTGACCATCCAGGGGCGGGGCTGTCGGAGAAGCCCGTTCCTGAAGGAGGAGGTAGGAAGAGGGTGCGGAAGGCAGACGTGGTCCCCGTCTTCCTAGAGCCTCCCAGGAGGCGAATGCTGGGTCGGTAGACGCATACACAAATACATGATCAGAACTGTCCTTTCTTCAGAGAGAGGACTTTGCCCACGCCCCTCAGCTAAATTAGGCCCCTCCTCTTTCCAGAACCCCGCTGTTTTCTCTCAAGGCGCTGAGCACATGCTTTAGAAATCACATATTTCACTTAGGTATTCCCCGTCCGTCTTCCCGTACGATGTACCCTCTGGGAGGGCAGGGATGAGTCCCCAGCCTCCCGCAGCACCTGGCACGCCATAAGGGTGCCACAAACCTGTGTTGGACGACCTGAGGTGGCATTCCAAATGAGTTGGGAAAAGGATTTTTATTTGAAAAAAACGGTTGATAGCTCTAGCCTCTCTTATTTGGGGACGTTCAATATCTAGCTTTAAAAACAGAAGTGAAAACTACCACATAGAGGAGAATTTCAAAAACTCCTCTTTAATTATACAGAGAGTATGAAATAAGACTGGGCAGCAAAGCCACTGACTGAGACCCTGACAAGGGACACACAAGCCTTTGCCGAAGGTGTGAAGGCTCATGAATTCATTCATTCATTCATTCACAGTTTCTATTTAACTGTTTTAAATTTAAATTTATTTTTTTTTTATTTTAGAGATAGGGTGTGAGCAGGGAAGGGGCAGAGAGAGAGAGAGAGAGAGAGAGGGAATCTGAAGTAGGCTCCACACTCAGCATGGAGTCCAATGCAGGGCTCGATCCCACAACCCTGGGATCATGACCTGAGCTGGAATCAAGAATCAGACGCTCAAGTGGCTGAGCCACCCAGGTGGCCCCTTAGATTTTAATCAGCTGAGGTCGCGACAGGGACCGAGGGCTGAAGGGAGTGTTCCCAAACTTGTCTGCATGTTGGAAGTGCCTGGGAAGCTGTGACAAATACTGATGAGCAGGTGAGTCCCGCTTGCTCTTAGGGACTGGGATTTAATTGATCTGGGGTATGACCTGGACTGGGGGGGGGGCGGTGTTGCAGGATCCCCAAATAATTCCATTCTACAGCCAAGTTTGGGAAACTTTGCTTTTAAGGAGTGAGGTGTTCTTACTCACTGCATCAATATACTTTTACTCTTTGGGTACATCTTCTAACTTCTTTTTTTTTAATTTTTTAAATGTTTTTAAATTTATTTTTAAAGGAGAGAGAAGGACAGAGCATGAGGGGGGGAGGAGCAGAGAGAGAGGGAGACACAGAATCCCAAGTGGGCTCCAGGCTCCGAGCTGTCAGCACAGAGCCTGACGCGGGGCTTGAACTCACAAACCGCGAGATCATGACCTGAGCCGAAGTCAGACGCTCAACTGACTGAGCCCCTCTAACTTCTTTTTTTTTTTTTTATGTTCATTTATTTTTGAGAGAGACAGCATGAGCGGGGGAGGGGCAGAGAGCGAGAGTAAGAAAAAGAATCCCAAGTAGGCTCCGCGCTGTCAGCAAAGAGCCGGAGGTAGGGCTTGAACTCACGAGTTGTGAGATCATGACCTAAGAGTTGGACGCTTAACCAACTGAGCCACCCAGGAGCCCCATATAGTCTAGCTTCTTAATAACCAGCGGAAGATTTGGGGGTAAACTATGAGACACGAGGCTTCGTATTCGAAAGCGTCTTGCCTGTCATGCAGTACAAGCCAGGTCGTCGCGAGAAAAGACACAGTCTCTGCTCTAATGGCCCTGGGGACCCAGCAGGGGGACAGACCCCAGATGAGCCATTAACAAGGAAGAGAGGTGGAAGGTACCACCCAAGGATCACAGGGGGCTGTGGGAGACCCTGACAGGGGTACCTACTCCTGGGTAGGCTCCTGATTCTGCTACGCGCATGTGCAATCCTGGGCTCGCGTCTCTGCCGCGTCACCTCACTGAGCCCTGCGCGCACCCCGGCTGTGTGCATCTCCAGCCAGAGGGGCCACTCGTTGTGGTATTCAATGCACAGACACCCACGGGGCGCCTCTTTGCCGGCAGTACTCCAGGCCGCACGAGAAACACAGAAGGACCCAGTGTGGAATGCGAGCCACACGCCAGCCCTGGCATGGCTGGACGCCCAGGTGAACCTTCTGGAAGATTCTAATTATTGCCACAGACGTGAGTAAACTATTCCCGTTTCCTCTTTGTCCTCGCCAGTCGAGCTGCCTCCACGGAACCTTGGTTTAGCAGAGGCAAAATACAAGTGTCCAACTAGGAAAACTCAGGGCAGGGAAATTTAATGATGGTCGAAGTCCAGCACTGGCCATGGTAATCCTTGGGGGTTCCGGAACTCCTCGGGACAGAAGGGAAATGTGCGAGAGATAAGAGTCTCTGTGTGTACAGATGGGGTCGGGGGACAAGGAGACTTAAATATGCATGTTAATTTAAGCTGAGGTTGGGCCACGTTTAGAGCACGTGTCTTCTCCAAATTGTACGTAACTACACAGAGCATTTAGAATTAAAGTTTTTTAAAAAAAAAACTCCTTCATTTTTATATATTTTTTTAATGTTTATTTTTGAGAGAAAGAGAGCATGAGGCGGGGAGGGCAGAGAGAGAAAGGGAGACAGAATCCGAAGCAGGCTCCAGGCTCCAAGCTGTCAGCACAGGGCCCCACACAGGGCTCGAACTCAGAACGGCGAGATCATGACCTGAGCTGAAGTCAGCCACCCAACCGACTGAGCCACCAGGCACCCCCAAAATTAGATTTCTTAAAAAGGAAGACCACAGCCCATAGCTTGCTGGACTTAATTTAGTTTCTTACATCACTTCAATGAATACAGCTTCTGCCTCACTACTGACTGAAGCCATAATGGGAGGAGAATGAGTTTTCTAAAAGACCATTCCCATGGCTGAAAACCAAGAAGTCTAGTCTTTTGGGTTCTTGAACCCAACTCCAACGTGAGTGTGTGTGTGTGTGTGTGTGTGTAACCAACACATTAAGGTAGAATATGCTTGACTGTTCCACCATAAGAAAATTCTAGGCTAACCTGACTGATTCATGAGCCTGTTTTGCAGACGTTGACCAACCACCAGTAAGACTGGCTAAGATGGGAGCACACTGGGAAGAATTCTTGGAACCTCGAAGAAGGGACCAGGAGTGAGCGAAAGTAATCTCTGCAAGGACACACCCCAAGATCTCCCCCCACGCGTCACGCTCACACTGCCATTTTTGACCAGGTGTCCCATGAACAGACAAGAGTCCTGAATGCGCTTGTTCAGAAAGGAAGACACCTGTCCTTCCCTATATCCACGTAGCATATTTCGTCCAACTTCTATGCTGATTACAAAGGAAATGAAAGAATATGAATGGACAGCCAGATGAAGAGATATGTAGGGCGAGGACCTGAACAAAGGAGCTTCTGTCCTAGCTAAAGTTTGGGCCCCAACATGGTGGCCCGTGGAGGTGTTCTGGCTCCCCCGATTTGGAAGCTCGCTGAACCCTCTCCATTTTGGGGTTTTACGGAGGCTGCATTACAGAGGCACGATTGTTTAATTCCTTGGCCATTGGTTGATTCAACCTTCAGCCCCTCTCCCCTCCCAGGAAATCAGTCTCTACGCATGGTTGGTTTCCCTGGCAACCAGCCCCCATCCTTAGGTGTTTCCCCAAGCCCACCTCCTGCAGACACAGCACATGCTGTAAATAATAAGGCACCCGGTTCACCTTTAAGGCTCTGAAGCATTTTCAGGAACTGAGGACGAGACTAAATATTAAAACACAAGGTTTACCCATTGCTCTTAACACTCAGGAAATTCCAAGGGTTTGGGGAGCTGTAAGCCAGCAACTGTGGATGAAGACCAAATATATAATGAAAAATATATTTTGGTCCTCCAAATGAATGACCAAATGTATATATTTCTTACAAATCACAATATTGCTCCTAGGTAGTCTCCAACCTGTTCATCCATCCATCTCACCTATTCGTCCGTTAATCTCATCCACCCATCTCATCTATCCATCTGTCCATCCATCCATCCACCCCATCTATCCATCCATCCATTCACTCATCCATCCATTCACCCATCCACCCATCCACCCATCCATTCATCTGTCCATCCATCCATTCACCCACCCATCCGTCCATCCATCCATCTATACACCCATCCATACACCATCCACGCACCACCTATCTACCCATCCACCCACCCATCCATCCATCCATTCATCCATCCACCCATCTAGATACTTAATACCTACCAAGTGAAAGGCATTTTTCTAAGCAGTGGGATAGAGCAGTGAACAAAACACACCCCTGCCTTCATGGGGTTTATAGTCTTGTGGTGAGAGAGTCAGTGGGAGAGGCAGACAAGAAACACAAGAAATAAGTAAATTATACAGTATAATATAAAGTAATGGATGTTAAGGAGAAGGATGAATCTGGGAAGGAGGCTGGGGAGTGTAGGGTGGGGCAAGAATGCAATTTTAAATAAGATCATCAGGGAAAACCTCAGGGAGGCTTTTATCTGAGCAAAGACATGAAGGCGTTGAGGGAGCCAGCCAAGAAGATATCTGGGAGAAGAGCATTCCGGACAGAGGGACAGCAAAGACAGGTTTAGGGAGCTGGAAGGAGGCTGCGTGACAGGAGCAGAGTAATGGCTCAGGGGCACCAAGAGGGGACAGGAGATGAGGTCAGATGGAGGCCAAAAAGTGCAATGTCTTATAAGCTATGGTAGGATTTTGGCTTTTACTGGGTGAGCTGGGTAAACATCGGGAGGGTTCAAGGGGAAGGATGACATAATCTCCCTTAGCTTTTAACAGCATCCCTGTGGCTGTTGTGTGGGGAAGAGACCATAGGGGCAAGGCTACCACAGGGACTGACACAGTCCCTGGGAGAGAAGACGGTGGCTTGAAATGGTGTGGCCGTGGAGGTGGTGAGACGTGTCAGAGCCTGGACCTATTCTGAAGGTAGAGCCCACGTTTTGTGAGAGAAAAAGACCATCATAATACCCAGGTGTTACCCTGAACAACAGGTCCTTACCCGAAACAGGTGTTGTGGCCGTGGGAGTGTAGGGCAAGATCAAGTTGCTCAGTTTGGACATGGCGAAGTTCGAGATACCCAACAGCCAAGCAAATGGAGGTGTTGAGTAGATGGTGAGACCTGTGTGTCTAGATTCAAGACGCCGGATCTCCAACACCAAACTGGTGAGAGACACAAATTTGTAAATAAATGATATTTAAAATCACAAGAGCGGACCGGGTCGTCAAGGATGTGCGTGTACGTACGAAAGAGCAGATGTACAAGGTCAGTGCCTTGGGTCACGCTGGCTTGAAGAGGATGGAGAGAAGTGGAGGAATCATCGAAGGAGACAGAGAAGGAGCAGCCACCGAGGCGGGGAGGGGAGCCGGGAGTGGGGTGTCCTGGGAGCCCAGGGAAGAAAGCCTTGAGGACGATGAGGTTTGAGCCCTGATCACATTTGGCAGCGTGGAGCCCATCGGTGGCCTTGACAAGAGCAGTTATGGCGGAGTGGCAGATCAAAGCTTGACTGGAGAGGGTTTAAGAGAAGGGGGGAAAGAAATTGGAGACTTAAATATAGACAAAGCTTTTGAGATTTTCTGGAGAACCTTCCAGGAAACTGGGGAAATCACTGCAGTGGGGGGAGGTGGGGAAGCAGGGAGTGGAGGTCAAGAAAGGAAGTAGCATTTTTTTAAAAAAAATTTTTTTAATGTTTATTTTTGAGACAGAGAGAGACAGAGCATGAACGGGGGAGGGGCAGAGAGAGAGGGAGACACAGAATCTGCAACAGGCTCCAGGCTCTGAGCTGTCAGCACAGAGCCCGACGCGGGGCTCGAACTCACAGACCACGAGACCATGATCTGAACCAAAGTCAGACGCTTGACCGACTGAGCCACCCAGGCGCCCCTTTCACACATATTTTAAGAGACTGTCGCCGTGGGGAATCTTCAGCGCTATTCCCTATCAGCAATAAGGGTCATTCGAATCTTCCCAGCCTGAGGAATCCTTGTGCAATCCAGACTCTCCTTGATTCTTGTCCCTCTCCCCTCTCAAAAAAGAAACGACGAAATACGGTTTACTATGCACTGGGAATTGTGCTAAATAGCCCATAGTTACTGCTTAGTACTTTGTCAACACTGTGCTGAGTACTTTATAAATACTGTCCTACTTCATCCTTGAACCCCCTCCCCCCCCCCCCCCCCCCCCCCCCCCCCCCACCCCCCCCCCCACCCCCCCACCACCCCCCCCCCCCCCCCGCCGCCAGTATGTACATTTATCTCCAATTTACAGGTGAGGAATCTAATGCACAGAGACATTAAATTGTGCAAGGTCGACCAGTTAGCAGGCGGCCGCTCAGGGATGGAACTCCGAACCCTCTTGAGCCTCGACGCCTTGCTCTTAACCACTGCCCTACGCTGCCTTGGTTAAGTGTCCCAATTAAAAGGGGCGCCTGGGTGGCTCAGTCGGCTAAGCGTCCGACTCTTGATTTCAGCTCAGGTCACGATCTCAAGGTTTGTGAATCTGAGCTCCGCATCAGACCCGGTGTCAGCGCAGAGCCTGCTTGGGATTCCCTCTCTGCCTCTCTCTCTCTCGCTCTCTCTCTCTGTCTCTCAAAATAAATAAACAGTAAAAAGCATCCCAGTTAGGAAAGGGGGCTCAGAGAGACGAAGCGACTTTTTCAAGGTCAGACCATTAAGGAACAGTCGGGCTGGAATTTGTACAGGTCTGTGTTGTAGGCTGGAGGCATTTTAACTTCGAGTGAGCCAATCCTGACATCACTTTACTTTTAAACATTATGTGGAGATTTCACATCGTTTACACTTGGGTGCACACGCCCACATTAGCATTTATATTCAGCCTGTGCTTGGTGGGAGAATTTTCACATGCACTGACCTACACTCTTCCGGAGATTTCTGGAGCCTTGGGGTTGGTCTAAGGCAAGAGTCAGCAAATGATCGCTGAGGGGCCAAATCTGGTTCACCACTTGTCTTTGTAAATAAAGTTTCATTGGAGCACAGCCACACCCCCCTTTGGGGAGAGCCCCTGGTTTCTTTCCCGCGATAATGGCAGACTTGAGAAGCCTTGACAGAGGCCAGGCAGTCTGCGACACCTCAAATATCAAGGGGTGCCTGGGTGGCTCAGTCGGTTAAGCATCCGACTTCGGCTCCGGTCGTGATCACACGGTTCGTGGGTTCGAGCCCCGCGTCGGGCTCCGTGCTGACAGCTCGGAGCCTGGAACCTGCTCCGGATTCTGTGTCTCCTGCTCTCTCTCTGCCCCTCCCCCACTCGTTCTCTGTCTCTCTCCCTCTCAAAGATAAATAAAAACATCAAAAAATTTTTAAAAAAAAACCCTCAAATATTGATTATCTGGTGCTTTACAGAAAGTTTGCCAACTTCTGGTCTAAATGCTTCAAAAGAAGCAACTTAAGGGGCGCCTGGGTGGCTCCGTGAGCGAGCGTCTGACTCTTGGTTTTGGCCCCGGTCATGATGTCGCCATTTCATGAGTTTGAGTCCTGAGTCGGGCTCTGTGCTGGCAGCACAGAGCCTGCTTGACATTCTCTCTCTCCCTCTCTCTCTCTCTCTCTCTGCCCTTCCCCTAGTTGCGCTGTCTTTGTCTCTCTCAAAGTAAATAAACTTAAAAAAGAAAAAAGCAACTTTTGAGTATCTAGAATTCTGGCTTTTGAAATGGGAAAAGGCCACCCTGAACCGGGAAGTCCATCATTTCAGAACCCAGACGGAGCCCGAGGGTGATGGTGAAGCCGCCGGGATTCTGAGAGCACGGCTCACACCTGCCCCCTCCGGCCACAGCGCCACACAGCCCTCTAACAAGCTCGAGGGACAGCCTGGAGGAGGCTTTACTGCGAGCCTGCGGGGAGGCCAGGGTACAGCCTCCCTTCCTGCCTCCTCCAGAGCTCACACCCCGTCTGGTCATCCGGCCTCCTCCTGTAGACGAGACACGGAGCCGAGGATGGTGGGATAAAGGCGTCTAACAGAGCGCCTCGTGCCTACTGAGCCGTCGGGGGAGGGGGTGGCCTCCCTTTTTTGGGGGGCGGGGGGAGGAGGAGACAGGGATGGCCTTTCGCTCTTCCAGTTTGGGCTCCTCATTATTGATTCTAAGCCTGGAAAGATGCTCTGAAGCCAGAACCGTAAGGTGCCCTCAGTGCCTGGGTATGGAGGTTTCGAATTTGGTCCCGGCAGACAGAAACTTTCCATGGAGATGGGAGCGGGAGGGCATCTGAGAACCGGCGTGTTCCAGAAGGGATCTGGCTGCGGTGCACAGACCCATGGCCCTTGCATTCAGCTGGTCACTGACTGAGACCGACCCGCTGCCTCCTTCCCTGCGTTTGAAAATAGATTAACAGGGGCGAACGGGTGGCTCAGTTGGTTAAGTGTCCGACTCCTTTTATTTTTTAATTTTTTTAATGTTTATTTTTAAGAAAGAGAGCACGAGCAGGGGAGGGGCAGAGAGAGAGGGACACCCAGAATCCGAAGCGGGCTCCAGGCTCCGAGCTGTCAGCCCAGAGCCCGACGCGGGGCTCGAACTCACGAACCGTGAGATCAGGACCTGAGCCGAAGTCGGACGCTCAACCGACTGAGCCCCCCCAGGCGCCCCGGCGCCTGGCTCTGGATCTCGGTTCCAGTATGATCTCACGGGTTCGTGAGTTCAAGCCCCGCGTCGGGTTCCGCACGGACACCGCCAGAGCCTGCTTGGGATTCTCCCTCTCCCGCTCTCCCTGCCCCTCACTCACAATATCTCTGTCTCTCTGAAAAGAAATACATCAACTTAAACAAAAAGATTAATAGACGTTCGTTTTTAGAGGAAAGAAAAAGAGCGAGAGACATTATTTTCTAGAGGAAAAAGAAAGGTTAACAGATGTGATTTTTTAGAGGAGTTTTCAGGCAAAACTGAGTGCAAATACAGAGTCCCCGCAGGCCTGCTCTCCCCACCCACACAGGCGTGGTGCCTTTGTGACCATGCAGGGGGGCGTCGATGCCAGCCTTTCTAAGTGAACCTGTTTTCTCTCAGGAGGACTTTGGAGGTCTCCAGCCTCTGAGGCGACGGCGGGATCCACGGTCATTCAGGGTGGCGGTTTCCAGCCAGGGTCCAGGCCAGCGTCGCCTCCCTCTTCACAGGATCCAGAGGCCCAGCTCTCGCCCAGGCCAGTTGGGGCAGAATCCCCCGGGTGTGCAAATGCCCTGCAGCTCGGGGTGAGAATCGCAGGGCCCGGCCGAGAGCGGGATCAGGCGGTTTCCAAGATCCACGCGTCATTTTCCTGCCAAGGCCCCGGGCGGGGCCGGGTTCGGACCCCGCTTGGTCAGAGTATTGGTCCAACTGCCCTCCCGAGGCTTCTCTGCGGCGCGCGGCGGGTGCAAGGCCCTGTTGTCGACCGAGAAGGAGAAGGAACTTTGCTCCCAGGGGAAGACAGAACGCTGGGCTGGGGGTCTCCGAGCAGACCGTCCTCGGCCCTGGGACAGAGCATTTGTCGAGGCCTGATCTTCCCCTGGGGAGACCGGTTGCGCTGCGGCATCGGGAGGGTCCCCACGGGTCCCCCGGTCTACCTGAACGTTCTATACATGGAGACGCAGCGGGGCAGAGACTTGACCGAGAGCACAGAGAGCTGGCTCCGGCCGAGAGAAACAGAAGCCTGGCAAAAAAAAACAAAAACAAAAACAAAAAACCAGTGACTTTGGTCGCCATCGTGATAGCCGTGGGCACCTTGGGTGCGCGGAGCTGAGGGCATAGTCCAGAAGCCCCTCTGGAGGCACAGGGACGGGAGCCTGAGGCTGGGAGCCACCTCTCGGACCCGCATCCTAGAGTCATCTCGTATTTCCCGGGAAACCTCTGGGGAGTCAGAGTTCGGTGCCTGTCACCTCCCGGGCTGTGTGTTCCAGACGGTGTCTTTCTGTGGCACCTTCAGTACAGCTTGTATTGTACTGAAGTATATGCGGGCAGGTGCCCAGCGAGGCGGCAGAAAACCGGACACGATTGATGGTTCTCCGCCCTCCGGAAGCTCGGTCTGCTGGGAGGCCAGACACGAGCACCGTTCCCAGCGGAAGATCCGGCTTCTCCGGGCCTGGTCTTCAAGTGGCACCCGTGCGCGTGGTTAGCGGATGCTGCAGGAGTGGGCTGAACGTGGCTCAAAGTAGATCTTCGTGGCTACAGTCTGTCAAGTGGGAAGACTGATGTGGGAGGGGAGGGGGTCAAGTCGACAAAATAAAACTTGTAAAGAGCCCGCTATGGCGGGGGGCGGGGGCGCCTGGGTGGCTCAGTCGGTCGAGTGTCCCACTTTGGCACAGGGCATGATCTCACGATTATCGTGGGTTCAAGCCCCGAGTGGGGCTCTGGGGCTGACAGCACGGAGCCTGCTTGGGATTCTCTCCCTCCCTCTCTCTCTGTCCCTCCCTGACCTAAAAAAAAAAAAAAAATTAAAAAAAAAAAGATGACTTTTTAAAAACTGTTTATCCTTGAGAGAGAGAGAGAGAGACAGAGGGTGAGCAGGGGAGGAGCGGAGAGAGAGGGAGACACAGAATCCGAAGCAGGGTCCAGGCTCCGAGCGGTCAGCCCAGAGCCCGACGCGGGGCTCGAACTCACGAACCGTGAGATTGTGACCTGAGCCAAAGTCGGACGCTTAGCCGACCGAGCCACCCAGGCGCCCCCAAAAGAGATGACATTTGATCTGAGCTTTGAAAGTTGAGGACAAGTTCATTCGGTGTGGGAAGAGGGGCAAAGGCCAGGGGAGAGGGAGGCACGGCTTGTCTGGGGGGCAGTCCCCGGCGGCGGGGCCGGGCGGGCACGGGAGCCAGCGGGCAAGGGGGCCTGAGCTGGGGGCGTGGAGGCCTTGAGTGCTGTGTTAAGGGATTTGGATTTTAGACTCTGGAAAATGGGAGTTTCTCAAGGATTTTGAGGCAAGGGATGATGTGGTCACATTAATTTTAGAAGGAGAATCCAGGCCCACGTGTAGAGGGCTGGCAGGCCAGGAGAGGAACATTCTGGAGGCAGGGGTCCGGCCATCCCTCCTTCACCAGTGGCTGTGCTGAGTGCTGGCCACACGGCCGGCCAGGCCCTGGGATGCAGCGGGGTGTTTGAGGCTGCCCGCCCGAGTGAGAGAAACCTAGAAGCCAACACACGAGCGAGCCAGCTGACCTGAGATGCTTTCGGGATGGCTAAGGGCTCCGAAGGAGGTCAAATAGGAAGTCGTATAGGTGGAGGGGGCTCGCGGCGACTGGCCGGTCACCGAGGGGCAGGATTTAACTGGGGAGAAGGATGAGAGCCGGGGCTGTGTTTCCGAGCAGAGGAGGTTAGATGGACGGAACGAGCTCGGCGGAGGGGCAGGAGGCCAGGCAGCGTGGTGGGGGGAGGTGGAAGGTGCCGGGGCCCCGCTCCTGCCCTGGGCAGAGCAAGCGGGAGAGGCAGCAGGCGGATCCGGGCATGGGCAGTGGTGCTGGGCGCAGAGCAGGCTGGGGCCGGGGAGGGTGCTACAATCGGGCACCTGGCTCAGCGAGAGGGACAGCGCGGCAGTGAAAACAGACCGAGAAGGTGCAGGGGCCCGAGGCAAACGTGGGGGACACCCTCCTCTGAGCAGGAGTTTTCACTCGTCCTTTCCTTTCTCCTTTGGGTTTCAACACGGTGATTGCCAACGTTTGTTCAGCTCACCGACCGAGGGAACGCAAGGTTTGGGGGTGGCGAGACGATCTCCGGGGTGTGGAGTTTTGGGGGAGGGGGTCCCGGACTTCGGGGGGGGGTGGTCTGTCACCTGCGGAGAGCGGAACCTGACGGCAAAGTTCTCGGGAGGGGAGGGGCCCAGGGACACGGGGACTTGCAGGCTGGGTGGAGGAAGAGGACCCTACAGAAGGCACAGGGACAGCCAGGGGCAGGGTACAGCTGGCTGGCTCTTGGATTTCTGCAGGAGTCCCTTAGTTTCTTTTTTACATATTCGTTACTGGGGACAGCGCAAGCGGGGGAGGGGCAGAGAGAGGAAGACAGAGGATCCGAAGCGGGCTCTGTGCTGACGGGCTGACAGCAGCGAACCTGATGCGGGCCTCGAACTCACGAACCGACCTGAGTCCAAGTCGGAGGCTCAAACGACTGGGCCACCCAGGCGCCCCCTGCAGGAGCTCCCACAAGGGAAGCGCCAGGAAACACCAGAGCTCAGAGGTCACAGCGCACAGACTCGGGCTGCACTGGCTAAGCTTGGATCCTGGGGCTGCCGCTTCCTACTTAGGTGACTTAGGGCAAAAGTTAGGTCACCTCTCTGCAGCTTCCACGTCTTAAATAGGGGAGTGACAACATATCAGGTCTGGGCTTTGACTTCTCCCTCCTTGGAGGCTAGGTTGGCCCGTTACCGTTTCCCGCATCCTGGCAGAAACACGAGACTGGGGCAGAGACAGAGGGCTTTGGTGCTCCTGGCACAGGGGACTGCGGGAGCCTCGGTGTCCCCAGGTCCCGTGGGCGTGGAGGGAGAGGTGATAGGAGCCCGGATGGATGCCGAAGGTCTACACTGCAGCCGGATTATGCGGAGGATCCCCGTCTGGCTTAGCTTGTTCTTTGTCCCGGACGGATGCTCATTCCTGGGGGGGGCACTTGGCTGCGAACACACCCCTAGCGATGGCCTGGGAGAAGAGCAGTCAGGACTCTGCCCACGTGGTGTACTCAGCAAAGGAGGGGGCGCCCAGAGACCCGGGAGGGCCGGTGCCCAAGTGCCTGCCTCGGGGCTGCGAGAAAGATCGAGAAGATAACGTGGATGGCTCTCAAGTGGGACCCGATTACTCACTCGGGGCGACCCCAGAGGGGAAGGCAGGCTGGAAACTGTGTCTCACTTCATGCAGCCCTCCCCCCCCCCCCCCCCCCGCCCCCAACAGATTGTTTCCACGTGCCTGGTGCTGGCCGTCCTGACGCCCAGGCGCTTGGACCGGGCTGGGGAGCCGAGCAGGTGGTGTTCTGGACAGAAGCGCATGACCACGCACGCGCGCCGTGTTGGTAACAAGCGGGTTACCAACGGAGAACAGACTTCGGTGGTGGGCGCTGCTGGGCAAATGGAGGGAAACGGGGACCACTGGAGAGGAAGTGGGACCCACTAGCTAGCGCGGTGGCAGCAGAGGGACCTTCACCCCCCACGGTGGCTGTGCAGGTGGAAGGATCACGGGGCATCAGCGGGCAGAGATCGATTCCAGTAGGAGAGGACCTGGGATCTTGCAGAATTACTTAAAAAGTATGTTAAAGGTGTAAGCAGGTTTAAATGCCAGAGGGACTAACGAGTAGGAAATGAAAGGTTGACCTCGCAGGGGGGCACGACAAAGGTCCCCGGAAGGATGAGGTGCGGGGCACGAGTGTGGGGGCAGCTCCTAAGGTGAAGAAATGTGTTTCCAGTAGAAGAGGAGAGGGGGGAAGAAGGGGTGTGAACTCGGGTAGGTGTCTGGTGGCAAAGCACATTCTTTCAGGGAGACGGTGACACTTCCATCTCCTCCACGCAACAGGAAGCAAGGTGACCGGAGAGCCGAGCGAAGGGCACTGGAGGCTCGTGGAGAATTCTGGAGACCGGGGGAGGGGGGAAACCAGCACAGGAGGGGCGGGTGAGAAGGTCTGGCCAGGGGAGAGAAGGGCCAGCAGGACCCCACAGGAAGGAGAGGGCACAGGAGCCCAGGGGACACCACGACAGGGACAGTGAGGCAGGAAGGTCAAGTGGCCGGAAGGGGAGGGGGCAGCGAGAAGTCCAGGAGAGCACGAGGGCTGAAAGGAGGTCAGAGGCAGAAGCACAAAATGCAGCTTCTGCCCAGCCCAGAGGAACCCTCGGCGAGGCACTCCCCACCGCCCCCACGGCCCCCACCCCCTCCCTCCCCCCCCAGCTCCCTCCCCCAGACTCAGGCCTCACCTACCTACCCCCCCAGCCCGCAAGACCCAGAGCCAGAGCGCCCTCCGCCCAGAAGGTGCCGCGCTGCCTCCTCTCTCCTCCCTCTGAAGAAGTCAAATCCAAGGGGTAGGTTTTGAGCCTCCCGGAGGCAACAGGGATCCCCGGATCAACGCACACAGGCCCCAGAATGGTGTTTCTCTCTTTTATTTAAAAACAGTGCTTCATTACCATTTGCAAAGGCAGAGGCAGTGCTCCTCCTTTGCTTAGAGTTTATAAAAGCCAGCAACATGATCAATAATTTATACACATGGATAGTAATACAAAAAAATAAGGAATAAAAGCTAAAGATCTAACTACTCCGACCTTCACAATTCCAGCTACTTGATAATAATAGGAGTAACCCAATGAATACTGTATGGTCTGAAAGCTACTATACAATATGATTCTTAACGAGAAGGGGAGGGAGTCAGAGACTGTCACAAAGCCCTGGGGTGCTTCTCTGGAGTTCGCAGGGAAACAGGACCCTGGGCAAGCAGCTCGGGTGTCCTAGGAAGTGACTCTGGGGGTGAGGGGGTGGGGAGAGAAGGCGAGGTGGTCAATTATACAAGCATCCCACGTGATGCCCCCGTGCCCCAAAGGTACCTGTTTTGCCATGGCAACGGGAGGGGGCCGGAGAGGCTGCGTGTTGCATGTCGGGATGGTCCAGTCCCTGCCATGGGGGTGGGGAGGAGAGGAGAGGGTCTGTGGCGTTTTCAGCCTTGCAAAGATTTGGACTGAAAGGCTCAGAGACGCAGGTCGGTCGCCCGTCAGGGACGAGTCAACTGCGCTGGCTCTCTGAGCACTTGAGCCCTAGCTTACGTGTGTCAGCCCCAGGTTTGCTCCAGCTATTCACAAGCAGAATTAGAACACAAGAAAAAAAAACAAAAACAAAAACAGTTCATATCCCTTAGGGAAAAAAGAGGATCAATTCATCACTCGATATATGATACAGCCAAAACGAGCACACACACACACACACACAAATACTGTGAACAGAAAAATACAAGAAAATGGCTAAGCTGGGAGTCTCAACGGGGTAGAGACATTGCTTAAAGCACTTATCAGTCCCCAGAAAAACCAAACCGAAAGTCACTTAAAAAAAAAAAAATTCAAAACCGCGTGCACCCCCTGGGAATCTGGTGTCGGTGACTGGGGCAGGGGGTGGGGAGAGGAGAGAGAATTGATGTTCCCTTTTTGCTTGCCAGTGTGACCGGGCCTTCCCCACACAGGCGTGTGTGACCACCAGCCAGAAGGGACACGGAAAGGCCCTCCCCACCCCCCCAGCCCCCCGCTGGCAGTCTCCTTAAAGGCAAGGTTTGCATTTTGGCTGACGAGCAGTTCCCTCAGTTACCAATCCCTGCCAACCAGCACTACCATGGCTGAATTGATCTACCGTTTTCCTGAGTAAACTGTAACTGGCTACAGTTCCGGTAACGTGGAGAAGAACTCAGCTACTACAGCCAACTTCGGTACCCGAGGGGTCCCCTCCACGCTCAGCTCCTCGCTCCTGGTCCATCGGATTCAGGAATTCGAGAACTTGCTGGAGTCTGGTCTGGAAGCCTTGTTTTCAAGACGGGTGCCAGGGACTCGACTGCACTCACTAAACCAGAGGGCACGTGCTGGCTTAGGACACCCGGAGCCTACTTGGAGAGGGCCCTGCTTCACGCTCTAGCTCTTGGATGGCTATTGCCTGGTTGATCAGTAAAGCAAGTATGAAGAAGTACACAGGAACAGGGAAAGGGAGGGGAGAAGAGGTTTGTGGACAGTAACATTGCCAAAAAAAAAAAAAAAAAAAAAAGTGTTTGATGCAACAGAGAATCAAGTTTCACTGGTGTATACCTACAAATGGTCAGACATCTTCAAGAGCATGACAAAATAAAAACACGCAAATTTACGTCTGATGTTCACCTTGCCCACTATTTTTTTTTCCTATCTTATAACAGTGCAAACAGGTAACTTATGCTTTTTGAAACACCACTACCCCTTCCCCAACCCCCACCCCCCAAAGTCCCTTTCTTCCTATCAACTGGGGGAAAAAAGTCTGCAATTCTGCAAATGTTACTGTCCTAGAGGCTGCAAGCAGCAGAGGGGGCTGGACGCCGGGCTCCCGGCCGGCGTGCCTTCCAGATGGACCCTGGCGTGGCCTCGCGCGCCTGCCCGAGGAAAGGGGGGTGATCAAGGCCTTCCTGCAGGTCCTCGAGGTGGCTTCCATCCCGAGTCTACACCTCCCTCCCATCGGGAAACTAACGGGGGGTGTTGACTCACCCACTGCTCTGCTGCACGGCTAGGAAAGTATGACCTGAAGTCAGAGCGGCCCAGCCCCTGAGGGGTTCTACTTTTCAGGAAAAGCTGCTGTCCCGGGTTTCTACTGAATAACGTCCACTAGCTCCCCTCTTAAACTAGGAGTTGAGCCCCAGTGCCCTTCTTTTTCGAGGACAAGTGACACCGGCTCCATCCCACCTCACGGCTGCGGGAGGCCGGGGGCGGCCGGGGGCGGCGGCAAGGCCGGCAAACCCGAGCGCCTTAACAACGCTGAGTCACAACGTCTGACCCGGTGAGCCGCGCACCACAAGGGATTCCAGAAAAGACCTAAGGGAGACCGAGAGGACGGTTTTCGCTAGGGGTCTCCTTAAAGGAGCCCAGCTTCTCTAGGAGTAAGATGCTAAGCACAGGAGTCCACGCCAGGAGCTACGGGAAAGCTGTGGAAATCGGTCACGTGCTGGCCTTCAGCATCGGTGAGGTTTTTGGATCATCGAGCGGCATCCGCCCACGAACCCCCAGACGCCAGACTCCCTCCCGGCTCGGTCGCTCGGTGCGACGGGAACCAGAGCCGGGAGCAGACAAGCCTCGGTGCTCCGAGGAACCTGCCTCCGAGGGGGCTGGCTGTACGGAGTCTCAAAGTTCAAGAGGTGAGGGGGAGGCCGACACCGTCTCCTTCGGGTGCTCACGGGAGCCCCGAGTCTCAGTGCTGACGCTAAAAAGCAAAGGCCCTCTGGCGAAAGCCGAACTCTGCTTGGCCTTCCTTAGAGAAGGGAGCTGGAGGAAGCCGTGCTCAAAGCCATCCCTGGAGACGCAGCAGGGCACGCAGGGCCTGCCCGCGGAGTCCTCAGCCAGAACCCGCTGAACTGAAATGCACGCAAGGAACCCCAAGCTCCAGCTTCCGCCTCTTTCCGAAGGGCGGTGGGGGCTGCCTTCTCTCCCTTTCCCACCGTCCTGGTCTCTCTCTCTCGGACAAAAGAAGAGCAAATGATTAAGCTCATTCCCCTGCGACAGCCACAACCACGTCAAATCTGGCCTGGTCTCCACCGAGCCGTGGTTTGCCATTTTTGTCAATGGCCCCTGTTTGAACACAACCCGAGGTTTCTCTGTGTCTTTAGTCAGTAAAAGCTCTCCCTCAAAACAAAAGCCAAAAGCAAAGGGGGGAAAAAAAATCCTCCCTGCCCCCATTCTCTAGAACTGTGATAGCCCCCGCATCCCATGAGCCCTTCCTCTAACTAAAATATTTACATACAACACAACAAAAATTGTCTTAACGGCAACGAACCAAACTTTGGCTTGGGGAGGAGAACCGTTCAAAGTGGCCAACGGCCCGGGCAGTTTGGTGTCCCCTGTTCCATGCAGTCCTCCCCAGAATCAGTTAAGATTGCATCGAGGCCTCTATCTTCCTTGACGTCTCCCTTCGTTTCAGGGACAGCCTCTCCCCCGGTCATCAGGAGAGCGGGGCTTCCGAGGGGGGAGAAGAGTTGTGCTTTACACGACAGGCCAGTCCCTCCCGGACAGATCACTCTGCTTACAAAGGATGCTTCATGCTGCCATGTGTCAGTCATTTTAATTCAGGGACACGAATAGTCATCAGTCAAGAACATGTGTGGAGGCAGGAGTAAAAAAACAAAAACAAAAACAAAAACACAAACGGAAAATAAACCCATACCAAACCGGAAGCTCCATGTCTCTGAATTACTCCCTTGAGCAGCTATCCCTTGGGTGAGAGGTCACCCTAGTACCAACGTGAATAGACCAGGGAGCCAAACAGAACGTGCTTTTCTATTTTCTCAGGCCTTCATTTTGGAAATGCGGCAGGACCCTGGCCTCTACCATTACCAGCTAGAAGAGAAACGCCTCTCCCCTACCTTGCTTATACATGTAACATCAGAGCCGCAGGGCCGCGGCAGTGACCCACTGCTGCGGCCACCACATGACTCTTCCTGGCAACACAGAAGATCCTTGCCATGTCAGACTCTCCTTCCAGGATGGGAGGGGAGCAACCTCAGGGGCTCGGATTTGATATCCTGTAGTGTTGGTATATACGCCAAGTGGGCGGGTGCTCGGCTGGCGTCTTTGGAGGATGACGAGAAGCCGGGCGGAAGGGCCACGAGAGCTCAAGACTGTGGACAGAGAAGTGGCTCGCAGAGGCCCCGGGAGCTGGGGATTCCTATGGCTTTGGAGCCAGTACAAAGCGCCCCTGCCTGCCCTTCCGTGCCCCGGTCACCGCAAGCTGCCAGGGACAGCGGACCCGGCACTCAATGCTTGATCTTTTGCTAACGGTTTTCATACGTTTTACACCTTGTACTGCCCTCCTGATGTAAGAGAAAGGACAGGGATATCAGAGCCCTGCCAGACACCCTCCGATATCCCTTTTCTTTTCCTTACTGTCTTTACTGACTCCCAACACTCTGTACTTCTAACCCTCAAGCCGGGAAATCTGGTCGCTGGCTATTTATTCTCCTGTCCCTGGGTCCTAAATTCCTGACTCTTGAGGACGTGGGAGCAGGGAGTTCGTAAAAGGACAGATGAGCCAAGCCGTGGTTCAGAGGAAGGAGAAGAGGCCCAGCAGGAATGCTAGGATCTCAAGAAAGAAAAGAATGATCTTTTTCACACTCCGGAGTTCATTCTGAGATCGGTTTCCTAATGAGGTGTTTATTATCCACAGTCTGAGAGCGTGTTTGGAAATATTAATACTATAATTCCAAAAACTATGCCAACCGTCTCAGGCTGTGCAGGTAAGATGATTGTAAAAAGGATGGAGAAGACAGGAGGGAAGAGGAGAGGACAGTGGCTTTTAATTCTCCCGCTTTGCAAGCACAAATTCCTGTCATCTATCAGCATGTGGATTCCAGCCACAGCCAACCAGAATTGCCTGCCGAAGACCAGAAACTCAGAAGACGAGAAGAATATCCTGTCGCAGAAAGATCTCCACTTCTGCTTGTCCCCCAGCCACTCAGCACCGGATACACTTTGGTAACTCTGCCTGCTGATTTCTGATCACATGCATTCATCAGCTCCTAAGGTCTCTCCTTCCTCATGAACTGCCTCTTCCGTGATTGACAGAATGAGCTAGCACGGACATACAGACATGGAAATGCATTATTTTTTTTTTTTTTTACCACAGTTAAAAAAAAAAAAAAGGAAAAAAAAAGAAAAAAATGCACAATCTTTGGAACAAAAGAATTAAAGGCAGAAATTTAAAGGAAAAATACATATTCAAAGAACATAGTGAGGTATAAAAAAGTATTCTCTCTTTTTTTGTGTTTTTTTTTTTTGTTTGTTTGTTTTTCCTCTTCATCTTGCTATAGAGTTCCTCTACTAGTAAATATTGCAATAGCCAGGCCTCATGAACTGGGGGGCTGTCCCATTTGCGGGGTCTCACGTCACTTCAGTAGGGGGCAAATCGGCTGTAGCCACCTCGGTATAAACTCGCCTGCAGTAATTAGAGACATAAAAATAATTAAAAGGTTGATGAGAGAAACATTAAAGGCGAAGAAAAGTGTCCTGAAAAGGGATTTGGGAGAACAGTTTCTTTAGAAGCTTCAAAGCAACTGGTACGATGTGACCTTGTGCAGTGACATTGGGAAACCAACTTCTGCCTCTAAGGGGCTCAAACCAGAACCCACGACACTCACTGCTGCCCCGATATTCTCAAGAAGAGGGTATGACGACAACTGTACTTAATGGTTTACATGAATTAGCAAAGAAGGGAAACTCAGTAGAGTTTAAAACCAAGTCAGTAAATAATCTGATGTTTAAAATTTAGCACGAGTTTCGGTTTACCTTGATGACATCATAGCTGATTTCACCTTCTTGCACATTACCTGTCTGCAGGGAACAGGTGCTCAGGTGCTCTGACCACTAACTGTCACATACCACGTTCGAGATGGTGCTGGATTTAAACCACAGTCAATCTTTTAAATATTAAAGTCTAGTTCCTCTATAACCTACAAAATGTGCCAACTAGGTGCTTCTTGACGTATCTGAACTCATTCCTTCCTTCCCTCCCTCCCTCTCTCTCTCTCATTTTAACTGGGCTTTAATTCCTTTCTTTTATCTAATGACCTATCTCCATTAAAAGTTCCCTAGGAACATCTCTCTCCTTGGGTCATTCTTTCGGGGTCGGATCTGTATCTTTTTGGCACATAAAATCTCAGCAACTTCTATCACTGTCTTTATCTTGTCTGTCTGCACCTACATTCCCCTCAGGACCCTGTTACTTCCTCCCACAAATCTATCATTAGAAATTTAGTGTGAGAAATGATGGGCTCTCTCATATTCCTCCCGGTCTTAAATTTCATTTATCACTCTGCCTCCCCATCACACACTGTCGTCCATGACCCCCGGGCTGCTGCCTGGCTGTACTCTGGATGGTACACAGCGTTAGGAGATGTTGCTGTGACACGGTGTGTCCCTGCTGCGGCCGGTGAGTCACTATCACTGGGCCTGGAGGTATCCAGGCCACCACAAAAATACCACAGTGAGGGTTCGAGTTTGGTTGGGGGGAGGGTTATTCCAAATTGAGGTCTATGGATCTTTTCTACGCTTCCAGGAAAACATCGTATTTTGCTATGAATGTTACGGATAGAAAAGACCTTTGTAAGGCATTCATTTGGTGATTTCTAGTGCTTTCTGCCAGAAGGCTCAGAAATGGCAGGGACGTCCTTTGATATCTGCATCTGAAACTAATGCACAGGTTTTGGGAAGCTTACTGTGAAAGCTGGAGAGTCTCTCCCCCGACATCTCTGCTAAGACCTAGCAGTTAAACCAAGCCACAGGTGTATGTATCCAACATCTGAGCCAATATAAAGCATCAACCTGTTCCCTTCTTTCTCTCCCAAATGATGCCGTCACCCAGGGCAGACTGTCACTATTCATGCCTTTCTGCTGCCGGTAACCAGGTCAAGGGGCTCACGCTACAACACACAGATGAAGGTGATATGAATTTCCAGCTAGTCTTCTGTGGCTTCAACACTTTGGCAATGGAAGAAGGGCTGAATTTATTACACTTCTAGAGCTTCTGCAAACTGCAGGTAAAAGTTAAAAGGTGTAAAGTGGTTAAAAAAAAATACGGTACATATAATAATACTCACCACAGCGCCAACTCCATAGCTAGCGGCAGGAGCCAGGGCGTGGTAGGGGTCGGCTGTGTATACTCGGCCGTAACTGGAGAGAAGAAAGACAATCAGGGAGAGCAAGAAAAGGCCATGATCTAAAAGAATGAGAGCGCTTACTGTGCTAATCAAGACTAGCGAGTAACTCGGTCCTCAACGTTATTAGGGAACGGGCAGAACGGAAACCTGTCCGCTTCTACTCCCAAATGCAATACCTCTGGAAACTTCTGAAGGACTTCCATCAAATGGAAAAGCAAGGAGGTGGGGATGAGGAAGAGGGAGACAGGGAGCCTGGGGTCAAAGCCAAAGAGAGACAGGAATAAGCGGGAGGGGGGGCGGAGCACAGGGCCCAAGGGGGTCTGCAGGCATCTGGAGCCCAGGGTGGCCCGAGTGGCGATCCGGAAATGGTGACAGGAGGAAGGCGGGGCGGCACCTGGGTGCCCCCCCCCCCCCCCGGGCTCCCCGCCCGCTTACCCGTCGCTGTAAGCTGCGGCGGCGGCGGCAGCGGCTGTGGCCGCGGTCGCGGTAGCCGGCTGTGCATATCTGTAGGCTGCGTATCCGCCCTACAGGAGAGAAGAGAACTGACTTTACAGATACCTCTCCCCCGACGGCCGGACCAACACACACCCACCCACACGCAGACGTACACGCACAATGACACAGGGACAGACGCAAACACGGACACACGTGGGAGGAGAAATGTTTCAAACTGCATCAGTCTGCATGTTATCCTTCCCCTGGCACAAAATTAAGCTCCACCCAACGCAGGGATCTGCTTTCCAATTTAGGACAATTACAAGAGTAAACTACCTCAGTGGGACCCGTTCTCCGATGTAAGCAACGAAGACATGATCTCAGACCGGTCTTACTTCATGGTCTTTGCTGTAACTTTCAACAGGGCAAATATTTGCAGGAAGGTGGGAGAACGCTATCTGACTGATGGGGAATGTAAATGTGTATGTGTTAACTTCAGATTCTCAGGCTGATTTATTGCTAAGAGACTACAGGATGTAACAGAAAGGTCCTCTCTGGTGCTATGCTCCATCAGGACTAGGCTTTTTGTCGAGAGGCAACGTTTAATAGGAAAAACCAGTGTAGATCAGGGGTTGGAACCTTCGGGCTGTGAGCCGATGCAGCCTGCCACCTGTTTCTGAAAGCAGGCGTGACGGCACCGTACGGCCTCCGAAGCCGAAAACGTTTAGCCCTCGGCCCTTCGCAGAAAAAGTCTGCCGGTCCCGAGCTGCATTTAGGACTGGGGCAAATCAGATTACGAATGGCTGAGGGCCTTGCAGTGGGATTCAGCTAGATGAGTTGGGCCTCCCTCCATGGCCTGAGCATTTGCCTGCATTTATTTTCCTCTCCTGACAGATTCAGAGGCCCTTACTTAACACCCAGTCTCACTGCGCACTCTGGAGTCCTTCTTCCAGTGGTTCCACTATCCCCTCGGTCCTAGAGGCTTCCAAACTCTTCCATCCTATTGTTACTTCCCTTCAGTTTAGGGGAACAAACACCCCAAAGGTTTCCGCTGTCAGGGTGAACCACATATACTCTCCCATGAAGTGTTTCAAAGAAAATCACAACAAGAAGTGCTATTTTAAAAAGCGGCAAGCCCTACTTTTTTTCCTCTTCTAGACTTCGTCTATTTCACCCACACCTCATTCAGGTGTAAATTCTTATGACTATTTCTCCCTCTCAGATATAACTATGTTCAACTGGTACACGCTATGACACCATCTCATGTACGCTTTCTCTACGTGAACGCTCTGCATTCCGGAGGAACGTTTATACTCTTGACGTCATCAGCAGTAGCTTCCAGCGTACGTTCAAAGTATCCCTCTGACTGGATTACAGTAGTTACGTATTATTTCTCTTTGTTCTTCAAGTGAATCACTCAGGAAAGCAAACGTTTCTTTCTCCATTACAAATTCTTCCACGTATAAGTAAGAAGATTCTAATTAATATTACCAAACACTGGCAATGACATGGTAATGGATAGAAACAAGGCGGGAAGCACCCTCGGGGGCTACCTGAGATCAACACGTTCACTCTGAAATCCAGCCAGGTCTATGGGAACAGACTGATTTGGGCAAAACTGTACACATCCAGGCTGTAACATATACACCGCTGTATCTGTAACTAAAACTAGACCTATCTATACATACACACGCCATAAAGTGTCTCTTTTCCTGATTGTATCTATGGCTAGCTAGGTAGGTCCTTTTTTAAACTTCTAAGGAGCAGTAAAAGTATGTGTTAACCAAAGCAACAAGCCAATCACTATAGCTGAAAATTTTAAGCTTTAAATGAACCTGAAAGGCTCAATTTTTCATTATAACTACAGATGGTTCCATTGGTTTAGAATTGAAGTTTGCTAGAGTGAGGTCTACACCAGGGCCGTCTTTAGGAAAACTTTGTAAGCAACGATAGCGTGGTAAACAGCCATTAGGTGGTCTGTGCCTTCAGTATTCCAAAAGACACCAAAATAATCTTTAAAAATTTAAAACACCAATGTAATCAAAGCAGTTAAAGCCCAATTTGTGTTCACCTGAGTAAAACACTTAAAAACTGAAGTTCTATGCCATAGGGCAGAATATACATTCCCATTAAGGGATTCTGAGGCTCAGTACGGACCTGACTCTCTGAAAGTCTCTGTAAAGTTGAAAATACTGATTTGATTCTATCAAATCATCACTTCGAGTGGTTAGCATACTAATTCTGGAATTCTGGAAAAGGAGGTTCTGAATGTAGTTACTGATAGGACCACTCCCTCTTGTGTTCCTCAACCTGCAAAGAGCCATCAGAACCTCAAGAGATCAGACTGGGGGAAAGGAGATTCCTTCCAAACCAGAAGGAAATGGCAGAGAATCTATGTGCAGTAGTTTCCTTCTATCCTAACTCAACTCGGACTCTGAAGTTTGAAATTTGATGAGGTTCTTTGCTATTTAAATTCAGGAAAACCAGAACAGGAATACAAGTGTTTTACTGATCAGAAAAAGCTTGAGGAGAATATCAGCATGAAGAAAAACTACGTGAATGTTTGTTTTTTTGTAAGTTGGTAATATTTCAACACGACGAGTCTCCTGATTACTTTATAATGGTGCTACAGAGAGGCCCTTTAAAAGGGGGACTATGTTTAGGATGGAAAGATACAAGCTAATTTGGTAATTCATCAGTGACTACCCCAAAATTAGAAAAGTTAAGTTGTATTATCATGGATTTACTTCTCTTGGGTGTAGTCATACCCCAAAGCACTTCCGCTGCTGCCTTAAACAAAATACATCAAAAACTGTAAGACAGAGACACTTCGGATGTCTCTATCCCTACTCCGATTTCGGAGTGCACAGAGCTTCCGGGCTGAGAAATCGTTTTCTCGGCTTTTGCTTCTACCGGCAAGTCTGAGGTCTTTGGCAGAACATGAGAACAAAGTGCAGTTTGAAACACCAAGGTTTTCATTACTGTTTCTTAAGTTTTTCAGAAAGAACAAGGGCGGGGAAGGGGGTAGGAGACAGGGTTCAGGCGTGGGGGGGGGGGGAGGCGGGGAGGGATATGGCGCCACATTTATTAATCACATTAAAAACTAAGCATGCCAACATCTGGAGCTAAAACAACCAGCAAAATCACCACGTTCAGACTCGTATTGGCTAACTCTATCTATCCCAGCATTCTCTTGGGACAGCGGTTTGCCCTAGGCTCTACCACAAGCTCGGTGAAGTACACAGCCTCAGGTACTAGAGCGTGCAGCCACAACAACCGGCTATTACGGAAACAGTCAGTCACCACTTGAGTTAACATTCCAGACCCTAACGACGGGCCCTCCCCAGCCCAAAGAAATAGTCAAGGTCGCCCGCCCTAGCCCTGGCCCACACCACGATGTTAATAATTATAACAAGCAGTAACCCATCTGTTATGTCAGAGAAGGGAACAGAGACTCCACTGAGAGGTTTAGAGTGGGGATGCTAACATGTCTTCAGCTGACTGCACAAACAAACAAACAAAAAAAAAAAGAGGAGAAATAATTCATTTGGAGATATGAAGTCATGAAATAGCTGATGTGTATTGCTTTTAACCATGCACCGATGCAAAACTGAAGCAACCATTAATAAAAATTAAAAAGGACATATGTATTTACACACAATCAGACCTGTTGGATCTGAAGCAGTTTGCAGACTCTATCTGTGTGTGATTTGAAATAAAACAAAAAATGGGGATTAGCATGGCCACAGCACACCCTAATGTAGGAGGGCACACATGGACTGCTTTTTGGAACCCTGAGAGCTGGATACATTTGGCATGGGCTGAGCCTGATGCAAACATACACATGCCCCGTTAAAAGGCTCGCTTTCTCACTCCTTTATAATTCATTACAAAGGACTCCAGAATGTTCCCAATAGGGGTGGCCCGACGCTAGCTACATCGCTCCCCTATTCACCCTTCCTGACCCTGACCGCATGGTCCAGTCCTGACCCGCAGCACTCGCCGGCCCTCCGTCAGCACCCATCCACTCTGACCCAGAGTTCTTCTGCCATAGCGCCTGTGCTGAATGTTCTAGCTTTCCACATATCCGTAAGACATCCCTGCCTTCAACTTCCAGCTCTTTCCCAGGACAATGCGGTTACCTTGAAGATCCTTTTGATGTTCATGTCTCAGCTCTCCAGGGTTCACCATCACCTGCTAGGGATTCTCTACTCCACTCTGAATCAGTTTTAGCATTTAATTAACTTTATAATGTTGCCACACTGACCACAGGACGCTCCTGCACAGTTCTGTTTTAACCAGAACAAAATGGAAGGGCTCTACAGATCCTGCCCTCCTGTATCTGCATTGTCTATTAGGAGGATCTCATACTGGCAGACATTCCCCTTCTCTTGATTTTAACCTAGCCGTGAATTTTATTTTGGTTTTGTTTTAGATTTACATGAAAACAGGACTTTGGTGAGCATGTGATGTCAAGACACCTTCTTTCTACCTGGAAGACAGTGACATTATGTGACACTGAGGAGAAGAGTGTGTGTTTTAAGACCAGCAGACAAAATGAAAGCTTTGGTCCCTGCACGTGATGTACAGATTTACTGAGCAAGGGCGGTGGGGGCGGGTGGAGAGAAAGGCAGATGTGATGCTTAAAATCGCTACAGGGAGCAGAGACCTATCCCCACGAGCTTGGGTTGACTTTGGGTTGACCTGCTGTGCCTCTGGGGATCGCTTCATTTGTCCCTACACGATTCTAACTCCTCCCTTCCCTTGCCTCCTCCCGGCTCCAGCCGCCGAGAAACACTGTCTAGATGGGTCCTGGGGGGTGGGGGGGAGGGGGGGGGTTACCCTTCTGTGGCAATAGGGCTCCTCTGATTAAGTGTTAACACAGACATGAGTACTAAAAACTTACAATAATGATAATACTGTTGCTGTTTTTGACGGAGACCTATATCTACTTTGGAAAGTAGATACGAAAAAGTTTTAAAGACACGTACTTAAATTTTATTTTATAATTACTTTAAAATTGGGGTTAAGGGAAGAAATGGTTATGATCAGCTTCTTAACTTGCACTTATCACTTCAATGGTAGACGAGAGATGATCTTTAACAAATCAAACCTCTCAAGCACGCCACCATTTCACATGCCCCCAAGTTAGTTCATTTCCCAAACCCGGCCGGGAGGCCACATAAGGAGTGTGACAGGCGGCCTGGGGTTCTCTCTCCCCAGCATCCAGCTATCAGCAGATGTAACGGTGAATGATTATCCAAATGAACTCACTGACCTTGTTTTAAGGTGAAAGGAAAGAGGGCGAGGGGAATACGTGTTTCAGTTTTACGGCCCCAACAGGTCTAGATTTTTAGGCAACCTGGAGGTGAGGCGAACAGCACGGTCCAATTACGATTGTGGCCTCACCCCGGGGCCCAATCGGGGACTTAGGAGTCCTGCGTGGACAGACTCAACTTCCTCCCTTCTCTCGTCTCCTTCACAGTGGAAAATGTCCTCAACTGCTAAGATCTCCAAGTATAAAAGACCAGCTTAAACGCCATGGACAAATGCGATTGGCAAACTAAAAGAGGTGGCAGTGATGGGACAGTGCAGAGCACACGCCTGGCGTGGACGGAGGCGACGGGGCAGGAGCACTTAATTTTGGAGGCGGTGCCGTCACGTATGGGACTTGACTGTGCGCTGCTGAGGTATAGCAGGGCTTAGATCACACGCTCACAAGTCTCGGTTGTCCAAAAAAGCCTCTGTTCCCATCTCTAACGTGGAGCTGGAATGGTTAGTATAATTCAATTTTTTCACTGCAATCCACAATCTGATTGATTGGCAGGTCACACTGGCACTCCTACCTGAGGTATTTTAGCGCTAATGATTGGTTCCTGTAAGACTATTCTATAACAGAACACAGGAAGAGCAGTTCAAAAAACACAGCTGTGGAAGGAAAACAATCATACAAAAAAGCCCGCTAAGGGGCCCACCAGCCTTTTCTTTCCTTTGGATGCAAGCATGCTTTTCACAGGATAAGAATCAGGAGCAGTTTGGTCATCCCTTTAAAACGTGCATCAGGGTGAGCTATGCCTTTTCTACTGGTCAAGAAAAAGAGGGGCGGGGAGGACGCGCGATCCGTCTGCTAAGCTCAGGTCTTCTCGGGGCGGGGCGGGGGTGGGGGGGCTTTCTACAAACTGCAGCCACAGTTGCTAGATCGGTTCTCTGGAGAGGAACGTGGCACAAAAGAAACAGAAAGGAAGCCAATGGCTAGCAGGGGTTACGGACTAACAACAGAACAGGGGAAAGAGATTACAACAAAAATCTCTCTGAATGAATAGCCTAAATTAGTCTAACTTAAAGCCAGCAGCCTGCACTCTTCCCTCGTGATGTTTCTTCAAGCTCCGGGTCAGTGCACTTGTACTGGATTAACTCTCCTGTCTTCCTATTGTAACGTGTATCTCTGAGGAAACAACTCAGTGTATAGGGATAGATTTCCGCAGTGGGGGAGGGGGGGTGGAAATGTACAGAGAGAAACAGGAAAACTCTAGGTAAAACATGGGTGAGTGTGTGTGTGTGTGTGTGTGTGTGTGTGTTTTAGAAAAAGCATCCCTCGCTCCCTCACACATGGAAGAGGGAATCTAAAGTTTTCAAAGCTACAGTTGTATCAGACTTCACTCAACAGTTACCTCATAATGCATTCTTGTTTTTCATTAGTGGGGTCGGAAAATATTTCAGCACTAGGGACCACCTTTTTTCCTCCAAGTGACTGCTTTAAGATAGGAGCTAAGAAATGACAGTAACATTGTGATTAATTCCTTTCATTAATAAGACACCACTGGCCAAACACGTATTTCAGCAAGGTCGCTGAATTACTCGTTTAGTTTCATAAGGTGATCCGGTTAGTAGATTAAAACAAAAATGTCAAGGGTATTTTTATTTTCTCAACGGAAGTACAGAAAAGTCATCTCTCTCTTAATAAAATCATATGCTGTGACCTAAAGATAGGAGAGAATTATAAACAAATATTTGGTTGGTTCACTCAAACAAGGGGGAAGTAGGCAATCTTACTGAGGTAGAAATAAGCCATACTTTAAAAATCCCCAAATAAAAAAGGTATCAGAGGAAAAAAAAAACAAAAAACAAAAACTTTGACTCAAGAAAATAACTCCAGTGCAAAAGCGTGCTCTAACAGACCAGATTTCAGGAAAGCAATTTAAATAACGTAAAGATGACTTTCATGAGAACATGGATTCTAATGTATATGGGAGAATGTACATGCGAAGAACCTATGTAAATATGTATATTTAGAAAAGTGTCATCTGGTATAAAAGTAGGAATATTTCCCCAACCCTCAAGTTTCACTGTGAGCACAGGGAAAAAAGGTATCTTTCGTTACTTCTGGAAAACCAGCTGAGGAAAGACGTGGATTTTAATTAAAGCACTGATAAGGAAATATGGATTAGTTGAGTTTCGTGCTGGGTTATATAAATAACTGATGTAATCTGGGTAAGTCACCATCTCTTTAAGAAACAGATCTACGAAGTGAGAGGGTTGGACCAAATCGTGGCTAAGACTCCTTTAAGCATCTGTTAAACTAAGGCAAACTTTGAAGGTCTACTCTACATAGGACGGGTGTGTCCAGTTACCTCCTTACTTCCTGCACCACAGAGTCTCTAAGGACATTCTGAAAGTGCGCCGAAGTTTTCTGGTTGCCAGAGAGTCTCTGGCAGAAATCTGTGGCAAAAAGTTCGCTACAAAGGTACCCTTATTGATTCGGGGAGGTAAGGGTGGAGAAAGCACTTCCGGACAATTCTAACCTATGCCCAAGGAATAATTTCATCCTGACAAGTTTTTCTTAAGAAATTGTTTCTTAACGACCTGGGTGGTTAGACTAAGCTTGCATTCAGAAACAGAGCATTTGGAGAGGTCCTAATAAAAAACCTCGAAACTCCAAACTTTTGACTCTTTGTCAGTTAGATCACCTTGTCCACATTTTAAATAATATGTGACAAGCCAATCGTGGAACTTTAGCTACAACAAGACAGTTTCAATAATGGATAATAATAACGATGATGTTAACATTGCTGGTACAATCAACAAGTCCTGGATGGTGGTAGAATGTTTGCAAGAAGAGTCTAGGTTGCCAATTATGCCACTCATTCCCCTCTAGATGGCTCTTAAGGAAAGAGACCCAGTAGCTGTGGACCTTCTGATAGCGAAAGGCTGTATGTAAGCACTGAGTGTTTGGTTGCCTCTCATTATCACCCACTTTCCGCCGACATCAGCTCCTTACCTCCCTCTCACAGGATAATGCTCTCTCAAAGTACGGAAAATAGGAAAACACATAGTTCAGAAAGCTTACTGCCGTCTACATAAATCAAAGCTCCAATGATCTAAAGAGGGATGTGAAATGAGAAGAAGAGCAGAAAAGAGAGAGAGTTGGTTTAAGCTAATATAACTATCCTGTTATTTATGTATGCACATGACACGACGGTATTAAAAGACTTTAAACCTGCTGATCATCTCGCAAATAAATCACAGAACATCTGTGGGTATAGGGAAGGGAAAAGAATATGTCCAGTAGACTGACTCTAGCAATGATCAGGAAACCCAAAGGCTTAGTTTTTGCACCCAGGGGCAAGCGCAGTGGCAGAGAAGCATGCTTGCATTCTTAAATATATAAATATATATATATATATATCCACAAGGAAAAAGAAAATAAAAATCAAATAAATTATATGTAAAAAAAAAAAAACAAAACAAAACAAAGAAAAAACAAAAACAAAAACAAAAAAACCAAACCAAACCAAAGAAACAGAAAAAAAAAGGCTGGCTTGTCAGGGAATGGGGTCGAGAAGGCCCCGGTGTGTGTACTTACATAGAGGTCAGCACCGTAAAATCCGTCCTGGTAAACCACACTGCAGAAAATCCACACAAAAACAAAAACAAAAAAACAAAAGAACAGAAACACATTCCGGTTATTGAGGACGGCAGCATGCACATGCGCTCTACACAGGCAGGTGATGTATGAATACGTAACCGGGGCTGGGGGGCCGCAGCGAGTCAGCGAGAGGACCGTGCACGGGCACGCGCACGTCGTACAGCTCCAGGACATGCGAGGCGGGAAGGGCGCGCGCCACTCGAATGCACACCTGAACGCTTGGTAATTAAAGGAGGGTTAAAACGATGAAAGCATTCCCAGAGGGCCTGACAGAACTATCAGAACTCTGCTGGATTAGAAACATCAACTTCTCATACCTGGAGTTGTTGTTGTTTTTTTTTTTTTAAAAGCTTGCCCTAGGAGGAAATTTTCTTTAAAGAATTTCAAAATGTGTGTGTGTGTGTGTGTGTATGCGTGTGTGCGTGTGTGCGCGTGTGCGTGTGTTGGGGAGGGGGGGAGAGGTACGGGGAAAGGGGGTCTAACATAAGAAAACTGAACCGAAAGAATCCCATTAGGGCAGGACCTGTACGCAGAGTATGTCCCAAAATTAGGTTTAGCGTTTTGTTTTGTTTCCTAGAAGTATGTACGTTTTTCCTGATATCCATACATCACCTGCTTTTTACCCTGCACATTAGACATGCAGTAAGATTTGGCTGATCACACGAGCATGCAAAGTATTATTATTCAGCATTTTAAGAACCAATGCAACACCTCAGAAAAACAAGTCAATCAATTCTGACCAAAGTAAACAGAGAAATGTAATTAAAAAAAAAACACAACCAAAAATACCCACAATGCATTGCTTTCACAAGCAGAGATAATGAGCTAAAGGTTAAGGTGATTGGTCCAAGGTCTGAGAATTGAAAAGGTGCAGTGGGGATCCCAGATAGTAACAATATAATCCAGAGTGGGAAGGAGTAACTGCAAGGTTTTAGGGGCTCTTTTTTGACCGTTAAGAATATTCATGGAACTCTGAAAAATTAACTGATAACTGACGTTTTGGGCATGACCAAGGATCATCCTGTTTTATTTAAAAGGATAAAATGGAGAACAGTAGCTGATTAGGAATTAGAAGGGTTTATTTTCCTGTTCAGAAAAATGAATTTTTATCAAACAAAATACATGAATTTGGGGGTTTTTTGTTTTCTGTTTTTAAAGTCCTGGGCAACACTAAAACTATGATAATCGTAGATTTCAAACCTTTTGAGGTATTTTTGTGCATATAGACTTTCCCCCAAACATTACTTTGGGACCAAAAGACATGGAACAGAAGTAGAGACAAAAGATAAGACTTTCTTCTTCGCATGTGTTAAATCAAGATTTGGATATTCTAAATGAGAAGATCTGTTTATTGTTTATTCAACTAAGCAAGCTGGAAATTTTCAGCACTACCTTCTCTGTTGTAATAAACCAGTAAGTGAGGTCTTTCAATCATATTTTTAACTTGAATGTGAAATAACTTTTTTTTTTTTTTTTTTTTTGGCAGGTGGCTGGAAAGTTTCTGAATTCTACTTATTATAATGACATTTTGTTGGGTTTACAGGACAGTGCGGTCACACTTTGCAATGCCCCAAATGTGCTGTGCATTTGTATTACAAAACAGGCAAATTAAATTCCTCTCTGACGCTCACTTAGCTAAGCCCTATCCGGTTTCATCGTCTCCAACTGCAGTTAAAGTTAGATATTAGAAAGTAATCTGCCTCTCAACTGCATTTTATTAGAAAAGACATTTGCTTGTAACGAGAAGGCTGACAGAATGGAAAGCACTGAGGCCAAGTGCTGATTAATTAACCTTCAACTATTTCAGTAGGGGATCCAGGCAAAGATTACAAACATCTCTTCGATACAGAACAGTGGTGGCATTAAAAGCAGGAATACAGTTTACCCTAAGTTACGTCACTCACTGGGAATATTTACCTAAATTCTAGAAGAATTCTAATATTCCCTGTATCAAATGCCGTAAGGAGGCTAGAACACAATGATTAAGGATGAAAATTAGTTTACTAAGCTGAAAAGCAATTTTAGGCCATTCCCCATAAAATACTGGACTTATTCCTTGCCATCTTCCATGTAAACGGGTGGTTTAGTTAATAAAAAAGAAAACATGGGAAATCAGTGTTCAATGTAATGCACAGAGATTGGTATGATTAGACATAAGGATAAAAATATCTTTGAGCGAACGTAATCCTGACACAGAGTAGGGAGCGAATGGGTCCTCAGGTTTGGCCAATATAGTGAAATGAGCTACAGTGACTAAAACAAATCCAACCGTTTCATAAAGTAAACTCGGGAATGTTACAAAATAAAGAAGTCCCATGTTTCTGGCAAGTGGCATCTCTTTGCAAACGTGACAGTAAACTCTCCTGGACTGAAATGGAAGACGCTTCGTGAACAATTTTCCTGGTGTGTAGAACTTCCAAAACGTCTGTTTTTATGTCTGACTTGAGTATCTCTCGATGAAATAATACTGCATCTTTATTCACTTCTTTAAAGAGATGTCAGAGGTTGTTGAAGGTCAAAGCTCAAGTTGAGAGAAGAAAGAATAAAATTAAAAGCAAGTGATGGCAGAGGATGGAGATGATGGGATGCATGGGATTTAAGCATCTATAAGCTGCAAACAAAAGTTTATTTCTAAAGCACTTCCCTTCCAGCGCCTCTTGGAGCCTGTCCATTCCAACATGCACACGTGTCTAACAAAAATGCCTGAATTCTGTGCAATGGAGGACCGCTAATGGCACGTCCATTCGGTCTATGAACGAATGCTGAGTTCGTAGACCTCCAAGCCAATTCTGCTGCCAGAAAAGGACCTACAGAGAAGGCTCTTTCCCTTTGTGTTGTAACTAAGGAGCAATGAACAGGCCCCCCCTGCCGCTAGGTTTACTCCTCGGAGAGAATATGGAAAAAACCTGTCATAGGCAGAGAAAAGATGGAGAACACAAAGGTCACATCTTTGAAGAAAGGAAAGTCCTCGGGACAACTAACTTCTAGAAGTCGACTCCGTATAAAAATATACACTTGCGGCTGGCACCGAGAAACACGTGGAGACAAAACCTGTCACCTTCACTCCTTCTCCCCCATTCAGTAGCAAAGGATTTATTTGTTGCTATGGAATCATTCCACTGCATGAGGCACCCTCCATACAAAAATCAAAGGGTGAAGGATGCTCCGCTATATCAGCTGTTTTACCATCATTCAGAAGCCAACTGTAGTTTAATTCTTCCTACTTCTCCCTTTCTCCCTGGATTCAATTGGACTTGGTTCATCTTTGAATTAACCTCTTTTAATCCGTCTCCTACAAAGAAAGCAAATCCATTGTGGGTAACTAGTTCTGCTGTTCACCACCCAGGCAGTGAAACCAAAAGGGAGGGCGACGTGGCAGCCTCGGCCCCAACACAGGGTGGTGACAAGGGGGTGAACACAGCAGATGCGGTCTTGTACTACAATCTGGAGCTCCTATTTCGGTTCTCTGCAGGAGTGTTAATCCACATTCGTGCGATGCTGAGTGAACTGCATGCCAACACACTGCTAGTAAACACAAGACAGTTCTGGCTGCTGTCTTAAGCCGTGAGGGCTTAAGGTGGCCGAAATGAAGATTTATATAATGAATCGGTATTTGGTCACATTCTGACGATGGTATATTTTGGTTCTTGCCATCTAATCCAGTAATTTGCAAATATTCAGAGAATCTCTACAATGTGGCACGGCAACGTCCCAGAAGGTGTGACAGGGCCATGGTATTCTTTTCTGTCCAGCTGCTTATTTTGAAATCTAATGCTTACCCTGGATAGGCGGGAATGGCTGTTGGAGGTACCGCTCGGACTGCCCCATAGACCGTCCGCCCTCTGCCCCTCAGATGGGCTCCTCTGAAGGCGGCCGCCGTGGTGGCTGCAGTCGGGTAAGGGAAGCCAGGAACTAAAGGGAGACCCAAAATATGACAGGAATGTCAACTTGCATTCAACAGCAGGGCTACAATCACAACCGGCTTTGAACCGATTCCAGCAAAGGTTCAAAGATATGTACCACATCTTTCCTGAGAAAGAAATGGAGAGACCCGACACGCAAAGGCTAATGATGCCATGCTCTCTCTGTTCGTCACCAATCTTGAGTGAGCGCACTCTGCTCCTTCCCAGCCCCGGCATTACAGTGCAAGCTGGTGAGAAACAGGTCGAGAAGGTCCGAGAACCAGTGTCGGAATAAGAGACTTTTCACTTCGGGGGTGGGGGAGTGGCGGGGGGCGGCAGTTTAAGTCGACTGATATAAACTCTTTAACTGGCCCATTGCTAATCTTGTTTCCACACGTTATTATGTGCATAGAGTAATTCTTCTTCGTAAGAATATTCTTTTGTGTTCGTACGCGGTGCCAACCTCCAAGGCACACAGTAATCTTTACACATTTCATTAGTCCACTTTATTCTTTTATCCAAAACGTTTTAATCCAGAAATGTCAGGGGAGAGGGAAACTACTTGTATCCTTCAGGGAGGCAGACAGTTTCTAAAAACCTATTTTAAACGTGCTATCCTCTGGAAAGCACATACCGACATTTATTCCACATTCACTGAGCTCTTTTTAATTTTACCTTCCGCTGGAGGAAAATGGCTCAGGTCCGGAGGACTTCAGAGGTTTCAACGGAACTGAGAATAATCATGAATACTGGAGGTGCTTCTGAGCGATGTTCTACTGAGGGCCCAAAACTGACTGGCAGAGAACACGTATAACCCATTCTGTCAATACCCATGTCTTGTTTTCTTTACTGTCGAGAGCAGACTAAACTGTTGCTCACATGGCCTTACCCCCTCTGCCTTTCCCAAGTGTTTATGCTCCATGGCGCTCTTAATATCTGGTCAGAGAGATTCTAACTCAGGTGGAGCAAGGCCAGGGCACTGTAATAGCACCGAACTCTCTCGAGAATACCTCCTTTTCAGTTATGTGCTCTACCTGGGGTGGGGGTGGGGGGAAGACTAGCACACATCACTCTTTACTCGCAACAGTCAAACTCCACGCCAGGCCAGCATAGGCTACTTACTGATTAAAGGAATGTAAGTGTTAATACTCCCTCTTCCTGATAGGGGCACTGCTGCATCATTGCCTAAGGACACGTCTGCTTGAAAGCTGGAGGCTGGTTGCGTTAAAAAAAAAAAATTAAGAAATGCAAAAAGATTACCAAGGAAGAGCAAGGTGAAAAGCAACACATGTTTTTGCAGTTAAACAGCACGAATGGAAAAATCAACATGGTACTACCTGCATATAACTCAGGGCCATATACAGCTCCCACCACGGGGCTTAACTTCCAACCTGAAACGGAAGAGAGGACAGTGAGCACTTAAGACCACGTAAGGAGCACGATGAAAAGGACCGACGGTGCGTGTACAAGCTGGCTTCAGATATCCCTGCATTTACTTTTACCGTTGGAGAGTGCCAGCTGGGGGGTTATGTGAGAAGGTCAGGACACTTCCATACCAGGGTATTTTTTTGGTAAAGTTTATTTATTTATTTTGAGAGAGACAGCACGAACGGGGAGAGGGGCAGAAAGAGGGAGAGTTGAGAATCCCAATCCCAGGGCTTGAACTCACGAAACCACGAGATCATGACCTGAGCCGAAAAGCGAGAGTCAGACGCCTGACCGACTGAGCCACCCAGGCGCCCCCACTCCTGAGTTTGTTTATTTTTTAATGTTTATTTACTTTTAAGAGACAGAGAGACAGCGTGTGAGTGGGGAAGGGGTACTGTGATGGCACTCTCTTATATGCCATCTTAACACAGTCTACTACTCTAGTCACTTTATAATTCAAATTTGAATTCACATTTGAGCTGATCTTCAACTCCGTGTTCAAGTATACCACACTGATGGAAACCTGGGTAAAGCAGAAATCCCCTTTCTTTGGGATTTACTACTGGGATCTTGTTGTAGTTAACCTCAGCCAGTCAACAAGAAGAGACATACAGTGATAAAATTCAAGGTACATCCCCAACTTCATGCATGTCTTGGGATGTCCGTTTGTAATAAACACACTTAAGTTAATCAGTCATTTTAACAAACGGATACTAGATTGCTGTTGAACATTAGCTTAAACAATTATAAACTTTGAAGTATTCCCAGAATTAGCTTTGATGTCAATTTTATTTCTTCATTCCCGTTTTTTATATTTATAGAAATGTAGCAGGTGTTAAAAAAAGTATTGTTGCCCACCGAGAGTTACAGAGTACCCAGAATCCCGTACGAACACTTTAATCAGTAGACGTTTATTGATTTTTACACATAAATAAGCAAAAAAAAATGTGCCATTATTTTTCTGAAAGACGAGAGACTGTACTTAGGAGAAAACCCATTCATTCTGAACCAATCCAATCCTCTGTTATTTTATGTGCTCATAGATGGTGAGGTCTCCTCATTATTTCATATAAAAACTGGGCAAATATCTGGATTCAAATCCTACTGAAGTTGGAAGAACACAAATGTTCTCCAATGTCAGACAAATCAAGTGATTCCAACTGACGTAAACTACACTGCTGACTGAGAATTCACCAGAAGGCACAGAGCACTCTTATCAGAAGCTCTAACCACAAGCAGCCGCAGGGTTCTAAAGTTTGGCTCAGTGGGGTGCCTGGGTGGCTCAGTCGGTTGGGCATCCATCTTTGGCTCAGGTCATGATCTCATGGTTGGTGGGTTCGAGCCCCGCATTGGGCTCTGTGCTCGGAACCTGGAGCCTGCTTCGGATTCTGTGTCTCCCTCTCTCTGTTCCTCCCCCACTTGCGCTCTGGCTCTCTCTCTCTCTCAAAAATAAATAAAGATTAAAAAAAATAAATAAATAAAGTTTGGCTCTGCTAAGGCTTGAATATTAATTTAGAATAATATTCAAAAAATGATTCTTTTCTTTCCTACCAATGGTATTGTTATTTAAGCATTCCTGGAAGTAACAATACACATGTTAATAATGGCATATAATGGTATGCTGTCAATAATACTTCAGAAATGTTTTAGTTCTGTACAATTTACAAAGTAGTTTTGACCTTCACAAAACCCGGAGAGAGGTAAGACAGGTGTGACATCTGGGACCGCAAGTAAGTACTATCCTTCTCTGGGCTTAATTTCCTAAATAATAGACTAAGAAGGTTGGGTTGGATGACTTCTACAGAGCCTTCAGGGGCTCAAATTCTGTGACTGCCAATTCATAGTGATGAAAACAGAATCAGCTTTAAAAAAGATGGGCCCAAGGACAAAATGAAGAGTCAAATCTAGAAGTAGAATTTCTGTCTTCTGAATTCCAGTTGGCAACTCTTTCTACCACCCTGTCTTCCCTGGATTTATAGGAAATCTGACACACTTTGCCTCTCCTTCCTATGTTGTTTACACTGGGTTATTATCAAAATTGCAGGAACTCTGGGGTGCCTGGGTGGCTCAGTTGGTTGAGTGGCTTTAGCTCAGGTCATGATCTCGTGGTTCACCAGTTTGAGCCCCGCGTCAGGCTCTGTGCCGACAGCTCGGAGCCTGGAGCCTGCCTCGGATTCTGTGTCTCCCTCTCTCTCTCAACAAACAAACAAAGAAACGTTGCAGAAATGTCTGTTTTTGTGATGGCAGTGAAAAAATATCAAGAGGTAAAGGGGGAGGTGGTGGTATCACACGATGTACCATTGATAAAATGGGTAGGGAAAATGTAAGTTAGGCCAATAAATGCAAATTATGCTGATTTGTACCATCTGTTTGAAAAGCTGGGCTAAATCTATCTATTGAAGACATCATGGAATAGACTAAGATACTTATCCTTGATTTAAGACATCACCAGCACATATTGTCATACTCTAGCAGTAGATTCGAACTTTTACAAGACAGCAGAAAACACCCCATTTGGCTCTAGATAAAATTTTATGCAGAACGCTGAGGTACACAACGGAAAATGAGAAGTTGCTGGAGGTCTCAAGACCCCATTCATGGGCTTCCTTTCCACCCTCCCCAAGTGGCCCCGTAGAACACAGCTGGCCAAACCGCTGTTTGTACGGCAGATTCAAATTAAGTTCCAGCTCATTTAGATAACGTGAGTCCACATTAGACTGACGAGTGATGGAAGGGTTCTGTTTTTGTTAAGCAAAATATTCACAATGTTTTCTTCTCAATGAGAAACATTTATGAAACCCACTATATAGCATGGGATCACGGGACAGAAAGTAGAAAATGCGCACGCGCGCCACGACTTTTCTCTCAGAGCATACCTTTAAAAGGAGGGCAAGGGGTCAAGAATTAGTCCACTCATGCTCAGGAGCGGGCAGGAGTCAGTAGTAAAAGTGAGCAGTGGTGGGCACCTATTACGGACAAGCCTAACGTATCACGAACGACTACAGCAGCTAAAAGTGAGGGATCCCCCATTGGGTTAACAGGTAACCTCAAATGATGTGTTCACGCTGTGCGTCAGATGAACTTTACTGAGACCATTACAGCTTAATAACTTAAAAACTTAGCTTAGTTCTAAGAAAAGAAGCTAATTTGCAGAAATAAACTATTCTCCTAGGTAAAGAAAATACTTCCATGTTCATTAAACAAGCGGCCTTAAGACTGAAACTGAGATTCTTTGATGAGTATAAAAAGTTCCTGTATTAATACAAGAACAAATGACATCCTTCTGAAGATGATGCGTAATCTCTTACCATTTGCATATGGTGTGACCATCTTCTTATTGGTCATTACGCGTGCTGTAGCATTATTCACCTAAAAATACAAAGGAGAAAGAAGGGGCAGGGAGAAAGGAGACCACGTTAGGGAACACGGAGTTGCTCATCCAGTAACACAGCACTCAGTTTAATAAAATGTAAATTTCAGAGAATATTGATTTCAACAATTAATATAGCAATATAAAATATTAATATATCATATTTTAATTAAAGTGTTTATTAAATGAGGCTAACAAGAGTAAAATGCAGTTTCTTAGTCTCCAAATGGAAAACTAGGGCTATTTTACCACTAAGTACTCCAAAGAAAAGACACATTTGCCAAGTCCTTTGGAGATCTCTTAAATAGAGAAGTCTTTGAATTATGGAAAAAAAGTAAATTGGAAACAACTCTGTTTGCACATGAACTTTGAAGTTCATTAGTAAAACAGAGGCTTGCCACATGGGTCAGGAAATAGATTTACAGGAAGATAAGAAAATAAATCTGTGGATTTCACCCGTTCTCATGTTCAGCACTTTTGATGTTTGTGTAAGATTTTGCTGTTTGAGGTTAAAAAAAAAAAAAAAAAGATATCAGAACTTAGATGCCCATGTTGACCAGCTTCAGGACCGTTCTGAATTTTCTAGACTATGTGGTCTATCCATTGAAGAACAATGTTTTCAGAAGGCTTTTAAATTAGGCACTTAAGCCTTATTTCTTCAGTTCTTTTATGTTTCTTTTGTTTTATGGTACTGTCCACCCTCATTACAGAACTGCGTAATTTAGAGCATTCTCAGTGCTAGGGTGAGTAGATGTTACAAAGATGAGGAAGAGACGAATGGAGCTCCGAAGCCAGAAAACTGCAGCCCAGTGTCAGAACCAGCTTAAAGCTCTTGCAAGGAGGGTGCAACGTCACCACAGAACCTGACTGTGTACCGTGCCGTCCGGTCATTAAACAGGCCAGCTTTCAAAAGAATTACAAAACACACCAAACAGAAACGTCTTACTTCGCCTCTGGGGATTTACATTAAAGTTGGGATGGTGATAAATCTGTGTTATGGAGAGACCAATTTTAGGTGGAACTGGAATCAAAACACATCTTGAGATGTCTTTTCGGATTTGCATAGTGGTAATCTTCCTTTGTGAGGAAAAGAAACTCCATTTACTCGAGTTTGAGCCACCAAATAATATAAACATTTCACATTTAAAAAGAAAGAATGGGATACAACAATGATGAGACTGAGAGCATGCAGTTAAAACACACACACACAAATAAAAGAAAGAAAAAACAATCAGTTTTGGAAAGAAGGGAGAGAGTGAAGAGCGAGGTTCTTACAGACAAGGATTAGAAGGGGGTCAGAGCGGACACTAGCTGCTACAGCAGAAAGCACCCAAGCACTAACAGGAAAATGGCCAGAACCAATCAGAAACCACCAGTCAGCAAAGACCCAACAGCTGCAGGTAACAGAGGGAAGGGGCGGGAGCGGCCGAGGGAGAAGGATGGGAGCCGAACTCGGGGAGAGAGAACACAGCAAGGCAGGGGAGGGGGAGAGAAAAGAGAGAGTGGGGGCGGGGAGGGGTATCATGGGCAGGAAAGAGAGCTGTCAAGGGCAAGGAGAGGACAGTCAGAGCTACAAACAGAGGTCTGGGGAAGAGGAAAGGAAGTAGGGGCAGGGAGTGCATTAATAAAACCAGCCAAACTTGGAGTTCAGGAACTCTGAGTAAGATGTGCAAGGGGGAAAAAAATCACCATGACGTCAGTAATCAAACAGCTCAGACTGCTACAAACAATATGTACATCCAAAGTCCAGGCGGCATTACTCAACAGCATTGAAAATAAAAAGGGGAAAGGAAAAGGGAGAGGAACAAGTCAAATCACATTTTGTAGTGTTAATGTGAGATGGCAGATGGACTTTTTCTTTCTTATTTAATTGTTTTGTAATTAACAATTTAAAAAGCTTCTTCTCTAGTGCTTTGTTTCACTTACCGCCCACGGGCACCATCGCCAGCATTGTGTATAGTTACCATGGAAAGAGGGAGTCAAGTGAAGGGCCCTAAATGCTAAACCATTGGAAAGGGAGGGAGAAAGCAAAATATGCAGACATCTTACTCAAAATGGTGGCTTTTATATTTCAATACTTTAAAAAACTGGGCAAGGGGAAAGGGGCCAGTTAACCTTCACTGCGTTGTTCAAAAGGGCTGGTGAACACCAGGTGGCTGATGCGAACACGGAACAGCACGTTCGCCAGGCAGCCGTCAAAGCCTCGGTCGGAGGATTTTATCCATTCACGGTTGACATTCTTGACATTAAATATATTCAAAAACCCCATGAGATTTGGGTTCTTTCTCCCCCGCCCCCACAACCTCTAAGGTCTTCTAAATTCCTTATCACACGCACATGGAGGCGAACTGGCCTCCTGACAAGGGGATACTGGCTGGATCTTTGATTCAATACAGGACACAATGTCGTAAGCTGGATTGTTTTTAGACATTTACAAAGTTAGTTTCGTTTTGGCCTGATCACAGGTATTCACATGGAGTCTCGCAAACTGAAGCAAAGGAAAAAAATCAAGAGAGCAGAAGGATGAACATTTCGGAGGAAAAAAGTAAATGAAAAACAAATACACATAGACACGCACGCAAGTAAATCAAAATGAAAACCCCCGCACAACTGAAAACTGAGGGAAGGAGGGTAGGAGGGTTATTTGTACACATTTTAGTGCAAGAAGGTGAAGGACAGAGAGACACGTACACACATACACGTGTGTGCAGACACACAGACAACGAGACAGGGTTCCGAATGTGAAATAAGGGGGGCAGTACACGAAAGAGAGAAATAAAAATATAAACCGGAAATTGAATTATTGAAGACATGCACCTCGATTTTACGGCCCTCTACCACGGTGCCGTGTAATTTCTCCCTGGCCCTGTCTGCATCAGCACTATTCTCGAAAGTTACGAACCCGAATCCCTGCATGCAGCGGGAGAAGGGGGGAAAACATGCGTATCGTTATATTGAAATACTGATCTCTTGGTAAACAGAGAAAAAATATCACAGTATGAAACCCACATTGGCAGTACTAGTCACATTTTTGGCCCATGCATATTTTGTGAAGGGAAATTAAATCCAATAAAAGAATAAAGAACTGTAGCAGTAGTAGTAGTAATAATAATAGTAATAATAATGGCAACAACAACAATAATAATGATAATGTAATTAACAACAGTAACAATAATAAAGTAAAACATAAAGCATGTGAGGCCAGACCAAAATTAAGGTTTCGAGTTACTCGGGTCAAACCATTTCACCAAGAATCTGAAGTTTTTGTTTTTTTTTTTTAAGTGTTCTTTCTCTTTCAATTCATGCTGTTAATACACACGTCCCTTTACATAATACTAAAAACAAAATCACATAATTAAGTCTGCCATTCCCCAGCAGCTTCTACACGAAACCTTATATTTAGGGGCATTCGCTGTATAAAGAGATTTTTTTTTTTTTTAGGAGAGCTCATCATTCTAGCCCCACTTTGCCTATTGCTTGTATCACCACAATTCCTCTGGGGACAGAATAATTGAAAAAACAGTCTTGGTCTACAATTCTGTAGGTACTGGGTCTGGAAGACGAGAGCACCTGTGTTCATCTAAGCTAATGAAAATATCACTAAGCAGGGGGCAGTCAATTATGACTGGCACTCAGAGTAAAAATAGGTTCAGCTGAGTTCCAGAAAAGAGCTTATCCAAATCTGCCTAAATTATACATTTGTTGAAGCTGACATCTGCTACTGAATGTATTAGTGATTTTCCGTATAGAGGGGAAAAAAGGAATCATCAAAAGGCAGTGGGAATGAGATCTAGGTTAGTGACATCAGTTGTACACTATTCGCCACGAAAAGAATACCATAAAACAGCAATGCAGCTGCTGCTCAGAGTTAGAATTAATTTATTTGTGCACTGTACACAAATAAATTATGTGGAGCTTTTCTTCATTAAGTAGACAAACCAGGAGCCAGGGGGTCAACCCACTTACTCCTATGTTCACATTTATCTGAAAATTCTCCGTCAAAATCACCAGGATTCACTATATACTTACGTGACTCTCTCATCAAGCACTGTGACTCTCTCATCAAGCACTGTACCCGTTGCCTCCTAGGCACTTTGTCCTTATCTTTCCACTCTGTAACTATCACCTTCTCTCAAGCTATTTACATCTGTGAGTAGTAAATTCTTAGGATTTTTTGGGAAAGTGCTAATTTCTCAATAGCTTCACTGTCCCTCTGGCATTCTTTGAACATTCCACGGTAGGACAACCCGGAACCCTTCATTTGTTATTTATTTTTACTGAAGCTCTGCTGTTCTCCATGATGAGCATTTCCATATACATATAAAACAGGTTCTTATCTGGGATGGTAAATGGTATGCATTATTCTGTAAGATTTTTACGAAAGCAGGGGCACCGGGTGGCTCAGTCAGCTAAGTGTCTGCCTCTTGATTTACGCTCAAGTCATGATCTCGCAGTTCATGGGATTGAGCCCTGTGTCGGGTTCTGCGTGGATGATGCAGAGCCTGCTTGGGTTCTCTCTCCCTCTCTGCTCTTCCCCCGCTTGTTCTCTCTCAAAATAAACAAATATGTCAAAAAATTAAAAAAAAAAAAAAAGATTTCACAAAAGCAACTCCCGTCATTTTGAAGGCTCTGATTACTTTGCATTCTGATTATATGGTTGGGTGGCGATCCACGGAGGATCCCAGTGGATTATCTCTGCCTGTAATTTGGATATCAACTCAAATACTCTAGAAAATGCAAAGCTGAGCTGACAGAAAACGTTCTATGTACCGAGGTACTATGGGGTTAATTAATACTTTCCTTAAAGATGTAAGTATGCTGAAAATATCAATGGAAACACATTTTCAGAAACACATTTTGATACAAATGTGTTATAGCCACATCAACAACTGGAGGTGTCGTGTTGGATCTCAAGTTCCTAAGTGACAGCACGGTTTGTCATCACACTGGCATCTGCTGAACACAGGAAGCCAGCTCTCCAATCCTGGAGAGTCCTCCAACAGAAAAAAAACCTTGCAAGAAAGGTCACAGTGAGGAGGTTTTCTATCACACTGCAGTAGTATTAAAACTGTATTCCAACGGATCCTCAGAGTCTCAAACATTATATGCCTTGGGTTAAGTTAATAAATTATATCCTAGTAGCCGGATAACAGATGATGTGGAGACTACTACCTAGGTTTTTAGTGTTAGCATTATGACTGCATCTACACACCCACACACTCACAGACTTGTCTTTTAAATACAACCAGGGGGTAGAAAGGACCAATCTGTTGGTTTTACTTTTAACATAAAGAAAGACCGTCAAACCATGTTAAGTTACCCAAGCACCAACAAGGCCTTCTTCCTACAGCTAATGGGAAGAAAAGGAGAAATTAAGCTTTGAAACCAAAGTTCAGTATCCTATTAACTAAACGACCCGAGTCTTAAAATCCTTGTAGTTTCCTTTTTCAAATCTAATTGCTAAATGTGTTCTGTGATCCTCCTCTCTGTATTGTGTCGATGGGACACCTGTGATGTAATAACATCCACAAGAACGCAGGGTGGTGTCACGGGCACGGACGTTTTACAGCCAGCAAATGACAACGTTTAACATCAAAGTCTGCTTGTGTTAAGATTTTCTCAATAAGGACTTTCATATTCTGGAACAAAATTTCACTTTCAAATGTCTTATAAAGAAAAGTGCTTATATTCCAAAGGAAATGCTCATCTAGATACCAAAAATGTAAAAATAAAGCAATCTTCACGAGCATCTTTGCCTAGACTAAAGGAGGAGGAAGGTCTTGCTGATACTTTGGGACTTCCTGATACAAAGCAGAGGTAAGATTTCTTTCTTTCCTTTGTAGATAAACAGGCTTTGTGGCAGGCAGAATAATGGCCCCCCAAAATTGTCCACGCCCTAATCCCTGGAACCTGTGAATGTTACTACCTTACCTGGCAAAAGGGATTTTGCAGATGTGATTCAATTAATGATCTTGAGATAGGGAGATTATCCTGGATTATTCAGGTGAGCCCAATGTAATCACTAAATTAAATGGGTGCTTCTAAATTAAAGAGGGGAAGATGGGGGCCTGAATCAGACAGAGTGTAGCAGCCTGAGAAAGACTGGACTGGCCATTTTTGGCTTTGAAGATCGAAGTGGGGCTATAGGTCAAGGAATGCGGGTCGCCTCCAGAAGCTGGAAAAGGCAAGGAGTGGATTATTCCTTAGAGCCGTCCGAAAGAATGCAGCCCTGTAACACCTTGACCTCCAGAACCGTAAGATAACACATGTCTGTGTTTTTAAGTCACAGACTTTGTGATACTTTGTTCAGAAGCAATAGGAAATATACATCTCAGAAGTCCGTGATTAGGGAGGTAAGAAGTATAAACAGTATTTTTAGAGCACTGTTCTTTAATACTTTTCTCTCATGTTGAAACTTTAGAGAGGTGATTTTCCATCAACTTAACTACAATTTGGTTTCAAAGATGTTAACTCAAAGCTTGAAAAAAACTTTTCAAAAGTTTGTTTAGTTTTGAGAGAGCATGAGTCGGGGAGGGGCAGAGAGAGAGGGGACAGAGGATCGGAAATGGGCTCTGTGCTGTCAGCACAGAGCGTGACATGGGGATCGAACCCACGAACTGTGAGATCATGACCTGAGCCGAAGTCGGACGTTTAACCGACTGAACCATCCAGGCACCCTGCTTGAGAAAAAAAATTTAACGTACCATTCCTTCAGTAAAATTTCACAGTTTTGAAAATGTGCCAGGAATTGAGCTAAAGATATTCACAGATTATCCAGGCTTACAAAATTACTAACAGGAAAATATGCCTAAATGAAATTATGTTTTAATGTCCCTTCATTTTCGGAAATCTAATTCACATTAAGTCTTGGGTCTCTTGCTTTGAAAAGAAAAAACTTAATAAAATTATGTCTAAACCTAACACTTCTTCCTTAGAAGAGCTTCAAAATGATTATATAATGTATCAATCAGGAACACATAATGACCAGTCAGAACAGCCACAAAGTCGAACTGAGATTTAATCTCAAATTCTTCACAAGAGTGAATACTTCAGGTTTAAGAAGACAGAAACCAGATAAACAAAAAGTAAACTTTTAGTAGACTTCTGTTTTTAATTAAAAAAAAAAAAATGATGTCGACATGTTTGTCTATACCAGTCCTATCAGACAGAAATATAACCCAAGTCAATATGTAATTCTAAATATTCCCCTAGGCACATTAAAAAAGTAAAAAAAAAAAATATGAAAGCAATTTCAGTAACGTATTTTTATTCAAGACAACATATATGCAACATGCTATCATTTCGACATGACATCAATACAAAAACATCAGGGAGATGTTCAATATTCCTTTTTTTCTGGTCAGTCTTTGAGAGCAGTGTGTATTCTACACTAAAAGCAGATCTGAATTTAGACGCCATGTTCCAAGCGCTCAGTCTGGCCACTTCTGCTGGATGACGCAGGTCTCTACGCTCGATACTGTATAACCTACACCTCTCAGTTCCCAAAGTTTTTCTGTGTTAATAATTTAAATATATCAGTGTTCTATTAGTGATTTACCAGCTATCTTAGCTGTCTTTTGAAAACTAAGGAATGGTATGTTTCTCGAGAGGGAGGGAGTACGGCTGTGGTCAAAACTTCTGCTGAGCGTGACAAACACTTATCACGCCCACTTATCATCAAGGGCCGACAGGAGCCGAGTAACTGCCACCTTTTTAGCCTGGCCTCAGGCTGCAATAAATAACAAGCCACAGGACGAGCACTGTCAAAATATTCTTAAATGTGGATAGTCTTTGAGTTTTTCCATCTCAGAAGAATGAGAAAGAAAAATTTACCATGTAAGTTTTAAGGGAGAAATCAAAAGCAGACGTTCTCCTGGGTATGGCCAGAACACAGAAGTTAAAAAAAAATAAATGAAAGAAAAATAAAACTAAAACCCATAAGATGGTAACAAAAGAAAACAAACTAAGCCCTTTGGAAATACATGCACTGTTAACTCAGTTTTAAGTATAATGAAAACCATTTCGCCTATCAAATTTTACTGAAAAGCAAAGGCCTAGTTAGTACAATTTCAAAGACAGTCTTTTGATCATATTTTGAAAGAAATGAATAATTTCCCTTTGCATGAAATTAAAATCCAGGGAAACAGGCAAGAAATTACAGCACGTTACTTGTGTCTGGGGATGGGATTAGAGGTTTTATCTTCCCTGACTCCAGCCTAAACCGAAGCCTAACCCAAATCAAGATCCCATCATTCCAGAAATCCACCTGAGAGAAGTAATGAGAACACGTTAGCTAAAAACTTGCTGGAAATCTCAGTTAATTGTCGCTGCGCTCTATTTTGTGTCCTTTAGTGAACTTAATAATTGGCACTGTTTGTACAAGTAAAGAGCTCCTACGTTTAGCAGTTACGACACATGGCCCTTCAAGCCACAACTATACCAAAAGTATGCCGACCAAACTTTATGGAAAGTATAAACATTAGAATGTGTGTATTTCTGGGGCGCCTGGGTGGTTCAGTCAGTTAGGCGTCCGACTTCAGCTCAGGTCATGATCTCACAGTCCGTGAGTTCAAGCCCCGTGTTGGGCTCTGTGCTGACCGCTCAGAGCCTGGAGCCTGCTTCGGATTCTGTGTCTCCCTCTCTCCCTGCCCCTCCCCTGCTCTTGCTCTGTCTCAAAAATAAATAAAAACATTAAAAAAAAATTTAGAATGTGTGTATTTCTTTACTTAATAAGCCTGGTAATTATCACAGACTGTTACGGGGCTGGGTGACAGCGAACAGAATGGTGGGAAGTCTGAGTAAGTCAGAGAAAGACAAATACCATATGATCTCACTCATATGTGGAGTTTGAGAAACAAAGGAGCAAAGGGAAAAAAAAGGAGAGAGAGAGACAAATCAAGAAAGAGATTCTTAACTATCAAGAACAAAGTGATGGCTATCACAGGGGAGGGGGGCCGTGGGAGAAACAGGTGACAGGGATTAAGGAGCGCACCTGTCGTGACGAGCACCCGTGGAAGTGCTGAATCACTGTATTGTACACCCGACACTAATATTACACTATGTGCTAACTACCTGTACTTTAAATAAAAACGTCAAACAATTTTTTTTTGAAAACCAACACGTTCTCAGTCACTGAAAGTATCCAGCAGAGAACGCAACGTCAGGTTAAAGAATGCAATGCGTTCTTCGGAGTTCTATCTAAGATTGAGTGAGAAAAAAGGCATGAGAATAGTAGTGAGCACCATGCTCTCTTAATGATTTATGTCTGTTCTCGTCTAGTCTCTAAAAATCATGTTTTTCCTTCATAACGGTTTTGAAAAGGGAGCTTTTTAAAAGCTGTTACTCGAAGAATCTATATGGGGAGGGGCAATACGATTTGTTGTTCAAACTGGAACACTCTGAGGGAGAAAGGGGACACTAGTAATAATTACACGAAGACAACAAGTATAGACTGGGACTATCCTAGATAAGCCAGAACTCTGGCCACTCTACCAATATATCGTGTTTCTACTGTTTGTCAAAGTAATACTTTGTTATGACTGGTGACATGTGGAGAATCAACAATGTTATACATAGCAGTACAATCATTTTGTAGATTCTAGTTGAGTGTATTCATTTTGGGGGCAGGGGTAGCATTTTTACCATATACCCTAACTGAACGATTTCAAAGGAGAGTCCCCTTTGTTTCAGTTAATCACAGAAAATTACATACGGCTGACTTTATGCGTTTACAAAGGAGTACGGAGTTAACAAATACATTTCTTTTAATCACGTGAAATAATGTATGCATATATTTCTGTACGTGTATGAACGTAAGCAATACACGTTCATTCCATAATCTAGGCAAACCAATCCAGAATATGAAGGTCGAAGAAGAAAAAAGGAAAATACTCAACAACGAAGAAATCATGTTTGCAGGCAAGCTGAAGAAGTAGGATGTTGACAAGGCAGGGAGGGGATGGGCGAGGCAACGCGGCAGTGCTCACTTATGTCTGGAAAGGGGTCTGTTCTCAAACCGTAGGCTGACAGTCTCATTATAGAGAAGAAGATAGGGTAAAGAGTTGCTTTTTGTTTTGGAGGCCTGTGGTTATTTAATTGTTCCACCGATAACTGTTTTACATGTAAGTATCGCTTATCTCAGAATTATTTTGTGACTCGTTTTTCCCTTACTGCTTCAAAAAAAAAAAATTAATAAAGCTCATTTGTGTACAGAAAAGCACTCATAAAAAGACTGAGCAACTCTTAACTGCACAATAGGACCACTTAAATCTCCTTATCTCCGGTTCCTTTCAAGGCATGTTGTAATTTTATAGTCAACCACAAACAAAAAGGAAATGAGAAAATAAACTTTATTTACAGAAAGAAAAGTACTCATTAATTTATGTCAGGTGGATCCGGAAGAGGTACCTAGGTTTTGACTCCAAAATAAATCTCTGTTAACAAGTTTCTGAACAGTTCTGGGGAACCTACTGCAGCAAAGAACTTTAGGTGACAGCTAAGAAGTCGGGCAAAGGATGAAGACAGGTTTTGTAAGTGTCCTTAAAGGCAGACCCAGGCAGTTGTGCATTCTGTGCTTTAAGAACAATTACCAATTAAGTACACTGTCTACTCTTCAGCAGCCCAAAGAAAAAGGGGCAGTGAGGACACAGCATCAAACGGAGAGAAGGCTTTTAGATTCCCCAAAGAGAAAGGAAGGCTTGTGTCCTTTAAAAATGAAAATTACAGGGGAGAAGCAATTGAATTGGGTAAATTAAACAATTTTGGGTAGTAGGCAAATCTTTGAAGTCAATGAAAGAAGCCTTAAGAAAGATCAGTTTCCTTTGCTTCACAAGAATTCAATCAAATTATTTTCTTGGTAAGGAGCAAGTTCCCAATACCTGATGAAATCATATTGGGCTTCGGGTTGTTGGAGTCTAGTTAGAAACCGTTTAAGTGCATACACTTAAAACTACAAACATTTAAACTACGACTTTGGGTAAGCAGCGTGGCATATAATCTTCACGTACTTATGATACATATTTGAACCACTGTCATTTTTCCACCCTGTATCTAAAAAGGTCACAAAAAATACAAGCAAACTATACAACAAAGGAATAGAAATCCACTGTGAAGAAATTACAAGCATCAACAGTTTTACTGGCTCTAGGTTGAACAGATTTCACTTTGAAAATACTTACCAAGTTAAGTGCTGGAGAAAGTTCTGCATAGGCATATTAATCTTTTTTGTTTTAACTGAAAACTGGAAGCTTAGAGTATAATTACCTCTTTAATGATTAACAATAATTATAGTCAGAATTAAACACTACCAGTGTCGATGCGTTCTATACAGGGAATAATAATCAGGAGCATTAGAACAGTATATACATTGGTGTTCGTTTAGATGGGCAGAGGTATATATATGACTCTGCAGATATACGCTATTAATTCCCAAGGTACGGTGGATTTGGAGTAGGAAATTGAAGAGGTAAATATTAACTCATTTATTTGCTTTATTTAACTTTACTTAAGTTACATTCTTCGAGATAAAACCATAGCCAAGGGCTATTTTCAAAGTTCAGGAAGAGATAAACAAATGAAAAATTAACTCAAAGATTGTTCTATCCTAAAAATGCAAGTAGAAGTGAACATAGCAACGTAAATATTCACAAGCTTGGTCGCAGCTGGTTGTGCCTGTGGGGTGCATTTCACTTGCTGAGGAGGAAGAAAACTGTCAAATGAAACTTTCTGAAATTTCAGTTCATTAAACATTTTTTCACAACACCACTGTAAGACTTCATCATTCCCTCATTCCTAAAATCACTGCTGCTTATTTTAGTGCATGGAAATTCTACATCATATAGATTGGGAAATTTAAAATGGTAAATAAATGACGAGGGGGAAACAAGTTTGTATTAAAATGTTCAGTTCTCCTACAGAACACATTGAGAGTACCTATATCGAATGGTGCACTGTTACTAACGTCATCCTTATGGAAAAAACTGAACTTACTGTATTTGTCACTAAAGGGGTTCTACATCCCAAAGTTTGCCTATCTGGGTAGAACTTAAAGGGGGAAATCAGCTTACCACGAATTTCTGAGTCACTACTCCCTATATTTACACCTTGTCAAATTTATTCCAAAGAGAGAGGAAGCCAACCAAATGGCTGAAATATCACATTTGTCCTAAGTCTGTCATTTCGAAGTCTGATTTTTGAAAGCCGGGTTGTTCTGGTAGAATGCACACTAGAATTCTCATACCGAATTTCACTTGAGTGTTCTCTCTCTTCCTTAAAAATAAGCAGGTTAGGGCAATTTCGGTCTGATAAAGGGCTGGTGTCTCCTACCCCGACCCTCCTCACCGCTGCCCTCCTCCCCACACTTCTCTTCCTCTCCCCCCTCACTCCCCCAGAGGAAGTACTAGAATAAAGTTTGGCCATGTGGTAGCTTATTTTTAGAGATAATCTAATCCAAGCCAGATAACTTGGGATACTTTCTGTAGGCTTGAGAAACAGCTTTAGTTTTCTGGTTACTTACTATTTAAAACAAAACTACAAATGAACCAAGCACACTTAATGCGGAGAGGGAGCTTACCTTAGAACCACGTTCATTAAAGATTATTTCTACATCTAGGATTTTGCCAAACTGCTGCAGAGACAAAAATAAAAACATTTATTCACGGTCAGCTTTTTACCCACACACTGTATTTTCTCCTGAAAAAGGAATCTTTTTTTTCTTTTTCTTTTCTTTTCCTTTTCACTTCTTATATGACTTCCATGTTACTTTCTATTTGTTGGTAGGTCCCAATACTGGGTTCTGATTTTTCCTTATCACTGAGCTGATGTCTCCTTTCCCACTTTTTATTCAGGCCACCCACTCATGCATTATCCACCTCTGTATGGCAGAAGCTGTTTCCAGAAGATATGCACAGTGTTACCCTATCACATGCTTCTCCAAGGATAAGAACTAGGGGTTTTCGTAACTACTGCATCTTTAATTTTTCAAAATGTCCCGGTTTTTAAGAAGCAAATCCTAAGTAGAAAGATATACTATTGGAGGCTATTTTTCTTCTATTTTTTTTTTTAATTTATAAAAGCAAACCATGTTCACTATAAGAAAAAAAAAAGGTCAGAAAGTACAGATAAATAAAAAGGAAAATAGGAAAAGCAAAATGCAGACCCTCTGTAAACCTGCCATCTTACCGTGCTGGTATACAGCCTTCCCAGATTTTCCTCAGGCATATATTGTTAAGGAAATGTTTCCACGTATTACTTTTATTTTTTAAGTTAATATGCTATGAACAGTTCGTCCAAGCCAATAAGTATGTACCTATGTTCTCATTTCTACAGACTACACGCTGTTTTCTATTGTACTTAAACATTCGTGGGCATTATACCAGATTTCATTTATTTGCCATTTTAATATTTTGGCAATGAACATTATCAAGTGCATTTTAAGTAATAGCTTTGTTTGGTCCTTAAACATTTTAACATTTGGGAAATGAAACAAAAATAAAAACACAAAGCCTAAAGACCTGTTTAGCTACCTAAATGGGACTGGAGGGGAGCATATGTAAAACACAGACGTTATGTGGAGGAGAGTATGCAGCTGACAAGACTACCTGTTGTAGTCAATACTCGGATAAACTGATGGGAGAGATGTGCAATAAATCTCCAGGTATCTTTTCGGTCACACCTCCCTCTGAATACTGGACTCCTAGACCCCAATTATCTATGTCGCCTGGATGTTAATATACGTATTTTAAAATGTTTATTTGGAAAAGGAGAAAGAGAGAGTGTATGTACATGCGCGAGAGGGAGACGGAGGGAGAGAAGACAGAAGATCTGAAACATGCTCTGTGCTGACAGCAGAGAACCCGAGGCGGGGCTCAAACTCACAGACCATGAGATCATGACCTGATCTGAAGTCAGAGGCTTAACCTACTGAGCCACCCAGGCACCCAGTATTGCCTGGATTTTGAATCAGACTTTGGGAAGTGTGAAAAAAATGAAAAGAGCGAAACAAATCATGCTTTCTTATTGGGTTGAAGCATTACTATCTGTATCAGAAAACATGTACTAAGAGCCCAAGTTTTCTAGAGTAAGACTTCTGGGCTCGATTCCAGTTTCATCGCTTAATAGAACATTAGGGAAATAAAGGAAAGAGGAAACTGTCTTATTTTGGGTAGGAGGGTATTTAATTTTACTTCTAGGACTATCCAAAAAACTAAGATTTGAGTGGTGTTTTAGAGTTTGCTTCCTTTTACATTTTCTAATGCGTCCTTATACCATCCTGCTGGCGAGGGCTGCCTTCCTTTAATGGTTAAGGAAAACAAGGCTGAGGGAAGCCATTCATCAAGTCTGCAGAGCTAAGAAAATGGAGCATGGAGTCCCTGCTCTTTACCAGCGCTGTCCTCCCGAGACAGAGCTGTTAACCAGGCAGGGGGAGACCGAGCAACCCTAGCAGGTGTCCCTTGCAAGAAGTTTTTGTGTGTGCACCTAGCAGCCGTATAGGAAAACACATCTCAAGAAATCACTGATAACCGGCCTAGGCAGCCCTTTAACGCATACAATTTTTCTGACTCCAGAGAAAACACGCTTGCAGCACATGAGAATATACTCCGTTTTCACCGATCTCCAGAGACTAGGATTCCGTACTATTTCTGTTCAGTAGAGAACCTTCAGTAGAGTCCACTAGAGAACTCATACTCCTGGGAAACTTCCTCTTAAATATAACCTAAATTCTTTACGCTGCCCTTTATGGTTTCTGTTGCTCTCTTTTCTGTGGAGATGAACAGCTGGCTACCATTTTCTCTAAAAAGGTTCGTCAAGTACTTCAAGAACGTTATTAAATCTCAACGCTGGCCTTGGCTTCAGTGTAGAAAATACTCCAGGTACTCAGCGGTCAGTGACAAAACTGTGCTCCAGGGTCTTGTCACCACGAAGAGGCCACAGCCGAGACTTCAAGCGGGGCACCTGCTTTTCTGCCAAAGCACCGTGCAGCTACAACAGCAAAGGTTTTTTTTAAACCACGATCTCTCACTCCTACGTCAAGTTAAGAGCCTGCTCGAATTAAAGCAGGCAACAACACATGAGCCCAGAAAAAACCCGAAGATTTCCAGCAGCCATGCACTTTCCAACAGCTGAAATCTTTGCTATTCTACTTTGTCTTCATGATGGCGATTCCGGGAGGAAGTGAGTGGCTGGAAGAACACGTCAGAGGGAGCAAACTAACCCCCTACTCCTGATTTTTAGACATTGGTCTTGATGCTGTTGAGTTATGAGCAAGGAAGTAAAAGCAAAACATAGGTACTTTCTGCTTCCCAAACATTAAGTCGTTGAGCTCGTAACACTCTGAAAGGTAAGGATTCCTGTCTCTTTCCTGATTTTAATACTGAATGGCTCATGTCCCACAAAGCCCCTTGGTCCCGGGCAAACCGGGTTGCACGGTCGCCTTGTGTATGTGAGAACCTGCACAGCCACTGTCTAGGATGACAGGAGTGATGGCACTAGGTGACGGAAGTTCCTGAAGACTGATGGAAACACTGATTCACCTCAATCTGTCTGCAGTCTTATCCTAAGGTCCTGATGACTTATAACACGCCTGGCGGATCACATTAAATTGTCATTGCTAAACCCACAAAGGGACTTCAGAGACTTACCCCAAACATCTGTCGGAGGTCGGGGTCCCGGAAGCGGAAGGGAATATTAGAGACATGCAGCCGTTTCGGGGTAGATTTGCTCTCTGAGTTCTCACTACTTTGTGTCTGTGACTGCTGGCCGTCTGTCTGTGCGCCCCCTTCTGTCTGCTAAGCAAAGAAACAGACAACGTTGAGTGGAAAAGAAATACGATTACTTCGCAAGAATTGTGTAAAATAATGAACATTCCCAGCCCCGGTTGTTCTCAAACAATCTTTAAGCAAAAATTACAAGTGTCCCTTCAGAGGGGAAAAAAAACCAAATCAAAATGTTACCTGTGTTCAAACTGCTATAGTTTACAAAGAAAATGTAGGTCTTTTGAGTATTTACAGTACATTAGTGAAATGGGAGAAAACCAAAATGCTAAACAGAAATACTAAATACTAATGCCCAAGATCACATGGAGATCCGTTAGGTAGGAAAGACATAAAAACCGTACCATCAGTCTTTGATTCTTAGTAGAGTTTTCCATGTCTGAAATCTTTCCATTTTGAAAATGAAGAGTCTGTTATACTTAGCTGAGGTGATCACTGCGTTTTTGGTCTATCGTTTCAGGAAATAGGGGAGTATTTTCATGTTTCGTTCCCTCTACGAGTTCCAGAGTTTATGACTACCAGGTCACCAAAGTATCATAATATTCACAAAGAGGAGACACCTAATGACAGTGGGCATTTGGTTTCAACCTGAAGGAACCTAATCCACACGCTCCTCCTAATCCATGTGATTCCAGCTGACGTCAGCACAGGGACCCCAAGCTCCTGCAGCCCAGAGCAAAGCCCCACTATACAAAATCTGCCGGGACAGGCTTTGCGGGCCCTGCGTAACCTACTAGACGCGGGTAAGCGCCAGGTCAGTGTGTACAAATGTGGTGTACACTTTTAATCCTCAATCTCTTTTAAAGCAACACCCCAGACATTTTTCCCCCGATAAATCCTTGAAAAAGTGGCTATGCTGAGAAATACTTTTGACCATTATCTAACGGGTGTGATACATTCTAGGTATTCAAAACACATTTATTCTGAAGTATTCATCTGGCAATTTAGGAACCTTGTGTTTTTACTATTCCCTATGAAGTGCCTGCCAAACTGGAGGGCTCGCTGTGCTGATGAAACCAACATACTTTTAAAACAAGAGTGGAACTCGCTGTTCTTATTATCTCAAGTGAGTTACAACTGAGTCCCTAACAGATTCTTCTGAGTGACGCAGAACAGATCCCCTCCCTTTGACCCAATGTTCAAGTAAAAGAAACTGTGAATCACAGATACTTTTGGCTCAGAGACATTACCAACCAACTTGAAACGAAGTTCGAGACTTTAAAATATAAAAGATAATCAGGAATAAACGTGGAATAAATGCCAGCTTTTCGACTGTCAATCTAAGTGATGGCAGCTTTTATCTCATTCCATTCAGGCCTTGCAGATGGCTTAAATGTGCAATGATTCATGTGATATAAAAATAGCAGAAAAGGGAAGAGCCATGAAGCAATGTTCTGCGAAAGTGTAAGGTTTTCAATCACCAATCTGGGCACAATGCAGACTAAACAAAACAAATTCCATTTCAAAGATGAAATTGACTAAGTTGCTAAAACGGCATCACGGACACCAAAGCGATAAGCATGAGCATCAATTACGACTAATGCTCATTCAAGCACCTTCAGACTTGCCTCTTACATCTCACAGCTGGAGCCCATAAAACTATGTCTTCAATCAAACTTAAAACTTTTTTTAATGTTTATTTTTGAGAGAGCGAGAGAGACAAAGCACGAGTGGGGGAAGGGCAGAGAGAGAGGGAGACACAGAATCCAAAGCAGACTCCAGGCTCTGAGCATCAGCACAGAGCCCGACATGGGGCTTGAACTCACGCACTGCGAGATCATGACCTGAGCTGAAGTTGGATGCTTAACCGACTGAGACACCCAGGTGCCCCTTCAATCAAACTTTAAAACCACCAGATCTTATTTGCAGGGTGTCAGTGTTTCACTCTGATAAAAGCTGAAAAGATGGACTCTAGCTCCAAACCAAAGTTTTATATATAACATCTACATGTAATCCAGGTAATCTGTAACATATATGTGAGGTGGCAGACGAAATGAAAATGAATGATTATTTCAAAGTATGTTGCCCAAGGTATTTATTTGTTTACTTAAAGTTTTTACAGCCTTGAAGACACAATTTAAGAAGAAGATTAGAGGTCAGACTGGATAATTTTCTGGCCTTGTAGTTCATATCCACATTTTAAAAAAATATAAAGTCTTTAATCTCAGGGACATTTGGCAAGTTGAGAAATTAACATTTCCAAAATTCTTAAGTCTTCTGATTTAATATAAATTTTAAAACTGAAGTTTAACATACATAGATACAAATGCACAAATCATAAGCATGAATGAAATTTCACAAAGAATATACACCCATGTAACCATCAAACCAGATCAAGCCAACAGAACACCAGGAGCATTCCAGTCACTGTCCCCTTGTGAAGGGACTCACTGCCCTGACTTCTAACTCCATAGATTAGTTTGGCTGTGAAAGATAAGAAAGAAAAGAAAAGAAAAAAAGAAAAGAAAACAAAAGAAAAAAGAAAAGAGGAGAGGAAAGGAAGGGAAAGGAAAGGAAAGGAGAGGAGAGGAGAGGAGAGGAGAGGAGAGGAGAGGAGAGGAGAGGAGAGGAAAGGAAAAGGAAAGGAAAAGACAAAAGAAAAGACAAAAGAAAAGAAGAGAAAAGAAAAGAAAAGAGAAAGAAGGAAGAAAAGGAACTACACAGCATGTACTCTTCTGTTTGCCTTCGTTTATTCTGTGTAATACACATACACACATTATTGTAATTCATCTATTCATCTATTTTATAAACATACAGGACTTATTCGAGCTGCTTCCAGTTTTTGGCTATTAAGGATAATGTTCCTATAAATATTCTTGCGACATTCTTGTCTTTTGGTGCGCACAAACAGCCATTTCTGTTGGGTGCATATGCATCCAGGATTTGCTGGGTTAAGGACACGTGTAAGTTCAGCCTTAACACACGTTTTCCCAAGTGGCTGTACTAACTTATACTAACTGTGGATAGCTGCAAAAATTCTAGTTGTGCTTAGTATTGCCCTTTTCATTGTAACTATCCTGGTGGAAGGCAGTGGCATTATATGGTGGCTTTAATTTGCTTTCTTCTCGTTAAATCTGCTTTCCACTTACAGAACTTTGTTGAAAAATGGGAACTCCTTGTTAAATAGCAACTATTTCTTGAGTGCATACTATAGGATAGACTCTTCCGTAAGCCTTTTAACAATAGTTAATACATAGTGTTTACTATTTGCCAGACACTGGCCTACATTTTATGTATTTTAATTCATGTAATGCTTGCAACAACCCTAACATGGCATTTTTGTAAACATGAGAATGTAGGAGGTCCTTTTTTTTTTTTTTAATTTGAGAGAGAGACTGGAAGAGTGCAGGGGGGGGGGAGGGGAGGGAGGGAAGGAGAGGAAGGGGGGGAGAGAGAGAGAGAGAGAAAATCTTCTCTCATGGGGCTTGATCCCACAGCCCTGGGATCATGACCTGAGCTGAAATCAAGTCAGGTGCTCAACTGACTGAGCCACCCAAGCATTTTTTTGGGTGGTGCCGTTTTTTTACCCCACTTTTCAGATGAGGAATCTGAGAAACACAAAGACCGCCTAAGCTGTGGATTAGGGATTCAAACACAGGGAGCTTGGCCCCCGAGTACATGCTCTTCACTACTATGTCATGTACTGTCTTTTCTAATCCTCACAATAATCTATGCAGCAGGCACTATTATTATCCCAATTGACAGAGGCAGAAAGTAAGGCACAGATAGATTAAGTAGGTGCCCAAGGTCACACATTAAGTGGCAGAGCAGGAACTGAGAACTAGGTGGCGGACTTTCACGTACTAAGTATCATCCTGGCCAGCACGACACCTGCACTCTTCTTCTCATTAGAAGGGAGAGCACTTGTGGATCCCACTCTCTTTCTCAGCGCCCTCACCTGGAGGAGCAAGACTTCCTCGGGGCTAGAGGCAGGCAGGAGGGTAAGGGACAGGGAAAGCTATACAAGAGTGACACGTATTCTCGATCTTGAGGGAAGAGAAGCAGGTCAGCCCACGAAGGGAGTAAAGGCAAGAGGAAAGAAAACCTGCAAAGGCACACTACCAAACTGATACTCAAAGGGGTTGAAAAGCAGATTTCTGTATACAGTGGACAGAGGAGTAGGAAATGTACATTGAATGTAATTAAGCCAGATACTTCCCATTTGACATCCTCAACATTAAGTTACCTCAATATCAACTACTAATTGTTGAAACAGACAAATCAGAGAGAAAAAGTGACACTTTTTAGGCTGTATCTTTGTGAAAAGTGGACAACTGAACTGCTCTGAGAAAAACCTCAGTGTACACCATTAGTTTGCTTTATTTTCTTTTTAAAAAAAAATTTTTTTTTAACGTTTATTTATTTTTGAGACAGAGATAGACAGAGCATGAACGGGGGAGGGACAGAGAGAGAAGGAGACACAGAATCGGAAGCAGGCTCCAGGCTCTGAGCCATCAGCCCAGAGCCCGACGCGGGGCTCGAACTCACGGACCGCGAGATCGTGACCTGAGCCGAAGTCGGACGCTTCACCGACTGAGCCACCCAGGTGCCCCAGTTTGCTTTATTTTCTACTGTTAGCTACTGAGCAGCTCTCTTGACTGTACAACCAACCTCCCAAGGTTCTGTTCTTCCCTTCTGTGGTCATTTTCTGACCTAATTTATTCACCGGGCAGAGGATGAAAACAGAAGGGGCTAGAGTCTGTGCCCTGAGAGTTCACAGCGAGGGCTGGCAGCAGCACTGCTGGCACCCTCCTGGGACTATCGTCTACATATCTACTCTTTAAACAACCCAGCTGCCCCAGTGGGGTCTGGCTGTCTGTATATACCGCACAGGAGCACAGGGCTTTTTATACCGAAGAGCGAGTGAGATTTTTAAGTCTCAAAGCCGCAATCTAGAAATGAGACCTAAAAACGTTTTGGTTTGATGAACTCACACTTTTCAAATTCTTGTAACTGCAAAACAGATTTTCTGACTTCTCTATGAAACAATGGAAATAAATCTTACTATACACTGTGAACAAATGTGCTGGTATGGCCTGGAAGAGAGTTGTGGGCAATACAAGATGAAGTATTACTGCCCAAGTCTCTATGGGAATAACACTTAACATGTAATCCAAGATAGTAAGGAAGGTTTTGATTAATTCAGGAATAAAATTTATGGATTACCCATCTTCTTCAAAATTTATTTTTCCTTTTGTTTTCTGAGAGGACTTCATTTCTTATTTTTGCCTATGTGAGGCTGATAGGGAGGCAGAGGAAAAGAGAAAACTTAATTCAGCACAGTAAATTTCTTGAGAATCTGATTCATGTCTGAGAACATCTATTGAATCAACCCATTTTAATGATAGTTTGACTGGGTATAGAATTGGAGGTTGAAAAAAATTCCTTTAGAACTCTGAAGGCAACTCTCAACTGTTGTGTAGTTTCCAGTGCTGCTGTTCAGAAATCCGAAGGTGTTCTTTCTCCCCATTCTCTCTGGTTTGGAGCCTGTCCAGTGTGTCTAGTGTTCTAAAATTTCACAGTGGTATGCTTTAAGGTGGGTGGGTGGGTTGGTTGGCTGGTTGGTTGACTGATTGATTGACTGCTTATTTATTTTTCCCAAGATTTTACTTAAATTCACATTAGTTACCATATAGTGTAGTACTGGTTTCAGGAGTAGAACCCAGTGAGATTCACAACTTACACATAAAACCCAGTGTTCATCCCAACTGGTGCCCTCCTTAATGCCTATCACCCATTTAGCCCATCTTCTGCCAACCTCCCCTCCAGCAACCCTCGTTCGTTCTCTGTAGTTAAGAGTCTCTTATGGTTTGCCTCCCTCTCTGTTATCTTATTTTTCCTTCCCTTCCCCTATGAATGTTGGATAAAGGGATAGTATCCAAAAATCTATAGAGAACTTGTCAAACTTAACACCCCAAAAAATAATCCAGTTAAGACATGGGCAGAGGAAGGGTGCCTGGGTGGCTCAGTCGATTAAGCATCTGACTTCGGCTCAGGTCATGATCTCACAGCTCTGTGAGTTCGAGCCCCGCATTGGGCTCTGTGCTGATGGCTCGGAGCCTGGAGCCTACTTCGGGTTGTGTCTCCCTCTCTCTCTGCCCCTAACCCACTCACATTCTGTCTCCGCCTCTCTCAAAAATAAATAAACATTAAAAAAAAATTTAAAAAAAAAGACATGGGCAGAAGACATGAACAGACATTTCCTCAAAGAAGACATACAGATAGGGCTAACAGACACATGAAAAATGTTCAACATTGCTCATCATCAGGAAAATACAAATCAACACCACAATGAGATAGTCAGAATGGCTAAAATTAACAACTCAGGAAACAACAGATGTTGGTGAAGCTGTGGGGAAAGGGGAACCCTCTTACACTGTTGGTGGGAATGCAAACTGGCACAGCTACTCTGGAAAACAGTGTAGAGTTTCTTCGGCAAGTTAAAAATAGAACTACCCTATAACCCAACAATTGCACTATTAGGTCTTTATCCAAGGGATGCCAAAAATACACAAAAATACTGATTTGAAGGGGCACATGCACCCCAATGTTTATAGCAGCGCTATCAACAATAGCTAAATTATGGAAAGAGCCCAAATGTCCATCGACCGATGAAGGAATAAGAAAGATGTAATGTGTACACACGTACACACACATACACATACACACAATGGAATACTACTTAGTGATGAAAAAGAATGAAATTTTGCCATTTGTAACGACACAGATGGAACTAGAGTGTATTATGCTAAGTGAAATAAATCAGAGAAAGACAAATACCATACGATTTCACTCATACGTGGAATTTAAGAAATAGATGAACATAGGAGAAAGAAGGAAAGCTTAATGTGGGTTTATTTTAGTCTATTTGGCTGGTAATTCTGTGGTCTTTTTTAAGTTGGAAATTTTTTTTTTTCAACGTTTTTTATTTATTTTTGGGACAGAGAGAGATAGAGCATGAACGGGGGAGGGGCAGAGAGAGAGAGGGAGACACAGAATCGGAAACAGGCTCCAGGCTCTGAGCCATCAGCCCAGAGCCTGACGCGGGGCTCGAACTCACAGACCGCGAGATCGTGACCTGGCTGAAGTCGGACGCTTAACCGACTGCGCCACCCAGGCGCCCCTTTAAGTTGGAAATTAATGTCCTTCAGTCCCGAGAAGTTTTCTTTAATTATCTGATGACTCCAACCCTATACATGTTGTCCTTCTGGAACTTGCATTATTAGACACTGGATATTCTGGATTGGTCCTCTTAATTTTCTTATCGCTTTCTTTTATTTTCTCTCTCTCTGCTTTTAGCTTCTATTTTCTGGGATATAGGTCTTTAATTCCTTATCTGAAAACTCTGGGGCCAAGGCATATCAGAATTCACAAGTTTTAGGATTTTAGAAAGGTAATAATGGGTGTATAAACCATAATACAACTCAGTGAGACTTGGGACAGTGATATTCCTTTATGTGCATTCATATAAGTGGGACAAAGATATATGCAGGTTGTGAGTTCTGGCAATTTACGGAAAATCACCTGATTTTTCAGAACATTTTTAGATTTTGTAATTTTGGATTAAGACTGTAACGGTAGACCTCTGCTTCTTCAATCTCATCTTCCAGCCCTCCAACAAAGATTTTTTTCATTTTGTTGCCATGTTTTTAATTTCAAGGGCTCTTCTCTGAATCCACCACTCTCCACCCCTTTTAAACTTCACTCTTGGTTTAGCAGATGGTGGTATCTTCTCTTCATCTCTCCGAGGCTACAGGTTATTGTTTTGGATTAGAAAAAGGTTCCTCTTATTCCCAATTTCTTTTTTGATTCTTTTCGTTCTGTTTTGCACGCTGTAGGCTTCCCTCAGGAATCCAGCTATCTTGGGTTGTCTGCTCATAATTAAGAACTGAGTGGGGGAAGGTAGCTAAAAAGCCAGTAGTTCTGAATGACTGGGGTGCAGGGGCCTGAGGACTTTGATTCATTCTAGTTCAGTTAGGCAAGCAATTTGTTAGGGAAATCCCTGACATGGACATCGTACGTCTTTCCTCTTGACTAGGTCAGGCAGGCAGTCCAGGCAAGAGTCGCCCAGTCTTCCAACCAGAGCTGGCAGTTTCGGAAACTCCTGTGAAATTTCTGTGGCGTAAATGGAACAACTGGCTTAGAAGTAAGTTCACGTGGGTCTGCTACGTTAGTCGCTAATTGGGACATCTGCTTTCTAGCTTCCAGAATTATTAATTCCCCTGTTCCTGTAATTCTCCTGTTCTTATTGGTTTATAACCCTAAAATCACACAGACACAAAAACCATTTTTGGAGGACCCCAAATTAGATGGAGGTTTTCAGAAGTAACATGAAACTACCACACAGTGTTCTGTGTCTATGCAACCCAGCTTATGTGTGTTTTGAGCTGACATGTATAAAATATTTTGGCAAATATTGCTTTGCTTTCAAAATAACCTTTGTATCTCAAGAAGAAGAGCCTGCATTACAGCCCTTAGCCAACGCACACACGAAAGGCCGCAGGAGAGAAAGCAGAGACCTCGAAAATGAGACATGGTTATCAGCTAACGGCAAGTGTGTAAATACACAGTGTTTTCCTTTCCCTGTTCTCCAGAGCCTGGAACTACTTCAGATGTAAGTTGAAGATGATTAAAAGATTTGGGGATAAGGAGACATGACAACTAACAGCAGTGTGGGATCCCAAACTGGATTTAGGACAGAAAAAAGGAACGTTAGTGGAAAAACTGGTAAAATTGAAGTAAGGACTCTGTTTTGCCTTAACATTACTGTACCAACACTTCTTACTACCTGGTCTGGAAGACTGTACTGTATCTTTTTTTTTTTTTTTTCTAAAGTAGGCTTCCTGCCCAGCGCAGAACCCAGTAAGGGGCTTGACCCCACGACCCGGACATCAAGACCAGAGCTGAGACTGAGACTCAGATTCTTAACCAACTGAGCCCCCCAGGTGCCCCGAAAACCGTACTGTATCTGTGTAAGGTGTCGACACTAGGAGAAGTTAGATGAAGGACATCCAGAAATTTTTTGTGCTATTTTCGCCACTTTACTGTAAGTCTACGTTTATTTCAAAATAAGAAGTCAAAAAGAAGGGAAAAGGTATTTGGAGATGTCAGATCCTAAACCCTAAAGAATATTAAAACACCAAGAATGTCTAGTTGGTTTAAGGACTGTACACAGACATAAATGTAGGTAGGTACATGTATCTGTATTCAACAGGTGGGTTGGACAACTTCTAAAAGTCAGAAATGGGCTGAAAAGTCCATTCATTTCAAATTATCGCCATGGCAAAGGAAAAAAAAAAAAAAACACCTAATCTGATATTACGATTATCTACTCTCAAATTAGAAACAGTTTTAATTTACATTTGTAAGTTACTCACAAAAGGTAAGCCACCTAAAGTGTCATCATCCCCTGCGGCATTTTCCCTGAAGATCTCATCGTTTTGAGAACAAAAGGAGGATTCCTAGTTGGGTCCAATTTCTTTTGGGTGGGGGCTGGTCTTCAGTTAGAGTTTAAGTGGACCCTCTTCATAGGATGAATCAGATATTTTCACAATATTGATTATAAAGTCGGTCACACATGGTGCAAGGGACAAGGTTCTAAAAACGGCAGAATTCCAGACTAAACTTATCCAAGGACAGTAGATCTTTCTATTAATTGCTAAAAGCAGAGCTGTCTTGTGAATTGCCATATAATTCACACAGCTTTGAAATGAGGCAATTATTAACAAGAATTATGAATATAATTATTAGTTATGTGAGAGTATTCACATTGGTTCTGTTAAAGGAACCAGACTGTGTCCAAGAGGGAGTCACTCATGCCAACAGGCCCCAGTTGAGCAAACCAAAAGTGAACTACATTGCTTTGCTGGGCTCTCCCAGAAAAGCAAGGCCTAGGTCAACCAATCAGCACAACGTACCTGACTTGGCTCCAAGACTCCCCTACTTTCCATATAAGGAAAACAACCTTGCTTTAACCAATCAGCAAATGCCCAGTCCAACTTCCTTGTTCCTGCTCCTTCTGCCTATCAAATCTCTTGCCTTGTACAGCTCTTCTGAGCTCCTTTCTATCTGCTTAGATTGGATGCAACCCAACTCATGAATCACTGAATAAAGCCAATAAGACCTGTGTAATTTTAAATTTGGTTATAACAGTTAAAAATTTACACAAAAGTGAAATTTAATTAATTTTTCTACATTACATTATTTCAAAGTTGAATGATTCAAATTTGTATCAACTAAGACTGTGATGGATTTTATACCCAAGAAAATCTAATGGAAAGATCATTCCCAAAGTAGCTTTAGGCACATCTAAAGGGTGTGTGTGTGTGTGTGTGTGTGTGTGTGTGTGTGTGTGTGTGTTTCAAAAATCATAGAGCAAGGGGAGCCTGGGTGGCTCAGTTGGCTAAGCATCCAACTTTTGATTTTGGCTCAGGTCATGGTCTCACAGTTCGTGAGTTTGAAACTTGTATCGGGCTCTAAAATGACAGTGCAGACCCTGCTTGGGATTCTCTGTCTCCCTCTCTCTCTGCCTCTCCCCTGCTCGCTCTCTAGCTCTCCATCTCAAAATAAATAAATAAGCATTTAAAATTTTTTAAAAAAATCATAGAGCAATATTTCACAGTGGGTATAACTTAGTTCTACAGGATATTACCTGGTATGTTGTAGAATATGGCTTTCATGGTCAAATAAATACGGGAAATACTAGATTAAACAAAGTCAACAAGTTTCCTGTGAATTCTGAAGAGAGAACTCACCTTTCTCCTGAAACATGTTACACATGCAATTCATTCATTTATTTTTCTAAAGCAGGCTACAAAATTCACTTAGGAAAATACTGTTTTTATCAGGATGGGTCTTAGAGCAGTAGCTCCCATGCAGGTGAAGAAAGAAAATGGAGTAACAGAGAAGAGAACTGGATGGTCTATTAATTTGTATCTTTTTTTTAAGTTTATTTATTTCTGTTAAAGGGGGGAGGGGCAGAGAGAGAGGGAGAGAAAATCCTAAGCAGGTCCCATGCTGCCAGCGCAGAGCCTGAAGCAGGGCTCGAACCCGAGAACCATCAATGAGCATGATGAGTCGAAACCAGGAGCCAAATGCTCAACCAACTGAGCCGCCCAGGTGCCCTCGTATCATTTTATAAATCGAGGTTGCCTAGAATGCCTTCTCTGAAATAATTACATAAAAACAGCCTAGTAGCTAATGCTTTTTGCACACTTACTATGTGCCAGGCATTATCCTAAGTACCTGCTATTCATTTTCTCATTTAAGGCAAAAAATAACCCTATCCGGTAGGAACGATCATCACCATTTTTACAGATGAGGAAAATGAGCATTAGAGTAATAATTTTCAGATGGTTACACATTTAGCAAATGGAGGGAGCTGGTAGCTAAACTCAACTCAATCTGATTTCCAGGGCTCCAGCATGCTCCCTCACCACAACCACAATATTATATAATAAAAAGATGTTTTTTAAAACAGCTTTAAACACTTTTTTGTTTTTTGTTTTTTCCTGATAATATTGTAGAGAGTGGGTTGGGTTACTTTTTTTTTTTTATTTTTTAAATTTTTTACATTTTATTTATTTTTGAGAGAGACAGAGAGAGACAAAGACTGAGCACAGGTGGGGGAGGGAGAGAGAGAGGGAGACACAGAATCCGAAGCAGGCTTCAGGCTCCGAGCTGTCAGCACAGAGCCCAATGCGGGGCTCAAACCCACGAACCGTGAGATCACGACCTGAGTCGAAGTCAGTTGCTTAACCGACTGAGCCACCCAGGTGCCCCGGGTTACTTTTCATCATGTCATTTTACACTGCCTACAACCCATGTTGACCCACCACTAGCAATTTTTTTTTTTTTTTTTACTTTTATTTATCTTTTGAGAGAGAGAGAGCAAGCAGGGGAGGAGCAGAGAGAGAGGAGGAGAGAATCCCAAGCAGGCTCCGCGCTGTCAGCACAGAGCCTGACGTGGGGCTCAAAACCATGAACCATGAGTGAGATCATGCATGACCTGAGCTAAAGTCAAGAGACAGACACTCAACTGACTGAGCCCCCCAGGTGTCCCAAGGTTTGTTAGCATTAAAGGCATTTTTATAAATATTTATAATGGAGTATGTGATAGGTTAAAACTGGGTGGAATTAGATCATATGAATTCCTTCTTAAAGAGTAAAATGCCCTAACGTGATTTAATATTTTTCTAAAAAGTGAAATCTTGGCCCATATGCTTATTTACTGAAAATCCGGGTATTTCACAGTGCTAAACGAACATGCTAATAGGACCATTTATCATATGTTGAATACAAAATAATTTTATCTAATGCCACCACCAAACACAATTTTTTAAGGCACGGAAAACTGAAATTGCATCTGTGTAGAGCAATTCCCTACTCAAGAAAAATTACTTTTGGATTTAGTTATTTTAAAAAGAAATGCTTAAGGGGCATTACGCCACCTGGGTGGCTTAATCAGTTAAGCATCCAACTTCAGCTCAGGTCATGATCTCATGGTCCGTGAGTTCAACACTCAAGCCCTGCGTTGGGCTCTGTGCTGACAGCTCAGAGCCTGGAGCCTGCTTCGGATTGTGTGTCTCCCCCCAACCCCTCTCTCTGCCCCTCCTCCACTTGCACTCTGTCTCTCTCTCTCTCAAAAATAAATAAAACATTATAAAAAATATAAAAGAAAAAGAATACTGCTGTGACAATCCAAATTCTGAGAAATCTAGTGCTGTTTGGTCATTTAAATATAAGCAAAGCTTTTTTTTCTTTTTTTTTTCCAGTTAACTAGTAATTCAATTTTCTTTAGAAAATATCCAGTTCCTTTTTCTCAGTGGGTCAAAGTGCTATAAAAAAGGAATTACAAAAGGCATCATCTGTACACGTAATATCATCATAAACTGATATCACCCTGTGAAATAAAAACCACAAGTCACTTAATTGTTTTTAAACCGGGAGTAAGAACTACAGAAAAATTTTGTATATAACATAAAACAGTGAACACACAGATCACCTCAATTAAAACCTTCCTCCTTAACTGAATGTTTAATATCCTAATGTACATTTTAGAATGAAAGAAATCTGTATGTTCTAGTTGGAGTTCTTAGGCTTAAGGTCAAAGAATGAGTGGAAGCTAACAAGACCATCCCTGTGGACACCCTTTATTTTTTGTAATTTGCATGGGGAAGCAGAAAAAAAGCATTTGACTGAAAGCAGATTTCCTGAGTTCTGGCTCTGTCACTAGCTAGCTGTAACGGTCTGCGTTCAAGAATCACCATCCTCAACTCTGTGTAGTTCTAGTTGCTGGTGGGGGGTGGGGGGCGGGAGGATAGCAAATGAATGAATGGATCACAAGGCTAACAACAGTAACAACGTGCTGAAAGGTGTCTTGGGCGTCATGGCCCAAAGGGCAATTTTCTCTGCCGGAGAGTATCCACGCCTGGCTCTGAGTGTGGTTTTCTGTAGCAACTCCTGCATCGTCACGCCAGCCTGCAGCGCGCTCGTGGACCCAGCTCTGCCACCGCCCAGCGGCTCCCAGGCACCCCCACTCTGCTAAACTGACAAGTGTGGATGGTTCGTGTCGGCTCCACATCAGGGCCTCTCCTGGAAGAGTGGACAGCCGGGTGAATAAATTCCTCAGTCCCAGGCCTTCTAACTCTAGCTCGGAAACAGAACGTGCTAATGATGATGCCTACACTGCAGGCTGAGGGTAACATGGCCCCACGACGCACAACGTGAGACATATGTTCCAGAAATCCTCATCTGGGCCAACGGACCCACGTTACGGGCTACCACTTCTCGGCTATGTGGTAGCGGGACACCCCTCCCCAGGGCACTTGCAAGTACGGGGGTCTGTGGTTAATTCCGTGGAGGATGGGGAGACTGATCTCCTGATAGGAGAGCGGTGAGAGAAAATCTGGCTTCAACTCCAGAGAAAGGGTGTGCAACAAAGCGAAGAAACGGGGTGATGCGAAGCACGGAGTCCTAGTTCCCTGTAATTCGGGTGTGCTCCAAGGCTCACCACCGAGGAGGGCTGCAGGGCCTATGGGCGACAGTGTAAAGGCAGGCCCCTCCGCTGCGCCTTCGCATCTCTGCCCCAGAGCCATCAGCAGCTGTTTAAATACCTCAAATGATGTCACTAACATTTCCTACTAACCGGGCACGGATGCTGAACTGCCTCTGTAAGCTTTTTTTGCCCCCCACACAAAAACACTTATGAAACATCCATTATATGCCAATGGGAATAATAAGAGGAGAGCTTGTAGTAACTCCTGTCCTCAAGGAGAGGACGATCCACTAGCTAGGTAGAGTCCATATACAAATTCAAACCTCATCTGTGGATTCCTCATCAAAGCTTGTCTCCTTCAAATACTTCGGCTATTCGTGCCTGCCAGCATTTGGGAGAGTATCTAAACGGACTCGATGGCAACTGAGGTCCTTTCTTCTCTGCAGGCAGGCGCAGGGGTAATCAGGCCTCTGCAGCCCCAGGAGGGACCCCTGACCGCTATCTCTTTGCTAATGCACGGCATGGGACCTACTGACTGTCAAAACAGGCTCTTGTCTTAAGGGCACAAGAAGCTTCTAGCCCAATGTGAAAATCAATTTCTGAAGTACATTTTAGAAATAAAATTCCACATTCCATTGCTTGTTTCTCATTTTCCTGGAAGTCCTTTTTTTTTTTTTTTTTTTTTTGGTTCTTGCCACCAAGATGGAACTATTTGACATAAACGAGGTCTCTTTGATGGTATCGCTGCAGCTCACAATAATAAAAAGCACAAATCAAGGCCATCAAAGAATGACTGATTTTAAAAGATGGTTTAAAAAAAAAGCAATTAAAGAACTATTTACACTAGTAATTTCCAAAGCACTTCTAATTTCTTTTCAATACAATACTGTCAGGTAGGCAACACTGGCTTCACTTGGTAGATGAGGAAACTGAAATCTAGGAGGTGAAGAAATGGTTTATTCGAGACAGTTCTTGCAGTAAGGACACAATCTTTGACTCCGCTCTGCTTGTTTTACTCATTCAATCAGCTGTCAAATCCTGTGTATTCTACCTTGGCAATTTCTCTTCCGTTCACCCCTCCTCTACATAACACCTGGAGCCCCTAGTCCAGAGGCTCATAAGACTCTCCTAACCCGTCCCCTGCTTCTCTCCTCATCTGGTATATGCAACAGTTGGGTCTTCCAGAAGCACAGTTCTGCTCACTTCCCCTTCCTTGCTTAGGAACCTTCGATAACGTTTCTCAGCCAGGCATTCAAATACTCTTCCCAATTTGTACTCAAGCGACTTTTTCTCCCACCTTATTTTCCTCTGTAACCACCAAACACCCAAAGCTTCATCTAATGGAAACATGTGCTTTTATCCAAGGACACTTTGATCTTGCCCATCTCTAACTTTGCTTTGAGAGATGGCTTTCCCAATTCTTCCCACCATCACCCGCGCATGTTCCAATTCTAACCACTCTTAGTATGAGGCCCAGATCAGTGCCACCTGCCCTTAGCAGCCCCAGCGTCTCCCTCCTCAGACCTCCCATGGCACACCATATCTCCCTTAACCACCACCCGCCCCCCACAACCTGAGAAAGTGTTACTGAGTAACTATCAAGTGCCAGGCACTGTGATAAGTCAGAGACTGCAAAGATGAACTTGAAGACCTTACAGTTTAATTAGGAAGACGAAAGTGAACAAAAAACATCACAGTAAGTTCCATGGAAAGCGTTCGGCTCAGGAATCGACGTGAGCCTAAATGAAAGAAACGCTTGGCTTAGCCTAGGAAAACCAAGCAAGGCTTCCCAAGGCTTCCCAATAGAGCAGACGCCTGGACTGAATGGGAAGAGATACATGGGTGCCTGCTGTGAGGACCGTGGGAGATGGGGCATCCAAGTGGCCGAGGGGGGAGAACGGACTCTGAATTCCCCGACTGTAAAACCCTCACATGCACAAGGGGCTAGTTTATGAACCACAATAAAATACTGTTTGCGGAAGCAATCTTTCAACAAAGTGCTATAGACATTTAAGGTATCAGTTTGTGGTTAAATAACAATGCTTCCTACCTACCTTTTGAATTTAATTGGCCCCAGGAACTACCAGGTCCGTTTTAAGAAACGTGTGAGTAGATAGTAAAAGTTTAACAGAATAATCTATGATGTTGTCATATCTAAGTTTTATGATGCACTGTTCTGCTCAGTCTCTCCCTCTCCACACGCATCCCATGAACACCCACACATTCACAACTTCCAAAGGCAAATGGCTTAAGAGCAGTGAATTCACACTCCCGTTTAAAGGTACACTTAACCACGGGGTGCCTGGGTGGCTCCGTCAGTTAAGCGTCCCACTTTGGGCTCAGGTCATGATCTTGCGGTTCATGAGTTCAAGCCCCGTGTCGGGCTCGCTGCGGTCAGCCTGTCAGCAAGAGGCCACTTCGATCCTTTGGCCCCCACTCCGCCCCTCCCCAACTTGCACTCTCTCAAAAATAAATAAGCATTAAAAAAAGTAATAATAAAAATGTTTATTTTTTAAAAATTTTTATTTAAAAATTAAAAAAAAAAAGGAAAAAAAAACCCCAAACATGTAAGAAGCATCTTCAGCCAGAGCCTCCTAATAATTTCCCATTTTATTGTTAGTAACTTCCTAAAGTTATAGAACGTGTGCCATCTGTGTCTGTAGAAACGGCTCAAGGAGCTTCCATTTTCTCCTTAGCACAATCAATTCACAGTCGCTACACATGGATTCCTAATTTTATTTCAGGATTTCTCTAGGACCTCAAATTAGTCGATATAATGCAAAGTCATATAGTGAATAGTTTCTACCAGGGGTGAGAAACAGAAATCTTAACCGCATAGTAGGTTTGGATTAAGGAACAGAACTTGCGCTCAACACTGGCGTCAAAAAGCTGGAATGCGGGCCTGTGAAACAACGGGAGCTGGTGGCAGTCAGGGCAGTGGTGAGGAGGGGTGCGGTGAGGAACTGTGAGCTGCCGGGAGAGGACTCAGCGAGGGCAGTGCTGGCCAAGACAGCGTGAACAGGCCGGTAACTCCTCTCCCCAAAACAAGACAACAGTAAGAAAGCGGGACGGGGGGCGCCTGGGTGGCGTAGTCGGTTAAGCGTCCGACTTCAGCCAGGTCACGATCTCGCGGTCCGGGAGTTCGAGCCCCACGTCAGGCTCTGGGCTGATGGCTCAGAGCCTGGAGCCAGTTTCCGATTCTGTGTCTCCCTCTCTCTCTGCCCCTCCCCCGTTCATGCTCTGTCTCTCTCTGTCCCAAAAATAAATAAACGTTGAAAAAAAAAAATTTAAAAAAAAAGAAAAAAAAAGAAAAAAAAAAAAAAAGAAAGCGGGACGAGACTGTCCAACAGCCAACAGCCATTTCAGATTCTGGAAATCGATCAAAGGTGAATAACAAACACACGAATTTCTTGAGGGGCGCCTGGGTGGCTCAGTTGGCTGAAGCTAATGCTGTGTAGAGAATTGTCAGGTTGGGCAATTCTGCACTTTCCCGAAGGAACCTAAGGCTCCAAGAAGGTGAGCAGACATTTCTCAAGGTTTTGGCTAAAAGTGAGTTATAGAGATTTTTCTTATGTAAAGAAGAGGTTAGGGGCTCCTGGGTTGGCTCAGTTGGTACAGCATGAGACTCTTGATCTCAGGGTCGTGAGTGTGAACTCCAGGCTGGGTGCAGAGATTACTTAATAAAATAAAATCTTTAAAAAAAAGAAGAAGAAGAAAAATGGGGTGCCTGGGTGGCTCAGGTGGTTGAGAGTCTGACTCTTGATTCTGGCTCAGGTCATGATCCTAAGGTCATGGGATCAAGCCCTGAGCCAGGCTCCATGCTGAGCCTGGAGCCTGGTTAAGATTTCTCTCTCTCTCTCTCTCTCTCTCTCTCTCTCTGCCCCTCTCCTCCACTGGTGCTCTCTCTAAAATTAAACAAACAAAACTTTTTTTTTTCTTGAAAAACTGCTAGTGCTTAGGGTAAGGCCTGCAAGAGGCTGGAGACTCTGCCTGTGGCTACTCCAACCTGCCCCCTCCCCCCCCGTCACCACCCCAATCCCTCAGTTTTGCGGGAGAGAACTTCACTAGTTTTTATCAGTACAGGGCTGGGGCCGTGAAAACCAGTAGCTATGCGCCAGAAGGGGTGAACTCAATTTGGGGCACTCGGGGCGACGGTGGGAGTGGGTGGTGGGGAGGTGGGGGCGGCAAAAACCCACAGCTCTGTCAGGTTTGGTAGGGATCTAACAGGGGACAGAGTTCTTCTAGCGTGAGCTTGTGGTCTGATCGAGGTGAGTGGGGGAGCAGCCAGGGGTGTGGAGGGGAGATCCTGGAAACAGAGAACCGCACAGGAGCCGGATACGCTCTCCTCACATGTGGGCTGACCATGCAGCTACAGGTGTGAGGAGGGGAGACACGAGACAGTGCAGCAGAGAGACCAGGCCGAGCAGCCCTGAGAACTGGCTGGCCTCTGAAGCCACCTCCCAACCCACAGACAGATGGTCCACAGAGGGGGGAGGCTGTACAAGCACGAGGCACTTAAACACCACCTCTGCCCAAATCACTGGCCGGCCACCGAGCTACGGGGACTCGTGGGCAACTCCTAGCCAGGCTAAAGAGTGAAAAGGGGAGGGAGAATTGCCAAGCGGAACCGGCAGTAGCTGCACACCACCAAGGAGTCACATTCCACCGTTTAAGTTCAGGCAAATTACTTAAAACACACACGCGTGAGAACACCTACACCTTTCAACAGCGTAAATGACGCTTCGGAGTTGCTGAAATATATTGCTAACGCTCGTTGAAAAATTACAAGACCTGTAAAGACACAGGAAAGTGGGGCTCGGACTCCAGAAAACAAGCAGTAGCTAGTGGGCCTGGATGTGGGATTTAGCGGATGACTTCAAAGTGGCAGTTCCACACGTATTCAGAGAACTGAAGGAAATGTGATGACAGTCTCTACGGAGAAGCAGAAATCACAAATGAGGATTGCAGAATTGGAAAGTACAATAACTGAAGTAAAAAATACACCGAGATGCTCAACAGTTGATGCAGTATGGCGGAGCAAAGAACGAGCGGACCGAAAGAGGCCTCCACACAAATTCTCCAATCTAATGAACAGAAAGAAAAAAGATCGGAGGAAAATGAATAGAACTTTAGATTCTATTTTGACTTAACTTAAAAACAAACAGGGGCGCCTGAGTGGCTCAGTCGGTTAAGCGGCCAACTTCAGCTCAGGTCATGATATCGCGGTCGGTGAGTTCCGAGCCCTGCGTCGGGCTCTGCACTGACAGCTTGGGAGGCCAGAGCCTGCTTTGGATTCTGTGTCTCCCTCTCTCTTTCTGCCCCTTCCCCATTCACTCTCTGTCTCTTTCAAAAATGAATAAATGTTTAAAAATTTAAAAAAACCTTGAAAACAAACAAAAAACCAGAACCCGAACCTGTGGGTGAACAAAAAGTTCCCAACATATTGGTGGTGGAAGTCCCAGGAAGAGAGGAAGAAGGGAAAGAACACACAGCTGAAGAAACTATGCTCAAAAACTTTCCAAATGTGGTGGAAAATATTAATCTACAGATCCAAAAATCTCAATAGATCCCAAGGATGATAAAAACAAAGAGATCCAGGGGCGCCTGGGTGGCTCAGTCGGTTGAGCATCCGACTTTGGCTCAGGTCACGATCTCATGGCTCGTGAGTTCGAGCCCCACGTTGGGCTCTGTGCTGACAGCTTGGAGCCTGGAGCTTACTTCATATTCTGGATCTCCCTCTCTCTCTCTCTCTGCCCTCTCTCACTCATGCTGTCTCTCAAAAATAAATAAACATTAAAAAAAAAAAACAAAAAAACAAAAACACAAAGAGATCCACCCTAGGCACATCAGAGCCAAACTGCTCAAAACCAAAGATAAAATAAAGATCGTGAAAGCAGCAAGAGAAAAAACAATTCAGCACTGGAAGGGGCACAACAGGATTAATAGCTGACTTCTCATCAGAATCAGCTGGCTCTTGTCAGAGGTGGGAAGGCAGTGGCACAACAGATTTTCAAGTGCTGGGGAGTGGTGGAGAAATGGTCAACCAAGAATTCTACAGCGAGCAGAACTAGCCTTCAAAACTGAAGACAAAATAGGGGCGCCTGGGTGGTGCAGTCGGTTAAGCGTCTGACTTCAGCCAGGTCACGATCTCGCAGTCCGTGAGTTCGAGCCCCGCATCGGGCTCTGAGCTGATGGCTCGGAGCCTGGGGCCTGTTTCCGATTCTGTGTCTCCCTCTCTCTCTGCCCCTCCCCCGTTCATGCTCTGTCTCTCTCTGTCCCAAAAATAAATAAACGTTAAAAAAAAAAATTAAAAAAAAAACTGAAGACAAAATAGAGACATTCCCAGATAAACAAAAACAGAAAATTTGTTTCAAACAGACCTAGTCTACAAAAAATACTAGAAGACGTCCTATGGGCTGAAAGGAAACGATATCAGACTATAACTCAAATCTATATAGGACGATATGAAGATCACCAGAAATGGTAACTTTCTGAAAATACAAATTCTTTAAAGTAATAATTACAATACTGTATTTCTGCATTTCTTTTTCTTTTAGAGAGAGAGCGAGAGCATGAGCAGGGGAGAGGGGCGGAGGGAGAGAGTGACAGAGAACATCTCAAGGAGGCTCTACACTCAGCAGGGAGCAATGTGGGGTTGATCCCACAACCCTGGGATCGTGACCTGAGCCGAAATCATGAGTCAAACGCTCAACCGACTGAGCCACACAGGCACCCTTTGTTGCATTTCTAATATATATTTGTCTCCACCAATATTTCTTGTCTCATCTATTTTGTCTGATATTAATATAACCAACCACCTCAGCTCTCTTAGGCTTACTATTAGTAGGACATCTTTTTCCTTCATTTATCTCAAACTCTTAAATCTAAGGTGAGCCTCTTGTAAAAAACATACAACTGGACTCTTATGTATAAAATATATGAGGATAACAGCACAAAATGGTGAGGAATGAAGCTATATCAGGACCGAAGCTGCTATATTTTATCAAAGACACACACACACACACACACACACACACACACACACACACACACGCAGGAGCACGTGGGCACACGTCTGCAAGTAAGCAAACAAATCGCAAGCAAGCAAGTCCATCGGTCAGTTATAAGTTGAAGACGTAATCCTTGATCAAGAACTAAGAAAATATAAAAATAACACAAATAATTTAAAAATCACAAAGGGGTTTAAAAGGTACAGTTAATTACTTAACAGAAACCAGGAAAGAAGGAACAGAGGAACAATAACAGACATGAGCCATAAAACAAGTAGTTTAAATGGCACACATAAATCCACCCATATTAACAATTACTTTAAATATAAATAGACTAAATACTCTTGATAAAAAAGGCAGTAATTTTCAGATTGTTTAAGTGAGATCCAGTTGTATGTTTTTTTTACAAGAGACACACCTTAGAGTTGAAGAGTGTGAGACAAAATGAAGGGAAAAGCTGTCACACAAATAGTAATGGTAAGAGAAATGAAGTGATTATATTAGTATCAGACAAAACAGACCTAAGAGATAATGGCAGAGACAAATAGGGACATTTCTTATTGATAAAAGGGCCAACTGGTTAGAAACAGTCTGTAGGACAGACTGTCTTAATAACACAAGTCTCAGTAAGTTTTAAAAAACTGAATCATACAAAGTTATGATGCTCTGTGACCACAATGGGATTAAATTACAAATCAACAAAAAAAGTTAGTAAATCCTCAAGTATTTGGAAATTAAACAACACACTTCCATGTAACCCAGGATCAAAGAAGAAATCATAAGGAAAAAAATTTAAGAATCTTTTTAAAAAATAAATGAAAACAAAAACACAATATATCACATTTTAGGGAAACTTAAGGGGAAATATATAGCTTTAAACACATATTAGAAAGGAAAAAAAATTAAATCAATGCTCTAAGGCTACAACTCAACAGGCTTAGAAAAACCAAGAGCAGGGGCTCCTGGGTGGCTCAGTCGGCTAAGGGTCCGACTTCGGCTCGGGTTGTGATCTCACGGTTTGTGAATTCAAGCCTGTGTCAGGATTGTTCAATCCTGCTTCGGGTTCTGTCTCCCTCTCTCTCTGCTCCTCCCCCACTAGCACTCTGTCTCTCTGTCTCTCTCTCAAAAATGAATAAACATTAAAAATTTTTTAAAATAATAAAAACCAAGACCAAATCAAACTCAAAGCTAGTAGAAGGAAGGAAATAATGAAGATCAGAATGGATATCAATGAAATATCAAAGAGAAAGACAATAGATTTAAAAAAAATCAATGAAATCAAAAGATGGTTTTCTGGAAAGATCTGCAAAATTAATAAACCTTAGCTAGACTGACCAAGAAAAAGAGAGGAGCCACAATTATCAAAATCAAGAATGAGAGAAGGGATATCAGTACAGATGCTATAGAAATTAAAAAGGATCATATGGATTTTTATAAATTATATTATAATTAAACCATATATTTATAAATCTATAGATTATAATTATATATATATATTATATCCAACAAAATAGACAATTTAGATGAAAAAGAAAAATTCCTAGAAAGTCACAAATTACTAAAATTGGTTTGACTCGCAATAGAAAATAAAAGTAAAAAGAGAAAAAGGACAGGTAACTAGTAAAAAACAGATTCAGTAATTAAAATACCTTGATAAAGCCTCACATTTATATTTTATTTCTTCTTTGCACAGTTGTTCTGGTAAGTCTGTGAGTTCATCATCATTTGAAAATGATTTGGAAATGTGGCCAATATAGTGGCTGGTATATTCACAACTCTAGAACAAACGCTATGGAATCCTCATTTGTTACCCATCATGCTTATACCTCTCAAATAAATTATCACTACAGTCCATTACTTATGAAGTATAAAATTATGTGCTTATATATAACTGATCAACACTAAAAAGACAACATGTTTTCAAGGAAAGACTGGGTTTCTTTGCGGTCTAATAGCTAATAAAGGGAAATAGAATTTGAAGGTGAAATCCATCCGTACGCAACAAAAGCTTCCATTCTAAGGTTCTTTACTGGGAAGTAAATCATATCAAGTGGTTTAAAGGCTGAATAAAGGTCTCCTGATAATCTGAAACAGGAAGGGCAAAAAGAAATGTAAAAATTCGACATAGGTATTTCTATCTAGGATATAGAACATTTTTATCTTTGGAGGCAGATGACATAATCCCACAGACAATAAGACTTCCTTCCTGTATGTTGATATATATCTGATATATATCTCCTGGTTAATTTCTGACATTTCTTTTACTTTAGGAAGTTAGTGGTTAAGAGGCGAAGTCAAAGAGCCAGGCTAGGGCCAGGGATCAGTAAATGAAGTACAGAGTGTGGATTTTATTCTAAGTATGTTAGGGAACTGTTAGAGTTAAGTTGGAAAATAACACTATTTGCATTAGAAAACAAAGCACTACGCTGGCTGTGATGTGGCAAAGGGAGAAGTTAGTTAGGGAGCAGTGACACAGGGAATATGTGATGAGGTCGGGAATAGTGTGGGGGCAATGAAGATACCTTACGTGAATTAAATTCTTTTAAATCTAACGGCCATTCTGAGGTAGGTACTACTGTCTTCATTTTCCAGGTACAGATACGTACTTGTCATCACTGAGAAAGCCAAAGCAGAAAGAGATTAAATAAAATCGTACTGCTAAGTAGGGCCCGCCTCAAACCTGGCATAAGAGCTGCTATCATACACATTCTCCAGTTAAGGTACTAAGTTAAAGACAAGAGGCTGAAGTAAGAGAACGCTTCGAGTTACGGTTTCCGAGACCTGCAGACGGACTGGATGGAGACGTGAAAGAAAGAAACAGGGAAGACTCATGGGTGTTGCTTGAACAGCAAGATGAATCTAGTAGCATAATCATATAGAGAGAGAAGACACAAAATAAGAGGACGGGGGTCCTAGGATCCAGGCCTGGAGTGCTGTAACATCTCAAAATCGAACAGAGAAAGAGAAGCTGCCAGCAGCAGAGGGGACTGAGAGAGGACTTCCGGGGGGTAGGAGGGCAACAGGGAGTGTCTGGAGAGCCAAGAGCCTAGTGAGCGTCTCCAGGAAGCGGGAGGTGGCCCCGTGCAGAACAGAGCTGCCGAGAGACCGTGTGGTACCACATGGGGGGGCGGGGGGCCGCAAGGCGAACTGAAGCGAATGGGCGAAACTGACCAGAGCAGCGCCCCCCCTCGTTGTGCCCTCGTCTTGCTGTGTGGTCTGTCCTGTCTCTTGACCGTAAGCTCCTGGGCAGTGGCTGCGAGCTAGGATTCTAAGTCCTCACCTTCTAGTTACGGTGCGGGGGGTAGGAGTGAAATTGCATAAATGCCGTGTAGTGTCAGGCAGACGCTACCTTAACGCAAAGGGTTTGCTGGCCCGGCGATGCAGGCGAGGATTGCAACCTGACAGGCCCTCCTCCCTACCCGCTCAGAGCTCCCTTACCGTGAGAGATCCATTCTGTGTGCTGGGGGAGCTGCTGCTCTGCTCCCCGTGGGCTTGCGTGCTCCCGTACAGCGTCAGGTTATGCTCACTGGTCTGGCCGGCATAGTCCTGAGTGTGTGGCACTCCGTATTCTGTGGGAATTCCATTCTGGGGAGGTGGCGGAAACGGGATGGTAGTAAAAGGCTGAACCATTGCGTCAGGAGTTGTTGTCGGCTCCTGGTTACCCTGAAACGAACAGGGGAAGAGAAAATAAGGAGAAAAAGTGACTCTAAATTCTCATTACATGATTCTTTTTTTAAAATTTTTTTTTTTAACGTTTATTCATTTTTGAGAGACGGAGATAGAGCGTGAGTGGGGTAGGTGCAGAGAGAGAGGGAGACCCAGAATCCGAAGCAGGCTCCAGGCTCTTAGCTGTCAGCACGGAGCCCGACGCGGGGCTCGAACCCACAAACCATGAGATCGTGACCTGAGCCGAAGTCGGACGCTTAACCGACTGAGCCACCCAGGCGCCCCATCATTATGTGATTATTTCTAAGGTGAGTACAAAATTCTCTGAATATTCTCTCTGCACTCCTACAGAGACGTATGCATGCAGACACATACACCCCACTTTGGCGAATCTGTGATTCCCAAACAGGCCCGTGACCATATTAAAGTTGATTAGTTACCAAAGAGTCAAAAATTTTCCTGGAAACCAAGTTTTTAAAAATGCCAGGAAATTTCTCACACAAGAAAAGGTGTAAGAGTTGAAATCAGTTTGGGCCATTAGTATTTTCTTCAGGACACTCTCTGTCCCTTTACAGTGATTCTCAGAGGAAAACAAGCCAACTTCGTTCAATTACAATTCATAGCAATAGGCAGGGTGACGTTATTAGTTAAATTCTCAAAACCAGACAACATAGGTCTCTAGGTTTTAAGAGTGCAGAGTTCAGAGGAAAGTATATTATTAAAAAAATACTGTTTGTATTTCAAGACAGGGATTTACTTAAGTCTTGGCTACTAGGTTAATAGTTTAAAATAAAGGTTCCTTAAATTATAAACACTAGAGATAGAAAAAAAAATCCCCAGACAAAAAAAATTAAGAGTTCTTCATAATCACTGCCAGCTAAGGGTAACAGCACACCAAGAAACCTCTCCATGTGATAACCTTTCCCAGATGCTTACCTGGAATTCAGTGTGGTATCTGAAATATCAATCAAGTATGCAGGAACTACAGGGAATTGTTAGAAGGGGCTATTTTGGCGCTATGGCCCCTCTCTCACTTCTGTTCTAAGTTCAGATACAAAAGAGTTTGGATCTTGTAGGACAAATTTTGCGAAGGACCCATCCTCCCCACCCCCTTGACCTCCCATTTCATTCCATCCCATCAAAAGCAAAGCCTTTTTTTTTTTTTTTTCACTGAAGATACACAAGTCTGCAAAGTCTTAGACCACTCTCCTGTAAGTAGCTGGCAGAGACGGACAAATGCTTCAACATGTCAGCACTTTGATAGGCTCCCCCCATCCCCACCATATTTTATTTTATTTTTTTTAAATTTTTTTCTTCCAACGTTTATTTATTTTGGGGACAGAGAGAGACAGAGCATGAATGGGGGAGGGGCAGAGAGAGACACAGAATCGGAAACAGGCTCCAGGCTCTGAGCCATCAGCCCAGAGCCCGACGCGGGGCTCGAACTCACGGACCGCGAGATCGTGACCTGGCTGAAGTCGGACGCTTAACCGACTGCGCCACCCAGGCGCCCCCCCCCCCCCCACCGTATTTTAAACATCATATCATTAGGCAATCAAAGAAAACCTGGGTTTATGTCATTTGGTTTCCTCCTGCTTGTGAGCATCATTTCCATCAAGCAAGGGAGCAATTATTCCTCCTTCTGTCTCAGTCCCAACTATCCTTCTTTCCCCTCAGTTCAAGAGATGATTCTCTACCCACGGAGAACTGTAGGAAACGGAAACTTTCAGCATCCTTTTCTAAACATTATCGCAGGCTTTTGACATTAACCCGATGGCCATTAAACTCCTACTATATCTCCAACAAAATGAATCCAAAGCTGCAGAAAGATCTCACGCTATTTTTAAAGAAAGGTTCAGCCATCGTTGCTACATTAAGTTCTTCTGCAAAATCCAACAGAACAAATGTACAAAGATAAATGGAGAAATACATGACGATGGATTGGAAAGCTTGACAGTCTTAAGATGACCACGTACCCCAAATCCCACAAACTCGCATCAGTGCGCCCCAAGCCCCCACATCAATGAATGAAACAGAAGAGAATAGTACAGTCAGTATTAAGGCATCAAGTCAATTCAGTGGGAGAAAGGGAAGTCTTTTTCACAAATAAAAAAAGTTGAATACCCAATGGGGGGAAAACAAAACAAAACAAAACAAAACAAAACAAAACCTCAACTCATCCCATGTATACAAAAGTTAACTTGAAAGAGATAACAAACCTATATATGAGTGTTTTAAAACTTCTAGGGAAAAAAAAAAAAGGATAATCTTCACAGCTTTGCAATAAACAAAGACTTCCTGGGTCATAAAAAACAAGAATTACTGAAGAAAAAATAGATACACTGAACTCCATCGAAAATTTAAAACTTCTTGCTCCTTTGAAAGGTACCACTAAGATAATAAAGAGACAAGATGTAGACCGGGGGGCAGCATTCGCAATACACTCACTTAGCTGGCAAAGAACACCTATGCAGAATCTACAAAGAATTGTTACAAATTGTAACAAACAGAACAAAGCATGTTTTTGAAGATGGGTTAGTGACTTTAACAGACAACTTCCCACAAAAAGATATCCCGATGGGCAGAAAATACATGAATGTGCGGCTCAGCAGCATTAGTCATCAGGGATCTGAAATTAAAACCAAACAGGAGGCACCTGGGTTGGCTCAGTAGGTTAAGTATCTCACTCTTGATCTTGGCTCAGGTCATGACCTTGCGGTTCACGGGATCGGTTCGTGGAATCGAGCCCGGCATCGGGTTCTGTGCTGACAATGCAGGGCCTGCTTGGGATTCTCTCTTTCCCTCTTTCTCTGCCCCTCCCCTGCTTGTGCTCTCTCCCTCTCCCTCCCAAAATAAGTAACCTTTAAAAACAAAAAAAACCTGAGCTAGCATTTCGTGCCCACTGAAAACACGGAACGTTGATAAGGGTGTGGAACCACGAGAACTTTCATATGCCGCTTTTGCCAAAGTGTAGAACAGTATATCCGCTTGGTAGAACTGTTCTGCGGTTATCAAGTTAAAACGCTTCTTGTATTTACCCAAGGGAAATAAAAGCACGTGTGTGCAAAAACACTCGCACAAGTATGTTCATGGAAGCTTTATTCATAATAGCCCCAAACTGAAAAATGACTGTCTTGAAATCAATAGGAAAATGGATAAACTGTGGTTGGTTCATAAAATGGAATGTTACACAACACAAAAAGAATGAACTACCTACCGACAGCAGGGATGGACCTGAAGGGCCCTGCTGAATGAGACATAAATCTATCATAACAGAAGCGAGAAACTAGTTTTCTCTTTTCTTGGTGGGGGGTGGGGGGGGGTGGGGAGAGTGTTGATGGACATCTAGTACTATGGAACATTCTAAGATGATGGAAAGGTTTTATTTCTTATTAAGGATGGTGGTCCCAAATTGTTAAAATTCATTAAACAGAACACTTGCTAAGAATGTTATCACATTTGTTAATTATAACAAAGGAAAAACAAGACATAAAAAACCACCGGCAAACATTACATATTACACACACACACACACATATAATTTTTTTTTTAATTTTTTTTTAACGTTTATTTATTTTTGAGACAGAGAGAGACAGAGCATGAGCAGGGGAGGGTCAGAGAGAGAGGGAGACACAGAATCTGAAATGGGCTCCAGGCTCTGAGCTGTCAGCACAGAGCCCGACGCGGGGCTCGAACTCACGGACCGTGAGATCATGACCTGAGCCGAAGTCGGCCACTTAACCGACTGAGCCACCCAGGCGCCCCTATAATTTTTAATGTGTACTTATTTCGAGAGTGAGACAGCATGAGTGAGGGAGAGGCAGAGAGAAGGAGAGAAAGAACCTTAAGCACGCTCCATGCTGAGCATGGAACCCAGTGCAGGGCTCAACAGTGAGAATGGGACCTGAGCTGAAATCAAGAGTCAGATGCTTAACCGACTGAGCCACTCAGGCGCCCCAGCAAACATCACATTAAACTGTGAAATACCAGTCATTATTAGAAATCACAGATAACTGCGCTGTCACTATTATTCCTTCTATATATAAAAGCAAGTACAAAATGGAGATCAAGATAATACAGAGACAAGTTACCCTTACAAATGTAACTATATACTTAGAAACACCAAAAGAACTAACTACAAACCAGCAGACCTAATAATAAAATTTTGTCACATTTATGCATAACTATTTTAAAACCAGCAGTGGCCAGTTATTCAAAAGAGCAACAAAATGTGTAGTATAGAACACACGATGTAGGATGCAAAACAAGGCCTGAATAAATAGAAAGATACATTTTGTTTCTGGAGGAATGCTTAATATAAAAATGTTAATCCTTGCCGAAATAAAATGTATACGTAATGCCACTTTTAATCAGAAGCAAATGGTGTCTAGGGAAGAAAACAGGCCTAAATACTTTTCTATTTGCTACGTGAAACACTCCTAGGAAAGTTTAGAAAAGGAAAAAACCATGAGGTGAGGCATGTTCTATCAGTATGTTAGGACTTGCCATAAAGCCACTGTGGCTCAACACTATGGGGGCGCCTGGCGGGGAGGCGGAGGCTCAGTTGGTTAAGCATCTGACTCGGTATCAGTTCAGTTCATGATCTCATGTTTGTGAGACTGAGCCCTGCATGGGGCTCTGGGCTGACAGCGCAGGGCCTGCTTGGGATTCTTTCTCTCCCTCCCCCGCCCCCCCCAATAAACAAACAAAACTTAAAAAAGAAACAACGGTAAGAATATACACAGTGATTAACAGAACATGATAATCCTAAGACAGATTCAAGTTTCTACAGAAAATGAACACTTTTCTACAGAAAAGTAGCACTTCACTCTGGTTGGGGAAAACGGTTTAGTTACCACATGGTATTTGTAAAAGTTGGCTATCCAAATGAGCACTTCACGGTGCCTAGTCCATACCAGAAAAATTCGAGAAGGAATAAAATCTAAGAGAACAATGAAAACTATGCAAATACAAGAAAACTTGAGAGCATAACTGGGGCCTGGGGGATTCTTAAATAAGGCAGGAAACCTAAAAACTAGGAAGGGGAAAAAAAAAAGACATGTGGCTGTGTAAGTTAGGAAGGAAAGGAGAAGGGAAGGGGGGAGAAATGGGCTTTAAAGTCAAAAGGAAAACCAACCAGGGAGAAAAGAACTGCCACAGACGAGACAGACAAGGGGTTGTCATCACTAACGCAAGAGTAGGCTACACAAATTCAGAAACACACCTGACAACAGAAAATGAGGCAAAGAATATACCTGAACAATTCACAGAAGATGAAATGTTCAATCGCAAATGACTGGTACCATCAAAATGTTCAATTTCACTAACAAATGGAAACACATAGTAACAGCAAAACAAGTCCAATTTTGATTAGTCATCTAATCAATAAAAAAAAAAAACTGAACAGTTTTATTGAGGTGTAAGTGACATACACAACAAACCGCATCTACTTATTTGTACCGTGAGCCTTGACAATTACAACCCAAGTGCACCCATGAAATCATCCTCATCTTCAAAACAGGAAGCATATCTACCCCAAATCTCCTCAGGCTCCTAATAATAAACAGGTATTACATTTGTAATGAAGCCTACAAAAGTCTTCTTTTTTAACTTTTTTTTTTTAATGTTTATTTATTTTTGACAGAGAGAGAGACAGAATGTGAGGGGGTGAGGGGGAGAGAGAGAGGGAGACACAGAATCCGAAGCGGGCTCCAGGCTCCGAGCTGTCAGCACGGAGCCCGACGCAGGGCTCGAACTCACGGACCACGAGATCATGACCTGAGCCGAAGCCGGACGCTCAACCGACTGAACCACCCAGGTGCCCCGTTTTTTTTAAATATAAAAGACAATGACATGAAAAATGGAATCAGTAAGAGGAAGCCGAAATGCTAAAGCACTGAATTACTGTGCTATCCTCAAGAAAATGGTAGTGACATTATCTAGAGACAAAAATGTATCACGGTCTTTCACTTCAAAGTTATAAGGCATCAAAATTCAGCTGTCTCCAGTGTCCAAGAACCATTTCTAAGTGGTATTAAGGAGTGCTTTACGTAAAAATCTTCCCTTTGTTTAGTTTTTAGAAATTATGCTAGGAAAACCTTGAATTTTTACCTATAATTTTTCAGGGAAAAGGTGTGTCTTTGTCACCCATCACCATAGAAGTTCTTTTCATTATTTCTATCTAGGCTGGGGTATTATACACGACTTCTCCTCAGCTCTCCTGGGTGTCCGAAGAGAGAAATAAAATAACCCTCTCCCTTCGTCAAGTTCCACAGGGCCGTATCCATATCCACCTACCCACCTACCTGCCCGTTGCATGAGGCACACTGCTTCCAATTTTTTCTAAATTTTTTAATGTTTATTTATTTTTGACAGAGAGAGAGACAGAATGTGAGGCAGGGTGAGGGGGCAGAGAGAGAGGGAGACACAGAATCCGAAGCGGGCTCCAGGCTCCGAGCTGTCAGCACAGGGAGCCCGACGCAGGGCTCGAACTCACGGACCACGAGATCATGACCTGAGCCGAAGCCGGACGCTCAACCGACTGAACCACCCAGGTGCCCCGTTTTTTTTAAATATAAAAGACAATGACATGAAAAATGGAATCAGTAAGAGGAAGCCGAAATGCTAAAGCACTGAATTACTGTGCTATCCTCAAGAAAATGGTAGTGACATTATCTAGAGACAAAAATGTATCACGGTCTTTCACTTCAAAGTTATAAGGCATCAAAATTCAGCTGTCTCCAGTGTCCAAGAACCATTTCTAAGTGGTATTAAGGAGTGCTTTACGTAAAAATCTTCCCTTTGTTTAGTTTTTAGAAATTATGCTAGGAAAACCTTGAATTTTTACCTATAATTTTTCAGGGAAAAGGTGTGTCTTTGTCACCCATCACCATAGAAGTTCTTTTCATTATTTCTATCTAGGCTGGGGTATTATACACGACTTCTCCTCAGCTCTCCTGGGTGTCCGAAGAGAGAAATAAAATAACCCTCTCCCTTCGTCAAGTTCCACAGGGCCGTATCCATATCCACCTACCCACCTACCTGCCCGTTGCATGAGGCACACTGCTTCCAATTTTTTCTAAATTTTCTAATTTATTTCTGAGAGAGACAGCGAGCGAGCATGTGCAAGCAGGGGAGGGGCAGAGAGAAGGGGAGACACAGAATCCGAAGCAGACTCCAGGCTCTGAGCTGTCAGCACAGGGCCCGACACGGGGCTCGAATGCCTGAACTGCGAGATCATGACCGGAGCCAAAGTCGGACACTTAATCGACTGAGCCGCCCAGATGCCCATGAAGCATGCTGCTTCAGAAGCCCTCATAGGATGTACTGGCCTAAAGTCAGATATGAAAGACACAAATTCACATTCAGGTAGACTGGTGAACGTAAGAGAGTAAAGACCACCAAAGGTGTCTGTAGATCTACACTCCAACTCCAGGCATAAATACAATCTCACCGTATGCAAGAAGGGTCTACTCAATAATCGGTAAGGCTAAAAGACAGTCTCCCGGTTATGATTAACATGGCAAAGGGGACTCGCTTTCCTCGCTCAGAGGTAGCTCCTTGTAGACTCACCTGCTCTGGCCTCCAGTCTCCACCCCCCCCAGCCCTGCTGGGAGTGAGGTACCCGCACACCAGTTCACAGAATTGACTCTCCCACGGGGGCAGGCCTTACAAAGCTGGCCCAGTCAACTGAATAGCCACATCGATTAGCAGTGGGGGCTAGGGGAAGAAAGGTAAAAACATTTTATAGGATCTACGTGCACCCTTGGCGCTATGTGTTTCAAAGAAATACGAGGCAGGCGGAGGCTGAGCGGTTTCCTGAAAAAAGGGGAAATGTAAGTCTTTGCTAAAAGGTCAAAAAGAAACTCTCAGTAGATTATTTTGCCCCTTATAGGAAGGTCTTTTATTTTTGTGGAAAGAAAAACACATTAGGTTTATATGCTAAGGGAATGAAATTGGAATAGGAGTGATTCTGCGTTTTATTTCATACACTCTACAATGTCTGAAAGTCTCCCCAAGTATTTATTACTACTACTACTATAAATGTTAAATGGTTTCAGATTTCTATTAAATTTCCAGGCCATATTCCAAGGTTATAAGTTCAAAAGCGAAGTACTTTGGCCTCTGGGCAAACTATGAGACAATAGTTCACATGATCATTTCTAGGCAAGAATTTACCTCTATGTTTAATATGAAAATGTTTTGTTTTTAAAATCATAGGCTAATCACAGGCTTAGGTGTATGTCAGCTGAGAAAATGAATTATTAACTCTTACGCTCTACAAAACTAGACGTGATTTCTCTTCTCCCTCATGTGGCAGTCTGTAAATTTTCCCTTTCACAAGACAGACAACAAAGAGTACTATATGCAAGTCAGGTTTCTATCTCACTTAACAAGAATCTAATAAAGATTTCATTTTAAAGCCCCTTTCTTCCCTAGAATATAAATTCTGACTTTTGTGAAAGATGAGAAGAAAAAACAAACTGTGCTCCCTTTCAGTCCTTTGCACTGTCTCCCAGGGTAACGCAAGTTCCCTGAGAGCAGGTCTGCCGGCCCACCAAGCGGAGCCCGCAACTTCAGGATTCGCTGTTCCGCGTGCCGCGGGTATTCCAGTCTGCTGACTTCACACCTCCCTCACGTCCATGCTCCAATGTCAGCTCTCCTGACCGCTCTATTGAAACTCTCGGCCCCGATTACTGTCTTCTCATCTATAATAATACTGCATTTATTTCGTCTCCTCTGTTGGAACGTAAGTGAGAGGTTTTGCCTGTTCGGCCCACCGATGCATCCCCAGCACCGAGAACGACGTCTGGCATGGAGCCTCACGGCACTACTCTTACTTAAGGGGTTTGCATGAGCAGAACAATAAAACCGAACATCCAAGATGAAGACTGGTCCCCAATTTGTAGAAAGCTAACCGTGAGGACAGAAAGGTTACATCGAATCCTAATATCCACATGAATTTAGTACAGGAATGGACAGGAAATTATAAAGCAATTCTTTGGTTAACTGGCCTTCCCATCAGCAACATAATTTACAACAATACTAAAAAGTGAGATCTTCCACATTTTCAAACAAAGCTACCTGCATTTCTAACGCTCTGGTTTAAAAAGTAAGAAGATACAAATGAGTGACAAAGCTGCTTTTCTAAAGTTATTTTTATTTTCTAAAAGCTGTTTATTTATTTAGAAAGTGTGAGTGGGGGAGGGGCAAAGGGAGACAGAGAGAGAATCCCAAGCCTGCTGCTTGGATTCTGCCCGTCCCCTGTGTGTGCACTCACTCCCTCTCTAAATAAATAAATAAATAAATACATACATACATACATACATACATAAATACATAAATACATAAAATACTTTAAAGCTATTTTTAAATCGGAGGAGGAGGAGACGAGGAGGAAGGAGGAGAAGAAAAAGAAAAACCCTGAAGAGACCTACATGAAACAGATAAATTTGGGATATAACATTATTTCATATTCAATAATCATTCAACAAACCAATTCGATACCCTGCGATCTCACTGTTGTTTTACTATCTACACAAAAGTTTAAGGAGAGATATAGTAAGAGGACAGAAAACAGTATTCTACTTCACATAGAATTCAGGCCAGTGTGACTCAACACTTTTTAGGGTGGCATCTCTGATTAAAGCTCAAGGTGATGCCCAGAAAGGAAGGTAAGGGATATAGTGACTGATGACAGTGTTTTCAGTGTATTATTCCCCAATACAAATTTGTTTATTCCATTACTTAAACACTACTTAAAATATTATCAAATCCACCTGAGACCCAATAAAAGCCACATTTTACCAAGAGCAATGTTGAAGTGTATGGTTAGAACATAATTTGAATCTCGGCTTTGCCACTTACTATAGCTGTAAACACTTAAATATGTTGTTACCTAACTTCCCTGCACTTCAGCTTCTTCATTTATACATTTTCTTAATGTTTATTTATTTTTGAAAGAGAGAGAGACAAGTGTGAGCGGGGGAAGGGCAGAGAGGGAGACACAGAATCCAAAGCAGGCTGCAGGGTCCGAGCTATCAGCACAGAGCCCGATGTGGGGCTCGAACCCATGAACTGCGAGATCATCACCTGAGCTGAAGGTGGATGCTTAACTGACTGAGCCACCCAGGCGGCCCCCAGTTTCTTCACTGATAAAATAGCGATGTTAGTGCCACACCTTGTTGTAAAGAATTGGTAAGATAAAATGTGAAGCTGGGGTGCCTGGGTGGCTCAGTCAGTTGAGCCTCCGACTTCGGCTCAGGTCATGATCTTGCGGTCTGTGAGATCGAGCCCTGCGCCGGGCTCTGTGCTGACAGCTGGGAGCCTAGAGCCTGTTTTGGATTCTGTGTCTCCCTCTCTCTCTGCCCTCCCCCGCTTGTGCTCTCTCTCTCAAAAATAAACACTAAAAAAAATTTGTTTTAAAAGGGAGATCTTTCCATTATTCTCCTTTTACAGACCAAGAAACCAACGTTTAAAAGCGTTAAGCGTTTTACCAAAAAACCACTTAGCTAATACGTGGCATAAGCAGACTCAGATCCAAACCAATTCTAGGGCTGGTGCTGCTAGTCACTGAGCCATGTGGTATCTCCAGTGGGGTTCTCTTTCTCGCAGGCATGTCATACACAGCTCCCATCCATTAATCCTGTGTTGCAATGAGTCGGGACTTCTACATTCCCCAAATACGGTGCCTTCCCAAATCTCAGCCAGACTGCTATAGCAGGGATCAGTGCTGGTCCCCATGCGGTATTCCCTACCAAGAGGATTCATGCCTAATGAAAATGTAGCCGGACATCAAGGATCACCTCAAATAATCCCTTCTCCACGAAGCTATCCCTAGAAAGGAAGTACGACATAAAGCGCGGGTCAGCAGACTTTTTCTATAAAAAGCCAGATAGTATTTTAGGCCTTGCAGGCTGTCTGATTTCTGATGCAACTAACTACAGGACTCCACTGTTACAATGCAAAAGCAGCTGTAGACAGTATGTAAATGAGCAAGTACGGCTGTGTTCCAGAAAAACTTTACTGATGGGCACCGAAACATAAATTTCATCTAATTCTCACATCTCAAAATATTCTTCTTCTTTTGACTTTTTTTTTCTACCCATTTAAAAACGTAAAAATCATTCTTAGTTCACGAGCCTTACAAAAACACGCAGCGGGTCAGGTCTGGCCTGTAGGCCATAGTTTTTGGACCCCTGGTGTAAAGGAAACAGATTAAGGTTTAGAGCCAAATGAACCTGGGGTTCAATCCTGACTTGGTAACCTGTTAGTTGTGTAGCTTTTTTTTTTTTTTTCAACATTTATTTATTTTTGGGACAGAGAGAGACAGAGCATGAACGGGGGAGGGGCAGAGAGAGAGGGAGACACAGAATCGGAAACAGGCTCCAGGCTCCGAGCCATCAGCCCAGAGCCTGACGCGGGGCTCGAACTCACGGGCCGCGAGATCGTGACCTGGCTGAAGTCGGACGCTTAACCGACTGCGCCACCCAGGCGCCCCAGTTGTGTAGCTTTGAACAAGAAACTAAGCCCCGGTTTTGTCACCTGGAACACAGACATAACCGCCATCTACTGTGAGGCTAACCCAAGACAAAGAACCAACGGTATCTAGACCAGGATCCAACTGAGCAGACTCTTAGCAAGTGTTGCACCCCCATTTCCAGTCAGAAGAATTTCCCTCCTCTCCTGTATTCCCATAGCACTTGGCTTGCACTTCAAATGTGTACAAGATATTTAAATTCAAAGCCTTATACTTATCTCGGTAAGTGCCTTATCTCTATTAAAAGCTTCTTTATGATGAGTGGCGACTGTTTTGTACACTGTAGAATCCCATACCGGGCCTAATAAATATTAAGCAATAAATAAAAATTTTAAATAAAGGATTAAGATGGGAAGTCACACACAGGCACACTACAGTAGCAAACTGCTTCGTTTGGCTAGAGTAGAGAGTGTAACTAATGAAGGATAACATATAATGAAACAAATGTTGTCTTGGGTTGATATCAAATTGGAGAAGAATGTTGGGGTAGGAAGAGAGAAATGGTAGAGTACCATTAGGAGAGAAAAGAAATCAACATTTATGTGCTAGTGCTTTAGATTCACGATTTCCTTCAATCTCACAAACACAAAAGCTAAGGACGTCTTTCACAGGGCGCCTGGGTGGCTCAGTTGGTTAAACATACGACTTCGGCTCAGGTCAGGATCTCATGGCTCATGGGTTCAAGCCCCACATAGGGCTCCGTGTGGACAGCTCAGAGGCTGGAGCCTGCTTTGGATTCTGTATCTCCCTCTCTCTCTGCCCTTTACCGCCCACCCCCCGCCCCCCGCTCTCAAAAATAAAGAGGAAACATTAATTAAAAAAAAAAAAATTAAAAAAAAAAAAAAAAGAATGACGTCTTTCTCCTTTCAATCACATGGAGTACTAAAGGTGATACATTACCATACATGGTCTTCTGGTATACAATGTGAACTCTGCTAAATGTTTTAATTCTAAAATCAAATACACAATCACAGCAAACGGTTCCTGTCACACAGAAAAAATGTATAACCCAGGGGCCAAGTCTCAACCCCTTTATCCGCCTATTCCCTCACCCACAGCAATCTGAGAGCTTTGATTGCTACCTACCTACGGGTGACTTCCAAATATTTTTGGGTCCAACCATGTCCTCTCTCCCATGCTGTCATGGGATGCAGAGTAAAAACAAAAAAGAGCATGAGCCTGAAAGACAGACCTGAGTTAAAATCCCAATCATACCATTACCAGGTACAGACGAATTACGCAAGCCTTTCTAGCCTGCTTCTTTAGCTGCAAAACGGACTGTTTACCATAGAGGCTGTTGCACAGATGCAAAGAGAGTAAGTGAAACTATGAATACAGTGCCAGACGTCCGACTCGATCATACCCTGCATCCGGTTCTTCCGGGGGGCACTCTTCCTCCTCAGATCCCATCCTTCTGCCCCCCATGTCCCACTTACACTGCAAATTCTGTGTGTCTAAAAAGTGAGTTTAGGGGCGCCTGGGTGGCGCAGTCGGTTAAGCGTCCGACTTCAGCCAGGTCACGATCTCGCGGTCCGTGGGTTCGAGCCCCGTGTCAGGCTCTGGGCTGATGGCTCGGAGCCTGGAGCCTGTTTCTGATTCTGTGTCTCCCTCTCTCTCTGCCCCTCCCCCGTTCATGCTCTGTCTCTCTCTGCCCCTCCCCCGTTCATGCTCTGTCTCTCTCTGTCCCAAAAATAAATAAACGTTGAAAAAAAAAATTTTTTTTTAAAAATGAAAAGTGAGTTTATTACGGTCTTTTCTTATTTCTGCTGGTTGAGTTAATCATGTTCCCGGTCTAAAAGGCCTACTTGGAAACTCTCCCTTATCCTTTCTGATGTTTTGCTCTATAGTGAGTATCCCAATATCCAAATCTGTTCGGTACGGACGGTTTTAACTAGTATTCCTTGGTAATGAAGAGCCATCAAAATAGGAGAATAGCAGAGTTGTAGCTCATGTAATGATAACAGGATGTGGGATATACTTGGGGGCTGGCAATTAGGGGGCAGAAATAAGGAGGTGTTTGTAGCATACTGGAGAAGATGTGGACCTAAGCAGGGTAATGGGGCCAAGAAAACGGAGTCAAAAGCTGCTGTGGGGGAATTTAAGGAACGTGGCAACCAACCAGTTACAGGCAATAGGCAGAACAAGATGGCTTTTTAAGATTTATAGTTGCAGACTCACTATTCAGGACCCACGCACCCACGCACTTTCATCAGTACTGGAAAGAAAAGTTTTCTCATTATTCACAAGTCACACTGCTTGGGGTAAACGAGTCTATGTTGTTATTGTTTCTTAAATATATTCTCTGTTATATGGAGTTATTCTGAGTATTACTTGAATCCGTTATTTACTGACATTTAAGCACCTACAACATCCTAGTCTTTAACATCAGGGGGAGGGGAGGCACAAGGGCAAAAATAAGATTTTGCTTTTTTTTTTTTTAAGTTTATTTATTTTGGGAGGGGGAGGGGCAGAGAGAGGGAGAGAGAGACACAATCCCAAGCAGGTTCCATATTGTCAGTGGGGCTCGATCTCACAAACTGTGAGATCATGACCTGAATTGAAATCAACAGTCAGACACTTAACTAAGACCCCCCCAGGCGCCCCAGATTTTCTTTTGTAGTACCAAATTTAAAAGGTGAGACAGGCATTTAAACTAATAATTACATCAACATCATTTGTGCTACAGAGCTAAGCATAAAGTACTTTAAGAGAACACAGAAAGAGTGGTCCCAAATAGAATTGTTTGCCTTAACTGTTGTAGGATAATTAAAGTCCATGGAATCTTGGAGAAAGAAGAGTATTTTTGTTTATACCTTCCCATTTCTTTTTCTTTTTAATTTTATTCTAGAGAGAGAAAGGTGCACGCATGTGTGTGTTGCACACGCACGAGCAGGGGTGAAGGGCAGAGGGAGGAAGAGAGAGAATCTCAAGCAGGCTCCCCACCCAGTGCAGAGGGGGGCTCAATCCCACAACCCTGGGATCACGACCGGAGCCGATCAAGAGATGGACACTCGACGAACTAAGGCACTCAGCCGCTCCTTCCCATCTATTTCCCAGCCTCATCCTCATTTTTTCACTTTGGTAATCTCAAGTCCCACTTCTATACTTGATCTGCTATCTGCTGCTTCTAAGCAACGGGCTGCAAATCCAATCGCCAGAGAAAAGTTTCCCAAGTCCTGTATTACATCTATGATCAGAATGAATCGCTGAAAGAAAGGGATCAACATGAGTTTTATTTACACCTTCACAACAATGATCATTTTGTTATTTAGGTAGAGGATCTTCTCACCAGTTTATCGTCCTGGCCAGGGTCACTTACCATTTTCGTCATGCTGTAGGAAAAATGGAAATTAATTCTCTAGCTTTGTAACCAAAAGAAAATACTTTTGCCTTGAAGCATTTTATTTTTTTTTAAACGTTTATTTTTGAGAGACAGGATAGAGCATGAGCAGGGGAGGGGCACAGAGAGGGAGACACAGAATCCGAAGCAGGCTCCAGGCTCTGAGCAGTCAGCACAGAGCCTGACGCGGGGCTCGAACCCATGAACTATGAGATCATGACCTCAGCCAAAGTCAGACGCTTAACCGACTGAGCCACCCAGGCGCCCCTGCCTTCAAGCATTTTACAAATTAGATAATTCGTACCCCCTAGGATTTGCCTGGATAGGCTCAGATCTCAAACCCTACCCGCCTCTGTAAAAAAGGGTTTATAAAAAGCACTCAGCTGATAGAGCCTAAGAAAAGGCCGGCCATTCTTCTCAGACCCTGTCCCAAAAGCCGGGGTGCCCGCCTGATGTCTGTGACCCTCTCACAGAAAGATAAAAAACAGAACGCTGGATTTAAGATCAAGAATCAACTAAAGTGATTTATAAACCTCTGTAGAAGAACGATAGGCTAAGAAGACCTCGAGAAAGAAAATGAATGGATACGCACAAAGACAAAACAACACACATTTACCAGACATTCAGTGAAGTTCATTCTAGGGTCTTCATTTACCCCCACACTTAAAACTGGGCCGCCCCAAATCTCTGTCCTTTGGTATTGAAATAACTCTGTATTGAACACAAACGTCCCCCTCTGCCAATCTAAAAACAGTGAGGTTATTATACTATTCCTGCCTCCTTTTGTTCTTCAAACTACCATAATAACCTGGAGGGAGGGCTGTGAAAAGAAGTGTTTCCATTTCTCCTGTCAGCAATGTTTCACCCTCTGAACACCTGGAGCTGAAAATATTAGTATCTAACAGTCCCAAAAATATTTCTGATAGCAAAATAAGTTAGATAAAAGTCATGTGTTTTCTCTTTGACAGTGAATATAAATCATACCCAGAGCCATGACATGTCAGACCATCTGCAGGTAGATCTAGAACTGGAAGGAAAAGCCTACACAGGGAGACTCCCTGCAGCCTCTAGTTTGTGGGTTCAGGATCAGTTCAAACGGGTCATTCTTCATTTGGTTGTCCGTGACTGAGTAGATGGCTGGGATCCAGAGGAAATTCACAAGAACAGATTTAATGACTGTGTCATAATGATTATAGTAGTAAAAGGCCCATCACCGACTAAAATATTAAATTTAAGGGAAAGTATTATCTGATTCCAAGAAAATAGTCTAGGGACACATCTATTCCTGCTAAAGTCTCAGTAAGATCACTAACTCACGCAGTATGGACCCCCTCCCCTACACTGTGCCACGCACACCCACAGACTCATCTTTGACCCGGCTCCTTGAGAGTGAAGATTCCCATATTTAATTGTGCGTAATGATCACCCCGGGAACATTTTTTTTTTGAGATCAAGATCCTTCCCCCCACAGATTATGATTCAGTGTGTTGTATCAGGGCCCTGGTACTCCAGGTACAGGTGGTTTGGGAAACGCTGAGAGGCTTTGCTGGCATGATGAGAATTACGGTGACAGTAGGTGCTGCTAGAAAATGCCCTTAGCGGCTACACTTCTAGAAGAAGGGCAGAGATTAGGGAGGGAGGAAGTGCTGAGAGGAAGGTAGTAGTGGCCATAAATGTAAATTACCTCAAAGTAGAGGGATCTTCTTATATGGAACCTACAGATAAGAGAATAAAAACTAGTTTTTTGTTTTTTTTTTTAAATGCAAACCTACTGAAATGGTTCCTTCTTTTACAGTAGTTTTAACCAAAGGGCAGATGGAGTGCAGGAGGGGACCAAGTGCAATCCTGAGCCCTTGCAAAGAATAAATAAAAATAAAACAGGAAATACAATATATTGTACATTCATGTTTACGATAAAAATAATTTAGAGGATCTAGCATATGCAAGTCTAAGGACAGGTATAGGCTTTGTATCCAAATCACTTGCCTTCAACACACACACACACACACACACACACACACGCGCGCGCGCGCACACACATACACATACACACAGCTTTCAAATTACTCAGAAAAAAGGCAGGCTGACCTCTCCCCTGAGGCTGAGTTCTGCCATCTCAAAGCTATGAATATTTAAAGAGAAAAATAAATATTTCAGAATAGAGTCATTCAAACCAATAGTCTATTAGGTTAAAAACGACAAACCCTATAATAGTCTTAATGTCTCCAACCTCCTAAAAGCTCTTTCTTTCGTATCTTCTGTAAGCAGTATTTAGAACCTCAAACATCCATGAATCATGTCTTCCACCCACAGGAGACAATGAGAAATACTCCGGTCCAGCTACCTGCTTCCTTGGAAACGGAAGGTCCCCACAGCCAATATGGTTGGTTGTCTATTCTAGTCAATATAATTGATTTATACAATTCATGGGTGATTATTCTTTTTCTTAACCAAATTTTCAATACAATTTAAATCAACTTACTCTTTATTTTGTCTTCATGGGCAATTAAGTTCATATCTTCTATACTTTAAACTGCAATATCCTTGAAAAAAAGCCGTTAACTCAGGTTCAGAATAGAATATTAGGAAGATTTTGTAGTGCCTCTGAATCAGAAAATATTGAATTATTCTTTATATATATAGCATTGGATGTTCTATTATAGTTCACTTCTTCAAATGAGTAAATCACGTAACATACAGTAAGAGACAAAATTTTTCCCTATACCCTTCCCCCAACAAAACTGCCTTCTGTCTGCAACCACAACTACATGATGGCTTGTATTTCCTCTGTTTACTTCACAAGTAAAGCCCCTACGTAGGCCATGGGCTGAATCACATGCTGCTTCATCCATAGCTTCCTCATTAAATGATGAGCACACAGCAGTTGATGTTTAGAAAATGTTTGCTAGTTGAATCGACCAGACAGTTGATTATCTGCTTCTGAAGCACTAAGTCTATAAAACACATAAGAACCTTTTCTCTTTCTAGTTTTAGGAGTCTGCAAAAAGCTCACCACGATATCAAGAATTGTTCTTAAATACTTCCCACAGAAGACAAGCGATTACAGTCCTGTATTCAACACACACGCTCATTGAAAGGCTGTGCGAGTATCCGCGCTCTGGGCACGGCAAACGGTGAACAGGCGCTTCCGCTCTCATCACCTCCCATGCAGGCTATTCCAAGAATCTCTCTTCCAGTCATTCTCCCATCTGCAAACAACCTCAGCCTAATCCATTTTTTAGAAGTTTATTTATTTTTAGAGAGAGAGAGAGAGCAGGAGAGGGACAGAGAAAGAATCCCATGCAAGCTCCACACTGACAGCACAGAGTCTGATGCGGGGCTCAAACCTACGAGCCACGAGATCATGACCTGAGCGGCAATGAAGAGTCAACACTTAACCGAATGAGCCACCCAGGCAATCAATTTTTAAGCAGCTCCCAGGAAGATATCGTTAACTAATTCTCTTCTGAAAATTCTAGGCTCCTCGATGCCTACACTCTCAAGTCCAAAATCCTTCGCCCATCCAGTTTTGATTCTTGCTGCTGAGTATTTACTGAGTACCTATGAGGGGCTAGACAACTTGGTTCTAGATGCTGGGGAAACAGCGACTACAAAGACGTTCCTACCCTTAGGAAGTTTACATTCTAGTAAGGAAAGACAAGAAACAGGCAAGCCACACAAGAAACAGATGGGGAGCCATGGAGGAAAATGAAGCAAGGAAGGGGGTACAGGAGTACTGGGCTGGAGGGACGGAGGACCGCTATTTGACACCGGGGAGTCAGAGCAGGTTACGACCGAGCAGACACCTGAAGAAATTCAGAGAGCAAGCCGTGTGTCTGTCTGGGGGAAGACCGCTGCAGACAAAGGGAACACAAGCGCAAAGCCTCAGATGTGAAAACGTACAGGCAGGCCAGTTAGGAGGCTATAGTAATAACCCACCTGAGAGATGACAGCGGCTCAGCTGGGCCCAGGTGGCACTCTTGCGTGTATTACGTCTTGAAGAACACCTTGTGCTATCTCACCTCCAGTTTCTCTGCACCTGCCAGTCCTTCTGCTTAGAAAGCCGCTCTCCTTCCTACCCATCTGCCTAGCTTGTACACATTCTTTAATATTTAGTCCGGTCATCCACTGTTCTCAGAGGCTTCTCTTGCCTCCTCCAAATAGGAAAAAAAATCACTCCCTCCGCGTATTCCCACTGGACCTAATATGTAACTCTACTACAGCACTTCTATTCTATTAAAATTATTTGTTTAGGGGCGCCTGGGTGGCTCAGTTGGTTAAGTGTCTGACTTCAGCTCAGGTCATGATCTCACGGTCCATGGGTTCCAGCCCCGCCTCAGGCTCTGTGCGGACAGCTCAGAGCCTGGAGCCTGCTTCAGATTCTGTGTCTCCCTTTCTCTCTGCCCTCTCCAGCTTGTGCTCTGTCTCTCTCTCTCTCAAAAGTAAACAAACATTAAAAAAAAATTTTTTTTTAATTATTTGTTTACATATCTATCACCTCTGTAGAACATGGACTCTTTGAGGGCAGGTAACTGTCCAGGTCTAATCAATTGTTGCATCTCCAGTGACTGCCTTAAAAACATTCAATAAGTGCTTGTTAAAAGGGGGAAAAAAAAAAAGAAATATGTCCAGCCTACTAGAGTATATAAATAACTACAGGTTTTTGTTAATTTTTAAGAGATACAACCAAAATTAGGACAGGAAGAGACCCAAACCCATCCGGCATGGGGAAACGCAGGGGACACGAGGAAGGGAACACCACAAACCCTGCAGGGCTTACAAGAGCTACAGCAGAGCTAGAGGGAAGCAGGTCAGGGACCCTGTGCTGGGGTAATCCAAGGAGAGTCGGGGTCTGGCAGTGGCCCTGGGGGAGGGGGAGGAGCTCCTAGACCTCAGTCCCATGGGGCTGTATGCAAGCGGGCAGTGAGGTAGGAATGGGTGGGAAAGGAGAAAGATTCGAGTCTATAAGTCCAATTTTCTTAAAAGAAGATTCTCCTGATATAAACTACTAATTAGATTTTACCTTTCAATATCTGAAGTTCATTTTTTTCCCCATAATGCATCCTAAAAGATCTTTCATAGTTATTTTGAGGGTGTTTTTGGCAATTTATTTTCCCTTTTTAAATTTAATTTTCACTTTTCTCAAATTAATGCATGTATACAATAGCAAATCAGATGGGTACAGAGGAGCTCATAATAAAAAGGAGCAGTCCCCTAATCCCTCCCTTTGCCAACCCTCTTGGGAATAACCATCTTTTAACAGTTTCTTGAAAGGCAGCGGGTCCGAGGCCAGAGGCTGCCACTGAAGTACCAATTCCTACTTCTCCAGGCTTAGATGACACATCACTCTAGACCTGGGCACACAGGATGTAGGACCTGGCCTCCCCGTTGAGGCCAATGAAGGCCAAGGCCTGTGTGAGCTAACTGTTCACATGGCAAACTCTGACCAAAGGGGGAGAAACAGATGAGTGGAAACCAGCAGATAAAATGCCTCTCCACACTCCCTTTGGATGGACCAGCAAGAGGAACAACAGTTCTACAGAACCCTTCTGAAAACTTCTACGGAAATCAAATACAGACGATCCCCAACTTAACGATGGTCAACTTTATGATGGTGTTAAAGAGATACGTATTCAGTAGAAACCATACTTAGAATTATGAATTTGGGTCTTTCTCCCAGCTAGATTGTTATACAGGACGGTCTTCTCTCCTGATACTGGGCAGAGGCAGCCAGAGCTCCCAGTCAGCCATGTGATCACGAGGGACAACAACCTGGACACTGACGATCATTCTGCACCCAGACTGCCGTTGTGTTTCTCAGTACCTTATTCGATGAATTACATGAGACACTCAGCACTTTGTTATAAAACAGGCTTTGGTAGATGGTTTTGCTAACTGTAGGCTACTTAAGTGTTGTGAGTATGTTTAAGGTAAGCTGGGCTAAGCTAGGATGTTTGGTAGCATTAAATGCATTTAAATGCATTTTGACTTACCACACTTTCAACCTGCGATGGGTTTATCAGGGCATAACCCCGTGGTAAGTCGAAGATCTGTAATCAACAACACCTATAACAAGGCTATGGACAGCCCACCTTCCTTGTTTCACTCCCCTTTCCTCATCCCTGCTTTCCTAGGACTGTACTCCCAACAGTATCAGTTGGTAAAGTTTTTTCTGCTTTTGGTTTGTTTTTTTTTTTAATTTTTTTTTTTAATTTTTGGGACAGAGAGAGACAGAACATGAACAGGCGAGGGGCAGAGAGAGAGGGAGACACAGAAACGGAAACAGGCTCCAGGCTCTGAGCCATCAGCCCAGAGCCCGACGCGGGGCTCGAACTCACGGACCGCGAGATCGTGACCTGGCTGAAGTCGGATGCTTAACCGACTGTGCCACCCAGGCGCCCCTGCTTTTGGTTTTTTAATTGAGGTAAAATTGGTATGTTATATTCCTTTTAGGTGTACAACATAATAAATCATATTTGTATACACTACAAAGTGACCATAATCCTAATAAGTCTGATTATCACCTGGTACCATACAATTGACCCCCTTCCCCTCTGATAACCACCACCAATCTGTTCTCTGGATCTATGTTCATTCAGTCTTTTGTTTTCTTTAGAAATTGATCTTTTTAAATTTGAGAGAGAGAGAGAGAGAGAGAGGGCAGGGGAGAAGGGGAGAGGGGGAGAGGGAGAGAGAGAGTCTTAAGCAGGCTCCACACCCAACATGGAGCCTGACACAGGGCTCCATCCCACGACCCTGGGACATTAACCTGAGCCAAAATCAAGAGTCAGATGCTCAACCGACTGAGCCAGCCAAGCACCCCTGTTTTTTGATTCCACATGTAAGTGAAATCATATGCTATTTTCTCCTCTGGCTTATTTCATTTAGCGCAATACCTTCGAAGTCCCATCCTTGTGGTCACAAAGGGCAGGGTTTCCTTCTTTTTATGGCTGAGTAGCATCCCACTGTGTATCCAGGTATGTGTGTGTATCTCACATCTTCTTTATCCACTCACCCGTTGGGAGACACTTAGGTTGTTTCTGGATCTTGGCTGTTTCGTACGTCATTTAGCAGGTAAGGTTTTGTCTCCGTCTTCACTTTCTAAAGAACACTAAGGAAGCCTTCTGTCTTACCCCTTGTATCTTCCATCTTTGCGTCTTAGAGCTCTACATTTCGGGAGGTTATCTTCAATTTTATTTTCTATTTGTCTGTGGCATGTTTTCTTTTGACACATTCTTGATCTCCATCCCTCTTTTGCATTCTCACATTGCTCCCTTTTCATTATACCAGTAATGTGGGGTGTTTTTTTAATGTTTATTTATTTTTGACAGAGAGAGAGAGAGAGAGAGAGAGAGAAAGAAAGAAAGAAAGAAATAAAGAGGCAGAGAGAGGGAGACACAATCCGAAGCAGGCTCCAGGCTCTGCCGTCAGCACTGAGCCTGATGCGGGGCTCGAACCCACAAACTGTGAGATCACGACGTAAGCCAAAGTCAGTCACTTAACCGACTAAGCCACCCAGGCGCGCCCCTTACCCAATAATGGGTTTATGAACGTATTAACTTCCTGAATCTGACTCCATTAGTTAGAATGTTGTGTTAAATTTTCCTCTATTTCTTGGGTTGTCTGTTTCCCCAGAGGGTCAGCTTTTCTTTTTGTTTTTTTGTGGTCTCTGTCATGCTGAAGGACCTCTAATATGGCTAATGGTCTTCACGCACCAATGATCCAGGTATAAGGACTTGGTTAGCTGGTGTGGGTTTTCTCTGCTATTGTATAATCTGTTTTCTGACTAGTTCTCTCCCTGGAATTAAAATTCTAACTGGGAACTCAGTATGAGATTTAAAAAAAAAAAAAAAAAAAAAGAGCATGTCAACCAGTAGGCTGTTTTATTGCAAGCTGCTAGGAAAGTGCGGAATGATCTCTTCCCCAAGTATGGGACTCAAGGAAGGGGTGCCAATACTTAATACAGAAAGAATTACATTCAATTTCCCCAAGCATTCCCGATCAAGTGCTTCAGAGTCAAACCCTCTGGTGTTTTTGGTCTTCCTTGTTCTGGTGCCGGAGAAAGGAGCCGCCACCAAGTGCTGGCTACCTCCACTGGGAAGGCAGCGGAAAGGCTACGGAAATGCCACACGGTTGAAGTGATCCGTACAGAATACACCCAGAATTGCCATTTCCTATTCCTTCTTCACTCTCACTGAGTCCAGAGCCTCTCTGGGGTTCCTGCTGGAGAGACTGGCCTACACACCCCTAGCCGCTCCTATACTCCTTGTTAGGCTTTAGCTTCCGCTCCATTTATCCATCAGTTGGTTCCCGTTTGCTTTAATTTCTCCAGAAATTTGTTTAACTCTCTTGTTCATTAGTAGTATCGCTCTTCGCCCTTTGCTGTCTGCTGTTACTGGTTTACATTTACACTTCTACACTGTTATGTCAGTGGGCTCTTACAAGAGATGGGGGCTGCAGGAATGTCCCAGAACTTGACCCAGAAGTCATGATTTTTTTTTCTGCAAAAGATTTCAACCATAAGCAAGCTCTAGAATTCAAGTTCCTTTTCTTTTTTAATTTAACTTTTAGTTAACATCAGGTTCCTTTTTAGCTTTCCTAAAGAACATGGGGTAGTGAATGTCGTCGCTTCTTTAACCCTTTAAGAACACCAAGATTCACTGAAAGCAAACTGGAGAAGCTTAAAGGAAAATGAGAAGTGTTTACTACAGTTCTTGCAACATCCTTGTCCTGACGCTTTAGTAAATTATATGCATTTGGAGTACAGGAAGCAAAGCAACTCAGGAAGTATCAGAACTACTATTTTTTTCTCTGACTTATTTCATTTAGCGCAGTACCTTCAAAGTCCAATCATGTGATCACGAATGGCAAGGTTTCCTTCTTTTTATGGCTGAGTAGTATTCCACTGTGTATACATGTATGTGTGCACCGTAAGTCACAGTCCACATGTCACCTACAAGCTCACTCAGCACCATGCCTGAATCGTGACAAATATAAAAGACCTTCATGAGTCTAATCACTCTCAGAAAACAAAACAAAACAAAACAAAAATCAAGTACCTGCCAATTAGAACACCTAATTCTTCACCTCCCGCCTCCTTCACAAACACAATAGGGACCAAGATCAGATGGCAGTCTAAAGGGAGAAAAACATTTCCCGGTACCTACACCTCTCTACCACGAGGATCAATAAGGCCTGCCATAGACTCTGACCCTTCGGTCAGAATAGAAGGGCAATGAAATATAAACTAGTGACTGCCATGTTTAATCCTGAACCACAGCGAGACAAAGAAACCTAGAGAAGGAATTAGAGTCCTGTGTTGGAAAAGTTCATCCAAAAAGTGATCGCAAATAAGGTGTTATGCTAAAACAGGAAAACCTGTCCCAGAGTAAGAGAGAATAATCAACTTAAGGAAGAAGGTTTGCAGAAAACCCAGATTGGAGATCCAAAATCTGTTCCTAAGAGAACCCAAAGGCGGTCTAAACTTCAATAGTGATTAGCGATGAAACACTCTCAGATTTCACTCTACACTTTTTTTTGGTTGTTTGTTTGTTTTTAATTTCATTTTAAGAGAGAGCACATGTGCACAAGTTGGGGGGTGCAGAGAGGGGCGGGGGGAGAGAATCCCAGGCAGGTTTTGCACTGTTAGCACACAGCCCCATGAGGAGCTCGAACTCCCAAACCGTGACCCCATAACCTGAGCCGAAGCTGGACACTTAACCGACTGAACCACCCAGGCACCCCTCACTCTGCACTTTTTATCTTTCCATGTCAAACCAACTGCTCAACAAACAAAGACAAAAAAAAAAAATCTTCAAGCATCTTTAAACAGAAACAAAGGGCATGTTTATTTCTTCTTCCTACTTACAATCTTCCTCACCTATAACTGCATTGTTACCATTATCCCATCAACTGGACTATCGAGCTTCATTCAAGAATTATTTTCCAGGGATGACTCAGGGGCTCAGTCAGTTGAGCATCCAACTCTTGATTTCAGCTCAGGTCATGACCCCAGGCCCTGCGTTGGGTTCCCTTTGTCCCTCTTCCCGGCTTGTGCTAAGATAAACAAATAAAAATAATTTAAAAAGAATAATTTTCCAGCAAAGAATTCCCAAGATACACAAGTTGAGCTTTTTACTCATTTTAAGATTTTTCCCTTTTAGGAATGAGGAGCAAAAGAACTTGATATTTTCGTCTTTACAGACTAAACATCTGTTGTTAAAGGTCTGAACTTCCCAGGAGGATGTTATGACAGTAGAAAGAACACCAGACAGGGACTATGGAAAACTGAGTTCTAGCTCCAGTCCTGCCATTACTGTGCCAAATGACCTTGGACAATTCACCTCCTCTCTGGATCCACATCCAGATTTGTAAACTAAAGTTGAGTTGTAAGAATCAATGATTCTATGATAAAGAAGCCTTACCCAAGGGACAGAATGCACTAAAAAGGAAGAAACATTAGGCTCATTACCATGTGGAACAAAGTATTTTCTCTGCAACAGAGAGAGTCAACAGAGTGCCATTAAGTAGTTTATCTGCTCTCCCGCCCAAAGTGGCTAAGAGCTACTGTAATAAGGCAACACTTTCATTTCTCTCTTATCCTGTACAAATGCTCCCATATGATTACTAAACCATCAAACTGTAAAACCTCTGTGCTGCGATAAAATTTCAGGAAGCTAATGCTGTGTACAGAATTGTCAAATTGATCAATTCTGTACTTTCCCAAAGGAACCCAAGACTCCAAGAAAATGAGCAGACATTTCTGAAGGTTTTGGCTAAAGGTGAGTTATAAAGATACATAAAGAAAAGGTGAGGGGCGCCTGGCTGGCTCAGTCGGTGGAGCATATGACTTGATCTCAAGGTCGTGAGTGCAAACTCCACGCTGGGTGTAAAGTTTACTTAAAAAAATAAAATCTTAAAAAAAAAGAAGAAGAATAAGTTAAATAAACATTAAGGCCTATATTCTTCATATTATGCTTCAGGTAATGGCTATCATCAAAAAAGGGGTATAAACAGCATAAATTTTGGAAGATAAACATGGGCTCTAACCCGGGCTCTGCCATGTACAACCGTGTGACTTTGGAGAAGTCATTAAATCTCTCAATGCCTCAGTATTTTTATTTGCAAAATAAGAGAGGGGATAGCTACCTAAATGGGGCATCCGTAAGAATGAACTGAGATTGTGAATACAAAATTCTTTGTTTGACTTACACACACACAGCTAATAACCACTATTTGTGAAGGAAGAAGACAAAAGGGAAAGAGAATATAGTTCACAACGTGAGACCTAACAGCTGAGCTGTAACTTTAAAGATCTTCATACTCCTTTTCACATAAATAGTCACATCAGCATAAATGTTGGGGGGTGGGGGGACAACCACATTCTTCTCACTTTATCTAAAAGCATAGGCAAAGTGAGATTAACCCAAACAAAACACATACGTCCCCAGTTTCTCAAAAATGCCTCCTGGCTCCTCAAGAGGGGACAGCATAGGAAAGCAGACACTTGGGTGAACTTTTGCTCAAGTTGCTACACTAGCAGATGACAGGCAACCATTTCATCCAACGTCTGGAAAACTCCAAGCAGTGCCACCCACATTCTTTGATACGTGCAACAACGTGTTTCGTTCCACAGCACCCTCTCCCCACTGAAATTCCTAGAGAACCTGAAAACCAATGAAAGAGCAATGGTTAAAAGTCTAACTACTGGGGCATTCTAAAATAAACATTAAAAAAAAAAAAAAAAAACCCAGAAACACTAGTTTTCCTGTGATCCTGTCCATGTATTTTTGTTAAAGAACTATTTTTAGGGGCACCTGGGTGGCTCAGTCGGTTAAGCGTCTGACTCTTGATTTTGGCTCAGGTCATGATCTTCACGTTTGTGAGCCTGAGCCCTGCGCTGATAGTGCAGAGCCTCCTTAGGATTCTCTCTCTCCCTCTCTCTCTCTCTCTCTCTCTGCCTTTCCCCGGCTCGCTCTCTCTCTCTCTCTCTCTCAAAATAAATAAACAAACGTTTTTGAAAAATTAAAAAAAAATAACTATTTTTACCTTTAATTAGAGAGTCCTAGACTCTCTCTGAAATTATTCTACCACTGCGTCTCATTCAGTACTCTAGAATTTGGTTCTAAACTGAGATAATGTCTTGCATAACGCACACACACGCACATGTGCGTCCACCAGAGCCATTCGTCTCACCCTTTCTGCTGCTGCCAAGCTTTCCAAACTCTTTCCTCATCTGAACTTCTACTGGTAGTTTACTGACATCATATTCATGTAATCTACCATGCTCCACCTCGTATTTTAATTATTTATACATACTACGCATTCTCCAATACTCCCGGAAATTACTGTTCAATTGAGTTTTCATTCATAAATTAGGAATGTGTTAAATGAGATACCACTTAGCTTTCCATTAAAAGTAAGTGGTTTCCTTCGGCTTCCAATCAAGGTGAAGTGACAAGAACCAGACAGACTTCTCTTGCTGCTCCAAAAAAACCCAGAACAAAATACATGACGTACAGCACTCGGGACACTGTACAGGAGGCAAAGAAGGACACTGATCCCTCAGACAGGAAAAACCAAGGTGACCTTTATAACCGCCCAGCTTACTGCCTGGAGAAAGTTTCCAGGCTGTGGCACAGAGAGAAGCAAGAGCCAGGTAGTCCCCATGAGCTGAAGACAGTGAGCTGGAAGTGCAGGGAAGCCAAGACAGCTGGAGTTCACAGGGAAGAGCGCCGGAGAAAAAAGAAAGCTGCACAGAGAGAGAACTCCGAAGATGCGCACGGGTCTGCCCTCAAATATTCAGCTAAGTCATGACCACTGCATGTTCTGTGAGGAGCCACCTTAGGCTGGGGAAATGTCCACCTGAAGGAAGTGGAGGGAGTAATGCCAGGAGATCACACAGTGCCATCAACAGAGCCTGTTTCCCCATGATGAGTGTGCAAAACCTGGTTATTTCGGAAACATCAGTTAGAGTACTAAGAACCTCAACAGTGAGGTAAAACTAACCAGAGACTAAACACAGCCCTGGCCCTTTCTAACACAACTTAAAAACACAAGACCTGAAAGGAACAAACCATTTTTCAGAAACTCAGCAGTGGTGTAGACAAAGCTCAAGAGTATTTATTGAAATAGATACGTATTATATCTAAGCCTCCAACAAGGTAAAAAATTCAGTGTCTGGCATCTAACCAAACATTACCAGGCAATGTAAACAAGCAGAAAAATACAATCCATAATGAGAAAAATCAATGGTAACTGATCCAGAACTAATACAGACGTCAGCATTAGTGGACGAGGATATGAAAACGTTTGTATTCCACGTGTTCAAGAAAAATTGTATGTAAAAGAAACACCGAGCATGTTAAGAGACATGAAAGATAAAGATATATACATGATCCACATCAAATGCCAGAGGTGAAAACTATATTGTCTGAGATTTAATGGAAAAAAGGCAACAACTACACACTGGATTGGATTAATGGCAGATTAGACACTCCAGAAGAAAAGATTAGCACACTTGATATACCACCAAAGAAACTAACCGAAAGGAAATACACGGAGAGGAAAAAAGACCATAAAACAATGAACAGGGAGCCTTGAAAATGACATGGAATGGAAAAAGAAAGAAAGAAAGAAAGAAAGAAAGAAAGAAAGAAAGAAAGAAAGAAAGAAAGAAAGAAAGAAAGAAAGAAAGAAAGAAAAGAAAGAAAGAAAGAAAGAAAATGACACGGAATGGTCATAATCTAATACGTATCTGTATTGAACAGCTTTTCAAAAGCAGTATGCTAAGAATCTAACTCTTGGCCATCTCGAGTAGAAGGAAAAGAAGAGAGGGAGGTGGCAGCACTCTAGTTGCCAAACCCTAAAATGTCACCACCACCTTTCCCTTTCTCTTTGCCCTTCCCACACTGGGTGGGTTAAAGATCTTCTTCCCCCTTTCCTGACTTCCCAGGAGACCAGAGCTCCTATGGCACTTACCTGCTTGCTATCTTCCGGATACATGTTGCCTTCCACTGAAACATCTACAAGAGATTTCCCCAAATAGCTGTTTACTCCAAAATCCTCCTTTCTTCTAGCCAAATAAAGCATCCGTTTCTAAAATGACATTTATATTTTAAATATTAACTGATTTAAGTAATAAGCATGAGGATATATGTGATTACCCAATTTAACTCTCCTGTTTTCATTTCCAAAGAGAACCCTGCCTATGAAGTAACAGGTTAAAATTCATTAATTCAATCGCGAAGCATTTACTAGATACCGAATCGAACCAGATGTGACAATGAACACAGGCGATACGGTCGCATTCCTGAAAGAAGCTAGTCTGATGGGAAAAAACAGATAAATATACTCACAGAGACAGTACTACTATAGCATGGGCTGAGAGAGCATCGCATACACGATGCCAGTCACAATAAAGGGACAACCCTGAGAGGGGGGCAGGCTTTCTGAAGGAGGTGAAGTCTAAGCTGAACCTTTAAGGCAAGAAATCAATCACGTTCGTGAAAAAGGTATTCTGGCTCAATGTAATAGTATATGAAAAACTGTGTGAAAAGCAGGAAGGTATAAAACACAGCATACATGGGGATATGCCTTAGACTTGGGGATAGAAGGGAGGGATAAAGGAAGAAAGGGGGAAGAAATCTTCCTATTTTCTGGGGGAAAGTGAGAGAGCAAGTCAAGGGTTTCACGCTAACAGAGATGAAAACATGTCAGAACTGCCGGGAGCTGTGTCCCTGTCCCTTTCGTCCCTGTCCCCTTTCCAGGGGGAAACCTTCCCTCTATTAGCAGGTAGGGAGGACCTCCATCCTTCTCAGTCGGGGGTTGGCAAACGGTCTTCCCCCACCAGTTTTTGCACAGCCTAAATGCCAAGCGTGGTTTTTACATTCTTAAACAGCTGAAAAAAAAAAAAAAAAAACCAAAGTGAAAAGCAGAATATTTTGTGACACATGGAAATTATATGAAATTCAAATTTCAGTGTCCATAAATAAAGTTTTACTGGAACACTGCCACACTCCTTCGTTTATGTATCGTCTATGACTTCTTTCACGTTTCAACAGCAGGGCTGGCTAGTTGGGACAGAGACAGCATGGCCCGCAAAACCAAAAATATTTACTATCAAGCCATTAGTGGAAAAAGTTTGTGGATTTCTATGTTTCAAAGTCTCAACTCCTTCACTTCCGTGTCAGTTTGTCTCTTCAGAACTTTTTATAAGGAATCTCATAATCAATATTAGATGAAAGAATACAGTTCTATTATTTGTGGATGTGAAAGTATTATAATTTCAAAAAATAATCATTGATTTCCATTTCCATATTGTCTACTTAAATATTCCTTTATACATGAACTATCAAATTCTGACTGCAGAACTTTATCCTGTAATTGTGAATGAATCCAATATCATCAGTTATAGGATTTCAAGTTACAAGTTTAAAAACTGCATTCATTTCCTCTTGTTTATAGCAAGTCTAGCCATCCTTATTTCCTGAGCTTTAATTAAATAAGAAATATCATTCTAATGTTCTGAAACTGATAGCCCTTGGAAAGAATTCAAGAGGCTGATGAAAAGAATCTGCCAAAGGAAGCTGATCTAAGAGTATTTCTATGATATTTGACTTATACTAAGTATTATTACCTCAGAATATTTTCCAAGGGCTGAATTCATCTTTGGTTGTGTTTTACCCCTATTTTCGATAGAAAAACAAGATCATGTTTTCCTGCTGCTACCAACTGAAAAGACTCTTATAATCCCGGGTTTTGTTTTTTCCAACATATTTTTCTGATAACAATCGCAACATCTCAAGCGAAGTGGTATTTACTTTTGTGGATTTTTAGTATGTCATTTGTCAGTCCAATTGTCATCTCTGAAACAATATTCCTAAAAAATAAGTTAAAAAAAAATGAAAATTTCATGGTTAGTAACCTTTGAGGGATCTGGGTTAAGACCCAGGTTAGAAGACAGGTATGTTCGGGGCGCCTGGGTGGCTCAGTTGGTTAGGCGACCGACTTCGGCTCAGGTCATGATCTCGCAATTTGTGGGTTCGAGCCCCGTGTCGGGCTCTGTGCTGACGGCTCAGAGCCTAGAGCCTGCTGCAGGTTCTGTGTCTCCCCCTCTCTCTGCCCCTCCCTTGCTCATGCTCTGTCTCTCTCTCTCTCAATAATAAATAAATGTTAAAAAAAAAATTTTTTTTTTTAAAAGATGACAGGTAGGTTCTTGCCAAACAGCTGACAGCTGCATGCATGGCTTACAATGGAAAAGAGAAATAACATTCTACTTAGGAGATGAGATACCTCATTGATCAATAAGCTATGAAAACGGAGTGAAGTCAAACCTGTCACAAAACAAAATTTGTAACAGAGATCTGGTCCTCAATACTCATAATTGATATTTTACTTAGCAGAATGATAAACCATTCACATAAATCAAGGTAATTAGTCCAGTATAGCTAAATCTCTGGCAACGGGAGGTTTTCGTATCTGTGAGGACTAACACAAGGAAGTAGGTAAGAAATGCAAAGAGAACAGAGGATTAAAGGGAACACTTAGCAGTTATCTTCAAATACTTGGCTTTTATGAAGAGAGATTAAGTTCTGTGCGACTCTGGACGACAGAACCAGGGGACAGTGAGAAAAGCATAATGAAAAGACATTTTAGCTCACCATAAGGAAAACTCTTCTACTTTTGAAGGGCCAACAATGGAACTGTTTATCTTATGAGGCTGCTAGTATCATGGAAGAGAATGCAGACCTGGAATGACATAGATTTCAAGCTTGAAACCTATCTCTGTCCGTATCTAGTGCCGCCCAGTGGCCTGACCTCTCAAATCTCAGTCTAATGGATGGGAAAAACACCACGGATCTCAAAAAGAGATTGGCAAGTGATATGATACACCCATGATAATGATTTATGTGTATGTAAATGTGATGTGTATGTAAAACTGGTGTCAAGCAGGTACGCAAAAACAAAAAAACTTGTTTTAATAAGTCATTATTAGTGGTGTTAAGAACAGGGAAGCCAGAGACAAACTCTCTGGGGTTTAAATCCTGACACTGCCTCCCTGGGCAAGTTACTTAACTTTTCTGAATCCCTGTTTCCTAACTTCTTTCTTATTTTTTAATATTTATTTATTTATTTAGAGAGTGAGCACACACGTGCACACACGGGCAGGGGAGGGGCAGAGACAGAGGGAGAGAGAGAATTCCAAGTAGGCTCCACGCTGTCAGCATGGAACCCAACACGGGGCTCAAACCCACAAATGGTGATGAGATCATGACCTGAGCTGAAATCAACAGTCAGATGCTTAACTGACTGAGCCACCCAGGAGGCCCCCGTTTCTTCTTAATTCCTACAATATGGACATTAACGGCACTTATAAGGCTGCTAATAGGAATAAATGCCTTAATATACACAAGGCACTGACAAAAGTGCCTAATACATAATATGTACTCTGTAATATTATCTGCCACTATAAAATAATACTATTACAATGGATTCATTTTATTCATTAGTAAATTCCCTGCTTTTTCAAGTACAATTGACCCTTAATGGGAGGGTAGGGGTGCTGACCCCGCCTCCGCCCCCACATTGTCAAAAATCTGCATGTAACTTTTTGATTCTCTAAAGCCTTCACTAATAGTCTTCTGTTGACCAGAAGCCTTACTGTTAACACGAACAGTCAATGAACACATGTTATGTATACTGTATGTACCATGCGCTGTATTCTTATATAAAAGTAAGCTAGAGAAAAGAAAATGTTATTAAGAAAACTATAATGGAGAGAAAATACATTTACACCACTGTACTGTATTTATTGAAAAAAATCCACATTAAGTGGGCATGTGCACCTCAAACCCATGTTGTTCAAGGGTCAACTTCCATCAAAGCCTTGAATAAGTCAGAGATGGAAATTCCAGAAGTGAATCAGAGCCTCAACTAAATTAATTCATTCACACATTCAACAAATATTGACTGAATATATAATACCTACAAAAGGCTCTGGGGTACAGTGCTTAAGAGTATGGAGTCCCAAGCCGGTCTATGGATACGAACCTCCAGAACATCTCTTAGGAGCTATATAAACTTGGGCAAGTTACCTAACCATTCTGTGCCTCAGTTTCCTCTTCTGTACCAAGGGGATAATGACAAGGTCATGGAGAGGATTTCAATGCTGTTTAGCCCAGTACCTGACACGATTAGCTGATCAGCTATATTATGGCTACACGCCAGGCATAGTTCTAGATACTGAGCATACAACACACTGCTGAGAAGGTCCCTGACCTCACTCACAGACCTTATATTCTTTGGAGGGGTCGGTGGCACAGATGATAAACAAACATGTTAACAAGTAACGACAGGCACTAAGATCAGTGTTGAATAAAGGAAAAGCAGCATATGGGGATAGGGCAGTTCAAGTTGACACAGGACGGTCAAGGGAGCACTCTCCCTTGAGAAGCCAAGTGGGAAGCATTTCAGGCTGGGAGAAAAACAGAAGGAAAGGCCCTGAGCAGGAGGGTACAAGGTGTGGTAAGAGACGAGCAAAGAGGCCAGTGTCTTTGGGGCGAAATATGGGAAGAGAAGGAGAGAAGGTTGGGGAGCCAGCGGGGTTCCTGATCACACAAGGGCCTCAGGGACCGGAGTAAGGACACTGGATTTAATGAGTCTTCAGGAAAACAAACAACCGGGAAGGTTTTTAAGGCACGGGAGTGACAAAATCCGACTTGCACTTGAAATAATAATGCACTCTGCCAACAACCTCTAATGAGTTATTGGACTCTAAGGCTCCCCGAATTTCATCACTCTAACAGAAACAAAGGGACGTTTAAGCATCTGGGCAATGGGAACACCACAAACAGCATGATGGCGGACTGCAGCATTCCCAGCTGCCTAGGCCGGAGGTTGAGCACCAAAGCCCAATAATAAAGCTGCTACATTCAAAACGGCAAGGCATCTGCGGCAGGGGCGTGTTCTGTTTGTGTCTGTTGTGTTTCACAGCCCCAGTGTTGCGAAGAAAGTTTAAGGAAGACGGGGGCCGGGCGGTTTGGGAACGATGAGACAGGAAGAGAGAGGGATTCCGGCTCCAGGACGAGATGCCTTGGGACACCAGCCACGTCGGGCTCCAGGGAGGAATGGTACACCAGAAAAGGGCCACTGGGCAGAGCAGCTGAATCATCACAGGTGACCACCTGAGTATGGCACAGAGATGCCCGAGAAACCACCCAAGGTGAGGAATTACCCAGAGATGTTTTCATCTGAGGACTCCACAGACCACAAGTCAAAGGAGAGATGAAGCTGTTTCCACATGGCCATCCGTACAGACAGGAGTCTGAAAATCTCAGGGAAGAGCACAAGACTTTCCGCCGGGCGCTGTCACCGGGAGGGAGGAAGAGCGCCATTTACCTGGCCACACGGAGACGTCCTCGGTGACAATGCAAACTTGCAGAGATTATCAAAGGCTTACCTAGTCTGGATTGCAGCACTGAGGAGAAAGATAAAGTTAAGGAAAAAAAGAAAAAAAAAGGGAAGGGCAAAAAGGTGTGTGTTTGGGTGGGGGGGGTGGGGGTAGGGGGGTGGCTGGGAAGAAGAGAATCATCTACCGAGTCCAAATTGTTCAAATTTAATCACATTTATGGAATTCTGGGTATCTTTTCAGGAAAGCTTAGTCATTTTTAGCACAGCAATATTTTTCAAGAGCCCATCTTGGCTTTGGCAAGGAAATGGTTAGAAGTAAAAAGATACGGAGCAGTGTACAAGAATTCCGCCAGAAACCACATCTTCGGAAAGAGTGAGCCTTTTTTTGGTTCATTGTAAAGGAACATAAATTAGTCTCCAGCCCACAATCTGCACCTACCCCCAACTTCCCAGAGTCCCGCGCAGCCCATAGAAAGTGGAAAGTGTGCCAAAACAAACCGTGTGGGCCCAGGCTCTGGGCATGGAGGCTGGGATGAGGTTCGGGTGGAACCGGCCGGCAAGAGAATGGACGGGCTTTGAAGCAAGGCCACAAAATGGAGACTGAGTAATCCCCGAGTACTTCCAAAATCCACAGAAAATGGACTACGCGTAGCTAAATCTCAGAACTGATTCCCTACTCCAGCTCATTTCCAAAAAACCAAACCCAGAAAGGACACGGGAAAATGAAACAAAGCAAAACATACCTGCTCAGTTATCTGTCTTTAATTAAAGCATAGAACACCCTCCCTCTCCTCTTCTCCCAACCACCCAGGAACAGAATAGCGACGGGGCAGCAGCTCAGGTGAAAGACTTCAGCCTTCCAGCTACAAAGAGGGGAGATAGCAGACAATGGAACTGGTGATTCATTACAAAAGAATACACTCCAGAGCCGGCCTGCTGCCACATGGGCTCCCTGCACTATTTAAAGGAACAGCAGCCCCCTTTCCAACCTCCCTTATTCTTAACACCTTCCCTCCTCTCGGTCCTGATGGAAAACAGATTTTGAAGAAAATGCCAGCAAAGCACTGAGCTGTCCAAGAAAGGGAGGGCTTTGTGTTCCACAGAAACTGGCAGTCTTACGCTACAGGAGAGTACAAAAATTTTCTTTCACATCCACCACACCGTACAACCTTTCTCCTGTCTGCCTGGTAGACTTTCCCCTTCAAGAACAAATAGCGTAACTGAGTCTATGTCAGGCCAACCATTTTTCTTATTCACTGAAGTCGACTGCAATTTTGTTTTTCTAATTTTATACCTATTACAAGAATGACTTCTTCTACATGGTTATTTTCATAGATGTGAAGGGATATAGTAATTTGGGTCACTTGCTCAGAAATAACAAGAGTATCTCAGAGAAATAAATACACCTACACCATTCACCCGAACAGCGGGTAGACCTGAAGTTATATTTTAAAAAGTCACCTGGGCATGTCTGTCTAGTATAATAGAATTTTGTGATTAAACTGTCTTTTGCTTTTTCTTTCAAGGCAAAACACTGATTACCTACTGTAAACGGCAGAGCCGTTTGCTAATTATACCAAAAAGGGGCCTCATAAAACCACAGCCGATATAATAATAAGGTGCACCCGTCGAGCAACTGCTGATATGGATCTAATATCGATCTGAAAGCACTTTGCCTTTCTTCCACCAAGTGAGCAGTTAAATTTAAAATTAAGGGATACAGGAACGTCAAGATCCAATATGCAAAGAACCGAGGTGACAAAATGATAAAAACAGATCTAAATACTTTTCTGAATATACTAGTCAAGACAGTAAATACTATGCTATAATAAGCCATTTAACTTTGATAAACCAAACCCTAAACGGCACACGAGTCTTATATTCAGAAAGTCTATGTGACAGATCATTATCAAATACTAGGATTACATGTCTGGCTTGAAAAACGGAAAACAAAAATAACCAAATCAAAACAAAACAAAGCAAAACAAAAAAACCAAAAAACTCCAAACCTGTAAGGACAAAGAAAGAGTTGGCCCATCTGGTTATCTCCTTTCATTTTTTTTTTTCTAGATTACTAACAACTATGTATGTTACATTGACACAGAAAGTATATACACCAAACAAAAATGCTGCCATACGGAAAATCCACAAATTTGATATTCTGCACTTCCCGTTTGTAGAAATTCAGGGTGGGCAAAAATGAGCAACTTCCTCTTTCAGCATCCTGCACATCCTGAGACGATCACCGTGATTTTAAATCTGTTAAGAATTCTTAACCACCAAGAAATCTCCCCGTTTCTATTTCTCTCTTCTGCTTCACTTGCTAAAACTACAGTTTCCTTACATACCAATTATTCAGATCACAATATTAAGTGTGCAGAAGCATGCGTTCTAACTTGTGTTTTACACACGCTCCTCCAGAAACTCAGGGCACATGTTCCAAGAGGCCACAGAAAACCTCTGATTATAAAAAGCACTACTTTAGAGAACTCTTTCACTGATTTAAAAATATATATAATGAAAAGTCAAGTAGTTGAAAAGCCCTCAGTAATAGCTGAGAAAGGAGAGAGCTGTTGCCCTGTAATATTGCCAGTTAATGAAAATTGAATGAGGGCTCCAAGGTTAAGAAGTATCATCTCCCAAGCAACAAAGAGAATCCAGAAATAGGTCTTCTCTTTTATGGAAATTTTTAAAAAGTAAAGCAATATTTTAAAAGAGTTAATTAGGCTGACAGCGAAGGGATAAGTGGAAGAGAAAATATTTCCAAGATTTCTCTCCTTTCCAAAAGAGGAGGGGTTTCTCGATAATCTCTGAACTCAGATCTGGTGAAAAATTACTTTGGAAAGATACATTCTTTGAAACTCTCCTTCCCTCTAGGTCATGTTGGCAGAATCTCCCTGATGCTTTCCCTCTTTCCAAAGAGCACTGCAGGGCATTATATAACATTTAACGGAACACTGTTCCTGCCCCTAAAATGATGCCTCTATCCAGAGAGCTAGCCGACTCTCTCGCCCTCCGGTGGTGGTAACTTGGAGAGGAAAAAAGAGAGAATACAAAAAAAGGGCAACCTCCTTAAAAGGAAAGCACTGTCCAGTGATGAAATTTCCCTACAGAGCATAAAAGCCTGGCGTGACACCGATCCTAGGTCTGAGCCTGAAGGACTGGAAGGCTCGACCATGCAAATGACTTCACTCCAACCACAGCCTCATCATTCCCTATCTACGTGTAAAGGAAAAAGGGTAGAGGAACATACAGAAGGTGCCAATGAGAAAAAGAGCACTGCCCGGGGAACCATGGAAGGCTATTCACCTTTCCGTTTGTCAGGAATGACTTGGTAAAATGCAGATTAGATACTGCCTGGCATAACCGAAGACAGGCAGAGAGAGACAGAGAGAGACAGAGAGAGAGGGAGAGCGAGCAGAGAGAGATCTTCCATTTCCGACTCCCTCTCCTTCAAATGCCTTTTAATGCCCGTGTGATTGTCACTTATCCGTTCAGATTTGTTCTCCTCTCGGGGAGAGCTCGACCTGCCTCAGCTACACCTGGATATTCCCAGGGTTCCTACTGAAAACATTCCTTGCCAGTAACAAAGCCATGAAAACGAAGCCGATTTTTCTAGCCTTCATTTTTAACAAGCCATGTAGAGCGAAGGCAGCGAAACTGCAATTCCACAGCCAGCCCTGAGAAACCAGAGTGAATCAGGAATCAGATTTCCCTAGAACACAAATTCTTCTGCAATTCTTGAAAGGAAGTCGGTCCCTTTCCCCTCTTTTTGGCAGTCTGTAAGAATCTCTTCCTACCTCTGCAGTCTCTCTCCCTCCCTCTTCTCAGAACCAAGACAAAGAGGTAGACAAATCCCCACAGGGTCTTTCCTGAGCTACAGCTGCACAGAACAGGAAACAGGAATCTGCTATGGAGCTGAGGGAGGGGGAGAGAAAAAAGGATACGGACACATCTCTCACACACACACACACACACACACACACACACACTCTCTCTCTCTCTCTCTCTCTCTCTCTCTCTCTCTCTCTCCCTCCCTCCCTCCCTCCCTCTCCCCCTCTCTCTCTCTCAACAGACACAGACTAACACTTTTCAGTTAATAACAATAAATCTGGCCTTTTCTGGGAAGACAATCATTATTAAAACTCTGTTTAGTATACCCGACCCCCATATCTTTACTTAGATCCCAGAAACCAGAAAAGAAACACACGGAGGAAACACAATCTTACCTGAGTTACCATTTTCTTTTTCTCCATAAACCAAACGGAACAGATGATGAACCCTTCAGGGCGGTCGTGCTGGGGCACACCTCCACAGCTTTCCTTCCCCCCCTCCCCCCCCCCAAGCCAGCTATTTAAGGGCGGGTGATTGATTTCCCTTTATCCCGTTTTCCTTCCTTTCTCTTTCTAGCGTTTCTTCCTTTCTTTTCTCTTCCTCTCTGGCAGTCTCTCCCCCTCCTTCTTTCTCCAGCTCCCTCCCATATCTCAGGCAGATGGCTGAAGGAAGCCCCACCCCTGAATGCCTAAGGTAATTAATCAGAGTAGAGCCCCACCTCTTCCTCCTCCCCCCACCCCCTCCCGGCAGGCTGACATCTCCCAACTCCAGAAACAGGCCTGCTGGAGAATGGCAGTTTGTTGTGTGCTTTGCGCACGCGTGTGTGCGTGTGTGTGCGTGTGTGCGTGTGTGTGTGTGTGTGTGTGTGTGTGGAGAGAGAGACAGAGAGAGAGGGAGGGAGGGAGGGGCAGGCGCCATGTGCAGGCATATTTTAAGGAATGAATATCTGTTATGGGGGCATTAATTACACAGCACTGGAAGCATTCACAGCAGCTCACCATAGTTAATACAGATTTAAACTATTCCACCCGTGAATACCTGATAATTAAACAAGAAATGAAACAAAAAGTATTTAAAAAATATCTCCACTGATGTACAGTTTATAGTTGTAGTGGATTTAATGAAAGATGTGAAAAGCTGAATGACCACTTACAGGAAGGTTTTCAAGGAATGGGAACCGGCAAGAATCTGCCTGTCCTAAACCAGTCTAATGCCTGCAAAGGACCAAAAGACAGGAGGAAGGTAATAGAAGTGCTTATTTTTTTCTACTGTTAAAAACCTGGGGATTCTGAAAAAAGTGTCTATAAACAAGACTGCTTAAGAAACTTAAGGTGTATAGGAAGGTGTATGCAAATTTGACTGCCTAAGGCTTCCAGGTTCATTACAAATCCTGGTTAACTGAGAATCTGCCCTTTGTGTTCCCCGCCCTCGGTATTTCAGCCTCTACTGAAAATCATAAACTCCTTCTTATCTATACACTGGGCATCTGTGCCATCATTGTAAACAGTAATTCTTACTACCATGTGCTACAGATATAAAAGATTTGGGAAAATGTTTACTGAACATAAGAGTTTCTTTAATGTTTTCTTACTAAAACAAGAGTGAAAAAAAAGCATAAAGGTGTGACTCAGTCCAGAAGTCCTAGTCTAAGTCCTGATTCTGCCCTTTACAAGTGCTCTCGCTGGTCTTTAAGTTCCCAATGTAAATTTCATAATTTCTCTACCTTAAATTATTAAATTTTCAAATAAAATAATCTGTGTGGATGATGAACTTACGGTGTTTATCACTTTCACATAAAAATGAAGATTTTTTTGGGGGGGGGGGGCTCTACGCTGAGCACTGAGACTGCTTGAGATTCATTCTCTCTCTCTCTCTCTCTCTCTCTCTCTCCCCCCCCCCCCACCTCCCTCCTCCTCCTCCTCCTCCCTGGCTCACACGTTCTGTCTCTCTCAAAATAAATGACTTAAAAAAAAAAAGGATTTTGGGGCTCCTGCGTGGCTCAGTTGGTTAAGCTTCCAACTTTCGCTCAGGTCATATCTCACAGTTGGTGAGCTGGAGCCCAGCATCTGGCTCTCTGCTGTCAGCACAAAGCCTGCTTCAGATCCTCTGTCCACCTCCCCCCACTCACTGCCCCTCCCGATTGCACTCTCTCTCACTCTCTCGCAAAAAATGAATAAACATTAAAAAAGGGATTTTATTTGTATTTTCATTATGTGTTTATTATTATAATCTCTGATAGATTACCCAAAGGCAAACAGATTAATCCTAAAATTAAGCTTCCTATGTGTAAGATATATACGAAAGAAATCAAAATTTAAAATCACAAATCACACTGAGAATGCATAGTGTTTTGCTATCTCTACGAGGATTTGTTTAGCAAAATGCATAACCAGCCTTGGTTTGGCACACTGCCCAATATAACATCATCATACTCCTACACACCTTAATAATCATTTTAACAATTCTGAAAAGAACATAGGAACCACCAAGCTGGAGAACCTGAAGAAACTGGCATAAGCATAGCCATTTGCTGAATACCTACAATAAGTCAGGCACTATTCTGGGCATTTAACAGATAATTGCATACTTTTGGTATAATCCACAATGTATAAGGAAATATGTACCAAAGAATGGGACCTTTAAACATTGGGGGTGAGGAGGGAACAACTATGAGAAAAGGAATAGATCAGTACTAGGCTTGTTCTTATTTAACATTTTTAGAAATGATCTGGAAGGTAGAACACCTTGCATTTTCTCAATTTGTAACTGCAAAGCCAGTTGGGAGATAAATGCAGTCGAGTTTAAAAAAAAAATACAGAGTAAGCAGAAAAGAGGTGGGTGAGTTTCACTGGAAGCAAAAGGCAACCCAGTAGACTTTGGGAAAAATCTCAATCACGTTTATGGGAGAATTACTTATGTTTTCAGTTCTAGTATAAGAAACAAACCTGAGAATCACCGTATGCCATTCTCTGAATCCACTAGTCCACTACAGTGCTAGGGGCAAAACACCTTAAGCAAGACAGAGTCCCCCACTCCCCATCACGCATTCACCACCCTCACGAAAGTCACAGTTCTCTTGAAGTTTGTGTGTGACTGCAGCCTCTGTACATTAAAAAAGACAACATGTCCCCCCAAAAATCATTTTTAAAATACAGAGGCAAATGAGGAATCCCTACATGCAAAAAGGCCAGGACGAGGCCTCGGACGCAAGTTTCCTCTGGCCTGGTATTCATGCTTCTTTCGTACATGTACGACCAACATTTTATATGGCAGATGAGCTTAGAACAGTCATTACCACAAGAAAGAGTTAGTATGAGCTAACATCCAAATAAATATTACGAGGGTTCTCATAAACACCGAATAACAGCATCATAATGAGCACTGAACAAACTGAAGGATATTTTGAAGTGTGTCCCTGGCTTTCAAGGCCTGTATGACAGAGGACAGTTTGCTCCCTGGGGCCCAAGAGAAAGAAGGTGCAGTTGAACAGCCTGGATCTGACCCAGCAAAACAACTGGAGTCCCCTAGTGGCTGAATATGCCCGGTAGGGTACCAAGGAGCGACTCATTCCAGGGCATTTTCTGGGATGGAATGTCTGGGTTCCTTCCAAGATCCTCCTTCTCACTCAACACCACACCAAACTGGAAGTCCCTCTGATTTCTATGAAACCTGCCCTTTCTTTCTGTCCCTAAAACCACAAACTCAGTTCTGACCACATTATTTGGTATCTAGCCTCCTACTTCGCCCTCTGCCTCCCATCTACCATTCTTCCTGTCCAAGATGCTCACCACCACCAGGGACCTCTTGCTACGTGCAAATCCCACCATGCCATTTCCCTGATTCAAACCCTCAACTATTCCCCACAGCCTAAAAGGGGGGAAGGTCTAACTCTCATTAGGTGCCTACCACGTCACCCGGCCTCATTCCGCTCTCTGATCCCCTCTTCCCCTCCTACCACCCAGCGCTCTTCTCCGCTCCTAGCACACTGACCCCCATTCCGCAATGACACCGCGTTTCTGTTCTTTTCTGTTTCACATTCTTACTCCCTTGAATATGGCCTTCTATCTGGCTGACTGGCTAATTCATCTTCCAAAGCTCACTTCAGCGATCCCCCCTCACCCTAGAGCATTTCCTGGCCCTACCTGTTCCCACATCTAGGTTAGGTACCCCTTCTCCCTATGCCTTGGGACCTAGCCGATGGTTCCTAACTGTTGGGGTTACTGACGGTGAACGACCTGAGGGTAGGAACTGTGCGTTTCATACCGTATCCCCAGTTCCTAACGCACTGCCTGAATACACAGCAGATGAAGAAATGTTTGCTGAAATCAAACAAGAATGCCTTGATTTCTAGCTCTAACCATTTACTTCCCATACATGGGCACCTGAGAATGAAGAGTATCCATGCTGTTATCAAAACGATATAAAAGTGTTCTTTTCTCCCAAAAGGGTACTTGGGAATATGTTCAAATTTACAAATTTACTTCGGTATCTTAGAAATGTGAAGTTAAAAGGAAGAGGTAAAAAAGGAGAGTGGGAGAAAGGCCTCAGTTTTCACTTTCGTAGAATAGTTCAGATTCTAGACGAAATGATGCTCACTGATTAAAAAACAAAACGAAACGAACAAAACCCAAAACTCACAACTTCAGGTGCTCTTCCTGCTCTGCACAATTTGACATTAGCTGTGACTCAACTTCCGTACCTTCCACCCACGTACCAGCAATGCTATAAAAGCAGATCCAACAGTCCCCGGCTAGAAGGGAGGTTTTGCTCCTATTTTCCCAGGCTGCCTCTGACACCCAAGTGAAAAGCAACATTAAAGGGATAGCATTTCCTGAAATAATAAAAACTTGTTAGTATAAAAGCTTTTCACAGCACGCCCCCACACAATAACCCTAAATGTAAATAACAATTTACACCTAATAGATATTAAATGCCCTCCCAGAAGCATCTCTAACACAATGCCACTTTAATATCCTTTCCCCCCACATTCCCTTTAGCATAAATGAAGCCAAATTAAGGGTAATTCTATTATTTCCCCACTTCTTTCCTCTAGTTTAGGCAGGGTTCAGTTACATAGAACCCATTCTCGAAAAAAAGGTGAGGGAAGCATCTTATATGCTTATAAAACCCGAATAACCCTCCTATTTATTTCTTATCCCTCAAAAGTCAAACCTTTAGAACGAGACCCCAAATAACATACTTATCTAAGACATAGGTGAGGCTAGAAAAATTAGAGAACGTTACTTTACAAGTTAGTATCTAGATTTGAGTAACATACTCTTGTATCTTTAAAAAAAAATCCCCAAGTCTACTCGACTAAAGTCACACATACAACTGAAATTATGTACACATTCTCTGTATTCAGTGAGAGATTAAGGAAATCTTAGACAAGTATGAAAATGGGATGGGATATAAACAAATTTATCCATAACCAGATTATCAAGATAATACCAGCTGGTGAATCTATGACAACTGCGATGGGTCTGCTGCTTCCCCAGTGCTAAATACTAAAATACGCTGTGTCTCCGACTAAATTACTGGACGTTCTCCTGTCTTCTTCGCCACCAAATCCCTGTGCCTGGCACAGTACATGACACATGGTAGGCACTCAAAAAAATTCTCAAAATGAGAAATTAAGGAATACATATGTTCCCTGCACCTCATCCAGGTCGCCTTCCCCCAAAGAAGTGGACAGCCGTGGGCTAATTCACTCCACAACATTCTGCAGACCCGAGCGTGCTGTAGGCAAATGGAGCTTTCAGACAGGCAGCTTTCTGTCTCCCCATCTTCCAGATGCCGGAGATCCTTAAGCTGTATTTGGCTGTCCGAAACGCTCAAACACCTGGCTACACCCCCTACAATGGAAGACCTCGCTTCTTCTTCCTCCAACTGCCCCATTCACCTCAAAATGGTAACTGGTGCCAACGTGTTCAGCGGGTGCCTCAGGACACACGGTGATAATAGAGAAACCCTAACCTGCCACAAGGGTTATGTTTTCCCCTTGATATTTTGTATTGTGGTAAAATACACATAACATAAAATTTACCCTCGGTGATTTTCTAGTACAGCTGACTGGTGAATAACACAAGGGTTAAGGGCCCTCATCTCCCACGCAGTTGAATATCCATGTACAATTTTTGACTCTCCCAAAACTTAACTACTAATAGCCTACTCGACTGGAAGCATTATAGATAACATAAAGAGACGATCAACACGTATCTTGTACGTTGAATGTATTATATGCTGTATTCTCTTAATAGAGCTAGAGAAAAAAAGTAAGAATGCCATAAGAAAGAGAAAATATATTTACAAAACTGTAAAAAAAAAAAAATCCACATAAAAGTGGACCAAAAGAGTTCAGACCTGTCTTGTTCAAGGGTCAACTGGTATCATATAGATTGGTAATGTGCTATCATTGCCACCATCCGTCTCCAGAATGGATGGAATTTAAAACTGGAATTCTGTACCCATTAAACAATAACTCCCCATTCTTCCTGTCCCTGTGAGCCCCTGGCAACAACCACTGCACTTTCTGTTTCTAGGAATGGGACTACCCTAGGTACTTCATATGAGTGGCATCATATGGTACCTGTCTTTTTGTGACCGGCTCATTTCACTCAGCAGGACTACTCTCATGGTTCATCCATGTTGCAGCTTATGTTGGGATTTGCCTCTTTTTTTTTTTTTAAAGAATAATATTCCATTGTGCGTATTACCATATTTCGGTGAACCATTCATCCACTGATGGCACTTGGGTTGTTGCTTCCACCTTCTGGCTATTGTGAATAACGCTACTGTGAACATGGGTACACAAATATCTCTTTGAGACCTTGCTTTCCATCTGGGGGGGGGGGGTATATACCCATAAATGGAAACACTGGGCCAGACGGGAGTTCTATTTTTAATTTTTTGAGGAGCCACCATACTGTTTTCCACAGCAGCTGTACCATTTTACATTCCTACCAACAGTGTACAAGGGTTCTAATTTCTCCACACCCTTGCCAACATGTTATTTTGTGTTTTGTTTTGTTTTGTTTTTTGTTTTCTTTACAGTAGCCATCCTAACAAGTTACATTTTAAACATCCAGCCAGAGGCAGTAATGTTTAATTCAAAAGAATAATTTCAGAAATAGTTTCTCAATAAATACATTTTTTTTTTTCTGGGCAGGGAGACCATAGTCATTGTCCTTTAAATCATAGCAAGCAAGCCCCTATCTATTTACTCTGCCTGTATTTTAACCTGATTTGGTCTAGACTTGGCTCTACAAAAATCATAACTAATAAGATAACCAATCTCAATTGCGTACTCTTAATATAGGCTTGATTTTATTAACAATAAGAGCAATGAATGGTCAAGTTCTGAAAATACTTTTTTGCCTTATGTTGAGAACTCACTTTATTTCGTTATCTCAACACTAGCAATTCTAGAAACAATTTAAAAAACAGGTGCCAAATCTTTAATTAAAAAAAATACTGTTCAGGGGCGCCTGGGTGGCTCAGTCGGTTAAGCGGCCGACTTCAGCTCAGGTCACGATCTCGCGGTCTGTGAGTTTGAGCCCCGCGTCGGGCTCTGTGCTGACAGCTCAGAGCCTGGAGCCTGTTTCAGATTCTGTGTCTCCCTCTCTCTGACCCTCCCCTGTTCATGCTCTGTCTCTCCCTGTCTGAAAAATAAATAAAAACGTTAAAAAAAAATTAAAAAAAAAATACTGTTCAGCCATATCCTCAATGATTTCCAATGGCATAATGCATCAGTACAGAACCACACGTGTTATCCAGTGAGGAGCTTTAATTTAACTAAGTATAAGAACATGACAGAAGCTAGTAAGAAAATTTTGTAACTACAGTGGAGATAAAAGTTTAGGTGGCCTGGAAATGCGAGCTGGTGCAGCCACTCTGCAAAACAGTATGGAGGTTCCTCAAAAAACTAAAAATAGAACTACCCTACGACCCAGCGATTGCACTACTAGGCATTTATCCAAGGGATACAGGGTGCTGTTTCGAAGGGACACGTGTACCCCCATGTTTATAGCAGCACTATCAACAAGAGCCAAAGTATGGAAAGAGCCCGAATGTCCATCGATGGATGAATGGATAAAGAAAATGTGGCATATACACACACACACACACACACACACACACACACACACACAATGGAGTATCACTCGGCAATCAAAAAGAATGAAACCTTGCCATTTGCAACTACGTGGATGGAACTGGAGGGTATTATGCTAAGTGAAATTAGTCAGTGAGACAAATATCATATGACTTCAACTCATATGAGGACTTTAAGACACAGAACAGATGAACACAAGGGAAGGGAAGCAAAAATAATATAAAAACAGGGAGGGGGACAAAACAGAAGAGACTCATATATATGGAGAACAAACTGAGGGTTACTGGAGGGGCTGTGGGAGAAGGGATGTGCTAAATGGGGAAGGGGCACTAAGGAATCTACTCCCGAATTCACTGTTGCACTATATGCTAATTCGGACGTAAATTTTTAAAAATAAAAAATAAGGGGCGCCTGGGTGGCTCAGTCGGTTAAGCGTCCGACCTCAGCTCAGGTCATGATCTCACGGTCCTTGAGTTCCAGCCCCGGGTCAGGCTCTGTGCTTACAGCTCAGAGCCTGAAGCCTGCTTCAGATTCTGTGTCTCCCTCTCTCTCTGCTCCTCTCCTGCTCATGCTCTGTCTCTCTCTGTCTGTCTCAAAAATAAATAAAAAGATTAAAAAAAATTTTTTTAAATAAATCAAGTTTAGGTGGCCAACAACTATCTATTACCCATTTACAAAGGTGCTGAAAGAAAACTGTTTCCCTAACTGAATTAATAAATAAGATTGTAAAATAGTTTTGGATCCTTCAACTTAAAATTGTTTTTCCAATCTCATTCATTTCCCTGATGTGGTGGAATAGAGAGTGTACTCTTAAAATTAAAATCTCATTGTCTGCATTTCTAAGCTACTTCAATTTCAGATAGAATATAGCTACTAAATGGAGCAAAGCCAGGAAAGGGTTGTTTCAAACACTGAGCGCTACCTTTGCCAATACTAAAACTTAATGACTAAAAAGATTTAAGGGTGTCAAATACATTTTATCATAAACGAATAAAATTGCACTGCTAAAGACTAGCAAATGTTGTAATTTCTAAATAGGAACGCTTTAATCCACCCCACCACCTTTCCCTTGTTGGGAGGTGGCCAGTTTTCTACCCCAAAACTTCTTTTATACATTGTAATTATTTTTTCCATAGATCTCTGATACTTCAATCTTCTTTGGGAACACTTTTGCTTTTCCAGTTTTTCCCCGCAATTTTACTTATACAACTGTTACTACAAGTCCCTTACTTTGCTAGCTGGGTCTCAGAAAAATACTGCTCACAGATGTTTCTCTTCAAAAGCACATCAATATTTACTTGGAAGAAGCTTTGTTTCTAATCTAGTCTCATGATACTTTCAGCCTTAAACTGTTATGTGGACCAATCTACTGTTTTATGCCAGTAGAGAAACAGTCCACAGGTAAGTAAGACCCACAAATATATCAAAACCTCATTGTGGTAAATACCCTTGACCTGAATAACTCAAAATAATGGAAACACATACATATAACAGAATATAAGTAAAACACATAGTTGAAGAAACATAACCACATCCCCTCCCATCTGACTTCAATCCTGGTGGCCATGAATGAGAGCTGGGAGTTTCCTCTGGTGAGCTTACCCAATAGGTTCAATTAAAAATAGCCTGGTTAGCCTTTAGGCCCAAAATACACAATAGGATGTAATGGTTAGTTTGTCACTTCCTTTAACCCTATGCATTTCTGTCCAACCTACAGCTTAGGAGCTAATTATTAGAGAAATGGCCATTTCAAAGGAAAAAATAATGAAGTACCATGAAAATAAAAGTAAATCGAAACAAACTGAGAAAACTGCTAGTATCTGTAATTCAGAATTAACTGTATTAACCGTTTTTATCCTCCTGTTCTAGGTTTTCAGCACAATCCATTAATATTTCAAAGAATCGCGACCTATGAAGGCTCACTTGGTCCAACCCCTTCATTTCATACGTAGGGAGAATGAAATCAAGTCAAATGAAGCTTTTTGAGCATACCATGGAGGTGGTTAAAGCTATAGCTTGAATCAGAATCCAGGATACTTCAACTTCACTCACTATACTGCTACTAATTTAAAGGCAAATGGTAGATATCTGGAATACACTTCATAATGACTTGAAATTTTCTGATTCTAGACTTCAGTAAGTTAATAAATAAGATGCCACTAATCCCATCACAAAACAGTCTAAAACATTAAGTGTGTAGAGAGTGCCCCACCGTACATTACCTTTCTGAAAAACAGCAACCGCCATGTGTGCTTGTCATCTACTCAGAATGAAGCCTCAAGTATACTTTAATACGGTGACTTAGTATGTTACACTTATAACGACAAGCTCGCTGTGTTTAAACACACACACACGCACACACACACACATGCACACAGGCACGCACGCACGCACACGCGCACAGGAATCTCTCTGAAGTTTCAAGAACTTCTAGAGTTGAAAGTAACCTCCCCTGCCCAGTCCTCAATACTATAAAACTCAAACCTTCTGTTTCAGCAAATTAGCAAAGTACCATGGGAAATCTATGTCCTGAGTGGTACCAGGTCAAAAGACAGAAAGCTTATAAGCATTTCATCCCACCATAAAACCTTCACATCAATCAAACGGTACTTTAAAAAACAAAAAAACGTTACAGCCCTCAGCTTACCTGGACAACAGGATATTGATAGTCCATACAATATACACCATACATAGCAAAGGGGAAAAATATCTTCAGATAAAGACAGTACCAAAAGCGTCTATGCTTTTGCCTTGTTTGATCTGGCTGTCCTGTCCAAAGGGACTAGGTAGCACCCAAAAATCTCTGGCTGCCTCCCAGTCTACGCAGATAGGTCTGCTGGCTCAGATGATGAAGCTGGAGCTTGGTTCAGCCCAAGCGTCCACCCCAGTAACATTCAACACTACACAGAAGAAGCGTTCAGGGGAAAAGCAAAAAAACCTCCAACTGAGTTACTAGTTACAGTCTGAAAACTACAGTAGAGACTTGCTATTTCTGATGGGTTCAAACTGACAACTCCACCACCAGAAACTCAAGAGGCAGAGAATGACAGCCAGGACAGAGAACACGGGCTCCTTAAAGAGGCAAAAACAAAAAGTAAAAAACAAACAAACAAACAAAAAAACAACGGCAGGAAGCACAAGGTATCCAGGATCCAAATGATATATATGTTCCCGGCTTCAAATGCGTCAGAGGGGAACACTCCCAATCCAGGACATGGAAAGGCAGATGGGACTGGTGTTATTTCTCTACTCCTCCTTGGGTAGGGTGGCGCGCACGCACGCGCGCGCGCGCGCACACACACACACACGCACACACACACGCCACACACACCCCTCCTAACCGTCTCCGGCAGAGACAGGTGCTAGGATTAACAGTATAAAACCCCTCTGTCGTGGCAAGGAAGGGCAGAAAAAAGAAGTCGCCCCGCTACATGCAGTAAAGGGATCCCTTTCATGACAGTGTATGTTTGTGTATCATTTAACACCTCCTTCACTGTGCTTTAACAGAGGCCGGGACAGCTGGCAGGATCGGCACTAGAAAAGAGGGAGGTGGCCCCAGCTCGGAGGCAACATGAGTCCACCGGAGACCTTCAGATATGCAACACACTCTCTCAGCTGTTCCAATCAAACATGTAAGGATTAACTCCGGCTGTCTGCAAAAAAGGTGGGGGTGGAAAGGTCTTTTCAGAAAATCAGTTGCTCTTCCTCTGTTAGGAAGCTGCTATACCCACCCTACCATTATATACGAACACACATGTGCATGCATATTTCTATGCCAGATATTAAAAGCAGGAACAAACATGGACAGGTGTTAAGTCAGTCCGATCAAGCACAGCGGGTTGGGGTTCAAAGTTGAGACGGCCCATCTAAAACCAGAGGGCTGCTACAAAATGCAAGAAATAAACAAAAATAAAACCAGAGAACCGCTAAGTAATTCTTAGAAAATAGGACATAGAGTGAGCAGAAAGTGAATGCTTAGTAAGGGACACACTATTTATAACTAGTGCTCCTAAGAAATTCCCTACTTGGCGCAAGCATTCAAAAGTTCAAATGGTAAATAATTCTAAATTAGTTTCAAGGGCTATGATCTCCCTAATCTTGGAGAGCCAGTAATATTGTAACATGTTTCAGTAAGATTAAACCGTAAGGATTAAATGCAACTGTGAGGCATTTGTGAGAGTTTATGTATTGCTGTGCCCCCCGCCCCCGGTGCAATTTTCCTCCTTTTATGGTCATTGCATTTTATTTTAGGATTGTTCAGAAGAAATTGTTTTTTAAGAGTCAAAATGGCTTTAGCACATCTAAGATAGTTCTCTTGGTGAAACATTTACCTAAAATCGGTTCTAGGAGATTGGGTGGACCATTAGAACGTACTAGATTATCTTCAGATCGCTGGTATACCGGGTCTGTGTATTACACACGAGATACAATAATGCATTAATTCAGTGTAAACGTTTTACAATTTACTGAACATCTAGTACCGTGCTTAAACACTGGAGAAATGAACAGACACAGTCCTGTTGTCAAGGACTTTACAGTCTTGGGGGAAATAGGTAAGCACACAGGTAAAACCAAAAGGCAAAAGGATGCTACAGCACAAAATTAAACACCATAAGTCCCTTCTCACACAAAGAATAACATTTTTTTCAAAGCTGCTCTTAATGAACACGTCCACAGTATCACTTTCTCACAACTATGAGCCTCTGGCTTTGTCAATCCTGACTAGAGATTATCTGAGCCTCATAACATTTTCATAACATTTTTGATTGGATTTGTCACATGTTAAGGGCCTTTCATATACATTCTGACTATCCCCTACACCACTATTAAAGCGGTAATTAAGAAATAACAAAAGTAATGTTTCTGTAATAAGTAATGTTTCTGTAATAAGATCTGATACTAAATTTCTATTTTTTTAAACGTTTATTTATTTTTGAGACAGAGAGAGACAGAGCATGAACAGGGGAGGGTCAGAGAGAAAGGGAGACACAGAATCTGAAACAGGCTCCAGGCTCTGAGCTGTCGGCACAGAGCCCGACGCGGGGATGGAACTCACGGACGGCGAGATCACGACCTGAGCTAAAGTCGGATGCTTAACCGACTGAGCCACTCAGGAGCCCCACTAAATTTCTGCTTCTAATCACAAATCAAGTAATTCTCCAACCCTTCTTACTCCTTGTACACCATACCATTCCACATCCACTCTACTGCATTTCATACCAAGCAGTACAGCAGCACTGGCCACATAAGTTACTTGTAAACTAACATAAATCACTATTACATCCTTGATGTGACTGGTATCAAGATTCCTCTCGATAGGAAGACTGAGAAACGATGCACTTCTTATAAACCATGGAGGGCTGCGATAATGAACTACGGCTGATAAATTTCATGAGTTAACTCCGTTCAATATTTGGTGAATTAATTACGGAAGATCCCAGAAGTTCCCAGATGGTACTGTATTTAAGATGACACACTATAATTCAAATTCTAGAACTGATAAAAAAAAATTGTAAGTTTATTTATCCACCTTGAGAGAGAAAGCGTGAGAGGGGGAGGGACAGAGAGAGGGAGAGAGAATCCCAAGCAAGCCCTGCCATTCAGCGTGGAGCCAAACACAGGGCCCAAACCCACAAACCGTGAGATTACGACCTGAGCTGAAACCAAGAGTCATAACGCACTGGGCCACCCAGGCGCCCCAAGAACAACCTATATAATTTAAACTTGAAAATGGTCTCCACATATGTTACTGCGAGCCTTGTCAATAGATCTATACATACAGGGTGAGAAGATGTGACTACAATATTAAGTGAAAAAATGATATTGCTGAATAATGTAGAGAGTGTAATTCCATATTTTTAAATGCACATATGTATCTCTATATCAATCAATAAATCATGTATTTAATTTATAAGCTTTATATATCTTAGATACATTACATATTTACGTGCACGCGCGCACACACACACACATATATAACTTACTGGTTGATACACATACCAACAGATGCCACATATATACCATGTACTATATGTAACATATATCATATTTATATACACACACATATGACAAAACCTACATCTCTGGGGGGGTGGGACGGTGAGGAGGTTTTCATTTATTAAAGATAAACTTCTGATATGTTTGAATACATTTAAATTAGCCTTTGGTGCTCCTATAATTTATCTTTTTATAAGTTTAAGGGAATCAAAACATTTTCCTTTGAGTATAAGTACTTTAAAACTTAGCAATACTTTCTCAGCCTCTATACTATCACATTTGCTTTACTTTACATGATGGCCTGACTATAAACTCTCTGGAGGACACGGATGATAAACAAACTTAACCATGTCTTGCCTATTAATAATTTAAACTAATAATTAGTTTAAATAATTAGCCCCCTTCAGAAAAATGACAAAATAATTCAGCATCTCAATTATAACTCCCTGTATTTCTCACCTGTTGACTCACCTCTTGTAAAAAAATTTTAAATTGTAATATAGTCAAAATAAAATTCTAAAATATATGCCATTTGAAAAAGTACACACTTTTGGCAATATTATGACTGCTTTCATAGTATTGAAGTCTTTGTTTACTCATCAGTTATAAATACAGAAAATGGCTGTTCATATATATTTCATGCATCTCATTAGTAAGACACCCAGATCACAGATTTCAACAGCTGACATACCTATAACACATGTGTTAGATAGAATGTAATGATATCAGAGAGAAACAGACCTAGTAATATTTAAGAGTGAGATATCTAGAAGCTACCTTGAGATTCATGAACTTTAAGTCTCGGAGGCATCTCAAGACTTACCAAGTACCGGACAGCCAGACAGTATTGGGGATTCTTCTCTTTTCTACTCTCTTGTTCTTTTTTCCTTCTCTCTTTCCTTCCCTTCTGCCTACGCCACAATCCTACCAAGAGTGTCCACGGTAGAATGCTTAACACAGACTGCAAGGACTTCCGCTCTAAGGTATAAAATTAGTTTTAGTGACAATAATATTAGAAGATTCCAATGACCGCTGTGTACAGGGATAACACAGCAGTTCAAAAACAGACAGGGCTTGAGATAGATGGGGATGAAGGGGACGAGGCAGAGAAAGACAGAGATATATATAGGTAAAATATGTAGTTAGAAATACGCAAGACCTACTTATGGACCAGTATGACCAGTCTAGACAACTGTGGGTAAATAGTGGCAAATGCTAAGAAAAGTAGGTTGGATTCACTGTGGAGAGCCTAGGACATCAAGCTATGTATTTCAGACCTCATCTTTAAAAGACAGTTTGAGAAGGGAAGAGTGTTGTTACAAAACTGTTTCGTGAAAACAGCTCTGGTGGCCATAGGAAGAATGGAAAGGAGGAACAAGCTGAAGGCAGGGAGGCCGAGGAGAGGCTACACAAGTGCAACCATCTACAGATTACTAATGCAAAACCACATGCCAGCAGTAGGAATAATGAAGGCAGAGATGTAGGAGACATTACAAGGGCAGCATCCACGGGAACTGCAGACTGTTCGGATACAGGGTAGAAGAGAAAGGTAATTAAATCTAACACTAAGGTTCTAAGTTGAGCTGACTGGCCAAGTAAGTATCACACTGATAAAACAGGAAAATCAGACACATATACTGGTTTAAAGTTATGGCAGGACATCCAACAGGAAATGTCTAACAAGTGCTCAGAGGTGTAGGTGGCAGCCCTAGAAGAGAGGTCAGGGTTAGAAATGAAGAGGCAACAGGAGCATGGGAGGAACAGCCAACAGCAGAATGTGGCTGAGATTAAAAATGAGCAATGTTCTCCCACACTGATTTAGTCCACAACATTACTGAACCACTATGTACTTTAAAAAAGAAAGAAAAAAGAAAGAAAGAAGGAAGGAAGGAAGGAAGGAAGGAAGGAAGGAAAGAAGAAGAAAGAAAGAAAGAGAGAGAGAGAGAGAGAGAGAAAGAAAGAAAGAAAGAAAGAAAGAAAGAAAGAAAGAAAGAAAGAAAAAAGAAAAGAAAGAGATAAACGAGCAGTGGATACAAGGCAAAGGGCTGAAAATAGAACCTTAAGGAATACTCACTTCTAGAAGGCAGAAATAGCAACAAAGGATAAAAAAGATTAAGCAGGATCATGTACTGTTCACAAAAGCCAGGACACAGAGGACATCTGTTACTATTCTTCTATCTTGTGTCTCTTACACTAGGGAAAGTATTTCATAAATTGATACCAGAGTTGAGTATATAGCGATGTCAAGCAGAAATACAGAAAGGTTTAAAAACTGAGAATTTAGGAAAGATAACTGAATTTAGCAAATAGGGATCGAGAAGTTTCGTGTGAGAGAGCTGTTTTAGTAACAGCAGTAAAAGGATGGCAGCAAAATTAATAAATTCATGATCAGAATGGACAACAGACACGATACCTGCATGTAAATTTGAACAAAACTTTCTATCTTGGAGTACTTCTTCGTCTTCCAAGTGACAGTGAAGTACCAAAATAATTACTGATACATTCGACCACCTACTATTGCCTCTATCAAGGTGGACTGGACCACTACCTTGCTTGTTTTTTTGGTTCTGTGCCTTTGATTATATGGTTTTCTTACCCATTTCAAAATGACCAAACCTTAAAACAGACCCCTTGGAGGCCTCCCTTAAATGCAATCTGCTCCACAAAGCTCTTCCTGATTACTTCCAGCCAGAAGGAGTTTCTCTTTTGTTTGAACTTCATGGTACTTTACCTTTAGCTGACTTATAGCACGCTAAGCACCTTGTATGTTTTTAGCAATACTTGTTTAATCTCTTAGGCGACTTCTTTAAGGGCAGGACCTGTCTGTCCAACTTTGCATTTCTCTCAAAGAATTAAGCCAATACCGGGGCGCCTGGGTGGCTCTGTCACTTAAGCGTCCTACCTCCGCTCAGGTCATAATCTCATGGTTGGTGAGTTGAAGCCCCACATTGGGGGCTCCTCACTGGCGGTGCGGAGCCTGCTTGGGATTCTCTCTCTCTCCCTCTGCCCCCCCCTCTAAAAATAAATAAATAAACTCAAAAAAAAAAAAAAGAATTAAGCCAATACCTTTCACACAGCACATGCCTATCAGCATGTGAAAAGGGAAGGTCTGCAATTACCTGCAACTACAAATCAGAACGAAATGGATTAACAACCAGGAACAGACAATCTCTCGTTCGCTCATTCAGTCAACACCCATTCGTTCAACCAAGATATCCCCAACATCGCATGAAGCCCTAGAAATTGAAAAAACTCTCAAAGAGCTGGCAGCAAGGGAGAGAGAGTGGAAAATCATAAACACCAAAATACCACTTGACAGATGCCACATGTGTTACACTGTGACTTGGGAGAAAGGCCACAGCTGCCACCACTGCCACCATTGAACTCCCCAGAGCAACGGAAGCCAGGAATATTTCATGAGCAGTTAAAATGAACTGTGGCAAAGAGTTTTCCAGGTGGGGTGGGGTGGGGGGGGGGGGCTCTGAGGCAGTGGAACAGCATTCCAAACGCATACAACAGCATGGAAGGGGCGGGGCCATACGTAGCACGCGTAAAGAAAAGCAGGCAGGTAAATATATGGCACGAAGTCAAGAGCCTATTCAAAAATATTCACGCAAAAGTTCTGTTGGTTGTAAGGTGCTGTGAGAATTGTTGAATTTTCTACACCAATGGAAACACTTGAAATTATACCTACCGGAGAAGTTGTGTACAGAAAGGACTCCTTTGCGTGACATACGGTACACAAGGAAGTATGGGTAATAACAGAATAAGCCACGCTATGGCTGAAATGCGTTATTCTATCTGGAGAGAGAGACAAGGCATGCAAACAGTGAGGCCAGAAATGAACGTTTTTGTCAGAAGTGTCTTTAATCACTCTTTCGCTACATCAGTACTACTAAGAAGTAAAAGGTATCCATAAAAAATGGGCCAATAGACATTCACTGGAAATCCAGAAAGACAGACAGTACATAAAGGGTAAGGGTAAAGATATGCCTTTATTTATTTTTAATTATTTTTTTATTTTACTGTTCATTTATTTTGAGAGGGAGAGAGATCATGAGCAGGAGAGGGGCAGACAGAGAAGGAGTGAGAGAGAATCCCAAGCAGGCTCCAGGCTGTTGGCGCAGAGCCTGACGTGGGGCTTGAACTCATGAGCTGTGAGATCCTGGCCCGAGCCAAAATCAAGTTGGACACTTAACCAACTGAGCCACCCAGGCGCACCAAAGATACACCATTTAGAACAGAAAATAACTACAGATATTCAAATGCTGTTAGGGAAATATGTCTACAAATGATTCTACATAAGGCTACATAATAGAGCCTTTTACCCTCCACAGAAACTTTTATCTTACCTCATTCATAATACCTCTGTGATAGATTACAAAAATCGTCAGACGATTTCAGAGCCTCTTCATGAAGTGGTGGGATTTTCCCTCCACCCTTTGAAATTGGTCTTAGCCTTCCTTGTGACTTGCGTTCACCATTGGGCCATCAGCAAATGTGACGCAATCGGAGGTCTGACAGGTGTTTTGTTCACTGGGGCTTGCCTTCCCTTGCTACGTTCTGGAACCCTGAGACTACCGTGTAAGGACGGATGGAAAACAAAGTGGAATAGAGGTGAACTGCTCCAGCTGTGCTCCCCAGACCAATCAGCTAGCCAACCACCAGATGTGACAGGGAGGTCATCCCAGACACCCAGGCCTGGCCAACCCTGACAAGAAGAACCACCCAGATTCCTGACCTGCGGAACTGAGAGCAGGTAAACGACTAACACTGTTTTAAGGCATCATGTCTTGGGGAGGTTTGTTAGGCAGCGAAACCTAACTGACCCAATCTCATTGGATGACATTAAAAGGTATGTATATACCTCAAAACTGACACCAGTATCACACTGTCTTAATTATTGTAACTTGAAATCAAGCTGTGTTAGTGCTCCAACTTTTTCTTTTGCAAAACTGTTTTGGCTATTCGAGGCCCTTGGCATTTCCATATGAATTTTAGAATTAGCTTGTTAATTTCTACTACCAAAAAAAAACTTGCTTAGATTTGGATTGGGATTACACTGAATCTAAAGATCAGTTTGGGGAGAATTAGTATCTCAGGAATATCAAGTCTTCCGGCTCGTGACCGTGATAGTTCTCTCCATTTCGTTCCACTGTTTAAAAATAGGTTTTGAAGATTAGAACGATCTTTTCACCAGGTGTGGACTGGAATCACAGGCTATGCCTGAGGTTTGTGACAGTTCGCTGTCAGTCTTCTGAAGTCTACTGGTTCCCTTAATACTCACATCCCTTAAGACAGTGTGGTATTGGTATCAGGGCAGAAAAGTGCATCAATAGAACAGAATAGGAAATGGAAAAATAGATCCACAGGTACAAAGGCAAGGCAGTGGATAAAGAGTAGTCTTTTCAGGGCACCTGGCTGGCTCTGTCAGTTTAAGCATCTGACATCAGCTCAGGTCATGATCTCGCGGTTTGTGGGTTCGAGCCCTGCATTGGGCTCTGTGCTGTCACCTCAGAGCCTGGAGCCTGCCTCAGATTGTGTGTTTCCCTCTCTCTCTCTGCCCCTCCCCTGCTCACACTCTGTCTCCCTCTCAAAAATAAACATTAAAAAAAAAAAAAAAATAGTCTTTTCAACAAATGGTATCAGGACAACTGGATATGCACACACAGTAAAAATGAACCGAGATCCTAACCTTATACCATATATTACATCTAGTCGTCAAAATGGACCACAGACTATAAAAATGTAAAAAATGATACTGTAAAACTCCTAGGAGACAACCTTCATGACCTTGGATGAGGCAGACTTCTAGGATATGACACCAAAGGCACAGTTTGCAGAAGGACAAACTAATAAAATGACTTCTTCATTAAAAGTTTCTGCTCTACAAAAGCTACTGTAAGGAGAATAAAAAGACAAGCCACAGCTGAGAGAAAATATTTGCAAAGCATGTATCTGATAAAGGACTTGTATCCAAGATATATAAGAACTCTCCAAGCTCAACCACAAGAAAACAAGTAATCACAGTATATATATATTTTATATATATATATATATATATATATATATATATATATATACATATATATATATATATATTTTTTTTTTTTTTTTTTTTTTTTTACTGGGCAAAGGATTTGGACACTTGACCAGAGAAGATACAGAGATGGTAACAGAGCCTGTGAAAAGATATGCAATGTCATTATTCATTTGGAAATGAAAACCACAAGACCACTGCATACCTGTTAGAATGACTCAAGTTTAAAAGACTGGTAATACTAAATGCTGGTAAGGCAACGGAACAATAGAAAGTTTCAAATACTGCTGGTGAGAGTCTAAAATGGTACAGCCAGTGTGGAAACAGTTTAGCAAATTCTTAAAAAGTTAAACATACACCTACCATATGATCCATCCACTGCACTTCTAAGTATTTACCCAAGAGAAATGAAAGCATGTATTCATATAAAGATTTGTTCAGGAATATGCATAGCAGCTTTATAGATCAAAGCCTAAAACTGAAAGTAACCCAAATGACCATCAGAAGATTAATGGTGGCCCAGTTATGGTACAGCTCGACAGACTATTATTTAGCAATAAAAATGAATGAACCATTGGTATATGCAATAACATGGATGAATCTCCAAATATTTAGGCCGAGTGGAATAGACCGGGCAAAAAAAAAGAGAATTTATTGTGATTCCAGTTTTACAAAATACTAGAAAATGCAAAGTAATCCATGCTGACTGAAAGAATATAGTCGTTGCCTGGAAACATGCAGGGTGGAGGGAGAGAGCTGGAAGGACTACAAGGGGCATGAGGGAACTTTTAGAGATGACTAATATATTCATTATCTGGTCGTGGGGGTGATTTCATGGGCATATACATATGTGAAACTTACCAAATTATAAACTTTACACATGTGCAATTTATTGTACTGCAATTAAACTTCAACAGAGCTATTAAAAAATTAAAATGGGGCGCCTGGGTGGCGCAGTCGGTTAAGCGTCCGACTTCAGCCAGGTCACCATCTCGCGGTCCGTGAGTTCGAGCCCCGCGTCAGGCTCTGAGCTGATGGCTCGGAGCCTGGAGCCTGTTTCCGATTCTGTGTCTCCCTCTCTCTCTGCCCCTCCCCTGTTCATGCTCTGTCTCTCTCTGTCCCAAAAATAAATAAAAAACGTTGAAAAAAAAATTAAAATAAACTAATTCCTGCCCCACTCACTGCGAGGAGTTTGTGGAGGGCTAGTTATTTTCTTTGGGGAGGGGGTGGGCTGGTAGAGGTAGACAGGGAAAGTCACCGTCATGCCCTCCAACATTACAGAGAAAGTCATGAAAAGGGAGATTACGGGTATGGTGGCAAACTAGGTATGAGATTTAAGCAGAAGTATAAAAGCAGGTTTTTCTGAAAATCACTTCTGATCAGTCTAGTTTACATCTCCGCTGCATACCCCCTTAGCCCTAGCACATATCCTTTTCAACTTGTCGCCTCTACCAACCCAGGAGGGCAGGGACTTATAGAGTCTGTTTTATTCCTCGAAGCATCCTGAACACCTAGCAGAATGCCTGATGGGCGTATAGAAGCAACACAGTGTGCGGTTAAGAGTTCAGGGGTCTGAAGTCAGGTCATCATGTCCCAGCTGTGTGACTTCGAGAAAGTTCTTTCACATGTCTCTGCCTCAGGTCCTAGGATCTGGGAAAAGAACGATGATGAGAATGCCTACCTCATAGGGGGGCAGCACATGCACAGACGCCGGGATATGGTGAGTGAGTATCAAATTACAGCTGCTCTCACCGTCACTGCCATCGTCATCATCATCATCTCCAATAATTCAGGAAGGGCATTTAAAGGAGCTTCAGAATTATCTGATTTATGAAGCCAGACCTAGAACTGAGGAGTACATGGCCTCAACGGGAAGCAGAAAGCACTTAAAGAGCTAAGTTAATTGTGTTAGGAGGAAAGGCAGTAGCGGGGAAGGAGGGTGGGGAAACCCCTACTGATAGGTGGTTTGGGCAGGGCCATTTCTGTTGAATCACTCGGTCAAGTGAGAGGACCACGCTTGACCAGGAAGGCAATACAACTATGTAAAGGAGCAGAGAAAGAACAAGTGATTTTTATCCCAAAGCGATCTCCTCAAGTGCAAAGCAGGTAACATGCTCTCTCTTTTTCACTAACAGTACTGCAAAAACAATGGGAAATCATCCCCTTGTGTTCAAAACAAAAAGCTAACCAAAAGGCAAGGCCATGGGGTCTTGAACGTGCAACCACCTCCCTTCTCGGATTGTGTTCACCATGCTTGTGCCTTACAGATGGACTGTCAGGCATCCCCTGACTCTCGTCCCCACTGGGGCCTGGGACAAGGCTCTGGGAGCAGCGACGCAGCAGTGTGGGAATCCTTGGGTTGGCACCAGCCTCTTGCTCGATTCAGACCTGTAATCTCTTCTGACTTTGATTTAATGCAGCAATTACTGGTAATGTGGTTTGAAGGAGATAAATGCCCAGTGTAGCCGGCTGTCGCTTACTCTGCTCACGATGCAAGAACATTTTTTAATTAAAATTCTCTTTATGATAAAGGAGCTGCTTCACTGAATGTTTCTGCGCAGCCCTGATATGGAGCTTCCCCCAAAGCGGATTAGAAATCAAAGTTGCCCCTCCTCACTTCTGGCAAAGCATGCACATACAAAATCACTCCATCACCTAAAGTGAGTTCTTTACCCTAAGTTTTTCCCATTTATATAATTAGATCCTGGTAACAACTTCTTTCCACTTCCCACAATCTCACTGTCAGCACTGCCAATAATGAAGCCATCGTGCATTTTTGCAAAGAAGTTCCCTTAAATACACTTCCCTTAACTTAAATAAAGTTCCCTTACATAAATACATAAGTTCCCTTAAATAATTTATTTCCTTTAAAATAAATATGCAAAGTAGACATTGATAGCTGTGTATAACTATGTATGTATCAAAAGACTGTACCTACTTCATTTGGAAAAAATAAAGGTTGGCTGAATATGAGATATCAATAGTTCTAAAGGCTATTTTAATTCACAATACCATGGTTTGCTTTACCTTTTATATTTAGCAATCCTTGAGTAATTGTTGAAGTGAAATACTCATAGAAAGATTAAAATAGAGTCAACCAGGGTATTTTTCCCTACCATATAAAATCACCATGTTCTAGCAGCTTAAGGAATCTATATTAGGCACCCCAATTATTATTTAAAAACGATAGTAACCACCGCCCAAGAACTAGAGGAAGAAGAAAAATTATGTAGGGCTTCAAGAGAGATCATTTGGTATAGGTTGATTGGTTCCTATCTATCAGTAAACCTTATAATCCAATTACAAAACTTCCCACCCCTAAAAAATAGAAATAAGAAAAGAAAAAAATAATGACTTATGGTTAGCCAGGATCTATTATTTTTACTGCCTGGCAAGGACAGTTGTTGACAGACATCCTTTAAGAAAAAGAAGGAAAGAAACAGCACCAGGCCCAAAGCAGTTACATTCCATGAAGTGGAAGCAGAGAGATCTGAGACCACATGTGTATCCTCCTTCCCTAAGGTACATAGCACAATTTTAATGTGAAGGTCAAAAGTTAAGAACTGATTTTCTGTTCTACTATAGGAGAGTGGTATCTCAATTATAACCAATTTAACTGTATTTTTTTTGACGAAGAGCCCCTAAACTCTAACAACATTCCCCTTGTAGAAGAGTGCCGTGCGCCTTGTCAAGAAATCCAAGACGAGCACTAGACTCCCTCTCAGGAGGCCTTGCAGAGATTTACGATAATCTAAGGTGTAAGAATACAGAACTGATGTCATCCTTGCAATGCTAACGCCGCTCTGGAGAAGGACATGTGGTTCTATGGCTCTTTGTGAGAAAACTGGCCTTTTTCAGACAGAAGGATATCTTTGGAAAAAGGAACTATATGACTGCATACCATATATGTATATGTACACATACACGTACACACACACACACACACACACACACACACACACACACATACCCTGACCCTTGGGAAAGTGGTCTGGCATAATTAACAAGATTAAAGAGGGATTTAGGATAAATAAGATGAGAGTCTGATCCTTACAGGATTAAACCCCAAATCCTAATATGAATCCAGCGATTTTTAAGATCAACACCATATAACAGGATTAAACCAATAGCCGCTTTTGTTTTCATACTGGAAACAATCACAGTTGGCAAATCCAGGGCCTGGAGCACCACCTCAGCAGTTAAACAGCGTGGAGTTGAGGGCTAAAAATAGGGCCCTTACTCCAGCTCGGCTTGCTGACTGCCCTATTTCCACGGGTCTAAAATCCTTTATGTGTAATTCCGAGTCCAAAAGGCTTGGAAAACTACATTTCTTTCTTCCCTCCCCCACCCCCCCTTTTTTGTGCTGGTGGGAGATAGGTTCACTGGATAAAATGTGATGACAAAGTGTGACGACACCGTTAATATCACCAGTATGAGTATGCAGAATCATTTAGCTGCAGATACATGAATGGCGGCGATTACAGGGTGTTGCCCACGGCCAACTACAGGCCGCGTATACCCTAGTATATGCTCTGGCTTTCCTTTCCAACATGCAGAAGGTTCCAAATTATGACACAATATTTGGCCCAAGAGCTCTGGAAAAAAGACCATGGAACTGTGTAGTTCTGTAGCTTAAAACAAAAGTAACCATGACATGAATAATGGCAAATCAGGAAAACAGACTTCAATTGCTGACGCGGTGAGCGACAACACGTGCAATCATTACCCAGCAAAGTGCGGCCAGTGTGTCCAAGATGGACACACACGGAGGGTGAGTTAGAAGACAGAGACACAGCCGGAACCAGACGTGCTGCACACTGATAACGACATCTTAAGAGTGGCGGTGTATTTGAAGGAAAACTTCTCAAAAGTCTGCTGTAGGGGTAAGTAACGGCATCCATGCCTCTTGGCACATTTATGTTTATACGTTAATTTACACACGCATCTCTCTTTGACAGAGAAACTATCAACGAACATAAAACTACCGATTTCTGCTTCCAGAAACAAGGAATACGTACACTCTCCCCTATTTCCCCCAGTTGAAGACCCTGGACATTTGATACATTCAACAAATATAAAGACTCTTACAGGTGGAAAGAAGAAAACCAACTGGATTGGGACCTCAGGACACGGTGGTGAACTCCCTTCCCAGGGTTTCCTTTTTGCCTCACAGAGCCTGGACTCGGGGAGCTGAAGACCCTGGAAATGGCAGGGGGCACAGACAGAACAGGCCCCAACAGAAGCCCACTCTCTGCAATCAATGGACAAGGAAAGGGGAGGCCCAATCCGGCCAAACCCAACCTCACTGATCACGTCCCACCCACGGCGGCAGAGGCCTAGTGGGGACCCCAAATTTCCACCTACCAGGCTATCACCAGGCGTCCCAATCCCCCCGCCCAAGCAACATTAGGGAAGGAGAAATAGGGAGCCCATATGTTCACCCTCACAGACCTATAACTTTTAGGAAACACCAGAAGAAAATCTTAAAGACCCAGGGCTAGCCAAAGAGTTCTTTTGACCTGACACCAAAAACATGAGTCATAAAAGGAAAAATGGATAAATGAGACTTTACCCAAGTTTAAAAAAAATTTGTGTTCTATGAAAAGGAAAGACAAGCTAGAGAGAGAGCGGTGCTGGGAACCACACATCTGCCACGGGGCTACTACGCAGAATACAGAACGAACTCTTAGAAGTCAACAGTATGGAAACAATCTAATTAGAACCTGGGTAAGGCACTGACATTTCACCAAAGAGGATCTAAAAGACTAGATCAGCACAAAGAAAGATGCTTAACGTCATTAGCCACTAGGGAAATGCAAATGAAAACTTTGGCAGGATCCCCTTCGTGTATCCAGCAGAATGGCGAGGGGAGAACAGTTAAACACCATCAAATACTGGTGAGGAGGCAGAGAAACTACGTAACTCATCCACTGCTGCTGGGGATGTAAAACGGCACAGCCCCTGGAAAACAATTTAACAGTTCCCTAAAAAAGTAAGTATGCCATCGCCACGGGATGGCTGGCCGTGGCACGCCTGTGCATTGAGCCCCGAGAACTGATTACACAAAAATCAATACCCGAGCGCTTACAGCGGCTTTATTCACGATAGGCAAAAACTGGAAACGATGCCGATGTCTCCCAACATGCGTTTAAACAAACTACACAAACCACGGAATGCTACGAAACAATAAAAAGGATGGACCGATACATGCAACAACCCAAATGAATCTCCAGAGAACTACGCTGTTTAAGAACGTGGTCTCGAAAGCTTCTACGCTGTATGATTTTATTTCTAAAACGTTCTTGCAATGACAAAATTACGGAAACGGAGAACAGATTGGTAGTTGCAATGAGTTAAGGAGAAGTAGGGGCAGGTGGGAATGCTATAAATGGGCAACAGGAGGGATGCTTGTGGTGACAGAAGTGTTCTGTGTCTTGACAGTGTAAATGTCGATGTCCTGGTTGTGACGCCAGGCTATAGTTTTGCAAGATGCTAACAATGGTGGCGTATCTCTAACTGATTTCTTACAGCTCCAGTTATCTGAAAATAAAAGTTTAGTAAAAAGGCAAGTCTATCTGGTACTATAAAGGATGCGATTGGGACAACCAGAAAATTGGCACGTGGGTTGCCTATGAGACAACAATATCTATACTAAATGCCGCATTTATTTTAAGTGGACTGTGGTTATGGTTTTAGAAAGTAAACGTGGACGTATTTTGGACCAAAGGAACGTGACATATATGTGTGTATACACACACACATACATAGGTATTTTTAAGTTTACTTTCAAAGGCTCAGGAAAAAAAAATTATAGAAAGAGTATAATAAAGCAAATGTGGTAAAATGATAAAAACTTTTGGGGCGGTGAATATATTCATTACCTTGACTGTGTCACAGGTATTTCCCTATGTCAAAATCTCATCAAATGCCCCTTTAAAATATGGGTAGTGAGAGGCACCTGGGTGGCTCAGTCGGGGTTGAGTGTCTGACTCTTGATTTTGGCTCAGGTCGTGATCCCAGGGTCATGGGATGGAGCCCTGCATTGGGCCACATGCTAGGCTTGGAGCCTGCTTAAGATTCTCTTTCTCTCTTTCTCTCTTTCTTTCTCTCTCTCTCTCTCTCTCTTTCTTTCTCTCTTCCTCCTTTCCCTCTCCCCCACTTGCACTCTCTCTCTAAAATAAAAATAAATGAATAAATAATAAAATATGTGTAATGAATGCATAATCATCTCAAAATAAAAAGTTTAATTAAGAAGAAACTACTTAGCCCTGAAATCCAGAATAATTTTAAGACATCTGCCAGCAGCTTTACCTTTTGATGTCACCAAGAACACTACAAAACAACTACACCTAACGTTTACGTATATTACATCATGTATGGGGTTACCAAAATGTTTTATGGCCTTTACAATGTACTCTTTGTGTTTACTAGACACATAGCTGCCTACATCATAGGACAAAATCAGATGCAGATGCCTCCTCATAACAGCCTTTCTATTTGTTACTCACGTGCCTTAAATATATTAACTAAGGGCACCCGGGTGGCTCGTTTGGTGAAGCGTCCAATTTCAACTCAGGTCATGATCTTGTGGTTCCTCAGTTCAAGCCCGACGGGCCCCCCTGACAGTGTGGAGCCTGCTTGGGATTTTCTCTCTCTCTCCTCTCTCTGCCTCTCTCTCTCTCAGATAAACAAACTTTAAAAAATTAATTAATTAACTAAAGGCTGTTGCTTTGGTATGGGCTATTAGAACTTAAGAGATGTTGCCTCTATTAATATGTTTGATTGGCTTTTTTTCATTAGGGTTTTTTGAAAATTACTTTATGAAGAAAAAAATAAGGTGATAAATTCCATTTGATCATCAGTTTCAGAGTTAAAAATTTTTTATTATCTTCAGAGTAACTCCCTTCAATCACTTTAGCCAAAACCAAAATATGAATATCAAACAAAAGATACACTGTTAGGTATGGCTATTTTACCAATTGAATATCTAATTAAGGACCAATACTGATTATGTAGAATCCTTCTAGAAAGTCTAGGTTAATACTACAGTACTTGTTACTTGCCACTTAAAACAATGAGAAAGGACCTATCACAGATACTTTGGATTCATCTTACAAAACTAAGATAACATGCACAAGTTCCTAGGAAAAAAAATATCAAAATTATGGTTTTTATGAAACTGTGCCCCAAAGTATGCTCTTACACACCACCTGAATCAAAAGAATCTAGGAAAATCAGTCCTCCAAGTTCTAAAATATCCGTGAGCACAGGAAGGAATAACTGATTTGCTCTCTCTCTTTCCCTTTCAGTCCAGCCAGACTGTCTCACGCACACTCTATCAAGCTTTGGGCCAACAATTTTAGGAATTCATTCCTACCTTCACCCAAAACACATAAAAGTCGTTAGATATGAGATGACGCAATCAACGGATTGACTCTGCGTCCAAATCCGGCCCGCTGCGTATCCCCAGTACCCACAGGGGTGCTTGGCCCACAGGCATGCACAATGAATGTATTTACTGAAAAAAAAGAAAACCGAATAAAGGAATAGACAGTGTCCTAACTCTATTTAATGGAGTGGCCTTGCACCCCCAGTGCTCAGGCACCAAGAATTCTCTCCCCAAAATCCCGCCTGGCCTATTTGCCGCAGCATCAGTACCCTTGGATTTTGGACTGGCTCGTGGATCTTCACTACTGGTTGACCTAGCAGGCGTTCCTCAACCCGGGTGAGTAACAGGCCCACGCTCTGGCTGCGATTTTCTTACACATACACGCCCTCACTCCAAATATATCACCTGGATCCAGCCCGCTGTCTCCACCTTAACTACAAACTACCAGAGCTAGAAAACATCCCATTTCACATTCGCCTTCGTGATCCGGGTTCCTTGGCCTGTACGTCTACTCCACCTGTGCTTTTCGTGGGGAAGATGTGACTCAGCAATTCTGTATTTGTTACTTTTCAGGATGGTGCAATTTCGTTTGCTAGCAGGATCTTTCTACGATGTATCCTTTTATACAACACGATAAATGACCTTTTCGGAGTCACGGTGAATGACAAACCTTGGGTTGCAGCTGGTTTTCCAGTATCTTCGGTCCAGCCCATTAAATAACGTATCTCAAATCTCAGCTGTATCGATGACCTTAAAAAATTTTTAAAGTACTAGATAAAAAAATTCTTTAAAATCAAGATTCTATTACATGTATATTTACCCTGAATTTAATCCATTGTCCATCTGCATGTCAAGCACCATTAATCACCGCTGAGCCTCCAAAACCTTCCTGTGGCACCAAGTTCACTAAATTTTGGCTAAGTCTCGACAGTGGTAGATGACAAAAGAGTTAATACATTCTTAGTATGGCTGGGCTTCACAGGGCCTATGATCCCCTGAAAATTGTGTGCAAAATGTTGTAAATATGTACATTGTTCTGGGGACCTGGTCCACAGCTTTCATTAGATTCTCAATGAGGTTCAAGACCCAAAATAAAGATTAAGAACCAATAGGCCAGAAAATTAACAGGGTTTTGAGATAATTCCTTCTTTATGGAGCTGTTCCATTCAAACACTCCTATTTTTCCTTGGTGAACAACTAATATTTCTGGTTTAGGTATTTCCCCTAAGCTCACATCCTAATCCTATCTCTTTTGAATGTTGCCCTTTGATTAAGGGACTTTTATTTTCATTTCTAAACCTCTCCTCCTTTCAGAAAACCCCAGCCCCTCCTCCTCTAAGGGCCAAGCCAGAGACCCAAATCCTAGCCCCACTGTATTCTTCCACGGCTGTGACCAACTGACAAGAAACTGTCCAGCTCCAACATTCCAACTGTCTTACTAGGGGGCTAGTCCACTGAGAGAGATCTCTGTTGTGTTTTGTTTTTTATTTAACAGTTGTTTAAACCAATCTGGCTTCAAACCCTCAAGGGAAAATCTAGGGCCAAGAATCTATTGTCCCTTTTTGGCCATGCCTGAATCTTCCTCAGGACGCCCTACATCTTTCAGTCTGAACAAGCTTTAATGACATTCTTCTATTGCAGACTTACGAAGTAGAAATCCTTTGAGTCATTCAGAGAAAATTAGAGACTTGAAATGAGTGTCTCTTAACCATGTTTAAAACCCTTGTCCTACAACACTTACTTTTATCTTCGGAATCTGCCATCAGCCCAGAAGAGCACACACAGCCTTACTTTCTGAAATGTTCATTTAGGACTTAGAAGTTTAAATATAGTCTCTCTCACCCCGACTCTGGATTCTGATTTACACCTCCTTCTCATCCCTGAGATCGTGGCTCTATGCATACAGAATGTAAATACAGACTTTTGCAGGCAAGCTCCCTTCGAAAGGTTCAAGATAGCAATCTACATGCAAAATGATAAGGATAACAGAAAAGGTGTCCCACAACCTCTCTGACATAAGACAAATAATAAAAGTGAATAAAAAACAATGGGAGTTTCTGGTTAACTGAGAACTGTAATATGGGAGAATCACTCAAATAACACAGAACCTTAGTGAAAATATCTGGATCACATTATGAACACCCATATTGTAGAGTATGTGCAGACAGTGAAGGAGACTTGGCTAGATTTATACAGAACATACGCTCTTCTGGATAAATGGCTGATGAAAGCAGGTGTCGATTTCTTCTCAAAAACAGTACGGTATCTTACGTTCATAGGCAGTGACTCCCAGGTATTTGAACTTTCAGGATTTGTTCGGAGGCAACAAGGAGTTTAATGAACTATATTCTTTTGACCTTTTACTCAGAGATGTGTGAAGGCATGTGATTTAGTCCACTTACAAACGCAATGAGAGACATGGCTACAGAGAATACGAAGTTTAAAGAAAACGATTCGCTGGGGCTCTCGGTGTATTCCAGAGTGCCTTCATTATTATTTTTTAAAATCTTTTATCCACATTAGAGTCAGCACCACTTCCCCCATCTCTTGCTTGTCTTGCTTCCATGAGTTCCATAGTTCCAAACTGTTCATTTCAAAGGTTTACCCTTCCTGTTCTTAACTTCTTCAGGCCAGGGGGCTTCCACTCGACAGTATCCTGGGGGAGTTGGTATGTTGCTACCTCCCTTGAAAGCTATTCTAAAAGGTCGCTGTTTTCCTTTGGGCTAAGTACCTGGGGAGAGACCCATGAAAGGAAACCGAACCTCGGCAGTGCAAAAACAGGTTTCCAAGACCTACGCTCTAAAGTATCACTGGGTTTCCCGAAGCAATGTGTGTCCCATGGCTGGAGGAGAGGGAGGAACAAGAGAACTGTGAAGGTAAGATAAGGGAATAAAAACAAGGAAGGAAGCTGCGAAGGCCCAGGGCAGAAGGAATGAAGTTCTGACCAGCAGTTAAGTGGAGCCCGAGACTGAGCGTAACATCACCGGGCAGCAACAGAAACACAGAAGGGGGTGAAGTCCTGGGAGCAAGGAATTATTCAACTGAAATAAAGACTGGTCAAAGCGGAGGCTGGTCAAAGACTGACCTCCTGCAGGAAGAGGTCAAGATCCAAATGATCAAGTCATAAGGATATACTGAACTAGCCTGATCTGAGCTGTTCTTAGTCAAGAGGGTTCCATGGGACAGGGCAAGGGAAAGTCTGACTTTTCCCAGTCTCATAGGAAGGAATATCATCAAACTCAAAGAAAAAGAAAATCAAGATCCAATAAATTTGTAAAAAGATACTAGCAAGGAATGGTTGAGTGATTCCTCAGTTAACCGAAGTGGGATTCAGTGTTGGGCTCTGGTCCCAAGGAAAACTAGAGTGCCACCAAGCACCAGAACAAAAAGGCAAGGAGACTAACCAATCCAGTGAGGGTGATGTTTAACCCCTGGCACATGGCTAATGAGACTCTGGACTAGTTAAAGACTGTGCTACGGGAAAGCAGCTCCTTAACATAAGGCCAGACTGAACTTTCTAATTCAGAGTAGAGAAATAAACTTGCACGCCTTCCATATCCATAGCTGGGCAGGGTGAGGGCAGACAGAGACTGACAATTTTAAGCAAGACAGTGCACTTGAGTTTAAATCCTTTCAACACCTACTAATGAGTACCTGATATGTATTCAGCTCTGCGCTAAGTGCTGGAACACTGAGAATTCATCCCATGACTATTTACCATAGGGCTGCTGTTAGTATCTGGTGTGTTAATGCCCGTAAAATGTTTCATATAAAGCCTGGCAAATGGTAGGCATTCAAAAATCGGCAGTGGCTCATCAGCATCCTTATAACGATCACTGCCATTATCACAATACCTATCACCAGGTTGTAGGGATAATAGATTTTTAAATTCCAGAAGAAACAGCTTTGAGATGTGCATAATTTGTTGCCAAATGGTTTCTTGAGACTGTGCCCATCAGACCGAGGATTTATATTAAAAGTAGGACAAGACCTCCCCCCACTCATGATCTAGTTTCTACAGGTCTTAACTGACACTGTTTCTGGCAAATTTTCTCCATCAGTCATGGAAACATTAGCACCAACACAGTCTCGCACCCATGTCACCCATTTTTTTTTTTTTACATCTTGTGAAGCTCACTTCAAAGTTTGTTGCTGACATTCACAAAAGGAGAAAAGCCACTGAGACTGCAGAGCAACCACTTTCAAATGCCAAAGATCAAAAGGGAGAAATCAGGGGGGGACAGCACAAGGCCCTTCCTTCCCTCAAGAATAAAAAATACATCACCGTCGGGGCACCTGCGTGGCTCTGTTAATTGTGCGTCCGACTCTTGATTTCGGCTCAGGTCACGAACCCAGGGTTGTGGGATCGAGCCCTGCACTGGGATCCCCACTGACTGTGGAACCTGCTAATGATTCTCTCCCCACCCCCCTCTACCCCCTCCCTGCTTGCTCTCTCAAATAAAGAAAAATTTAAAAATAAATACATTACTGTCATCATCAACTCCTATAAACACTTAGAGGCCTTAGTAAAAGCATACACGAAAAACAACATCCCTAGCCTCCCCAGGTAAATTTTATGAAATAACACTGTGAGGAAACTTGCCTAGCAAAGGGCAGCGGACTAGAGAAAAGCAAACCAGGTATGTTCTAACGTGACTAAAAAGCCATTGAATTTAGAGTAAGGTTAGTTTAAAGGTTTGCAGTATGTTTAACAGAAAGAAAATAAAACGCTCCATCCACATGCTGAACTTCTAGTAAACTCTTTAAGTTCTTAGAAAATACATCCAATTCAGGAAGGAGTAAATGGAGAGAAGGCAGAACACGAGACATAAAAATACAAAGAAACAAAAGGAGAGAAAAGGAAGGGTAAAAACAGCAAGGACCAACCCTAAATATACCAGAGAAAGAGGAGAAAGTGAAAATGGAACTAATATTGGTTGAGTTCAAGTGAATCATAACTACTGCCCAGTTCAACACCTTTGCTTCACCAACGAAGAAACTGTGGCCACGGGCGGTTGAGTAGTAATTTGAGTTTACATAGCTAGATAATGGCAGGTCTATAAAGGTGGTTAATACACAGTAAATACTCAAATTTTTGTTGAATTAAAAAGGCAAGGGTGATGGTCTAAATGTTTGTGCATCCCTCCCCTCCAAAATTCTGTGGTAAAGCCCTAACCCGCCACTGTGGCTGTTATTAGAACACAAGGCCTCTAAGGAACTACTTACTTAAGGTTAAAAGAGGTCATGAGGGAAGTTCTTGATCTTATAAGATTAGTGTCCTTAGAAGAAGAGACAAGGAGAGCTTGCCCACACATGCGCCCGCACATTCTCACTCTTGCTCTCTCCCTCATCACACGCATGGAGAGGAGAGAAGGTCGTATGAGCACACAGGGAAATGGTGGCCAACTACAAGCCAAGAGAAGCCGCCTCGGGATGAAACCTACTTTGCGGGCACCTTGATCTTAGACTTCCCAGTTTCCCGAACTGTGAGAGAGAGATTTCTGTTGTTTAAGCCACCTGATCAGTGGTAATTTGTTACAGCAGCCCAGCAGACTAAGACAACAGGCACTGAAGTCCTTTGGCAAAGTATTCTAAAGGAAAGGTTTTAGCTTATTTGTTGAGCCTAAAATATATACACGCCTTCCCCTCTTTTCTTTTCTTTTTCTTTTTCTTTTCTTTTCTTTCCGTTAGAGAATGAGAATGGAACCACTGGCTAGGTGGAGGTAACACTTCCAAAGGCAAAGTTTCCCTACAAGGTATCTACATATGTCAACTTTCAACCAACTAATAAATGGCCAAAACTTGATTCTGTACTCAGGAAAGTAACATATCCTTTACCTAGTCCCAAACGAGGCCCCACCCACTGCAAATAACAAGTGCTCAAAGGTGTGTGTGCTTGCAGCCTCCACCACAGAGAAGCAGACTGCCGTTTAGAAAAATCTGACCCAGTCGCAAACACCCTTTCAACTTGGCTACTCTCCCCCAACCCCTTCTTGTCCCCTTGCCTTGACGTTTTTTTTTTTTTCCGGCCTTGACTTTTTTTTTTTTAATTTTTTTTTTCAACGTTTATTTATTTTTGGGACAGAGAGAGACAGAGCATGAATGGGGGAGGGGCAGAGAGAGAGGGAGACACAGAATCGGAAGCAGGCTCCAGGCTCTGAGCCATCAGCCCAGAGCCTGACGCGGGGCTCGAACTCACGGACCGCGAGATCGTGACCTGGCTGAAGTCGGACGCTTAACCGACTGCGCCACCCAGGCGCCCCCGGCCTTGACGTTTTAAATTTTATGTTATACTGGCAAAACACAGAAGAAGTTTTCACTATCAGCTTTTAAGAAATCTGCCTAATATATTTTGTTTGCTAAATAGCAAAAATAAAAGTAAAGAGTTTTAGGGGCACTTGGGTGGCTCAGTGGGTTAAGTGTCCAACTCTTGATTTTGGCTTAGGTCATGATCTCATGGTCGTGAGACTGAGTCCTGCATTGGCCTCTGTGCTGACAGCACTGAGCCTGCTTGGGATTCTCTCTGTCTCTATCTGCCCCTTCCCCACTTACGCTTGCTCTCTCTCGCTCTCTCTCTCTCTCTCTCTCCCTCTCTCCCCCACAAAATAAAAAAATAAACTTAAAAAAACAAAAAGAAAACAAAGTAAACTCTAACACAATTTTTTTTGTTAATAAAATTTTTGTTAATAAGTTTTTCTGATACATTTTTTATTATGGTTAAAAATTAGTTTACTTTTGGGGCACGTGAGTGGCTCAGTCAGTTAAGCAGCCAGCTTGATCTTGCATTTTGTGAGTTCGAGCCCCATCCAAAGCCAATTCGGATACTCTGTCCCTGTCTCCCTCTCTGTCTCCCTCCCCCACTCATTCATGTTCTCTCTCTCTCTCAAAATAAATATACTTAAATTTTTTTTTTAACGTTTATTTATTTTTGAGACAGAGAGAGACAGAGCATGAACGGGGGAGGGTCAGAGAGAGGGAGACACAGAATCTGAAACAGGCTCTAGGCTCTGAGCCGTCAGCACAGAGCCCGACGCAGGGCTCGAACTCACGGACCGTGAAATCATGACCTGAGCCGAAGCCGGCCGCTTAACCAACTGAGCCACCCAGGCGCCCCTCAAAATAAATATACTTAAAAAAATTAGTTTACTTTTTAGTGAAAAGTAGTGAATCTTAAGGGTTCAAAGGAAAATAAAAGTTATTGGAAAAATGCAAATTACCAATATACAAAAGTTGCACTTTTAATTATGCCTTTTAGTAGTGTCCTTTTCCAAAGCAGTTGCCAGCAATTACCACGGACTGGAAAACTGATGAGTGAGTGGGCTAAATATATAAAAAACAAAAGAGGGGCGCCTGGGTGGCTTAGTCGGTTAGGCGTCCGACTTCAGCTCAGGTCACGATCTCACGGTCCGTGAGTTCGAGCCCCGCGTCGGGCTCTGGGCTGATGGCTCAGAGCCTGGAGCCTGCTTCCAATTCTGTGTCTCCCTCTCTCTCTGCCCCTCCCCCATTCATGCTCTGTCTCTCTCTGTCCCAAAAATAAATAAACGTTAAAAAAAAAATTTTTTTTAAACGAAAGAATAAGAAGAATTCAGTTTATAAATATGAAGGGAGATACTTAGCATTTCTAATGTCTTAAATTTGTCAATGAAATGCACCCAGAAAAAAAGATCGTACCAAGAAAAGGGAGCAAAAGGAATTCTGTTCTCTTATGTAACATTTCTTAGGTAATACTACACGACACCTTACAGATGAAAGCCCCGCTGAGTCTCAAAATAAAGCCTCTTTAAATGGACGCCTATCAAGTCCATCTTGTCTGCTCTAAAAAAAAAAAAATACAGCCAATATACACTCTGCCTAAAATTTACATAGTGGGTCATATTCTGAAAATGCATTTTTATTTCAACTGTTTAGAACTCTGGTCACATTGCCCCATTAAAGGAAATGCACACACATTTAAATGGTGGCCGAATTTCCAGACCAGGTAACAAGAACTCAGTGATGACGTAGCGGGGGTGGTGGGGAAGAACGCTTGAGTAACACCAACCAGTAACAGATCTAAAATGCCATACATCTGAAATAAAAATCAACAGAAAACAAGACAGTTAAAACAGCAGCAAATTACAAATAATGCCGATGTAATTAAGAAATACTTTTGATTTATTTTTTACATGCAAAATCATCTTGCATGTTGTTTAGGAGAGAACAAATTTAACTCACTGACAAAGACAGTGGAGACACCCATGGAGATTTAGGGAAGAAGTAAGACTTTCAAGGGTTTTAGTGACTGATGCAATTTTTTTTAATGTGGCTTTCTAAAATATAATTTGTTTTACTTTAACCCCTACAACATTTCCATTTTCCGCAATACAAATATCATTAAGACAGAATGCAGCAGAGGCTGATCTGAAACCTCTCCAAGGCTGGTACCATGAAGCTCGACTGATGGTACAGTATAGACCCCCAAACACACACAGGGACAAACGGTCCCTACTAAATGAAAAAAAGACTAAATGACAAATACAAAGAGAGTTCCACCCTACAAATTCCTATAGTTACTAAGTATTCCCTTGTTAATGAAAAAGTAACAAGTAGAAAACCTCCGGAATTTAACACCCATTTGACAAATATTTATTGAACGCCATTCACTATTCCAGACACTAAGGATACACAGCAGTAAATAAACCAGACATCTCTATAGGAGAGACAAGTAGTAAAAAAGATGTTTTTATGACATGCTAGAAGATGGCAGGGGCCATGGAGAATTTAAAGAAAAAAACTGAAGAGGTTAGTATTTGGGCAAAAATGTGAGGGAGACGAAGGCGACAGACACGAGGGGTTCTGGAGGAGAGCATGACAAGCATGGGAACAAGTAGAGAGTGCCCGGCACATTTCAGGAACACATCAAGAAAGCCCGTGGCTGGCAGACGGGGAGAACAGAATACAGAATGGGACAACAGGGGGAGATGGGGATCAGAGAGGTACCTGGGAGCCAGCTCAACAGAGCCTTGTAGGGACTCTGGCTTTTCTTCTGAGTGAAACACATTGGTGGAATTTTGAACGTGATCAGATGTATATTTTAAAAGGGTCATGACAAATGCTGTGTACAGAATAAATTATTTTGGGGCACCTGGGTGGCTCAATCAGTTGAGCATCCGACTTCGGCTCAGGTCATGATCTCACGGTTCATGGGTCCGAGCCCCGCGTCGGGCTCTGTGCTGACAGCTCAGAGCCTGGAGCCTGCTTTGGATTCGGTGTCTCCCCCTCTCTCTGCCCTGCCAACCCCCAACTCTGTATCTCTCCCAAAAATAAACATTAAAAAAATTTTTTTTTAAAGAATAAATTATTTTGAGCCCATGGTAGAAAGCAGGAGACCAGGTAAACCACGCAAGAAAGGAAGATGTACTGATAGGAGCAGTAGAGCTAATGAAAAGGGATGGAGTCAAACTTATTTTTGAAAGGCAGAGCTTAAAGGATTTGCTGAGCTGATGAGGGAAAAAGAATCCAGGGTGACCAAGGTTTCACTGGCCCAAGCAACAGAATTATGCATTATCAGAGATGAAAGCAAAAACAAAAACCTTTAACTATTGCATTTAGACTATGAAAGTATAAGAAGAACCAGAAGTCCATCTGAGATATATTTAGAACCTGGACTCAGAATTCACAAGATGCATATGTTCCAGGTTGAGGCATGATAGTTGATAAGCGATGAAACTGCGCTCAAAGGAAGTGGCCTTTTTGAGGTATACATGCTTTCAAAACAGGAAAATAGGGGATAAAAATTGAGACAGTGCGTATCCGTGAAACACCTATTTGGAAGATTCAGATCTACACAGGTAGAGATCTACAAAAGGAACAAGGGCAGAACAAAGGGTCAAAGGCAGTACAAGCATGACAGAGAACTTAAATCTCAGGGCATAAATATAACCAGACAATTCTGGAATAGGTTTGGGATTTGCTTGAGTACTACTCGGTTAAAAAAAAAAAAAAAAAATGCTTGCCTTAATTTGCTTTCTTGTTAGGAAGAATAGGGTTGAATTTCAATGTATTTTCACAGATGGAAAGGAAGAGGAATCAAGAGCACATTATTTGGATTTCAAAGAGATTCGATGATTCTTTCTGTCCTACAAAACAAAACACCAAAAAACTGTTGATGTTCTCAGCTCAATGTATTCTCAGATGTTAACAGATTCAGAAGGCCCTTGTCTAAAAACAGAAACAAAACCACCTAAAATGATCCTACACTGTTAACAAGGCTAACGAAGTGGTAGACACATTGATAAGAGAGTTAAAATCTATGCTTGCCAAAGATTACAAGATAGCCTGTGTCTATTTTCTTTGATGTGACTGATATTAGTACAGTGAATGCTTTCAGTTGACAGGAAAAGTTTCCATTACAAGACTGCAAATTACTAAGACAACTCCTCACACAGCTAGGAAATGAGCTTGCAGGAATACAGAACGAAGGAGAGAATGTCTACCCTCGACCATAAGCACAGGTCTCAGAGAAAAGAAAGATAGAGGATACAAAAGGAAAGCATAAAATACGGCAAAAAATTAAAAAACAAACACAAATAGCATCCAAATGTGATTTGTACACCATTATAAGGGTGATACAGAATTAGCTGTATGAGTGCATTTTTTTCTTATTTCTAATAAAGTTGTTTTTCACTATCATTCTTATTTCTTAAGTTAATCATAAGAGTTAAACAATATAAAAGATCAGAGAGTCCCCTGGACCCAGATGATCGACGGTTTTGGCTATCTGGCCTGGTTTTAAGTGAAAGCTCATTCATTCCATGAGGATGGATGAAATCACTAAATGAGAGAGAATCAAGGAAAAAGTCCAAAGACCTAGCCCAGAGTATTATGGCTTTAAAACAGAGAAGTAATCACCAAAGAAGTAAGAAGAAAACCAGGGAAGTGTGATGTCCTGAAGTCAAGTACCCAAAAAAATGCATCAGAGGGAGGGAAGGATCGGGGATGGTATGTATGTTCTGCAGACAGGTCAGTGAACATGAAGACTGAGACCTGGCCACTGGACTTAGCAGTATGGAAGTTACTGGTAATCCTGACAAGAGCCAGTTCAGTGGCATGGTGGCAATAAAAACCCAAGTGGGTGTAAGGGTGGATGAGTGGAGAAGAAGTGATGTAAGCAAGTACAGATGACTCTACTGAGTTTTCCTCTAAAGGAAAAGAAATTAAGCAGCAGCCAGCAGAAAAGTGAGGTCAGGAGTATTATTTTTGAATGGATGAAGGAACAGCTTAGTTGCATTGTTAATGAGACTCATCTAGTAAAGACAGAAAACCCGATGACCTAAGAGAGAAGGGACAGAATTGCAGAGTCCAGGTCCCAACCGGGCCAGCAGACATGGGACCCAGTGCACAGCGGGTGTGAGCCTCATACAGGAATGCGACTGGTTCGTGTACAGTGACAGGAGAGACCACAGGTTTACTGCTACGGACAGGAGATGGGCACGTGTGCTGATGAGAACTCTCCTGATGGCTTGAGTTTTCTCACATATCCTCTGGAAACGCCAAGATCCGAAAACAGAAGCCGAAAGTTGATTGTTCAGCAACAGGTGTGGCCTTCTGGGGAGCCCGGCAGAAATGGCACGGTACCCAGGCACCTTTCTCTCCTGCCCTCTTCTGGTTTCCACTACTGTGGTATCGCTTGTCATCTCCAAATGGCATAACCACTTCTTCAGAAGGAAGGGGGGGAATGGGAGACACAAGGAAGTCACTGGTCCACGGTGATTCAGAAATCTAGCTGGGCAAAAGCTGGAATCCTTTATTAGGTCTCAAGGTCGGGGGCCACAGTTCTCCATGGCTTGTCAGAGTCATCCTTCCAGGGGAGGCAGCGTGCGTTAGCAACTTAGCGGTTGGCTGGGCCCGCTTCCTGCCAGAAGACTTTGGGCGGGGGGGGGGGGGGGGGGGTTCAACAGCCTCTTTTCATTTTGTTCTGTTCCCTTTCCTTTTCCATTGCAGCTGCAGTAGGTCTCCTGCGACTCTCGATGAGATTCACTGCATTAGACAAAAGCTATATCCACAAATATCTTCAAGATAAGCCCTTCTCTGCCTGTGCTGCTGCTAACACGGCGAGAAGCCCTATTGTGTGACTGAGGGATCTTCTGTGTGACTGTTAAGGCACCACCTTTGATTATTCCGGGGTCTTAACGAAAGGTCTCACGGTACCATCCGCAGCTTCATCTTTAGACTACCATTCTCTCCCGGCAGTGCCCTTGAACTGACCTTTGCAGGAACCCATGTCTTAAATTTGCCCATCATTGCCAGGTGTAATGCCTGAGAATCTCCAAAACCACCAAGCCCTGGCTCCTTTTGTTAACAGTCCTTCCCTCAATGTGTTTCTCTCCTCTCACACTTGACCCGCAGCAGCAAGACGTAACCATGGGGCACCTTCAAGGTCTTGCTTGGAAGTGTACTTTAGCCAGATCTCCCGGTTCGTGGGGCAGGAACACACGCTGCTTGCTTGCCACATAACTGCAAACAATAGTGTTGCTCAACTTTCTGCCCAAACGGAATGAAGATCTCCTTTTCTCCAGTTCCCTTTCCTTTAAACCCTCAAGGCCATCTCCTCAAAGTCCCAAACTTCACAAGTAACATGTGCCGGGTACCCTAATCTTTCACTAACGGTTCTCGAAGTCCACTGCCCAGTTCCCAAGTCACTCCCACAAATTAATTTCTGCTAGGGGAGCAGCACGCCACTTGTGGTACCAGAATCTGTCGGCAGTTACCTATTTCTGGTGAAACAAATCAACTCTCGCCACACAGCGGCTTAAAAAAAACCCCATTTATTATCTCCTAAGTTTCTGTGGATCGGGAAGCCAGGCGAAGCTTCGCTGGCTGGGTGCATCCGGTTCGGGGTCTCCCACAGGCCGCGAGCAGGGTGTTGGCTGGGGCAGCAGTCATTCCGAGGCTGGACTGGCACGGCTCGGCTGCCAAGCACACTCACCGGGCTGTTGGCAGGCCCAGGCCTTGGCCCTGGACACCAGCTCCTTGTCACGTGGGCCTCCCAGCAGGGCTGCTCAACACGGCAGTTTGCTTCTTCCGATGGAAGGGCTCTGCGAGAGAGAGGGCTAGAGGGGCTGGCATCCAAGGTGAAAGCCACAATCTTCTGTAACCAAATCTTGGAAGTGACATCCTGTCACTCTTGCCATATTCTAGTAGTTCGAATCGAGTCACTAGGCTCAGCCTACACGGAAAGGCAAGGGTTGACACAAGGGCATGACTACCAGGAGGTAAGAATTACTGCAGACCATCGCTTCTCGGCCTTTTGGCTAAGATCAAGGGTAGAATCACTGCAGACCATTCTGGTTTATCGTAGACTAGCTGGTTACAAGTCCCCGGCTACAGGGCCTGACTCCTGCTTCTGCGTCAGAAGCTGTAATAGGAACATGAAATTATAGTTGTGAAAGGACTGGCCTCATACATAGGAGGTACTCGGGAATTTCTTTTCGCTTCTCCCTTCCTATCCCAACCGTCTTTAACAATCCTGAGAATGTCTCTGGCACAGGATGTGATCTGTAGACACCCAGCGCCAGAGAACATGGTATTGAGCAACACGCAGAAATAAGATTTGACTTTTAGTGAGTCCAGGAAACTTATTTGCAATAAACTAAATAAACTAAACAAGAAAACAAAAGGATAAACACCCAGAATAAATGAACGACAGCAGAGGAGAGCATCTACAAAAGCGCCACTGCTCTCCCTATACGTGTGCCCCCCACCCCGGCATCTGCTTTTAAATTTAATGTTTGTGAGATTTTCAGTCCAACCGCAGCAAAAAATAGATTGCTTTTTATCTAACTGGCAATTACAAGTGCAATAAAGAGAATAAAGCATTAAGGATGTTTTATTTAGGGGCACCTACTAGGTGGCTCAGTCAGTTAAGTATCTGACTTTGGCTCAGGACATGAACTCATAGTTCAGGAGTTCTAGCGCGGAGCCTGCTTGGGATTCTCTCCACCTCCCTCTGCCCCTCTCCCACTTGTGTGCACTCGCTTTCTCTCTCTTTCAAAATAAAGAAACTTAAAAAAAAAAAAAAGAATGCTCTTATTTAGATGCCCATTCACTTTTGAGAAATAGCATTCAACAATGTGACTGGTAAGTGATATGATTCCCATTTTATAGCAGAGACAACAAGGGGTATAAAGATCATGTGATGTGTTATGATCACACAGCAGGTTAGCAGCTGAGCCAGGAATGGAACCATAATCAGCATATGATGCAACACACAATGAAGCTACAATCACTCATTTCTGATGGTCATGGATGTGGTCATCTGGCTAAACAGTCAGTGAGTAAAGGGCTCATCTCGCACTCAGGAGAAGTGACAGTAATTTTAAAGAATGAAAGGTAGGCTTTGATTTATTTAACGTCTGAATTAATGATCTAGATGCAAAGAAGCAAGTAAAACACCAAATGAGTGCATACACAGTACGTGTACAGAACTCTACAGATTCAAGGGGAATCAAAAGCCAGTATTTTAGTTGGGTACTTTGCTGCATACACAGTTCATTATACTAAGATTATCTAATTAACCTTTCTACCGGCATTGCAGACTACCTGTTCTCTGATGGCCTCACGTTACAAGGACTATATGTTATCTCATTTAATAAAAGTGAGGGGTTCTGAAAAAGCATGTGTGAAGGGGAGCAGCGGAGGACATTAATTCCAAACAACAACGCAGTGCTTGAAACCAGACCATGAGTTTCAAAAGCCACACATTTCCAGAACCAAGAGGAGAAAAAAAGGAGCTAGTGAAGGAAGATTATAACTCCTAAAATGTGCTTCATTCATTGAGCAAGGAAACGAAGGGACCTGAGAAAGCGTCTGGGAGTCGCAGGCTCACCCCCTCCCTCCCTCACAGGTGTGCTCTGACCACAGTGATTTTCGAGGCCTGCAAACAAACAACTTAAAACCTGCAAAAACACATTATTTGCTTAACTGGTTCCAAATTTATTCCCTTAATATGTAAGTTTTTTAACAACACACGCAATTCCATACTCTGGTTTAAAACATGACAAAAGACACTTGTTTAAGGTTAAATGCCATATCAAAACAAAGAGTCTTATAAATCATACCTAGTAAAACAGGCAGCTTCCTTTTTTTCAACGTTTATTTATTTTTGGGACAGAGAGAGACAGAGCATGAACGGGGGAGGGACAGAGAGAGAGGGAGACACAGAATCGGAAACAGGCTCCAGGCTCTGAGCCATCAGCCCAGAGCCCGACGCGGGGCTCGAACTCACGGACCGCGAGATCGTGACCTGGCTGAAGTCGGATGCTCAACCGACTGCGCCACCCAGGCAGCTTCCTTATACAACTGCAAGCTTCCCGTATGCATTCTTCATGGAGGAGAGAGACAATAAATAAACAAACATACAGCAAGTCAAAGAGACGGTGGTAGGTGCTATGGGGAAAACAAAGGTGGGAAAATGGGGCAAAGCTAGGCAGAGAGGTAGGAATTACCATTTATATGGGGTGCTCCTGATAACATGGAACTGAGTAGAAACTTCATGCAAACAAGGGAGTCTTGCTGCTATCTGGAGAAAGAGCAGGGGTTTAGGCAAGTGCTAAGGCCCGGAGACAAGGGTGTGTTTGATATGTTCAAAGACAGGCCAGGAGTGTAGAACATAAAGTCAAAGACTTAGCCAAGGGAGCCAATCATATAGGGCCTTGTAGGCCAGCCAAGGGCATCTGACTTCTCTGAGTGAGATAGGAAGCTAGTGGAGAGTTTTGGGCATGGGAACAACATAATGTGACATTTAAAGGGATCTGACTGCTGACGGCTGTGTTGAGGACAGACTTCAGGAACAGGGTTGGGGAGAAAGAACAGAAGCCAGAAGGCCAGTCAGAAAATTATTATAATAATATAGATAAGACATCACGGTGTCTTAGGCCTGGGTGAAAGCAATGGGGCTCATGAGTAGTCATCAAGCTTCATGTTCATTGTGGACACCACACCTTTCCTTATGCCAGCTTTCCATCTGGCTTGTCTCCATTAGTCTGGTAGGATCTAATGTAAATTACACTTCCTAAGAAACCTTCCCCCAGTCAATCCCATCTTCAGTGACGCCCCTTTTCCTCAACTCCTATTGACAACTTTCCATACCACCCACGGACTGTCGTCTTTCCTACAGTTATGCATCTACTTAGCTTCTGTGTCTCTTTAACCTCATTATCCTTAAGAAAGAAAATACAACTTTTGGGATCCTCATTTTGCTACATAAAATATTCAATAAATGTCTGCTGATAACAAATTGAATCATTTAGAAATGACTATCCCTCTAGAGAAATTACCATACACTCACTTCCTGCTTAAACTGTCAAAGTCAGAGATGCCTGACACAGCTGTCCCAAGGAAACCCCTGCCCATCACCCAGGCCACACTTCACCTCGAGCTACAATTCTAAACAGCTTCTTACTGAGCCACAAGTAGTTTCTCTGGACCAATGGTTTTCAAAGTACAGTTTCTGAACCAGCAGCATCAGCATCACCTGGGAATTTATTAGAAATGTAAATTCCCAACCCCAGACATAATGCGTCTAAAATTCTAAGGCCGCGTGGGTGGCTCAGTCAGAAAAGAGTCTGACTCTTGATTTTGGCTCGGGTCATGATCTCACGGTTCGTGAGATCGAGCCCTGAGTTGGGCTCCACAGTAACAGCGCAAGGCCTGCTTGGGATTCTCTCCCTCCCTCTCTCTCTGCCCCTCCCCTGCTCATGTGAGTGCTCTTTCTCAAAAAAATTAATTAATTTAAAAAAACAAAAAAACAAAAAGCCTCTGGAGGTGGGCTCAGTGATCTGTGCAGTCTGATGCACTATAAATTTTGAGAACTACTATGCTGACTTAAAGGTTCAACTAATTACTCTGTTTTTCCAAGAGGTTTCCAGAACGATTCCATCCTGGCTCACACCCTCATTCGCCTCAACCATCATCAGAAGTCAAGACTTCCAGATGGCTCATTCCAGAGAGCTTCACACATCTGCTCCTCTGATCGTATCACCCACTCGGCCCACCCTAAAAGTCAAGAGCGATCTAGTCAAGCCCTAGAAGTCAAGAGCGACCTAGTCAAGCCCTAGAAGTCAAGAGCGATCTAGTCAAGCCCTAGAAGTCAAGAGCGACCTAGTCAAGCCCTAGAAGTCAAGAGCGATCTAGTCAAGCCCTAGAAGTCAAGAGCGACCTAGTCAAGCCCTAGAAGTCAAGAGTGACCTAGTCAAGTCCTAGAAGTCAAGAGTGATCCTCAGTAGACTCTCCTGTATACTGGCTCTCTTCTCTGTGATGGTCTGTTCACCTTTCTGCTCTAAAGAAAACCTGACTGCCCCTCACAATACTGCTTCTTCTGCAGCAAAAGCTTTTCTCCCACCCCTTACATACCTCAGTGGGGGGGGCAAGTAGCCACCTTGAGCCCCATCACCATATACCCTCGGACCTTACAGGTATCCGCCTCATTTCCCAACAGTACTTCCCAAGCCATTTCTCTTCCACCACCCTAACTACAGGTCCTTTGAAACAGAGATCACCTCCTCAAGCCCTGGCACATGGCTCCCTCTCTTCTCTCCTTTACTAGCCTTATCCTTCTTGACAACTTCAACACCCGCCTAAGGTGACTCACTCAACACTCCGGCCTCCTAGCTGTGTCACTGTTTCAATGTCTTTAGCACCAGCTATTTTTTTTTCACCACTTCACCTCAGCACCCACCTGGCATCATATCGGGGCACTGTCTTCACCAGTAACAGCACCATCTCCGAACCTGTCGGGCACACTTGGAGGACACCACCCTCACCCTCTCAAGGCTGCTCACTCCAGCAGCTCTCCCACGCCGCATTACTCCAACCTCCTTGAGACCTCAAATCTACAAGTGGACCTACTACTTTTCCACTCCTCCTCCTCCTCCTCACATTCTTACTTCCCTCCTAAGCCAGTTTACATTCGAGGGTCTAACACTATACACAGCCCTTTTCAAAAGTCTTAATTCCTGGGGAGCCTGGGTGGCTCCGTCGGTTAAGCGTCCAACTTCAGCTCAGGTCATGATCTCACAGTTCACGGGTTCGAGCCCTGTGTCGGGCTCTGTGCTGACAGCTCGGAGCCTGGAGCCTCCTTTGGATTCTGTGTCTCCTTCTCTCTCTGCCCCTCCCCTGCTCACGTCCTCTCAAAAATAAATAAACATTTAAAAAAAAAAATCTTTTTTTAAGTCTTAATTACCTTGCCCCTTTTTCTCTTTGTCTAACTCATCTGACGAAATCTCAACTCCTGATCAAATGCAACACCTGCTTACTCCTCTCTTGCATCTAAACGGAAGACTGCTGGATAAAAATCACCCAACTGACCTGCCAGCACTCACATCAGGTTTATGACCACAGATCTGAAGCCTATCATACCTCGCTGGTACACTCACTTCCCATTTTGTGAGATGACCACTGTTTCACACCGTGCCCTCTCTCCACAAATCTGCCCTACTTCTCCGCTCCCTACACTGCCATTTTCAGCTTTGTTCATCTTCTATCAAGAAAGCAGGCACAATCTTAGGACTCCCTCTTCTGCCCGAAAACAATGCTGCCAGCCTACCCGGCTCTAAACGCACACACTCTGCCATCCTTCCTACTAAAAAGGAAAAATTGCTTCTGGCCCTATCTAAGGCCAATCCCTCTTCTGTGTGCTGGGTATAACATACTCTGGTCCTGCAATTAGCTTTTCTTTTCAGCGTCCTCGATTTCTCCCCTCTACTGGCTCTTTTCTATTGACATAAAACATGCCTGGATATCACCTATCTTTTTAAAAAATCTTCCCTTGAGCCCACGTACCCATCCAGTCCCTGCCCCAATTCTTTGCCCCACTCTAAACAGTCACGGTCTCAACAGCCTCACCTACCAATTAACAACTCAGCCTATTCCCACTGGCTTTTTTATCCACATCATTCCAACTGAAAGAGCTCTTGCCAAGTTCACCAATAACCAACATCCTGCCAGGCCCACGACAAGTTATTTGGTCTTAAACTATCCAAACCCAGCACTTTCCTCTCCAGAATCTAGGCTATCACATACTTGCCCTGTCTCCCTCCTACCCTACTCAGTTCTTAGTACCCTTTAGATCTCTACTGAAATGCGTTGGGGCTTCGGCACCAGCCAGATTCTCTGGTGATGTTTTCTCCCAGGCTTTAAATATGCAGAGATGAATCGCAACCTTACCACCCTAACTCACACCTCTCCCCTGAGCTCCAGACTCATATCAAATTGCCACTGAACTTCTCCACTTGGATGGTCTAACAGAGATTTCAAACTCAACAAGTCCAAACCATAAACACTGTTTTTCTGTGGACTCTGTTCTGTTGTAAGGATACAGCCCATCCATCCTAATTCTTCAACCCAAAAGCTGAAGAACCCAGATTTCCCCTTTCTCACCACCCAGACAGGCCCTCCAGAGTCTAAGCTATCACCCCTTGCTTCCACCTACAGCAAACAGCTTCCGGACTTCCCTTATCACTTTCCCTAAAGGAAGCCGCCCTCCTGCTTAAAATCTCCCATTACCTTCCCAACTTAACCAAATCTCTATCCTGGGGAATGATCTGGCCCCACCTACCTCTCAGTCTTATCTTCCTACACTCTCTTTTCTCTTTGTTCTCCACACTCCAACCACACACCCCCTCTTTCTGTCCTTTGAATACCCCAAACGGGTCTATTTCACCCTAGTTCACACATTCAACGTCCTACTTGCTTACATGTTTACAGGGTTTTTAAAAATTTTTTTAACGTCTATTCATTTTTGAGAGACAGAGAGAGACAGTGTGCGAGTGGGGGGAGCAGCAGAGAGAGAGACACACACAGAATCCAAAGCAGGCTCCAGGCTCTGAGCTGGCAGCACAGAGCCCGACACGGGGCTTGAACTCACTAATTGTGAGATCGTGACCTGAGCCGAAGTCAGACGCCCAACTGACTGAGCCACCCAGGCGCCCCACATGTTTACAGTTTTATTTTCCCAGTTAAAAAATACAAACTCTTTATGGGAAAGAACTTTATCTTGTTCATTCTCTTTCCCGACCCCTGGGAAAGCCATCAGCACACAGTTGTCATCAGTAAATGTGTTAACTACCAGCGTCTCGTATTATTAATATAATCTTTTGCTTAACCTCTTACAGTTTTCTGAGATTTAAAATATGCATCAAGCCAATTTCACCCACAATATAAATATAAATTCTCCAACAATAACAGAAGCCTCTTGGCTTCTATTCAAGCATTCGACTCTTGATTTCAGCTCAGGTCACCATCTCCCAGTTCGTAAGCTCGAGCCCTGCGTCAGGCTCTGTGCTGACATGAAGCCTGCTTGGGATTCTGTCTCTGCTCTGCCCCCATGCACACACACACGCACTCTCCGCCCCCCTTCAAAATAAATAAGCTTAAAAAATAATAATAGAAGCCCCTAATTATCTTTCTAAAATATACAAATCTGATCCTATCTGATCCTGCTTAAAATCCACCAAAGGTTCTTTACTGGCATAAACCAACAAAGGTCTTAAACTGTTCAGATCATCAATCTCTACAATTTTACATTTTCACCCACCACGATTCCACTCATTCCACACATACAAGCCACGTGGAATTACATGCGGTTCCCAAACATACATCCTTTCTCACCAATCTATCCCTTTTTAGAAAATCTGTGACCCTTTCTACTCCTCACCCACTCTGCTTGCCTGTTTCCTCCTCTTGCTTAAGACTTCTTTCAACTCCTAGATGCTATCAGCATATTTCAGTTCTCTCTTCCTGCCACTCTTTTCCCTTAATTTCCTAGTGTGCTGGTTTTCCTCCCACAGAACAAGGTTCTGCTCTCCTCTCCGGAACCTTGTTCCCTGCTTCGAGGGTTGGTTCGTCTCCTACCAGGCATTAATTTCTCTTCTTGCTTCTACATTTTCTCCCATTTTCTAGGCCATCCTCATACCTGCACACAGCTTCAACTACCACCGCCTGCAGATTTCTCCCAAGTTGATGGCTTAAACCTCTCTCTTCCCTTGTTTTTCCAGACCTAGGTGGCCAACTATCTAAACAGAATTTCCCCTTGAACATCTCAAAGGAACCCCAAAATACTAATTCCAAATCAAACTCACTATCCCCGACCTCTTCCTCCCCAACCAAATCATGACACCTGCCAATTTCACCTGCAGCACATCTCTCCTTAGGTCTGGGTGTCCTAGCACGGGCCACCATTACTGCTCTCGGCCACTTACACGATTACACACCATCACCCCATTTCTCTCTCTGCACTCTTACTCCCCTCTAATCTCTCTCTTTTCAAAAACAAATCCAATTATCGACTCCACTTCAGCCTACTCTCAATCCTACTTAAAATCTTTTAATGGCTTTTCACTGCTAAGGATCTAGTCACAGGATCTGGCCTCCAGTGTTATCTGAACTGAGCTGTTTCTACATTTTGTGATAACTCAATTTACCATCCAGTCTTGTTTTTTCACTGTGGAGACCAATTAGAATGGCAAAGTTGTGACCAAAAGTGAGCATTAAAATGTTAGCCTGACCGTCACCTGAACGATAACTGGTTATTATTACCTTATATTTGCTTCACGCGTAATAGTTTCTAAAAACCTTTAACAAAGATTACTTCCTAATCTGTCTGGTATTACCAGTCCCATTTCAAAGACCAGAAAACTAATGCTAGAAAGGTCAGACGCTGGCAGATGGCTTCATTGAGACCAAACACTCTGTCCTCTGACTCAGTCTGTCATGTCCATGTTTTAGGATGAAGCCATCAGTTACTGAGACTTTACTTCTAAAACGGAGGGTACAGTTTTCTGAGATGACACCATGAAGGTTCCCCAAACCACCACCTTCTTTTCACAGCCTGGGAAACCAAGGCATGTGCAGGTAAGTAACTTGTCTCCAATAATTAATGGGCATGGAAACAGAATTCAGGGGGACTTATTTTCATTTCTCTAGTCTAGCCCAGATCATGCTAGAACGGCGGTGGTGATAAACTGAACGGCACTGAACAAACAGAAGATGGGAAGCATGGCGCAGTAAGCTCCGAGGCCAGACAGACTGGAGTATAAATGCCACCTCTGCCGACTCTCAGCTGTGTGACTTCAGCAAGTTTCTAATGCTTCTGCTCTCCCAGCTGTGAAATGAACAATGGCCAGCTCCCAGGTGTGCTGGGGACTGAGCGAGGTAGATGCCTAACATGTATGTTACCGCTCAATAAACAGTTAAAGTAAACGAACCAAACACATCAGCTTCTCCCGAAAAAGGATAGTGTAAAGAGAACTGACAGCCACGGAGTTGGAAACAGATGGGACTGAGTTTCCACCTCTGCCATTTACTGTCATGCTTGCTCTGCTCGCTCGCTCTGTCTCTCTCAAAAATAAATAAAACATTAAAAAAATTTTTTTTTCTTAACGTTTTTCTATTATTGAGAGACAGAGAGAGACAGAGCATGAGCAGGGAGGGGCAGAGAGAGGAGGAGACACAGAATCTGAAGCAGGGGCTCCGGGCTCTGAGCCATCAGCACAGAGCCCGACGCAGGGCTCGAACTCACAAACCCGGCGAGATCATGACCTGAGCCGAAGTCGGACGCTCAACCGACTGAGCCACCCAGGCGCCCCCAAAATAAATAAAACATTTAAAAAAAGAAGAATATGGGTGAGAGAGCCTGGGACCAGTCCAGCTAAGATCAGCTCAGACCAGGAGAACACATCCTAATTTCTGGGAATTTAAGTAAATGGTCTATAGTTTTGTTTACGGCATATAAATTGTACGCTCATCAAACAAGTAAGTTCCCTCACTACAGGAATTATGTGTCTCCCTTCTTCCCTCCCCTCCCCCTTCGCCCCACCCTCCCTCCTGTGTTAGGCCAAGAAGAGGAGACCCAGAATAAAGGAGGTAAGGAAAGCTTAACAGGATCGTACCTGAAAAAAAAAGTTGAGAAAAAACAACGGGGATGTTCTCCATCAGGAGGCAACTTTAATGAGGGTTCTCTAGTCACAAGTACTTAAAATACTGACCAAGGGGAGACTCTTCACATGAAACTAGTTTGTGTTTACCATCGTTTTCCCTACACAAATTCAAAGGCGTTCTTAACATGCTGGGGGAAATGCTCTGGGGTGGTGAGTGGTCCTGTCCACGCAAATGTGCAAAGCAAAAAGTTACTTACTGAACATCTACTGTGTGCCACACACCACGTTAAGCACACTTCTTAGATGATCTCAAATTCTGACATTAATCCCGCATGAGGTATTATTTTCCCCACGGGACAAATGAAGACACCGAGGTTCAGAGAGGTTAAGTAATTTGTTTACGGCCACGCCACCAGAAATGGCAGAGGTGGGATTTAAACCCGGTAGAGTCTCTAAAATGCGTATTTTGGTGCCATACCATGTTGTCCACTGAGGCTACCGAGTTCTCTAAAAAGCAGGGTGACTCAACAGTTAAGTGGGGAGAAGATCTGGCCAAGAGACATGTACAGAGAGCACAGGACTCTACCTTCGAGTTCTGGACACACAGAAGCAAACGAGGAGCCGCGTCTCACTACACAAACCCAAATGCTTGGATGAGCTCTTTTATTCTTCAGCTCTACAGGTTCTAAGAATGTCCATGCCACTCAGAGGTACTGACAAGTGAACACGGTTCAGGAATTTTTCCAGAATCCCGAGAAATGGCACCTGTAACTCACGACTGGTATCGAACCAAGCAGGCAACAGAGGTGATTACTTTTCACAGATTTCTCAGTTTACCAGGACCCAAGCGTTCTTGCACCCCCAGGTGTCCTTCTGGCACGTATACTGCTATACAAACTCACTTCACAGACTCCGAGCATTACAGGAGGTTCTATTATCTCGTGGATGTAAAAACTGACGCTCACATCGGTTACATGACTGCCCAACGTTGCACGGCTGGGCACTGGCCTAGACAAAACTCTGCTCTCCTATTCCCTGTCCGATAAATTTTCCCCACAGGACCTCCTCAATGCCTCCCCGCTTGATGCTTGACCACCTAGATGGCCCTCTCTATATCTGGGTGTTATGTAGCTATGGCTCCCTCTGGACATTTTCACCGAGTTCAACAAATGTGTGGGGCACTGGGATAGATGATGCAGATAATAACAGAGCTGACACACATTTCACCCTCCGGACAGTGCTACGCAAACTTTCAGATGTCACGGCACATACAGACAGTTGTAGTGGTTTTGTGGCACAAAGTGGCAAATGAGAATGCATGTGTCCAAGTGACCAGGGGAATCCTAGCCCCACGTGGCTGCCACAAGGGCGGAGGGGAACAGGTATCTTGGCGTGTGTGTATCTCAATCCAACATATGGTACTCTGGTTGGGAAGCTCTATTCTAAGGCTGAAAAGTACAGGGGACTGAGAGAAATTTACAAATAACTGGCAGCACAAAGAAAGCAACTGAGGAGACAGTCATTGTCTGCCCTCGTCAAACATAAATGAGCAGAAATGAGATGAATGCAATTTGCTTCCTTTCATAACTCCTCTTCCAAACGCATCAAGACAGAATAACCCATCCTCTCGTCAACAGATAGGTGATCAGTCCCACCGAGAAGGCTGCAGGGACCCTCGACACAGATGCCTAGCTCACGGGGAGCTAAAAACTACTTAAAGGATGGAAAGTGTGTCAGCTCTTTGACTTCTTACAAGCGCTAGAAAAATAAATCAATAAGGGGAGGAAATTACATTTCAAGGTCATATTCGAATACGAAGGGAGAAGGAGGAAAAGAAGTCCCTCTAACACACACACACACACACACACACACACACGCCCTCTGTGGCCAAGCTCCGTCTCCATAAACCTAGTTAAAATTCTGCCTTCTGATATTTATAAATTTAGTCTGTCTGAGCCAAGTAGGTTTCTGCAATTCCAGATATCTAGGCTGAAGGGCAAAGGGCAAAGTGAAACTTTCAAAAGCTGGCTCGTGGCCAAGGGCATCACATCCAGGAGGCTCCCTTAGCAACACACAACAGCTGTCTGCTCAAGAGAGGGCGCCGCCATCTTTGCAAGGGGCTATAGATGCTCTCATTTTCGCAACTACAAGTAGCGTGGGTTTTTTTTTTTCTCGTATCGTTGTCCCTGTCATCCCCCTAAAAGTTATCACATTTCACAACTTAAAAACCCCTCCAATCCCAGTAGATTTCTCTCCATCCCAAGTTACAACGCCGCAGTGAACAATAAATTCAAATAATGTGAAGGTATTAAGCTCTTGGCAAATGTAAAATGCTTTCTAATGTCTGGTTATTAATTACTATTCTAGCTGCTACAGACTTGGTGTCGGACCATGGGCAAGTCACTTTGTGACTTAATTACTTCCCTCATAAAATTTTCATAACAACAGTGACCTACTTCATAAGACGATTGTGGAGGACAATAAAAATTATTTAAAACTTTTAAAAGCTTATTCCTCAGCAAGAATCACGCCACCTATTGGCTCTCGATAGCTAGAGAGATGGGTTGGTTAGCGAACGCAGTGCCCCCAAAACAAAACCCAGGTGGGTCCTGGCCCGCGAGGACGACTGCAGCTCCCAGGCAGCCCGGCTCATCTCGCCCGCCCCCATCTGCCTTCTCCAGACCTGCCAAGCCCAGGGGATGACGCCGCACTGGGAGCTCACCCCTGCGCCTAAGCCTAACAAGATAAACAACACTTAAAAAAAAAAAAAAAAAAAAAAAAAAACCAACCAGTGTCACCATCACGGCGAGGCTTCAAGAACCTAACACCTGGGAGTAGAAGGGGATGTGGCAGTCTGTGCTCGGAGGGGAAGGCCATTCGTGCTAGAGCACAATCTCGCAGCTTTCCACTCCTTATATGTGCAAGTGCAAGCCCTCACCCACAGCACTCTGTACTCACCCAGAGGTACATCATGTCAGACCGGGCTGCTCAAACTCAGCGGTCAGTTGATCCTGGACTGCAAAAGGGCACTTCAGTGAACTGGAGGAAAGGAGGTGCCAGACTCGGAGGGGGCAAGGGCTCAGGGTGGGGAGAAACCCCCCCCAATCACTTGAGCTTAAAAATCTGAAACGACCGGTCTCCTCCCCCCTCCTCCCTCCTCTCCAGCTGACTGTTCTGTTGTGCTCTCTCCTCCCTCTCTCCCTCCCTCTCCCCCTCTCTCTCTGGGAGTTCCCAGCCCCGTGTGTCTGAACTGGAGAGTACAGCTCTCTCTCTCTATTTGCCTTCAGGGAATCTCTCTCTGCCATTCTACTTCTAGAAACACAATCATCACTCGCAGGGATTATTGCAAAAGGCAGGATGGGCGGGGCTAGCAATAAACCACCAGCACCAGTTTCTAATGCTGGACGTAAACTAGTTTAAGATGGGTTCTTTAAACATGAATGAAGCAACCAAAAAACTCTGCCCTCCAAGAAGATCAAGGGGAATTGAGTCAAGTTTCTCCCCTGTCCATTTCTTCCGGAGCCCCCTCAGAAGCCAAGCATAAACACAGAACCGGCTCCGAGCCTATATTCCCCCGAAAGGCTGGCCTTGCACCACTCTCCTGGATAATTCCGAATTTAAAACAGAAGAAAACTTCCATATAAAACTCAAGTGGGCTTTTATCTTTTTTACCACTTGCCCTAGTTCAGATCAACACAGCCTCCCTTCTGAAGGGAGAAAGGACAAGGGTCACATGGATTCTAAGTGCCTACCATGTTGCAGATTCTTTACTAGACATGGGGACAGAGCAGGGGACAGAGCACGGGTTTGGAAGCTGGGTCTGCAAAGATTATCATCGTGGCCTGGGGAAAATCACTCAACCCGATGAGGCCCTTGTTTCCTCAACCCAAAGCGGTGTGTAGGAGTACTCCTTGTGGAGTCATTGTCATTAGCCCCAGTGATAGAAATGTGTAAGCTGTCAAGTTCCTGGTGACACGTTTCCTAATTTAGTGCAGCGCAAACGTTTAGAAATTTCCTCCAATTTGCCAGACATAGTTTGATCAATTAGGTTCCACAGTGAACAACAGGTATCGCCAAATCATCTGTCCTGCTGGTTCTTACTCAGAAAATAGCCGACTCCTTCATCCATCAATGCCCACTCTCTTTCCTTACTTCCTACCCATTTCTGCAGGTTCAAATCCAAAAGCCCACCCTGGCTACGCATGATCCCTCCCTCCGCTGCGAGCCTGGCCTTTGTAACGTGGCTCTCGCCATTTCTGCATTAAGTTACCACTGCATTCCCGTACCTACCAATCTTGACTCCTGTAGCCACACCTCTCAGGGTAGAGTCCATCTATTTCGGGCCATGGAATCTTTTGCACAGTACCTAGCACACAGTAGGTCCACTATACATTCTGTGTTTTGAGGACTATTTCACTCCTTTAAAGGAAAAACAAAATGAGACAAACAAACCAAGCAAACAAACAAACAAAAAAACCCAAAACAAGAGGCCTACCCCCTTGCAGCTGCCTCAGGGTTCTGTTCCCCTCAGACATGTTGAAACGGCTCTCGCCTGCTTGTAAAATCTCCAAGTAAGGTCTGCAAGCCTCACCCTCAAGGCAGGCCCTGCGCAGGTACAGGTCCTCTGGCTCTCCCCGCCTAATCTTTCCTGCTGTGGTGCTTCCGTATTAGGGCCCGCTCCAGTGGAATTCTTTGTTCTCTTAGGGTAGGAGACAAGTCACTTTTCCTTTTCTTCCACCACCAACTACCTGCCTTCTGCCAGAGAGCTTATAAGAAATACCTTTTCTCTCCTCCCACCTTCAACTCCCAGCTCATTTAAACTTGGAGGTGGGGCCAGTATTCTCAGCCTCACCCACACCTTTTCTTTTGCTTTCTGCAGAACCTCTCGGCTTCCTCTGAAGGCAGGATTACCTCATTTCCAGTACAAAAGAGGACTAAGAACTTCCAAATCTAAACCTGAGACAGCCTTTTTTTTTCAGTGGGAAAATAAATCTTGACTTTCTATAAACTGTTTCATCTATAATCAATTTTTAAATGCAACTTTCCTCTCTAGTTTCATAGTCTATGCCGGAAATCTTAAGTTACCAGACCTCTCTATACTCCATTCTTAATATCTGCATTAAAATCACACTGTTAAGCGACTGCAGTCTTTTCAAACTCTTTGAACACACAAAACGGACGCGTTCATTCTTAACCAAGTATCAAAAAAACAAATACGATAGAATTTCGCGTATTGTCCCTTTATGGTGTTATCTTTTGGTCAAGTTTGGGATGGGATAAAGATATTCCTACTCTCCTGGAGCCAAGTAGAAGAAAAATGCGTAGAGAAAAGAGCTCTGACACAAAATAAGAAAAGTTCAGATATGTCACAAAAACCCGAAAACGACCTCCAAAACATTCGTAAGTGGATCCATTATAAACTTTGGAACCACAGGGAGAGTTTGTAAATTCCTACTCTAAACGATTCTCTCCCTTTTCTCCTTTTCTGATCATGATTTTTAAAACTGGGTAAACAGTCTGGTCGGAAATCAAACTCTTCTGTGTTTTCGTCACAGACACCAAAAAAACTCCAAAAATTCACAGGCAAGCTAAGCGAACCTTCTTTATTCATGCTCCTGCATGTCCACATTTTCCTACCTTAAAAAAAAAGGGAGGGTGGGGAAGGAAAGAAAACAAAGACATTAGAGGGGGAAAAAAATCTCCCCAATCGTCAAAGTCAAATTAAGGAAACCTATGATTTATAGCCGGTGAAGAGACACAAAGGTGTTAACAATTCCACACCATGAAGACGCTCTGAAAAGGATCACGGTCTTCTCTCGTACATACGATCAGGATGCACACATACTTCATTCTGTTAGAACATTTCATCAGGCTGTGTGACTGTACTCTGAAACTCAGCGGCTGAGTATTAGCTCCGAGGAGAGAACATGTGAATCGGAGCATCAGAGAAGGAAATGTCCGAGGGAGGGCCCACAGAGGAAGTCTGGCATGCCTGCTTCTGAGAAAGAAAAAATCAGATTATCGGGGACAGCAATATGGGTGCTGCCAGTAATTCTAGCCCTATAATGCATCTCGAATTCCTGCTTCTGAAAGTGCTGGATTTTGTAATGTGAAGAGTCTGGTGGACCAGACGCTCAGAAGGGTTTGGAGCCCCATTCCGTATTCTCTGCCACAAAGTCTAACAATTCAAGAGACTGCATGTTTTATGCAGGTTTCTCTGTGGGTATAAAAGGCTGCTGGGGGAAGCGTGTCCATCTGAGGAGCCAACAAAATTTCGTAAAAATATACCTGGGAAATCAGGCACTGCAGATTTTTCCAGAAGAAATCCAAGACAACCCTCTGTACATAATTTATATTCCTTTCGCCTTCGGGACAGGTAGAGACAACACACACTCACCACAACACTGAGCTACAGACATGGGCCGTATGAGGGCCAACTGAATTTGAGTTAAAAAAAAAAAAAAGTTCAAAGAATAGGGCTCTTTTAACCTTGCTTCCTCTCAGCTTAAAATAGCAAGGATTCCCACAGGGCAGTTCTCTAACAGAATTTTGCTACTCAAAATATGACCCATAGACTAGTATCAGCAGCCCGAGCATCAGCGGGGAGCTACTTAAGTAGGAAAACTCTCAGGCCCCGCCCTAGACCTACAGAATCAAAATCAGCATCACAACAAATGCCCCAGGTGGTTTGCAGGCACATTCAAGTCTGAAAAGCTGGTCCAGATAAAGCACTGTCCTCACAAAGCGCCGGAGACTCAAGGAAGAAAGGCAGAGACGTGGCTGCATTCTGGTCAGGGGACTCAACCCCCTGCAAGACAAACCCGGGAGTGAATATCACACCCCTGCTTGATGGCTTCGACAGGACACCACCGGCAGCTGTTATGTACAAAGAACATTCCACGTGCCTGAACCATGCGTGCGTTTTCTCAATGCATCTTCACAGTGTCTCTGGAAGGGAGGCCCTGCTTTATTTTTTTTCACATATAAAAGGAACTTGGGACTCAAAGGAGCCAAAAGCTGAACACAAGTTTGTAGGGCTCCAAGACAGTTTCCACTGCGCTATACTCACTCACTGATAAAATCAATCAAGACTGCCAAAATCAACGGAAATTTTACCCTGGATATAACCCTGCAGGCCACCTCTGCCCATTCCCAAGACTGCCAGCAATCAATGATACAGGTGAGGTTTGGAATTCAGGGGACACACACTGTGAGTTCCCAGAGACTGCGGCTCGGGCCGGTCAAGTACCACTCCTATTCCCACGACCAATGTCGTCAAGAGCATGGTTTCAGAAACCTCTTCTGAACTGCGGTTACCTTCTATGAAGTCTAAAGTGAGCTCTAGACGCACGGGTGGAGGGGGAAAAAGGGTGCATCTCAAAGCTCCCCTCTCAGTACAGCTACAGGCAAATTGGTGATGTATTAGCGCTCTTACCCCTGCAGTGTTTAGGGAACCCAGAGCAACCGGCCCTAAAAGAGGAAGATGCGTTATCTTTACGTTATCTTAAGAGCTCTGTTCTTCCTTTACTATGTTTCAATCGTGCTCTTAAATAAGCTCCCGTACTTCCATGTAACTCGCTCTGTTACCCCTCCAGTACAATTCCTGCCCTCTTGGGAAGCCCGTGTCCCAAACACTTTTTCATTATCTACCTACTCCAGCCACGTCTTCCACTCCGTCCTCTGTCCAACTGTGATTCCATAGTTCGTAATGAGCATCGCACCCTTGCAAACACCCTCAATCCCGTGTCCTCTCCACCCCTGCCACGTGGCAAAACTCCCATCTCCAATCCTGGTGGAACAGTTATCTGCGTTCTCTGCGCTTGTGCCCACACAACTGAATGCTGCTGGAAAAAGATCACATAACCAAGCTGGCCGACTTCACTAGAAGTTCATGATCACAAAGCTCAACGGGGCACTCATCCACGCCAAGCAATCCCACCAAAGCTGCCCCTGTAAGCTTCCTACTCTCCAAAATGACTCTTGCCTTCTCCTCAAACCTCCTTCAATTCTCTCCCCACCATCTGACTTTCAGCTGTTGCTCTACCCAAATATTTCATTTTAAAAGAGGAGCATTCAGGGACGCCTGGCTGGCTCAGTTGGCTGGCCCAGTCGGTGACTCTTGACCTCCGGGTGGTGAGTCTGAGCCCCACGTTGGGTGCAGAGACTATTTAAAAATAAAATCTTAGGGGCTGTGGGAGGGGGGATGGGCTAAATGGGTAAGGGGCACGAAGGAATCTACTCCTGAAATCGTTGTTGCACTATGTGCTAATTTGGATGTAAATTTTAAAAACTAAAAAATAAAATTGAAAAAAAAGAATGGAAAAAAATCAATAAAAATAAAATCTTTGGAAGGAATGAATGAATGAATAAACAAGCCAACAAACAAACAAACAAATAAGAGAAGCGTTCAGACAGCGTCTCCTGTCCAAATCTACAATCCTACCTAGAAAAATGCAGGAATCTCCTCTTCCTTAGGCTCTGCTACAACGAAGGAAGCATTCCTGGCGTCACGGCCCATTTCACCGCTTGTGCTCACGCCCCTCCCCGCGCACCCCTGTGAGGACTGTGCTGCTCTGCTGATCACCCTGCCTCTTGCATCATCATCACCTCTTTACTCATCACTATCGTGCCAGCAAATAAACAGACGCCCACCCTCAGAAAAACCTCCCTCCGCTTTCACGCACTGATGGGGAAAGCACATACTGCTGCCATCGCTCTGGGGGGCAGTTTGGCAGTATCTATTAAAATCTGAAACACACGTGGCCTAGGGCTCAGCAGTTCCAACCTCCAAGGAGCCTAGCTTAGAAAAGCCGCACAACTGTAGAAGGAAGTTCATTATAGCAATCTGTAAGAGCAAAAGAACTTTAAAAAACGCCAAGGGCCTATAGTAGGCAAATGACAAAATGAATCATGGTTTTTAAAAAATTCTCCTTTGACCCCTTACCTCCCTACCACCCTGCTCACCACTTCACAGTAATGTTTCCCCAAAAAGCTGACAACACCTGTCTCCACTTCACCCTTCATTTCTTCTTCAATCTACTCAAAATAAGGTTTCCAAGCCCTTCACTCCATTGAACTCCATTGAAATGGTCAATGTCGACCACTTCCATATTACTTAATTCAAAGGGCATTTTGTGGTCCTCGACTTATCTGATCTCTTCACAGGATTCAACCCAGTTGCCAACTTTCTCAGACCTTCTCTTTTTCTAAGCTTCTGAGATACTATAGTCCGGGCACTGTTCCCCCACCGTCACCCCCCTACATCACTGATTACTTCTTCTCAGTGCCTTTTTCTGGCTTCTCCCTCAACAGATCTCTAGAAAGAAAGTGTTCCTTGCAGCTCAATCCTGGGTCACGCTCTTTTATTGGAATTGTCTCATCCATTCCCATTGCTTCAAATACCATCAACACGCTAATAACTACCAAGTTATAACCCAGCCTAGACCTCTTCTCACGCTCCAGTGGGACTTTCAGCCATCTCACAGACGAGTCCCACATTACGGGCTCTTAATTCTCCGCCACCACCACCCCCTGGAAACCCAGTATACACTTGGTGTTCCCCTACCTCGATACGTGGGACCACCTGGCAATTAGGAAAGGCAGCGTCCCTTCCCTTATCCCTCGCCGCTCACATCAAACCCATCAGCAAGTTCTGTGTGTCTGACTTCCCCGTCTCCTCTGCCACCACCTTAAGCCAAGCCACTGTCGGTTCCTTCCTGGACATCTCCACCGTTCCTCCACTTCCGCTGTGGCTCCCCTTCAAAACATTCATCACAGAGCAGCCTGAGGGAGTTTTTGAAACACAAATCAGATCCTATCACTCCCATGATTCTATAGCTTCGCCTTACACTTGACAATGTCCTCTATCTGAAGTCCTTAGGCTGGCCTTTAAGGTCCTAGATGACCTGCTAAGTGCCTGCCTCTCCAACCTCAGTGCACATCATTACCTGGCCTTCAATCACTAGGCTCTAAATGCACTGGCCTCACGCCAATTCCTGATCTAGTCCACCCCTCTCCTCAGCTCCCCCCCCCCAAGAAGATTTTCTTCTTGAAACCTCTCCTCATCCTGCTTTATCCTCTGCAAGGCTGGCTCCTTCTTATCTTTCAGACCTCAACTTAAAAACACCTCCTCAAATAAAAAAACTCTCCAGACCACTCTCTCCAGTTGGAGATCCTTCGCCCAAGCCCCTGCTCTCTACTACTGTGCTCGTTTTATTTTCTTCCTAGCAGATATCAAAATCTATCATTTATTTATTCCTTTGGTTTCTTATTGGCTTTCAACTTCTCTATTAAAAAGCAGTATTTTATATATACCACATACAACTGAGATCTTCTACTATGGAACATTTTATCCCTTGACTTTTTATTAAGGAAGGTCAAAGTTATTTGTAGGAGTTTCTGGCACTCAGGCAACTAACTAAGTCCTATAAATAAAGTTAGAGCGCTACTCATTTTGCCCTAGTAACCAAAAGGGCTCAAAGTTTTGTGATAGCTACAAACCATAAATACATGCCTGCACCAATGGCTTTAGAATAGTAGTTTGCAATAAACATAATACTGGTATGAAAAAGCAGTTTAATCCATTTACTTTAAGCTAAACTGAACACCAACTTTCCAAACTGCCTCCTTTCCAATACTATAAATGTGTTCTGCTAAGCACAATAAAATAGCATCCCAATCCAAGCTCCACTACAATCAAGCTTGCTGTATAGAATTATCCAGAGTCTAAAATCATGCATCCAGGGGCACCTGGGTGGCTCAGTCGGTTGAGCGACTGACCTCAGCTCAGGTCATGATCTCACGGTCCGTGAGTTCGAGCCCAGCGTCAGGCTCTGTGCTGACAGCTCGGAGCCTGGAGCCTGCTTTGGATTCTGTGTCTCCCTCTCTCTCTGCCCCTCCCTCACTCGTGCTCCATCTCTGTCTCAGAAATAAATAAACCTTAAAAAATATTTTAATAAATAAATAAATAAAAACATGCATCCAACACAGTAAGCTCTAGTCACTATTTGAATTTAATTCAACTAGTTAACATTGAATTTTTAATTCCTCAGTCACACTAGCCACATTTCAAGGGCTCAAGAACCACATGAGCCTAGTGGACAGAACAGATAAAAAAACATTTCCATTGTCACAGAAAGTTCTATTGGACAGAGCTGTTCTAGAACATGGTAACTAGGAAGCAAAAGGTCTTCCAAGTACCCAAAATACCAAGATGTTCATGTACTTTCATCAGCAGGCAGGGAAACTCCACCAGGCCTTCTCTCAGAATCTATTTATTTTTATTTTAGAAATACATTTCTGTCCTGGTTACCTGGCTTCTTGCCCACTGAACATTTAAAAGGCAAATTAGGAAAAAGGAACTAGGAAGCAGTAAGGACCGAGTACCAGGGGAAAGGGGAACATTATGTTAGAGGCAGCCACATCAGGAACCAGAGAGACCAAGAGAAAAAAAATCTAAAAAGCAGGTAAGGTATTAAAATGCATACAGATGTCAAAATGGGGCCATACAGTAAGGCCAAACCAGTAAATGTTCCTGAAATACCATCCTTTCAGTCATAAACTATAATTGATGTTGACAACTGTGTTAAAACCATTAACAAAGTGTCTACTATTATACTATGAAAAAGAAATAAATTATATAGTTATATAATACACTTTGCAAGGATTTATTTCCAAAATAACGAAATCTTAAACATCTTGGTGTTTAGAGAAGGGAAAATCCTCTGAGCGAGCTGGAATACACCACCACCAAAAATAACTCATTCCTAAAATATTCTGCATGGTCAAATTTTCAATTCAGTTCAACCAACATGAACGAATGTTCAGTTAAACCAATATGAACAAATGTTGTTTACAGAGCAGGGACAGATACGAGAATAAGACAAGATCCTTCTGTTCAAGGAATTATGGTTCCTCCATACAAAAGAACACTATATAGCTTTGGCAGGGGGTAGAGAAAGTTCTTGGAATACTCTACTATATATTTTTAAGTGATAAAAGAAACGTTCAGAATAATGTATAGCACATTATCATGAGGGGGAGGGTGCAATGAGGAAATATACACAAAATGGTAAAATGCCTATTGTCTCAAGGCAAAAGGCACTGGGAGGGCTCAAAACCAGAATCAGGAAGCAACTTTTCACTATACGACTGTTTTGTACCTTATGAATATTGAGCCATATACATGTACTGTCACCTAAGTTTGTTGTTTTTTTTTAAAGCAAGTTCTCTATCCCCAAGAAACCTATAATCTAGTAGCTTACCCAGGCTTCAAAAAACTGAAGGGCTAAAACACTAAAAAAAAAAAAAAAAAAAAAATTTTTTTTAAAAAGGGCACCTGAGTGGCTCAGTCGGTTAAGTATCCGACTTCAGCTCAGGTCATGATCTCACGGTTGGTGGGTTCGAGCCACATGTCAGGCTCAGAGCCTGGAGCCTGCTTTGGATTCTGTGTCTCCCTCTCTCTGTCTCTGCCCCTCCCCTGCTCACGCTCTGTCTCTCAAAAATACATAAGCATTAAAAAAAATTTTTTTTAAACTGAAGGGCTAGACAACTTATATTTAACTAGTTAACTTATATTTAACTAGTTAACTAGGGCTCTTTAACATATTTTATTCTTACTAAAAACCTCACTCTCTACTATTTGAAATCTCAATTAATGAATTGATTTCAAAAAAACTCAAAGTTGAACTGTTACAGAAAGTGCAATGATCCTTACCATGACCTCATATTAACTTTTGAAAAAAAAAATGCTTGCATAAAGATGTACACTTTTCAAGAATAAAAACATCTTACTGGATAATCCAGCAAAGATTGGTTGAAAACCTCCCAGGAAAGCTACAGAATGGTCTTCTGTACCATATGGGAGGCAAGGTCAGGTCACTTTGATAGTCCCTGAGGGGAGAATGCTGGTGACTTCCCAATATTTTTTCTTTCATTCTACCTTAGTAACAAAACTTGGTTTTCATTCTAGGACATTACCATACACACCTTACAAAACAAAACCAAACAAAAAAACTGTATCTCCCAACCTCCCTTGCAGTAAGGTGCAGCCATAAGACTTAAGTTCTAGCCAGTGAAATATTAGTAGAAATGTTATAGGAGACTTCCTCAAAGTCTTCTTAAGCAGAGGAGGAATCATGGGTGGAGCTGTAGCAACCATCTGGGCCACATCCTACAGACAGAAAAGCAAAGAGCAGTAAGGATCCTGGGTCTGTGATAACCACGGAGAACCACATCAGCTCTGGACTACCTACTTTCAGATTTCTTTTTCCTGAAACACAATAAAAACTCACTCTCGTTTTAGCCGCTTGGTGGGGGAAGAGGGAGGTTCTATTGTATGCAGCTGAATTTAATCCTAAGTGAGCCTTTCCATAGTAAATTATTTTACTGTAATTTACAAACCAAAATGACAGAAATTTGATACGACAGAAACCAAAATGATAGAAATACAGTATGAGCGTAGCAGCTCCCGAATTCCAATATGAAGAAAGTCAAGTGTGTGTGTGTGTGTGTGTGTGTGTGTGTGTGTATACACATATATATGTGTATATATATATACTATATATGTATATATATACCTATATATACTATACTATATATATATATATATACACACATATATACTACATACATATATATATACACCTTCATTTTCACCACGTGAAAAAAGCGGGTAATAATGCCTACATCACAGGGATGCTGTCAGACTCAAATAAAATAGACTGTGCTAACTAGTCTGTAAACAGAGCGTTATATTCATCATTACTATTGCAATTACCACTACACTAGCTGACTGGTTAAGTGTCAGTCACAAAACAAAAAGTATATGAAAGCAATTAAAACAGAAACCTGGGTTTCAAGCCCAAGGAACTCTGTGACCCTGTCAAACCTCCTTCACTAACTTTCTTATCTCTTTTACTTTGCAGAAAATACTAGATCAGCAACCTCAGTTTCCTTTTCTAAAGTGGGGGGGGGGGGGTGGGGCGTGGCAGGAGTTGAGTGGTTATAAGGGGAAAAAAAGAGTAACGGTGGTAAAAGGTTGAAAGCAGTTAGGGAATATGACACATTTGAAATATATAACCCTGTTTTAGCGTTTCACAAACTGTCCGGAGGTAGTCCAGCCATTTTTAAAATGATGCCAGCAATGGTTTACTTCTACAATTTATTCACTCAAAAGAAAAGACTAAATACATGCATACAGCTTCCACAGAGTATGTAGCAACTTATCATTAAAGGTGGGATGCAGTATGAGAGAAGTAAGGGGAGGTGCCCTGATACCAAAAAGGATTTTTTTTTTTTTAAACCTGTGCACTCAGGCACAGGCAGTCTATTTAAAACAAAAATGGCTTCATCTCTTCCGTTTTTACACTTAAGAATGATTTAACTTCTCCAAAATGTGTCTTGAAGTCTGAAAAAAAGCAAATGAATTCACTTGTTGAAGCCATCAACGCGCCCGTGAAACCGCTTCTGGGGGCTACTTTAATCCACGGAGACACTGTACCGGAGTCATGTCGCACTGCGTTGTTCAACTCATTCTGTTTTGAAATGTATTCCATGGTCATGTAACTCCGAGACACGTGCTTGAAGCGATTTTACTCTTTGCCAGACTTCCGCTTTTCAGAATCTTCTAAGAGGAGACCGAAATTAAGAGATGCTTTTTACTAAGTTTCAAAGATACCCACGGGCAGCAAACGAGCCATCCAGGGGTGTCACAGATGAGGCGACAGGCAGACAGATGCCAAGAATCTGCGGCACGTTTTAAAGGGCTACAGTCAGGATAACAGGAGTGTGAGAGACAAAGTCAGACATCTTGAAGGTTTTTGTTCCCAGAAGGGCTACCAGAGGCACTGCCCTTTTATGTACCCTTCTCCATGAATGGCCATATCCAAGCAGCTTTAATTAAGCAGCATGGTCTCTGGGGAATTGGAACTAGTCTACCTTTCCTGTTGGAGACACTTCATTTTAATGGCTGTTTGTGAGTCTGATGTATGACTGAGGGCTTGCCGGTCTTCTGAGCCAGCAGGAAGAATAAAAACACCGAAACAACATGATCTCCTGAGAAGGTAATCTGTCTAATGCTAGAGTGAACCAGACCATTCCATCCCAGATCTAAGCGATGTCTTCCATATCAAAGTTCTCCCAAAAGATAGTACATCCCAAACCCTATAAACTTATTTTCAGGCCATGACTACGCTGTTAATAACATACATGAGTTCAGTGGGACTTACTTTAATCATTTCTGAAACACAGTTTATTTTTAGTAAATATAAAAGTCCCCCACATGGGAAGCTACAACCATGCCAAAAATTTTCTATGAGGAGATAAAGTCCTATTTATAGACCTATCAGTTGCTCCTTGCTTAGGCTGTAACATAGTTTCCACTTTAAGCCTGATATGACCTCCCCTGACTTCTCTCCTCTCTAATGTTCTTTTCATCCTGAAGTTTCTCACATTTATCTTCACCTCCACAGGGCACTTAAGTTAAGCTACCATGGGGTTGGGGGGAGGGGGAAGGGAGAAGGAAAGAATCTCCTCTCCCTAAGCCTTCTCCCAGTGGAGGGGTTTAGGTGGGTTTCAGGAACCTAAAACGAGGAAGAAAGGAGTTCTTCATCCGGTGAGCTGTTTGCGAGAGAACCTAATAAATACTTAGTCCACAAGAACACTGCCACACAAGCGAGCCACGCTCCTGACAAGTGGGCCCACAGAGGTCTTCATCTGTGTATGACTTGGCTTCAAGTTTTCCATCTTTTACAAAGCCAGCAAGAATAAATGTCAAGGTTTCCAATATGGAGGATGTTGTACCACAGCTAACCAGGGAACCAAACGATAAATGCAAGAGATTTATTAACTTTCTCCTAAAGACTGTCTCCTTCAGGGCCCAAGCTGCTGTTGATGTTGCTTCACATCAGCTGCCTGCATCTACACATCCCCACTTAAAATGCTAACTGCCGGACCTCCATCAACGATTTCAGAAGGGTAAGCGCCTTACCCTCATCCAGTGAGCCATGTTCATGGTCTCCTTTCCCTAGCAGTGGCAGGAGCCATACCCCCTCTCACCCTGCCCCTGCCCCTGCCCCACCCCACACCCTGGACGAGACTGTAAATAAACCCTGTCTTTACTGCTCTGGCAAACCCTCACCCCTTTGATCTCTGAACCCCAGTAAAATCTGTTGTCCCTGGTTCACTTTTTTTTTTTTTTTACAACCTTAAGTATATAACTGCCTTTTGTTAATTTTATGTCTATGGGTCTTATATCCTGAACGAGACTGCAAGTTCGATTATGAGCTCCTCAAGGGCAAAAGCCGTGTCTTATTCATCTCAGGATCATCCGCGTCATGCCAGGCGGCTGGCACGGAACAGGCACACGGTACTCATTGCTGAAATATTTGTTAGGCTGATCCGGATGGCAGGGGCCACAGAGTAAAGTATACTTCTCTTATGTGAATCTCACTGCACACAACTTAGGAAGGGCCAACCTGACTGCAGTGGCACTGGATCGCAAGCAATTCCTGAAAGGAGGGAGAAGAACACGGCCATGAAGGTGACACCCAGGCACCTCCCACTGGGGGATCTCATCCCCATTCGCACGCGTTCAAAGACATGGTGAACACAGGATACGCCGAATGACAGGGCAAATGACAGTATTTCCTCACTCCAAGGAAATTCAACCTGCTTTTTCCATCTACCTGTTTATCACTCATCTTCTCATGCCCACCTCTTCCTGCCCCCCCACACCAATTCACAGTGAAATCCCCAACTCTCCAGGATCTCCAGGAAAAAGCTCGTGATTTAGCATTTTCACTTATAACAAGAACGGATGGATTTAAATTTCAGTAAAAATAACTCAAAATAAACATCAGTTAAAAATTCCCTGATTGTAAAAGTTGGCAAAGACCAAGAAATGCTCCTCTTAAAAAGCCGTTTTCCACTCTGCCCTTTATCACGTAAAATGGTACTTCCCTTTTTAACAGAAGACATACGGATTTTCTGGGGTGAGCTGAGGCGTGGACATGGATGATTAAATGAACTCTCAAGCTCATTTTTCGGAGGCAGCATGATACTAAAGAAAGAACTTGGGTTCGTAAGTAGAATCAAATTGCCAAATCACCACTCAGGAGCTATGACCTTGAGCAAGGACTCTAACCTAACCTCTCTCAACCTCTATTTCTTCATCTGTAAATGCAGGGCTATTTATTATGAAAATCAGAAATAACGTACGTAAAACATCTAGTAGGTTAGTGCCTGGCTAAATAAATTACAATTGTTAATAGATGTGCTTATTGTCATTTTTTTTTCTCAGCCCACAATAAAAGACAGAAAATGGAAAGGACTCCTTGACAAATCTGACATTTTAGGGCCACTGTTATCATTTCTTTTAAATTGGTACCAACAAAGGGGCGCCTGGGTGACTCAGTTGGTTGGGCAACCGACTTCGGCTCAGGTCATGATCTTGCAGTTTGTGAGTTCGAGCCCCGCGTCAAGCTCTGTGCTGATGACTCAGAGCCTGGAGCCTAGTTGGGGTTCTGTGTCTCCCCCTCTCTCTACCCCTCCCCTGCTCACGCTGTGTTCTCTGTCTCTCAACAATAAATAAACGTTAAAAACAAATTAAATTCGTACCAACATAACATCAGTAAGAACTCACCTAAAGAGAGCTATTTTCTCTGTGAATTTCAAAGTAAAATCTGCAGGAAGGGAAACACAAAGTGTTCCGTTGGGCAAGATGACCCTATTAGAGCCCATGACTAGGGGAATTTATAGGTGGTATCATGAAAAACAAAACTCTTCACAGGGGGGGAGCTTCCAACAAGGGAGGATAGATGTCAGATTTCCGGGTAGGGGTAAACCCAATACTGCAGTATCTATGTCATAGAAAAGCTTCGAGTAAAGGAATTTGCTTTGTTTTGTTTTGTTTTAACTCTTCCAAATTCCACCCTCCCTTAAATCAGCCATACTGTACTTATCTGACAATAGCAAACAGAAAAGGAAATACCTGCCCTACATGAGGTAAGGGGGATGCTCAGAAAGTGGGAGATGATGGCCAGATAGGATTAGAACGTTTCTATGTACGAAAGGGGAAAACTGATGGCTGAATCATCTTCTTCTGTGGCTTTCAGGAGATGGCAGGATCATCTAAGTCACTCACCTTCTCTAGAGACACGACTGTGAACCGGAAGATAGCAGTGTTTGGTCTTCTACAGGGCAGGGCTAAAAGCCACTAAGGAGTTAAAGCTTCCAGAGCATGAGAATAAAAATGCTGGAAGGAATTCTCAGGCTTTTTTAGCCAGCCCAGTGGAACGGAAGAAAGCCTGGGCATTGGAGCCAGATGGGCCTTCCTAACTTTGACCTTGGGCAAGTCGGACAGCCTCCCTAACCTCCTCTCTTCTCCTCTCTAAAATCGGATGAATGGCGTGTGCCCTGCAGAAGGCAAACTGTAGAAAGCAAACTGCTTCACAAGAAGCACGCAATACAGGTTGTTTGTCCTCAAACCTCAGGCTAGCCATATGCAAAACACCGGCGGCTGGCATATGTCACAAATGTCCGTCCTCTCCCTTTCCTTTCCGTCTAACTTAGCAGAAAGGGACTCAAGTCCAAGTAGGGAAAGGAACTTTCCCAAGGTTACACGGCTGGTTACTGGCAGAACTAAGGCTTAAAATCAGCTTTTGCAAGCTGGATGCATCGCACCTTGCCTCGTTAGGAACATTCCCATGGGGACACAGCAAGCTTGGCTTAACGTTAAATGGGCTCAGAGGGTCGACGTGAACTAGAGAACCAGCTAACTGCAAGGTCAGCAGCTCCCTATGGTTTAGACACCCAAGAGTTAAGCCCTCGGCCAGGGCCAAGGCTCCAGAGAGCCTGGGCTGGGCAGACTCCTATGGGAGGAGGCCAGAGAGGCACTGAAATCCACTCCTTGCTGTGATTGGTCGGCTCCCAAAGGGGTGGGGAAGAGGAAAGGGGGAGGAATGTCACCCGATCCCCACGGGGAAATGAGAGCGGGAGCATCTGCTCAGGTTTTCAACTAAATCTGTAAAATATTTCTGAACACTTGACCACCAAACTCAGAAGACTGTAACCTCTGACCTTCATGAACAAGACAGCGCTTGTTCTTTAATGACCAGATTCCTAGTAATACAATCTAGAGGAGCGAGCAAATGCAAAGAGGCAGTTCAATATCGCTCTGGCCCCAAATTAGGAAGGAACGCTTCTGCTCTAGGTGCTTGAAATCAACACCGCCACCATCCTGCCTGCCCCCTTGCCCTTACGGCGACAGGAACCAGCCTGTTGGCCTCTCTGCTACCATTTTTCTCAAAGTCTGCCATTCCGAAAACATGACAAGACTACACAACCTCATCCCTTCCCCTGAATTTCTCTCCATCCTCTTTAAGAGGAGGCCCTTCCTTTTTAAAAAGGGTATCTTATTGTGAGACGCAACCACTCCGTAATTATGTCAGCACACATGCGCAAGGCAGAGAGAAGGGAGGGTTGGGGGAGAGAGAAACCCAATACCTTGCCAAATCCATTGGGAAGTCTGCCCAAGTTATTAATCCAGGACGGGGCCACTTAACTGAATTGGTTGAGGCAATGCCCTTCAATCCTGGCTACGTTCTTTCCCCCAGGGGAGAGCACAGGAAGGGCCTATCTCCTCAAAATCTTATGACCCTTGGGGCGCCTGGGTGGCGAAGGTGGTTAAGCATCCGACTTCAGCCAGATCACGATCTCGCGGTCCGTGAGTTCGAGCCCCGCGTCAGGCTCTGGGCTGATGGCTCAGAGCCTGGAGCCTGTTTCGGATTCTGTGTCTCCCTCTCTCTCTGCCCCTCCCCCGTTCATGCTCTGTCTCTCTCTGTCCCAAAAATAAATAAACGTTGAAAAAAAAAATTAAAAAAAAAAATCTTATGACCCTGACAAGTCTTGATTCCACAGAAACTTCTCTCCCATTTCAAGGCAATACACAAAATACTTCAGCTCTGAGCAGAGAATCAGAGAGCCAACCCCTATCCCCAATATGCTATGGGGACTCCACAGGACTGGTCACTGAAAAGCCAATGAAAACCGCATTCCCTGTGTCATTACCTACAGCCACAACTCAACCACTCAATTTTAAGTCCCAGTAACTAACATGGGGGACGGGGACGTGCACCAAAGTAAAATCAAAGAGAAAGCCTCCCACTGAAGGATGGAAACGGGAGGCCCTTGAAGTCAGTCCAGGGACAAACGTGAGCCTGCCTCATTGAGGCCCCAGGAACCAGGCCAAGGCCCATCCAAAATAACCCGGAATGGCTAGGCAGACCCATCCTTCAGGAACTGCGTAGACTAGTAATGACCTGACCCAAAGGGTGAAGATTCCTCAACCTGGAGCCAAAGCAAATCAGCTTCAGGAAGTTGCAGAGGCTCCTTATGTCTCCCCTTTGTTTCTGCTCTACAATCCCAAAGCTAAACTTAATCCAAACTATGCTACGAATGCCCTTTGCTAGCACAGAGGTCTCATTTATAAATCCCAGGGAACAGAAGTGACTCAGCCCTCTTTTACAGGAATGTTCAGCAAATTAACTACTCAAGGAGGTTCTGCGTGGTTATTAAAAACACAGGCTTCAGTGTCAGGCAGGCCTGGGTTTAAATACCTGTTCCACTACTTTCCAGCTCTGTGGAGCTCTCCTAAATCTCTCCAAAGCTCGGTTTCTTTATCTGTCAAATATGGCTTCCACGCCTACCTCAAAGGGAAGGCTGCTGAGAATGATGGGGAACTGAGGGGTGTGTGTGTGTGTGTGTGTGTGTGCATGTACTTAGAACAGGAAGCATTCAATAAACAGTAGCTGTCACTATGAATTATTCTCGAGGACTATAACACAACTTGTCTGAAGAAAAAACACCGCCAGCTGACAAGTGTATTAGCATCCCTGCACCTTACCCCTCAGATCGGAGACTGGTGAACAGCAGGAAAAAGCCAAGGATTACTTCATGACCATCTACTGAGCAATGTGCTGGGTGCCAGGGGAAGAGAGTGAGGGAAGGCCGCACCCTCTCCCCGCGAAGGAGTTCACGCTGTGGGGAGGGCAGGACCAGGACGGAAAGGACGTGATGAGGAGAAAGGGCAGGACCGCCCGGCTTGTGTTCCGCCGTGAAAGGGTTGCTTTTGAGTCTGATCCCAGCAGTGAGGGTCACGTTGAAGAAATCTATCGGGACCATGGAGGCCGGCGGGGCACTGGAAAACGGGGTGCATTCTGGAGCTCTGTGCGCCAAGAGTGAGGGGACGGGGAGTGGGGCCATGCGCTGGGGGAGAAGTAGCGTGGTCTTTTCTCTTCACGCTACACCAGGAACGAATTGCATCGAGCGGGGAGCAGCCATGAGCACACAATTTCAGACAGGCACCGCAAGATCACTGCTTGTAGCGCTGATGCAGCGGCACATACATTTTTTAGCAAAGAGGCACGGGGCGCTCGAAGAATGACACTCTTTTAATCGAAAACATGAATTCTCACTGAAAACCAAGCACTGGGGAAGGCCAGAAGGGGCTGGGTTCCATCAGCCAGTGGCACCAAACCCAGAAACCAGTGCTCTGGCTCCCTCCCCGCTTACAAATTTTCATCCTCACGAGCCCAGTCTGTCAAACCGGCACACACACACCCCAAAGCCCGCGCTGCTGATGGACTGGAGCAGGGCTAGGCCACTCCTTAGTCACGACAGCACACATCCATCAGGAGACAGAGCACACTTGGGGAAACGCACTGAACTGGCAACGAAGGCTCCAGCCCAGAGACCCAGCTCTGCCACTAGCAAGAGCTCTAAGAACATAGACTACAGCTTTGGGTAGCCCTCTGACCTAGACTCGGTTTTCCCATCCACAGAACCAGGGCGACGGGACGACATCCAGCCCTCACATTCAAGGGGGCCCCGAGGGCCAAGCAGATGCCCCCACCCGCATTCCTGTCTCGGCATTGTGGCAGACGTGCCACCGAAGAGCCGGGACACTGCGACACGCGATTACAATTCATTCTCTCGACTAGACTGAAAGTTCAGGCCCAGCAGAAAGTCGGCCACAACCGTTCTGGAACACAAACTAGAAGGTGTGGGGACTTGCAGTCCTGGTCCAGATTGTTCATTTTATGAAGGTCAGGACTCTCTGTCCCTTGGACATTAAACCAGGAAAGAGAGCAAAAGAAAGCAACGGGGCAACAGTCAAGTCACCTGGCACCTGGAAGGGCACATCGTTTGCTTGCAAGAGGAGCCCTCCAAACGGGACGCTCAGAAGGACAAATAGGAAGGGGCAGTTGCTAGTATTTCTGGCCAACAGATCAGGGCCTGAAAGATGGGTGTTCTCTCCACTGAACAACTCGTATGGTCAGAAATAATCTTGTTGCCAGCACGCAACAAACCGGCAGCTCTTTAGAGAGGGCTCTCTGGGGACCCAGGGCTGCGGCAACCAAGGGAAATGTACCCAGATCAGATCAGCGACGGCCGCTCCGGTTCCACGGGAGGTATTGTGGGGAACAGCGGCACCGGCCAACACACAGGATTTACACAATGAGCTCCCTGAATGCCGCACGTGTCCAGGTCAGACGAGCCGCTGCTCTGCCACGAACAACCCGGGAGGCAGATGCCACGCATCCTATCTCCCCACGCCTTTCGCTGCCGCTCCTCAAGAGAGCCTGGGAGGGTGGTTTTTCGCGGCAGTTGCCCATTCTCTCCATTTTAAATCCGGAGGAAGAAGTCTTATTTTTTGTCCCCTCCTCTTTACCTTTCCCTTCCCAACATAAACACGCGAAGAAGATGTAGTCTGTCCACACAATGGAATATTACTTAACAACAGAAAAGAACGAGGTACTGATGCATGCCACATCGTGGAGGAACCCTGGAAACATGACAAAGGAAAGAAGCCAGACACAATCGGATCACATTATAAGGGATCCATTTTATATGGAACATCCAGAAAAGGCACATCTGTAGAGACAGACAGTAGAGACGAGTGGTTGCCTAGGGCTGGGGGGGGGGGGGGAGGAGGGGGGCGCGGTAAGGGGGATAGAGGGATTGGACATGATGGCTTAGGGGTACACAGCTTCTTTTCAGAGTGATGACAGTGCTCTAAGATTGACCTCGGTGATGGCTGCACAACTCTGTGAACGTAACTAAAATGCCACCGAACTGCACACTTGAAATGGATGAATTGCATAGTATCAAATTATATGCAATAAAGCTGTTCTCAAACGCCTCAAAAGAATCACCACCTCCTTTAGGAAGGGAACCATAACGAGGGAGGTTTAACTCTCTGGCCGCCCTTGTTTCCAAACGCCAGCCCTGGAGGCTTCCTATCAACTGCTCCTTTTGCACAGGCTGACGCCTTTCCCAAGGTAACTGGGCTCGATGGCAGCTCTGCTTGGGGTCTTAAAGTCCACCCCCGCTCTGTCTGGACTTTAGCGTCCTGCCTTCCACATGTAGCTTCCCTGTCCCTGAAAAGGTAGTAAACCTCCCCCACCCCTCCCAGCACACACCGCACACCGCACCCCCCCACCCCCCCACCCCCTCAGGGGCAGCCGTGGCTCACGAATGACCTGTAACACCACGAAAAGGAATGAAGATAAATGATAACGTGGAAGCAGAGGTTTGGGAATTGCAACAAATCTGGGCTCTGATCAAAGTGCATGACCACGTGACTCTGCCTCACTCTCAGTTTCCACTTCTGCAAAATGGAGAAACACTACCTAATGCATTTAATGCACGCGGTGGTGATAAAAGTTAAATGGGAAAATCTATGTAAATGATTCATATGATGCCTGGCTCACAGAAGGTACTCAATAAATAATAACTGTTATTTATAGAAGTCTTACGCCCAGTTTTTTCATGCTGTCCTCCAGCAGGTCAGCCTCTCTATCAAAAAGGCGGCAAAAAAGGTAGGCCTTTGGTGCCATCAAATTGTTTCTCATCTTTCTCACTTTTCTAACCCATCTCACGCAAGATCCCTAGTCCATTCCTAATCCTTCTGAATTTTTTACTTCAATTTTTTTCCCCTTTTTTTTGGACTCACTTTAACTTCAAACCTCAGGCTCAGTATTGCCCCTTCAGCTCTATGCTCTCTCCTCAGCCATAATTTGTACTTACTGCCTTCCTTGTAATATGGTAAGCCACTCTCAGCACAGCACCCGGTATCCCACTCCTCCTAAAAGCCTAACTACCACAGCATCAAAACAACTTCAGATGAACTTCAGAAAAAATTAGGATGGAAACTTATAACGGAACCCTAGGCAGCCATGAAAAATGTTGCTATAAAAATAGCTAATGGCAGGGTTGCCTGGGTGGCTCAGTCAGTTAAGCATCCAATGCTTGATTTCGCCTCAGGTCATGATCTCACGGTTCATGAGTTCGAGCCCCGTGTCAGCCTCCATGTTGATCGTACAGAACCTGCTTAGGATTCTCTCTCTCTCTCTGACCCCTACCCCCCAAAATAAATAAATAAACTTAAAAAATAGCTACTGGCATGCAAAGATATTTACAATAGAGTGGGAAGGAGCTGGAAGCATCCTATAAAGTCTGTACAGCATGATGACATTTTGTAAGGAAGTTTACAATGTGTGTAGATGCAAATACAGCTGCACAGAAACCAGAGTAGACCAACAAACAATGAAAAGATAAAGTTACATACATTAAGACGATTTTTATTTTATTCTTTTGGCCTACTGGATCTTCTCAATTTTCCTTGACAAATGTATATTACTTTTAAGAAAAAGATTTTAGGATTTTTTTTTTTTTTTAATGAATTTAAACAATACAGTGTCTCTTCACTGTTTTCTTTGCAGACACGGTAGCATGGCTCTGGTCAGACCAGGACTCACATCCCTAATCTACCACTTATTGTATATACGAAACCTTTAGCCTTGGTGTTCTTATGTGGAAAATGGCGATGATGAAGAACACTCTAGCAGTCTTCAGGAAGTCTCAGGCCGTGGTTCTCAGCTTAAGCGTGCATCAGAGACACCTGGAGAGCCTGTTGAACCAGAAGGCTGGGTCCCCTCCCCAGACTTTCCACTTTGGTAGGTCTGAGGGAGGGGGCAGACCACGAATCTGAGGAAGTTCCCAGGTGATGCTGATGCTGCTGGTCTGGAAAACCACAGGACAAAGTCTCCTTTCAATATGCCACACAGATCCTGAGTGCTCCTTCAGGACTATCTGTTCCCCAGAGATCGAATTACATCAGAACCTGAGACTGCACATCCACCCAAAAGCCCACACGTTTACAACTTGAGTGAATTCACTCCAAGACACGGAAGGAACTGGTTTTCCACTTAAGGCGAAAACAAATAATAATTATTATGACTGCATGTAAAATACCTGACTTTAGCACGGGACAAACGTCTGAGACTGTGGGCACGGATAAAACACGCTGCGAGAAACAGACGCACGGTGAGTCCACTGCAAGCTGCCCCGTGCCTGCCTGGGGAGCAGAGCAGAGCCTAGCCTGGGTCACAAAGCACTTGCTTTGCTCTGGGTGCCCTCTGTTGACAAAAACAGACATAGCCACTTGCTCTGCTGCTCTGTCCCTTTTTTCCTCCCACCCCAGGAGAGCCAAGAGTCCTTCAAGTGTGACTCAGGTTCGGAGGGGAAAAGGTTTCCAGTTATGAATTTTTTCCTAAGCCCCTACATGGTCAGGATATTCTTCTTCCGATGTCCCCAGTCCCCCTCACTTGGCATTTGCAGCTTATCTCCAAACAGGTTAACTAGCTCAGGACGGCAGGACAGGAAGTGATGGTAATGTAGGTGGAATTTAAATGACGGTTGCCTTTCACTTCAGAAATGGCTAGCATTAGCACAGCGGGAATAAACTGCTTTGGTAAATACTCCCTGATACAATGTGAAACCCCGCACAATGTGTAATAATTTTAAAAATATATATACTGGCTGTTGAAGTTTCTATACATGAAAACTGTCTAGTAGCACCTTCCAGACAACTAAAAGTAGAATGAGGGGCGGCTGGGTGGCTCAGTCAGTTAAGCATCCAACTTCGGCTCAGGTCATGATCTCACAGTTCGTGGGTTCGAGCCCCACTTCGGGCTCTGTGCTGACAGCTCAGAGCCTGGAACCTGCTTCGGATTCTGTGTCTCCCTCTCTCTCTCCCCCTTGCCCCCTCACGTTCTGTCTCTCTCAAAAATAAATAAACATTAAAAAAAAGAAAAAAAAGGTAGAGTCAGAGCATGTCAGAGTAGGCCAAGAGCTCAGATATTATGGTCTCCAATTTCCTCATTTATACGGGGAAACTGAAGGCCCAAAGAAGTAAAGTAACATAGCCAAAGTCAAAGTTAGTGAAAAGCCAGTTTCCTGATTTCCTCATGACTCATGGTCTTCCCACTGTACTATGGTCTTTATTCAGAAACTTTTTCACGCAGGCATTACCAACAGGACGACACCTGCTTAATTTTAGCCACGTGGTAGAGGATAAAGAAAGTAGTGAGCATGGAACAATTCCTGACAGGAGTGGGAGAGGAAAAAAATCCTACCTTTTTCGACTGCAAAATTAAGCCTTTTCTGGTATCAATACTTCCTTACTAGCAATCAGTATTTTTTTTTTTTTAACGTTTATTTTATTTTTTGAGACAGAGAGAGACAGAGCATGAACGGGGGAGGGTCAGAGAGAGGGAGACACAGAATCCGAAACAGGCTCCAGGCTCTGAGCTATCAGCACAGAGCCCGACGCGGGGCTCGAACTCACGGACCGTGAGATCATGACCTGAGCCGAAGTCGGCCGCTTAACCGACTGAGCCACCCAGGCGCCCCACTAGCAATCAGTTTTAAATGAAAGTATTCCCACTGGGTCAAAAACTGCACTTACCATCAACAAGCAGTTGTCTAAATAAGGAGTCGGCAAGCTATGGTCCATGGGCCAAATCCAGCCTGTCACTCGTTTTTGTATAACCCGCATACAGACCATGACTTACGCGGTCTTTACATTTTTTAAATGGCGGGGGACAAACAAATCAGAAGCAGCGTATTTCAGGACGTGGAAATTATATGAAATTCAGAGCCCACAAATAAAGTTTTATTAGAACACGGCCCCATTCGTTCATTTACATGCTATCTATGGCCGCACACAAGCTACAGCAACAGAGCTGAATGGCTGCAACAGGGGCCCCAAAACCCACAACATTTGCTCTCGGATCCTTCGCAAAACCTGTGTGTCCACCCTTGTTCTGAAGTACTGATGAATGTCGTCACCGGGTCGAGGACGAAGGCCTGCGCTGTCAGTTCCTGGGGGCCCGGCCTCAGGGACGAGCTCCCCACCCCCTCTGGCAGGCGCCCCACACAGGGTGAGTGCTGATACTCCCTGACACCTAGAGCTCTCCTCCAGAGACGCCGAGGGGGCCCCGGGCCAGGCTCCAGCATGGTTTTTAGTTAATATTTGTCAGCAATCCTACCCATGTTACAAATGAGGACCCAAGCCTGAGAGAGATGAAACGGCAGGCACAAACTGAAACTGTGAGCCCAGATCTGCCGGACGCTAAGGTTCGTTGATTATTCCCCAGTGGTTTTCAAACCGGGTTCCAGCCAGCCGAAGGGCCTCGGGGTCAGAGGAAGCCCAGAGGGCGGGGCTCCACGTCCTCCAAATCTTTTCTAGGAGGACCACGCCACTTACATTTTTCCCGTATCATGTCCACGTACTTCAGATGAAAAAGACTTTGCGGCTACAAAGTTCAGTCTGAAGGTCAGCGCACCTCTTCCAAACAAAAGCTATGCTCTTCTCTCTCCGCCACTTATTACCACCTTTGGCAAATCTCTCACGACGCCGGGCACCTTAATTCCCTCATCTGCCAATGGAGATTAAGATCCGGCCTCCTCCCCCCCGCCCCCATCCCCACACGTCCAAGATCAAATGAAAATGGACAGGAAAGTGATCTGTAAAGGATACAGGACTATAGAAATATAATACAAATTATCACCCCCTCAGTATAGGGCTGGGGAGGGGAACCAGTAGGGAAATAATACCATTTCTACTGACTAAAGAAAAATCAAACATGCAAGTAAAATGTGAAGAACAACAACAAAAACCCCCAAACATTCGATGAAAAGTAAATAAGGAAAAGACATGTTCTCAGTGGAAATAACATAAACTTTTCAATCTAACACATTTAGATTTAAAACCCAACTTTCCTCATTATCAGCTACAAAGCCTTGGACAATGATTTAAATCTCTTTGAGCCTTGGTTTCCTCACCTGCAAATGACAGGAATAAAATAAAACTTGCTAAATGCTTCATACAGGGCTTGACACACAGTCAAAGTTCGATTCATGTTAGCTCTCTCTTCCTGGGAACCCTCACTTGTTACTCTAAAATTAAGACACACCTGCTAGAATGAATGCATGGGCTCCCCATATCAGGAAGGAAGTAACAGAATTCAGGAACTCAAAGCATCTTTAGCTTAGATGATTCTATGATCCACCTGATACCACAAAGCTTCAAGAGGACAGGCTGAAAGTACTCTAAGGAACAATGAAAAATCCTAAGAATAAAAGATACACAAAGTTCTACTAATTCAATAAGGATGTTTATTGAGTGGTTTAAGAGCTCTGTATGGCTCCACAAAACGGCAGATTTACATTTAAGATCCACTTGACTAAAACCATTAAACTTGTAAGAGGCACTCTCCTGCTGAAGATCAGATATCTACCTTCTTGAGTATTAATTTTTTATATAGCTCTGGCAAGGCAAAGGTAAAAAGCCTAATGAAAGCCCGAACAAAGTTTTTTTTTAATCTTCCACAGGAAAAAGTCCCAACAGAGTAGTCTCTATAGTTCAAGAAGGCGAAAGTTTACTGTTTAATTTATCCCTTTACCAAATTCCTACTGAGTACTTACTTTGAGCAAAGTATTTGAGAATATCAAGAAGTAAGACAGGGGTGCCTGGGTGACTCGGTTAAGCGGGCAGCTCTTGATCTCAGCAGGTCATGATCTCAACAGTTCATGGAATCAAATCCCGTACCAGGCTCTGCACTGACAGCACAGAGCCTGTTTGGGATTCTCTTTCTCTCTCTCTCTCTCTCTGGCCCTCCCCTGCTCACTTGCTTGCTCGCTCTCTCTCTCAAAATAAATAATCAATTTAAAAAAAAAAGTGCTCTTCCCATAAGTGGCCTGAGGTGATCTCTGAAAATAGTTTGCTATTCGCTTGACCCGGAAAACTCGACAAAATCATGCAAATTAAGAGGTGCAAATCTCCGTGTTCACTTTAAGAACACCCATGAAGCTACCCAGGCCATCAAGGGTGTGCATATCCGAAAAGCCACCAAATACCTGAAAGACGTCACTTCGCAGAAGCAATACGTGCCATTCTGTCGCTACAGTGGTGGAGTTGGTAGGTGTGCCCAAGGCCAAACAGTGGGGCTGGACACAAGGTCGGTGGCCCAAAAAGACTGCTGAATTTCTATTGCACCTGCTTAAAAATGCAGAGAGTAATGCTGAACGTAAGGGTTTAGATGCAGAGTCTCTGGTCATTGAGCACATCCAGGTGAACAAAGTCCCCAAGATGAGGCAGAGAACTTGTAGGGCTCATGGGTGGATTAATCCGCCATACATGAGCTCTCCCTGCCACATTGAGATGATCCTTACAGAAAAAGAGCAGAGTGGTCCTAAACCAGAAGAGGAAGTTGCACAGAAGAAAAAGATATCCCAGAAGAAACAGAAGGGAAGGAAAGGGGTAAATTCTGCATAAAATAAATGCAAATAAAAGTAAATAAGTAAATAAATAAACGAATAATTTTTTAAAAAAGAAGTATGACAGGATCCTTATTCTCACAGAACATTACGGGTCATCATAAAATAATAGGCAGTGATAAAATGCTATTACAAAGTGGAAATAGCGTGCCTTGGGAGCTCAGAGGACATTAAGAATCTGTTCCCAAATAAGTGCATCACGCAAGACTTAAAGGAGGAGACAGCCTTTGAAGTGGGACTTAAATAGTGGTAAAGGGATGCATCTGGGTGGCTCAGTAGGTTTAGCGTCCAACTCTTGATTTCGGTTCAGGTCATGATCCCAGAGTCGTGGGATCAAGCCCTGAACTGGGCTCTGCACTGAGCGTGGAGCCTGCTTAAGATTCTCTTTCCCTCCCTCTCCCTTTCTCTCTCTCTCTCTGTCTCTCTCTCTTAATCTCTCTCTCAGGGCACCTGGGTGGCTCAGTCAGTTAAGCATCCACCTACTGACTTTGGCTCAGGTCATGATCTCACCTTCGTGAGTTCAAGCCCCCCACGGGACTCTGTGCTGATGGCACAGAGCCTGCTTGGGATTCTGTCTCCCTCTCTCTCTGCCCCTCCCCCCTTGCTATCTCTCTCTCAAAATAAATAAAAATAAATTTAAAAAAAAAATTCTCCGGGCGCCTGGGTGGCTCAGTCGGTTGAGCGGCCGACTTCGGCTCAGGTTATGATCTCACGGTCCATGAGTTCAAGCCCCGCGTCGGGCTCTGTGCTGACAGCTCAGAGCCTGGAGCCTGTTTCAGATTCTGTGTCTCCCTCTCTCTGCCCCTCCCCCGTTCATGCTCTCTCTCTGTCTCAAAAATAAATAAACGTTAAAAAAAAAATTAAAAAATAATAATAAATAAAAAAAATAAAATAAAAATTCTCTTTCTCCCTCTGCCCCTCTCTCCAACTCACGCACGTGTGCACTCACTCTCTTATAAAAATAACTTTTTTTAACTTAAAACATTAAAAAATAAAGGGTGGCAAAGGGTGGTATTTCAACACATTAAATGCCATAAGTAAAGAAATTGGAATTAAAACCCACATCTGATTTCAAAGCTACACTACCCCATCCCGTAGTGTGGCTAACACACAGAGTACCTTACCCAACATAGAAAGAAAAAGACTGGGGCCCAATCACGGTATTCACTTAACAGTATCCCCTGAAGAGTTCTCAACAGATAAAAGCTAAACAGAATAATGCTACCCAGTGAGATGAGAGCTGTGCCTTTGTTTAAGTGTATGATTACCCAGAATTTACTGAAATTTTCTGGTGGCACAAAATTTTCTAACACAAAGATCTTAATTCCCCCGCCTTTCTAAATCAACCCTAAATCAGCTCAGCATAATGGCATAAGCTGATGCTATCAAGAAAATAAAAATATTTAATCTATAACTGAAATACATAACCATACTGGCCACCAACTATGGGGGCTTTTGCTTTATCTTAAATGTAACTAGTTGGTTTCATTCTAAACCATCCGCCACGGGTTGTCTGTTGAAGAATGAAGGGTTGAGGAGCTCTACCATGTTTCTTCTTTTTTTTTTTTTTAATTTTTTCAAATGTTTTATTTATTTTCGAGACAGAGACAGAGCATGAGCAGGGGAGGGGCAGAGAGAGAGGGAGACACAGAATCCAAAGCAGGCTCCAGGCTCTGAGCTGTCAGCACAGAGCCTGACGCGGGCCTTGAACTCACGAACCGCGAGATCATGACCTGAGCCGAAGTCGGTTGCCTAACCGACTGACCCACCCAGGCACCCCAATGTTTCTTAAAAGTAACTCACAAAATGGTAGCCAACTCTGGCTGTGAGACTATCTGCTGCTTATGCTTACTAACTACTTGGCTGCTCTAAACAACCCTAAAGAGACGAATTACCTGATTTTGAAAACCACTAACAAAGGAATTTATAAATAGTTCCAGTGATTCATAATCCTTCATTCTTTTTGAAGGCCATATTAAACTTCTCATTACAACACAGATCAATTGCCTACATACAAAGTATTAGGCCAATCTACTGGAAAGCCAAGCAGAGAAGTTATAATCCCTCCATCTGCAAAATAATAAGGATCTGGGTCAAGAGATCCAAACTGTTCTGGCAGCCTAAAATCACGGCAAGCTCAAAATGAGTCCAAATAGGCAAACCATGACTGCCAGGAGGTGACAAAGAAACCATGTACAGAAGAGGGGTGAGAAGACAAGCCAGCCATCATTTCCCTGCTCCCTGCTCACATCACTCATCCATCCACAGATCCAGAGCAGTATGGCTGGACTCAGAGGTAGGAAGTTACGTGATGAAAAGCCCCACTATTTCCACAAGGAAGCAGGATATGCCAACAACCACAAAATCAGACCCAGCAGAGCCCAGGGATGAGAAAAGACTTTCTAGCCTACGTGGAAAACAGAAGGTATAGGCAGTGAAACATCACATCAACCAGTAAGTCGCTCTTGACCTATGAAATTTTTAAAAATGTAACGCTTACAAAAGTAAGTACTACCCTCCTCACTTCCACTGATGAGGACACTGAGCCTTGGAGAAGTTAAATACTTTGCTCAGTCTTCACCAAACTTCCCAAACTCCCTTGATTCGAAACTTACAGAAATGCTCAGGCAGATGGCGTGTTTGAGGAGCTCAAACGATTAGAGGCGATAAGAAAGGTTTCATACGTCCCAGTTAAATTATGAGCAGGGATCTTGAAGGATACTTAGGAGTCTAATGGGAACAGGAGAAATATTGCAAGTAAAAGGCACTAGGAAGAAATAAATATCCAGGACCGAGATGTGAAGGACTCTGAAGAGCCATGCAGCATGGAAGAGATACGTGCAAGGGGCAAAGAGCGAGCACGATGGCTGTAGAGAGCCGTGGACGTCGGCGCAGTCTGGCCAGATTCCGTTCCAGTCATGACGGTCTGAGAACGGACCCCCTCTTTCTACTGATGCCGCCAAGATCCATAATGAGTTAGGTAAACAAACTTACGCAGGCTTCACTCCCCTCACACAGGCGTATTATTCTTGGAAGTAAGGTAAAGCTAAGTTCCTGAGGTAGAAATTTCAAATCTACAGCCAGAATTCATTTTACATGGTGAATTAAAAAAAAAAAAAAAAAAAAAGGAGAGAGAAAGACTTAAATCAGAAACTGTAAGAACTAAATATTCCCTTATAAAAGCTTCCCTAAGGCCTCCTTCCCATAAAACTAATGAGAAAAATGATTTAATGACCCTATTACATGCCAGGAAATTTATGTATGTTATCTCTGATCCTGCAACAACCTTTCACAGTAGACACCAGTCCTATATTATAGATGAAGAAACTGAGGCTCACAGAAGGAAAAAAACCTGCCCAAAGTCACGGAGCCTGCAATGGCAGAGCTGATAGTTAAACCCAAAGCCAGGATGCAGTCTGCGCGTGCGTGTGTATGTCTATGTGTGTGTATCCAGGAATTTCCATGAACCAGCCTTATACAGACGCGACAGTGTCTTGGTTAAAGAAGGAAAAAAAAGGCCAACGAACATGGCCGATCCTTCAGCGTATCACGTCCCTCAGGACATGCAGAAAGCAGCATAACTGCTTGTCACTACACAAAGAGCTTTCTTGCCCAAACATGCCTGCCACCAAAAATCTGGAGAAGGCTATGTTAGCCAAACACAAAGCCACTGTAAACCTGCCAGTGCTCCTTGGAGCCATCACCAGGCCTGAACAAAGACAGTCAAATGCCTGTATCCACCGTCTCTTTCCTAAGAGAGCTACATAGAGTTTATCCAAATTTAGCAAATAAGGTTGAAAACATAGTTTTGCTTTACTGGGGGGGAGGGGAAAGAGTTGTCTTGCAAAATCTCACAAAGAACTTGTATCCAAAATATATAAAGAACTCTTACAACTTGTTAAGAGAATAAATGAACCAAATAAAAAGTAGGCAAGAGACTTGAACACATATCTCAACAAAGAAGACATACGAATGGCTAATAAGCAAACGAGAAGGTACCTCTACATCTTTCAGTATTAGGAAATACAAACCAAAACCACAATGAGCTACCAATGCATACTCAGTATAATCAAAAAGGTAGATAAAATCAAGCCACTTTGGAAAAGAGTGTAGTAGTTTCTTAAAGTGAAGCATGAGCTTACTTACCATAAAACCCAGCGACTCCACTCCTAGAAATGTGCCCAAGAGAAACTGAAACATACGTCCACACAAAGACTTCCATGCAAATGTTCATAACAGCATTATTCATAATCACCGAACTGAAAACAATCCAAATACCCATCACCTGGTAAATGGACTGACAAAATGCAGTCCATCCATACAAAACAATACTACTTAGCAACTAAAAGGAATGATATAGTGATACACACTACAACATGGGTGAACCTCAAAAACATTATGCTAAGTGACAGAAGTCGCACACAGAAGACCAGATAGGGGTGCCTGGGTGGCTCAGTCGGTTGAGCGTCCGACTTCAGCTCAGGTCATGATCAGCTCATGAGTTTGAGCCCCGCATCGGGCTCTGTGCTGACAGCTCGGAGCCTGGAGCCTGCTTCGGATTCTGTGTCTCCCCCTCTCTCTGCCCCTAAGCCACTCGCATCCTGTCTCTGTCAAAAATAAACATTAAAAAAAAATTTTTTAATAAACATTTAAAAAATTTTTTTTAATTTTTTTTTTCAACATTTATTTATTTTTTGGGACAGAGAGAGACAGAGCATGAACGGGGGAGGGGCAGAGAGAGAGGGAGACACAGAATCGGAAGCAGGTTCCAGGCTCTGAGCCATCAGCCCAGAGCCCGACGCGGGGCTCGAACTCACAGACCGCGAGATCGTAACCTGGCTGAAGTCGGACGCTCAACCGACTGCGCCACCCAGGCGCCCCTAAAATTTTTTTTAAATAAGATCATATATACATCATATGATTCCATGTACATGAAATGTCCAGAAAGGATAGAGTCAGAGAGCAGATCAGCGGTTGCCTGGGACTGAGGTGAGAGTGGGACTAACTGCAAAAAAAATTTAGGAAAATTTGGGGGCGGGGGGATATGGCAACATTCTATAACCATACTATGGCCGTGATGGCATAGCTCTACAAACTGTATAAGACCCCTGAATAAGTATATTTACATTGAATTACTTTTATGGTATGGAAATTATATCTCAATAGTATTTCCTAAGTTCTTACTCAATATATATTTTCTATACACACATATGTATATATTTGGTAACTCCAGGGGAAATGGAAAAGTATTTATGAAAGGGAATATAATCATGTTTTATGATTTGGCTATATTTAGTCACAATAGTGTAATTATTATGTAACCATAAATCGGGAATAAACACAGATTTTTCTAAATGACCTTATTAGAAGGAAGGAAACCATGTCTAAAAAACTGTTAATATCTCCTCTCCAACAGTAGGCAGCCAAAATATGGTGTCTAAACTTGGTAAATCAAGAAAGAGCAGAATAAGCATGTTATTTAGACACCTGGCAGTCAGCAGCAGACGAAGTGAAATGGTCTTTCCCAGAAGGAAAAAATCTTATGAACTACGTGCAGAATGAAATGATCTAAAATGCAAGAGTAAGTCTGAAGCTGATTACATGGTTCAAGAAAAATGCTAGAACACCAGATGCTGCAGCATTTCCCAGCCCTTCATCCACTAGAGGGTGTAAGGCAACATCGCAGAAGGCCCTAATCACCGATGGGCAACCTGATGTCAGATATTGGGGAGAAGCAACCATTTTATAATGTACCTCGCATGAAGGCTGACAGTGGGGTTCTGTACAACCTAGCAGAAAGGGAAAAAAAGCGACTTCGGATGTAACTGAAGAGCAAAGCAGAAGTATTTTTCATTAGAAGGGGGCCAGTAAGAAAATTATTATAGGTTGTGAGATACAGAAGGGGTATGAAACAATTTACTTCTAAACCAGTCGTTTTAACCCAGTCTCCAGCTGGGGCGGGGGTAGGGGGCCGGGGGAGTAAAATTTCTCATTCAACAAATAAGTCCTAGTTAGAACTGATATTAAAGACAGCAAATAATAAAGCCATTGCCTAGAGAGTTCTAAGGCTGTTTTGTTGCTCCTCCTAAAATTCAATTCTTCATAGCAGCCAGAATATTGTTTTTAAAAATGTATAATGAATCACGTCACTTCCCTGCCTAAAACCTTTCAAAATCGTCAACATCAAACAAGATAATTTTAATTTATGCATTCAACAAATATTTATTGATCTCCTCCTACATATCAGGCTCTGCTCTAAGCAAAGTCACAGCTTGCACAGCACATTTTAGTGGGAGAGATACACGATAAAGTATGCGCACTACATAATTTCAGATGATGGCGACAGATCTGAAGAAGGTCAGGTTGTATATCTGGATATCTTTAGGCGAGTATAGTCAGGAAAGACTTCCCCGAGGAGTAAATTTTGTACCTGTGACCTGAATGAAAAGACAGTGAGCATCTGGGCGAAGAGTACTGCGTGTCTGAAGGTAGAGGAGACAGTGGCTCCACACTGAAGCCGGAATCAAGCTTGTTCAAGAATGCCTGGCAAGGCCAAGGCCAAGTGTACATAAGAGAGCTTCGGGAGACGGAACCACAGAGGCAGGCAGTGGGCTCACGTAAGAACACTTCCTCTAGCCATACAGTGAGATGTCACTCAACCAAAAATGGAACGCAGTACTAACACACGCTACAACATGGATGAACCTTGAAAACATTATGCTCAGTGAAAGAAGCAAGTCACAAAAGACCAGATGTTATATGATTCCATTTCCGTGAAATATCCAGAACAGGCAAATCCACAGAGACCAAAAGCAGATGAGTGGTTACAGGGGGATGGAGCATAGGGAAGTGACTGCTAAAGTATATGGAGTTCTTTAAGGCTGCATTTTTTTTTTAATGTTTATTTATCTTTGAGAGAGGGGGAGAGAGAGAGAGAGAGAGAGAGAGAGAGAGAGAGAGCGAGCGAGCACACACAAGCAGGGGAGGGGCAGAGAGAGAGGGAGACACAGAATGCGCAGCAGGCTCCAGGCTCTGAGCTGTCAGCAGAGCCGGATGCAGGGCTTGAACTCATGAACCGCGAGATCACGAACTGAGCCGAAGTCGGACACTTAACCGACTGAGTCGCCCAGGTGCCCCTAAGGTTGCATTTTCAAGGACAACAATCATGAGAATTTTGTTTTTCAAAACTACAGATTGCAATCTATTAGCGGGCCCAGGAAATCAATTTTGCTCAATTGCTGGTCACAACCAATAATTTTTTTAATGGAATGGAAAAGAACGGAAAATGCTTACAGTACAGTAAGGGTAAGTACTATTTGGAAGACTAATTCTAAGTTACATTTGTGTGTCTGTGTGTGTGCGCGCGCATGCACGCACGTGCTGGGTCATGATGTAAAAAGTATTGCTTTACTAGTGGTTCCTGTCTTTAAGCTTAAAAGCAGCACCAAGCTAGAATTTGAACACTCTCCCCATGTCCTCTGTTCCAATTCTTCCCAAAGGAGGAAGAGCAACACCATTTCTTTGGCATGAAAACAAATGAGTATGACAGAAAATGTGTTTGCTATCATCCATGGCTCCCAAGAAATACCTAAAAGCCCTGAAAGTTCATTTATAAAAACCTCTACTAAAATAAAGTTCATCCCGGGGATAAAAGGAAGAAAAGGAAAAGTCATTAAATTCTTAAGAAAAAGTGGGGCGCCTGGGTGGCGCAGTCGGTTAAGCGTCCGACTTCAGCCAGGTCACGATCTCGAGGTCCGGGAGTTCGAGCCCCGCGTCAGGCTCTGGGCTGATGGCTCGGAGCCTGGAGCCTGTTTCCGATTCTGCGTCTCCCTCTCTCTCTGCCCCTCCCCCGTTCATGCTCTGTCTCTCTCTGTCCCAAAAATAAATAAACGTTGAAAAAAAAATTTAAATTCTTAAGAAAGAAAATGCTTTTGAAAAATAAATCCCCTAGGTCATTTTTAATCTATCCTCTAAATTAAAAGTATGGCTGCCATTCCCAATTGAAATCTCTAACGGTCAAAGTCACATCTTTGAACATCTCCTTTGATACTCCCCCTTTGTTTCTGTGAATCACCTGAACATGTCCATACAGTGGCTTTTCAACAGAATTTTAGAAAATCAAAGGAAAATAATTTTAGCAAGCCGCTGGCTAGCATTTTAAAAATAAGATAAAGAGCCTAACACCATAACATCAATTTTTTCTTTATATTTACAAAATACTATATAAATACAAAAAGACAAACTGTGGACCATAAGCTATTTTTAGCAAATAAGGAAGAAAACTTGACAGAAATAAGTTACTCAAGGGACCTCCAAGTCACATGAAGCCTTTTCATGAGGCTACATTCCCTAATGATGCCATAATATCTTGTCACACTAGCAAGAGAACATCCCCATTCAGAGAAGAGAAAACACTGACAGAAGAACACAAAAGGGAAACAAAAGACATGGAAGCTGAAAATCCAGGGTTCAAGTCCATTTCTGCCACCTCCCCTCTATGTGACACTGGGAAATCCATTTAATAATCTCTGCACCGGGGGTTGCCTGGGTGGCTCACTCAGTTAAGCTTCTGACTCTTGACCTTGGCTCAGGTCATGATCTCACGATTATGAGATCAAGCCCATGACGGGCTCCCCACTGAGCAGAGAGGCTGGTTTGGGATTCTCCCTCTCTTGGGCCACCTGGGTGGCTCAGTTGGTTAAGCGTCAGTCTTAGGCTCAGGTCATAATTTCACAGTTCACAGGTTCAAGCCACACCATGGGCTCTGCACTAACAATGCAGAGCCTGCTTGGGATCCTCTGTCTCCCTCTCTCTCTCTACCCCTCCCCCGCTCACATGCTTGGTCTCGCTCTCAAGACAAATAAACTTAAAAAAAAAAAAAAAAGGTACTCCCTCCCTCTGCCCTTCTCCCACACATGCACAAGCACATGCTGGCTCGCTCTCAAAAAGTAAAAATACAAAAAATAATTTTTAATCTCTCCACTGGTTTTCTTATCTGTAGAGATAATAAAACCCAACCTACCTAGCAGAGCTATTGTGAAGACCAAAACTCAGCAAACATGGAAGCACACTGTAAAGTACTTTACAACGTTAGTTTTTTTAACATTTTAATACTGTCACTTCCATACCCGACTCAACACCCAAACCCAACCAAGAGTCTGTTCCCTCTCTCACCTCAAAAGCGAATGACAAGGTTTCGCTCCTGCGCGGGCTGAATGTGAGGCAATGCACTGTGCCATAATCTCAAACCCCGATCACATCAGTTAAGAGGACATTTGCTAGGGGCGCCTGGGTGACTCAGTCGGATGAGCGCCTGACTTCGGCTCAGGTCACCATCTCGTGGTTGAGAGTTCGAGCCCGCATTGGGCCCTGTGCTGACAGCCTGGAGCCTGCTTCCGATTCTGTGTCTCCCTCTCTCTCTGCCCCTCCCCCAATGCTCTGTCTCGCTCTGTCTCAAAAATACATACAAACATTAGAAAAGAATTTTTTTTAAAAAGAGGACATTTGCCAGAGTTCTTAATTTTTTCTTAAGTTTATTTATTTTGAGAGAGAGAGAGAGAGAGAGAAAGACACAGAGCGAGCATACCAGTGGGGGAGGGACAGAGAGAGAGAGAGAGAGAGAGAGAGAGAGAGAGAGAGAGAATCCCAAGCAGGCCCTGAGCTGTCAGCACAGAGCCCGACACAGGGCTCGAGCTCACAAACCGTGGGATCATGACCTGAGCCGAGATCAAGAGTCGGACGCTAAGCCACCCGAGCCACCCAGGTGCCCCTATGGTTCTTGAATTACAGCTAAGGTGGCTACACACCTCATCCCAGTTTGCACGGGGCTATTTCAACATAAGCATCACTTTTCACTCTCGAGAGTGTTCCAGCTAGAATGACGACTTATACGGTCACCCTGATGTAGCAGACGTAAAGTTGTGGCACCAAGTGATGGCGAGGGGATGGACTCGGACTCGCACTGTGCTCTCCGGGAGCCCCCTGAGAGCCGTCCTAAATAAATGAACAATGTCAGCAAAAACAGTGAGCTTGCTGTGTAGAACTGAGGCCCTCTCTAATCAGATTGCTATTCCTAAGCCCCTCCTATCCATAAACCCTGGAGCTAACACACACAAGTATTCTCTCATTTAAAAATACCGCAAACCCACAAAATATTCCAGACCGAACCAATACTCAAAAAAGCATCTGCGCATATACCTGAACCACAAAGAAACAGCTACGAATCTAAACCACTGTATTGTATCATCAACCCAAACTGCACGGCTCAGATGAGACACTCAGTCCGACTTTCTGAGCTGGTTTTCACTTTGCAAATCTGGACAATGTTTGTCTCCTCCACTCCCACACGGAGCTCGTTAGCAAGCACAGTGAAGTGCTCGGGAGAGCTCTCTGAGCACAGCGGACTATCATCCCATAAAACTTGCTAACTGACTGGGAAAGAAGGCTGAGGGAACGGCACATAAGAAAGCACAACCTCTACGAGGTGGCGGGTGGTTTTTCCCCTCCTTCCCTCCACAGGTTTCCAATTCAAATGTGTTGGCAGGAGCTTACGTAACAGGATGAAAAGGACCACTGAACAGTGGTATACTGGTATACTTAGTGTTAAGGAGGCCAGGGGTAATAATCCTTAAGCAGGGATCATGGATTCCTAGATCTGTGGTTGAGCTCCAAGAGGCCTATGAAGCCCCCAGACGACAAACAAGGTACAGGCGTGAGCAGGTACTCGTGCACACGACCACATTCTTGCCTGTGTGTCAGTGATTCCCCAGCACAGAGGAAAGGGCCCTCACAAAGAGAAGAAAATTTCAGTTCTTTTGCAGCTACTACCTTGTACGGTTTCCTCGGAGAAGTCACTTTACCTCTGGGTACCTCAGTTTCCCACCTCTGTTTTATCTACTTCAAAAGGTGGCTGTGAGGACGAGGGGGGAAAACACGGATGACTGTGCTCTAGGAAGATCAGGATTGTAACTGTCTCTTTTTTTTTTTTTTTTTTTTTTTTTAATTTTTTTTTTCAACGTTTATTTATTTTTGGGACAGAGAGAGACAGAGCATGAACAGGGGAGGGGCAGAGAGAGAGGGAGACACAGAATCGGAAACAGGCTCCAGGCTCTGAGCCATCAGCCCAGAGCCCGACGCGGGGCTCAAACTCACGGACTGTGAGATCGTGACCTGGCTGAAGTCGGATGCTTAACCGACTGCGCCACCCAGGCGCCCCTGTAACTGTCTCTTTTAAAATCACCATGAGATGCTGATACAAATCCTGTCTGGGGACGATTCCTATCTGTTTAGAAAGGAACAGCAACAGAATAAGGAAGGCAAATAAAGACACATAGTTAAAATTCACCTTCACTTCCCCCCCGCCCCCAACCCCCATCCTGGATTTGCTGAGCCAGACCAGTCTGGGGAGATGTAAAGATCACAAGTGCGGTTTCTGCCCAGCTCAGGCCGCTCAGTGACCAGCGTTGCACACTGATACATGTCCCCCAAATCTCAGTGCACAAAGTGAGAGTTCACAAGGTTAGGCGCATTAATTAGCGGGACTCATTTGGATTCTGTATTCATCAAATACAACAAGCAGCCATTCAATATTTGCCTGTTTGCACTGCTCTAAGATCTCTAATTCAAAGATCCAGTCAGAGAACAAAATAAAGCCCAAGAAAATAAGCTAATATAAACCTGTCACCATCGGAATGTGCCTGAAAGTAAATTAGCAGCTTTAAACCTTGGCAAAAGGGTCTGCACAGGCCTACAGCAGAGACAGTATTGAGTGATAAATGCACAGGTTACAGAAGTGTGTCCCTACCGCAAGAGAAAGGAAAAATAAAGTAGTTCCAAGCAACAAGACTACTTCTACGCTTTAACAAATTCCTCTTAATTCCTTTTGCTTAGTTTTTTATTGATCTGTAATCCTCACAGGAAGAGCACAGCATTATACAGTACCTTTCAGATCCTTTTAAACTCAGTACGTCTATTCCCATGCTTTACTTCAATTAGTCTTACCTTCCTACATCTAAAATAAGCCGACATCCAGGGGTGCCTGGCTGGCTCAGTTGGTTGGGCGTCCGAGCCCAGGTCATGACCTCGCAGTTTGTGGGTTCGAGCCCCGCATCGGGCTCTGGGCTGACACCTTGGAGCCTGGAGCCTGCCTTGGGATTGTGTCTCCCTCTCTATCTCTGTGCCTTCCCTGCTTATGCTCTGTCTCTCTCTCTCAAAAATAAACATTAAAAAAAATAAGTCTATATCCAAAATAAGCAACATTTTATAAGTAAGTAAACATATGCGTTGATATGCAAGGGTAGACAGAGACTGACCATGATCCTTTGTATTTTAAGGGTCCTAGGTGAAAAGTACAGGATGAAACGGAACGTGTCACTACTTTTAAAGTAGCCCACAGGACTACAGTTCTCGACAGTGGCTGCAAAGCAGCATTGCCTGTAGGTATTTCTAAATAGGTGAACGACTAAATGCACTTTTAGACCCTGCTTACAGAGTCTCTGGGGGCTAGATCTCTAGGCAGTAGTACCTTCCCTGATATGTGACCAAGATCTAGAACTACTATCAAAGGGCATAAAGTTCACAGCTTGTTACAAGAGCTCCAGAGCAGACCCAAACCAGAAAGAAAAAATCCTCTGACTTTAGATTTGAGGGTCGGCTGGGGGGGCTCACTCGGCTGAACATCAGATTCATGATTTTGGCTCAGGTCATGATCCCAGGGACACAGGACTGAGCCCCACGGCAGGCTCTGCACTGAGCATGGAGCCTGCTGAAGATTCTTTCTCTGCCTCCCTCTGCCCCTCTCCCCCATTCGCGCACTCTCTCTCTCAAAATAATAAGAACAAAAAATAAAAAAAAATAAAAAAAAGACTTGAAGTAAACGACTGTTATCTTTTTCACAAAAGCTTCCCTAGGGAGAAACTTCGATCCCAACAGTGACGATCCCCCTGGGAGATAAACACAGAGATGAACACCACCTTCCCTCCCCGTGTTCCTCCCCACCCTAACTGGGGCCAGTCTGACACCAACCCAGCACCCAAAGTGCAAGAACGGGGCAAATACTCGGAATACTGAAGGCCACTCAATAGATGACCACTGATTATGGTGCCAACCTAGTTTTCAAGATCAGCTCCAGGGGCTCCGATGAGATTCAATTAATTTCTGGAAACAGGAACTACGTCAACCCTTTAGTCTAACACTCTGATGACACACTGTCCCTTGGACAAGCCTAAAACTGGGGGCTTTTTTGGACAACCCTATGAGGAAGTTGGACAGACATTCAAAGATATCACTAGGGGTAACCTTTCAAATCTCCTGGAGAATACCAATATGCCCAAACAGCAAGGAGGTAAATTTCAAAAAAAAAAAAAGAAAGAAAGAAAAAAATTTTAATCTTTATTTATTTTGAGAGGGAGAGTGTGCAACCAAGTGGGGGAGGGGCAGAGAGACAGGGGGAGAGAGAGAATCCCAAGCGGGCTCTGCACTGTCAGTGCAGAGTCCAATGCAGGGCTTGATCCCATGAACCATGAGATCCTGACCTGAGCCGATATCAAGAGTCGGACACTTAACCGACTGAGCCACCCAGGCGCTCCAAGGAGGTTAAATTTCAGAGGGAAGGTATCTCAGGCCACACCATTTCTCTGAGGCAGCAGTTACCTGTTCTTCTACCCTAACTCATCTTCAGCCCCACCTGCCCAAGGTTTCAGACAGCAGAAGGACAAGGAAGGCATTTTACACATTCACCTAAACCGCCCAGAAGGCGTCTCATAGGAAGCAGTGCTGCTCTAACCCACACTAGGGCCTGGGCTTTTTTCCAATCATGCTCCCAATGTAACAAAGAAAGGCAGCAGAAACTTCCCTCTCTCAAGCTAGCCTTCCTGCTTAAAACCGTAAGGTTGAATTCCCCCAGGAAGGAGAATGGAATTTTTTGTTGCAGATTATTGCAAAGACTCAAAAAAAATCTGTGCAGGCAGGAGCTAAGTGGCAGAGAATTAAGAGACAAGTCCAGCACTTAGAATTATGAAACACCAAGAAAACCAGGTTACAAAATTATTGTAACAGCCTGGAGAAGAGAAAACAAAAGCAGTTATGTCTGTGCGTGCCTGATTTTTTTCCCCCATAACACCCACAATTTCAGAAACGCGATTACAATTCTTTTAGGATTAAGACAAGTGTTTTATTTGTATCTTTAAACGTAAATGCACTGCTGAAACTAACCACGTCACTCTCCAAGATACTTTCTGGAAATGCTCTCTACCAGAGCATCCTTAGAACGAACACGCACACATACACACACCCCATCTGACACAGCAGATACCAACCTGGCCGTCCCGTGCTGGGAATCCATGATAACCTGGAGTCAGAGGCTCGTTCTAAGAGAAAAAGAAGAAAATCAAACTATAAGACAAAAGAAAATGTTAAGGAGCATCAAATCATCCAAACTGATCAAATATAAATTCCTGCAACAGTCCTTAAGATGTTCTATCACTATATTCCACTCTAACCGTACCCCTGCCAGCAGCCTCTACAACGGCAAAAACGAAACCAAACAAACATAGTATTTGCTTCAAAACACCATTCATAAACTCTGTTTTTCTCGTTCAGCTAATTGTTTCCTTTTCAGTGTACCTCAAACGGGGAGCCAACTGAGATCTGGGGCAAATCAACTCCTAACTGTGAGACTTTAGCGTCCCTGGCCCTTAACCACTAAAAGCCACCAGCAATCCTGAACACTAGGACAACCAAAAACATTCACACATTTCCAGAAGTCTCCTGGCTCAACAGTACCACCCCTACTGAGAACTACGTCTTGGTCTGGAAGTTTTAGCCACACCCCCCTGTCAATATGCATTCCTTCAGTTCTTTGAAACCTACATGAAATCCCGTCCTCTATCACCCTCTATGACCCTAGAGACCCGAGTGACTCCGAACATGTATAAATTAAAATGCACTGAGGCTATTTGTACAATTTCCTTTTCATATGACATATGCCTTAATCAGATTTTTGTAACAGTATACCATAGTGAGTGTCTCATCTTCACATTAACCACTGAATCAAAATCCTGAAGGGCAAGAATGACAGTCAATAAAAGCTATGCAAACCCTATTAGTATAAGGTGATATGATCTGAGCACTCATTCATGGCTTGACCCATTCAATGATTCAGTCAACACGTACTGAACACCTAATATTTTTCAAGTACTGTTAAGTGACTGATAGTCATCAGTAAGAAAGGTAAGGGACACAAGGCCCTTGTCTTTAAGTGAACTTTTAAATGGGAAGAGATACACGTGCCCATAAAAGTGTAAATGAGAATACGCTTTTGTAATTTTTTTCAACGTGCTCAACACCGCTCCCCGGAAGACGCTCATCGTCTTCTTCCATCCATTTATATTTTCATTCAGACTAGCAGATTAACAAGGTAAGAATTTTCACGGATGGGACGTTCACATATGGCAAGAGAGCACTTTCCAACCAATGGTACATCCGCTGTGATTATATCCTTACCTGTGGTTATCAAATACCCGCCCTGTTTTCAAAAACATGAAATCGAGGAGCCAACATGAGCCCACTGCAGAGACACCTTGTGTGTTCACCGTGGTTTCCCTGCAATCTAGCACAGCGTCTAACACGAGGTGGGCACACGAAAGGATGCAGAAATACATACATGGAGCTCAACAAGCAGAAGTTATTTTGCCATCCATCACTGATTCAATCATAGACAATCCAAGTTCTCCTTTTTGATTCCTTAGTCTCTGTTCTGGATGTTTATAAATGAAGTCTCCGCAGAGAAAGCACATCAAAGATAACAGCCTTGAAAAATTATAGGTACCAAAACAATCCCGAGGAAGAGTAAAGCAGAAGGATTCGTGTTTCTGGATCTCAAAGCTTCCTGCAAAGCTACAGTCATCAACATAGTGTGATACTGGCCTAAGGAATAGACATACAGATCAATGGGCTACAACTGAGAGTCCAGAATCAAACCCTTAAAACTATAATCAACTGATTTTTTAAGAGGACACCAAGAAAATCGAAGCAAGAAAGAACACTCTTCAACAAATGGTGAAACAAATGGATACCCACGTATCAAAGAATGAAGTTAGAACGCTATCTCATCCCATACAGAAAATTAACTCAAAACAGATCACACACCTAAAACCACAAAACTCTTAGAAGAAAACACAGAAGTAAATCTTCACGACTTCTCGTTAGGCAACAGCTTCTTCACTATGACACCAAAAACACCCGTGACAAAGGAAACAACAGATAAATTGGCCTTAACAAAATTAACAATTTCTGGGGCTCAAAGGACACCATCAATTCTGGGAATCTCCCGCCTAACATAGTGATTATAGTAAATAATACCATATTATATACTTGAGAGTTGCAGGGCACCTGCGTGGCTCAGCTGGTTAAGCGTCCAACTCTTGGTTTTGGCTCGTGTCACGATCTCACAGTTTGTGAGAGACGGAGCCCTGCATTGGCTCCGTGCTGGCAGCGGGGATCCCGCTTGGGATATTCTCTCTCCCTCTCGCTCTCTGCCCCTCCCCCACTCAATACAACTAAACTTTAAAAAAGAAGAAGAAGGGGTGCCCGGGTGGGCTCAGCCGGTTAAGCATCCGACTTCAGCTCACATCATGATCTCACAGTTTGCGAATTTGAGCCCAGCATCGGGCTCTGTGCTGACCGTGCAGAGCCTGCTTCAAATTTTCTGTCTCCCTCTCTCTCTGCCCCTCCCCGCCCTCTCAAAAATAAATAAACATTAAAAGGCGGGGGGGGGCGCCTGGGTGGCTCAGTCGGTTGAGTGTCCGACTTCGGCTCAGGTCATGATCTCACGGTTCGTGGGTTCAAGCTCCGCGTCGGGCTCTGTGCTGACAGCTCGGAGCCTTCAGCCTGCTTCAGATTCTGTCTCCGGTTCTCTCTGCCCCTCCCCCACTTGTGCTCTGTCTCTCTGTCTCTAAAATAAATAAACATTAAAAAAAAAAAAGCTCCTAAGAAAACAGATCTTAAATGTTCTCACCATAAAAAATAAATGGCAATTTTGTGACATGAGGCTGGTGTTAGCTAACACTGTGCTGGCAGTCACTTCCCAATATATAAATGTACCAAATCAAAACCTTGTACACCTTCAACTTATACGTGGTTATGGGTCAACTATACTTCAATAAAGTGAGAGGGGACTCCACCAAGTAAATGAAAAGACAACTCACAGAATGGGAGAAAATACGGCAAGTCATATGTCTGATAAGAGGCCTGTATTCAGAATACATACAGAACTCTTAAAAAGACAACCCAAACTTTAAAATGGGGAAAGAACGGGGCGCCTGGGTGGCTCAGTCGGTTCAGCGTCCAACTTTGGCTCAGGTCCTGATCTCACGGTTCATGAGTTCGAGTCAGGCTCTGTACTGACAGCTCAGATTCTGTGTCTCCCTTTCTCTCTGCTCCTCCCCTGTTCACGCTCTGTCTCTCTCTCTCTCTCTCTCTCTCTCTCAAAAATAAATAAACATTAAAAAAAAAAGGCTATAAAAATAAAACGGAGGATTTCCATAGGAAGTTCTCCAAAGATGTACAAATGGCCGGTAGGTACATGAAAAGATGCTCAATATCTTTAGTCATTAGTGAAATGCACATCAAAACCGTAATGAGAAAATACTTCACACCCGTTACGGGAACAAGATAAACTTTAGTGAGGATGTGGAGAAACTGGAATCTCATACACTGCTGGCAGGAAGGTAAAATGGTACGGGCACTTTGGAAACAGGCCCGCAGTTCCTCCAAATGTTAAAACAGAGTTACCATATGATCCGGACATTCCACTTGGTGTAAGAAAGAAAACTGAAAACACATATCCACATAAAACCTTGTTCAGAAATGTACGAAGCAGCTTTATTCCATAATCGCCAAAAAGTCAAAACAATCCAAATGTTCACCAGTTGCTGAATGCATAAGTAAAGTATGATACATTCATAACAATGTTACTGGGCAATACAAAGGAATGAAGTGCTGAGACAAACAGGTAATCTTGAAAACACCATGCTAAGTGGGGGGAAAAAAAACAGACAAAGGCAGCAAATTGTATGACTCCATTTATATGAAATATCCAGCATGGACAAATCCATAAAGAAAAGAGATTAGCAGCTCTAGGGGATAAAAGGGCAGAATGGGGAATGAGTGGTAACAGGTACTGGGTTTGTCTATGGTAGTGACAATGTTCTTGAATTAGTGATGACAGACGCACAACTTGATGATTATACTAAAAACTGCCACAACACTAAAAACTACTAAAATCAATTTAAAAGAGTGAGATTTATGGTCTGCAAATTCTTTTCTATATTTTTTTTAGCGCGTATTTATTTCTTGAGAAAGAGAGTAACAGTGCAAGTGGGTTAGGGGCAGAGAGAGAGGGAGACAAAGAATCTGAAGCAGGCTCCAGGCTCTGAGCCTGACATGGGGCTCGAACTCACGAACTGTGACATCACGACCTGAGCCAAAGTCGGACACTTAACTGACTGAGCCACCCAGGTGCCCCCCCCCTTTTTTTTTTTTAATTTTAGAGAGTGTGAGAGTGGGGAAGGGGTCAGGTGGGTGGTGGGGGGAGGGGTAGAGAGAGAAAGAGAATGAATGAATGAAATCTTAAGCAGACTCCACACTCAGCACAGAACCCAATGCAGGGCTCAATCCCAGCATCCTGGGATCATGACCTGACCCAAAATCAGGAGTTGGACCTTCAACCAACTGAGCCACCCAGGAGCCCCATGGTCTGTGAGTTCTATGTCAATCAACCTGTTATTTAATAATAGTAATAACGGGCAATCTAGCTACTTTCACACTAATTTTTACAGGGGAGACATACAGCTTAGACTGTGACAAAAAGAACAGGGCTCTTCTGAAATCTACAAGTGCCTTATCTGTTCTAGATTCTATAATTTAATTCGACATCATTCCCTATAAATTTTAACAATGATGATGATAAAGGTGATGATAACTGCTAGATATTGAACATTAAATCCAGGTATAGTTTCAGGATGGAAGGGAAGAGGAAGAGAAAACAACAAAGAGAAGGAGATAATAAAGCATAGGTACTAAGTGGGAAAAAACTATCAACCCAGGTCTGCTGGATTCCAAAGCCCCTGTTATTTCCATTTCATCAACTTTTCTTTTGTAATAACCACTCCACAATATTTAAGAAAGCAATGGAAGGGTGCCTGGGTGGCTCAGTCAGCTGAGTGCCTGACTCTAGATTTCAGCTCAGGTAACAATGTCAATGTGGGATTGAGCCTCATGCCTCGTTCCATGTGCTGACAGCAAGGAGCCTGCTTGGGATTCTCTCTCCCTCTCTCTCTGCCCCCTCCCCCACTCATGCTGCCCTCTCTCTCCCTCAAAATAAATGAGTAAACTAAAAAAAAAAAAAAAAAAAAAAAAAAAATGAAAATGGAAAACACCAATAAGCAAAATTAACATTCATCACTCCCAGAGAATACCCCACATATAAACTCTATTCTTGAGTTCAGCAATGCAGAGAACTTTTTATAAGGAAAAAAGTCACATTCCTAGAAGCCGGTATTGTCAGAAACTTTAACAGCAAAAGGGCACCTGGGTGGCTTAGTTGGCTGAGCGTCAGATTCCTGATTTCAGCTCGGGTCTGGATCTCTGGTCAAGCCCCATGGTGGACTCCAGGCTGCCAAGCCTGCTTGGGATTCTTTCTCTCCCTCTCTCTGCCCCTCCCCTGCGCGCACACACTCTCTCTCTAGCTCTCTCAAAACAAGTAACAAAAAAAAAGAAAATAAACTTTAACAGCAAAGACAAATATAATACGTTGCACAGATATATGTCAGAGGAAATGGATTCACTCCTTCACCGGCCTCTCAGCAAGGTCAGGCTCTTCTCTCCCCCATCTCTCAGATAAGGCTCCTTGGAACTCACCAGCTCTCAGAAACTCCGTCTCTCTGAAAGTGGCCTACACTTAATGACAAAGGCTCGCTCACCTTTTTAACCTTATCATGTACAAATCTGTCCCTCCAAAATGCATTAACTTTGCATATTGTTGAATTTATAAAAATGGATCTTATTGTACGCATTCTTCAGCAATTTCCTTTTTTTGCTAGAAACCATGAGATTCATCTCCCCTTATGAACACAGTTACTGTATTTCACTAACGGGGACTGTTTGGTATCCTATCTTATTTACGACTATGCCACAATTTATTGACCAGCCTTATTTTCCTATTAATAGATTTTTAAGTTGTTTCCAGTTATGCTTTCTGTTTACACTCACAAACCATGCTGTCTATGAACGTTCTTTTGGATTTGAGGTATAATTTTTCACTCCTGAGAATGGCAAAAATGAAAATGAAAACATCACGAGTCAGCAAGAAGAAGAGTAAACAGGCACCTTCACATCTAATAGTAAGAACAGAAGTATATTGAGACCACTGCTTTGGAAAGCAATTTGACAATAATCATTAAAATGCTAAATGCACATACCTTCTTGTAATTTCACATCTCTGACCTGTGCAGCCACTCTAGATAATCACTTGCACACGTGCTCAAAGAATCGTGTGCAAAGACTTTCAACGCGGTGCTGTTTCTCACAGTGAAAAACTGGAAAGAACCTCAGTCTCCGTTAATAATGAGAAACAATGCTATTCTATGATCTCGACACCCCTGTGCAAGCTTTTAAAAAGATAAAACCTCTATGAACTATCTCAAGTCATACTAAATGACAGCAGAATAGCGTGCTGTTATTTCTACAGGAGTGCCTGAGTGGCTCAGTTGGTTAAGCATCCGACTTCGGCTCAGGTCATGATCTCACGGTTTGTGGGTTTGGGCCCCGCATCGGGCTCTGTGCTGACAGCTCAGATTCTGTGTCTCCCTCTCTCTCTTTCCCTGCCCCTCTCACACTTTGTCTCTTTCTCTCTCTCTCTATCTCTCTCTCTCTCTCTCTCTCTCTCTCAAAAATAAATATTAAAAAAAAACATTTTAAGAGGTATTATTTCTACATGCATATTAGAAAGTAAATAAATGCACAGGGGTTACCTCTAGGGAGAAGAGTATGATCTGTGGAAGGCTGAAAGGGCATGCTTTATCTGAATTGTTTCAATTTGACGAAATGTAAAATCCACATATTGCTTGGAACATTATAAAGAACTAAAAAAAGTCACCATTGCCAGTGTTCCGTAGTGCTTTATAACTTCCAAAAACACCTTCATATAATCTTATTTAGTCCTCATGATGCAGAAAATAGGTTTTATAACCCTCATTTTAGAGATAACTAAACTGAATCTCAGAAAGATTAAGTGATTTGCTTGAGGCCAAACAGCTAATGACAGTGGCTGAGGCGCCTTCACACTTAAGCCTTAACTCTGTACCCAGTACCTCTGCTGCCTCGTGACCACAGTAAAGAACACTCCTCTGGCCCTGGGACAATGTTGACGGTCCAAGATGTGCAGATCTGAGTTCTTAATCAGTGTGAAAATAATAACTGATACTTAAAGTAGACATGGAATTACAAGGCTGGCTAATGGAACGGACAGGCTAGAAATTGGACGTGTTAAACTCCAAGAGAACAGGCTTCAGCAGCTATGCGTGGGCCTACATAAGCAAACGTTCTGGCCGAGCAAGACCGGAAGAGTTCAAAACGGACTCTGCGTAGGCACAGAGGCTGCTCAAAAATAAGAAGAAGATATAAGAAATAAAATACAAACCACAAGACTCCTTAGTGACTAGAGGTCAGCAAGTAAACCTGTTTAGAAGCTTCTGGTTAGCAGGCCTGTAACAGAAGGCTCCTTAAGTAATGGTCAAATAGAGAACTGCAGTGGATCATGCGTGTAGACTGGACACCGAGAGAAGAAAAACAGCACCTGACTTTTGTATTCTTTCACAGGTGGCTTAGAAGCTCCCACATGCACCTATGTTTGAAAAATCCACTTAAGCCAAAGAATCCTTCCTTTATTCAGTATTTGTGATTGAACAATCGCCTTATGACAAGCACAGTGTTGGTATCCTTGCCTTGGCGAGCTCAAACTCATAATAATTACAAGAGAATGTGACTGATCCCATAACCAACAACAAACGTCAGGCCTCCAGAAGATCTTCTAGAACAGTGTGTGTGGGAATTGGGGGGGGGGGGGAGGTGCTCACTGGAGGACCACACCTCAGCACCGTGACTGACTGATGCATGCTTAAAAGACACGGTATTTTAGGGGCGCCTGGGTGGCGCAGTCGGTTAAGCGTCCGACTTCAGCCAGGTCACGATCTCGCGGTCCGTGAGTTCGAGCTCCACGTCGGGCTCTGGGCTGATGGCTCAGAGCCTGGAGCCTGTTTCCGATTCTGTGTCTCCCTCTCTCTCTGCCCCTCCCCCGTTCATGCTCTGTCTCTCTCTGTCCCCAAAATAAATAAACGTTGAAAAGACACGGTATTTCAGAGGCGCCTGGGTGACTCAGTCGGTTGAGCTTCCGACTTCGGCTCAGGTCATGATCTCACGGTCCATGAGTTCGAGCCCCGCATCGGGCTGTGTGCTGACAGCTCAGAGCCTGGAGTCTGCTTCCAATTCTGTGTCTCCCTCTCTCTCTGCCCCTCCCCATTCATGCTCTGTCTCTGTCTCAAAAATAAACTTAAAAAAAAAAAAAATTAGGGGCGCCTGGGTGGCGCAGTCGGTTAAGCGTCCGACTTCAACCAGGTCACGATCTCGCGGTCCGTGAGTTCAAGCCCCGTGTCAGGCTCTGGGCTAATGGCTCAGAATCTGGAGCCTGTTTCCGATTCTGTGTCTCTCTCTCTCTGCCCCTCCCCCGTTCATGCTCTGTCTCTCTCTGTCCCAAAAATAAATAAACGTTGAAAAAAAAATTTTTTTTTTAAATTAAAAAAAAAACAACACACATTTCTTTTTTCTGAAAGACACCATATCAGCTTTTTTCTTTTTTGAAAAGCAAAAGGTACTGTTTCCTTAAGCATTTACTTTTATTTTTCAGAAACAGAAGAGAGCACAGGGAAGAGAGTCAGAGGAGAGAGAGAGAATCCCAAGCAGACTCCACACTCGGTGTGGAACCCAACACAGGGCTTGATCCACAACCATGGGTTCATGACCTGAGCAGAAACCAAGAGTCGGACACTCAACCAACTGAGCCACCCAGGTGCCCTTCCTTACAGCATTTTTAAAATACAGTTAAAAAAGAAGTGTTAGGAGAAATTAACAACACTGAAGATCAAAAAAATCCCTACATTCATACAGAAACATAGTAGTGATAGAATACTTTAGCCATAACCTCTAAGCAATGGAATGATCCATGAAATATTAACAGGAGCCTACGAAGGACACCCTCTGCCAAACTTCCCTGGTTTCACCTACTTAACAGATTGTGTGTTCAACATCCAGAGATTTATTACAAGGGTATTTCTCATTGGTTTCTATCACTGATGAGGACTGTCTAGAGGCAGGGTGTAGAAAACCGGAAATGCACAATGAAGTTACATCAAGCAATTATTAAAAAAAAAAAAAAAAATCAAAACGCACCTGGTTGTCTTTCGTGTCTAGCAAAATCAAACCCATTTCACCAAATGAAAGAGGAAGAAAAATATTGAGAATGGAGCAAAGTAAATTCCTGCCACCAGGCAATCTGGGGAGAGGAAAAGTAAAAAGAAGCAAAGCAAAGAAACAAAGCTGTCCTCTACAAACAAAACTTGGGCAATGCTAACAAGTCCAGATTTTTCACAGACTTATTTGTGGCTGAAAATGAACCTCACATTACCCTATGCACATTTAACAATGGAAGGAAGATTGATTTAAACCATACTGGCTGGAAAAAGAAGCGAGTCGAGTTTCCTAAGGTATTTCACTACCTTGTTTTGCAACCAAAGTAACTTGTTTTCCAAGTATGGACATGGGAGGGGAGACCACGGGAAGTGAAGACGTACCTAAATTCCATATGTTATGGCATGCAAAAACCAATCCCAGCAACAAGAATCTTCGGCTCAGGAAGACAGATTGCTAAGCAATCACAGGGCATCATTCTGCTTCCAAGCCATATAGGATTCAAGGTACCCAGAGATAAGATGAAGACTTAGAAGGGATATGAATCTGGCGGTATCTAACAACACGGTCCCAACATAAATGCAACTGGTAACTGGTAAACCAAGCTTCATGATCCAGTAAAATAAGACATAATTTATTCTACATCCCACTCAAGACAACTGATAGTACTTTGTTATACTCACCACCTCCCACCCCAAACACCATCTTCTTTTTTTCTTTTCTAAGTTAAAATAAAAATGCCCCAGTGTAAGTAATGCGTTCATGCTAAAAGCTGACACGGGGATTTACTGGGTCCTGGCAGCCCACCTTTGGAACACACTAAAACATCCTCTTCAAGAACAACCACAGAGTTCAAAGAGATAACCAATCACAACCCTCTTCTTACAGCTGAGGAAACTGACACTGAAAGAGAAGTACTCTGCCCACAGTCATTCAACAAATCAGCCAGAAAAGAAAACCTACAGCCTAGAACCCTGGACTCTCAACTCATGGAAGCTGTTGATGCCTCAGACCCTGCTCACTGCCGCTGTAAGGAGCTCCGCTCATGAGCAATAGAGAAAGCATGGACTCTGGGAGTGAGACAGCAGGCTGTGCCACCTTCTAACTGTGTGACTCTGGCCAAATTCCTTAATCTCTCGGATGTAACACACTGTGAGGAAGTTCCACAAGAATTCCCTCCCCGCCCCCCTGTCTATCAGTCGCAAATGACTCCAGAAATTCAATCAGTCTAGGGGACTCATTCCTACAAAGTAACAAATTTCCAAATAAACAACCATCGATTTTTCTTAGTATATTATGTTAAAGCCAGTTCTTTAAAAATACATGCCGAATGGCCATCCCGCATCACCTGAAGGTGTTCAAACACTAGGTAACAATTAGTAACGTTATGAATCCATTCCAGCATTCAACGAGAGAAAAATCAATGCGATTAGCTCTAAGGTGACCAAAGCAACTCGGCCTCTTGTGACATATGTATGGGTGCTCCATACAATCTAGCAATCTACCCTGCTGGGATCAATTCCTGACTGGCTAACACTCCCAGTTCTTCAATTTCCTTACAAACCCATTCAGTTCTAACTTATTTTTTTAATTAAAATTCAATCATGATAACCAAACTGTATTTCCAAGTACATACATAATAAATAAAATTCCCCTTCCATCTACCCCTTCCGGTACCAGGGTCTGACATCAGACTATAAATATTCTTCAGCAGTTTCTATTTTTTCCTTTTCTAAAAAATCGTTGTTACATATAAATAATATAAAATTTCCCATTTCTACCATTTTTAAGTGTACAGTTCTGTGGCATTAAGTACACGCACACTGTTGTAGAACCTTCACCACTGTCTCCAGAACTGTCTCCAAGTGAAACTCACTACTCCTTCGATTCCCCATTCTCCCCTTCCCCCGTCCCTGGCAACCCCCATTCTACTTTGTCTCTGTAAATTCGACGACTCCAGGACCCTCATGTAAGTGGAACCACAACCTTTTGTAACCAGTGTTCAAAAAACCAGTGTTCAGGAAGTTCTGACTTAACCATCATGTATTCAAGGTTCATCCACGCTGTAGCTTAAGTCAGAACTTCCTTCTTTTTAAGGCTAATATTGCATTGTATAGACAGACTCCTTCTGTTTAACTATTCATCTCTTCATGTACACTGGGTGGTTTCCACCTTTTGGCTATAGTGAATAAGGCTACTATGAACGTGGGTGTGCAAATATGGAGTCCCTGCTTTCACTTCTGTGGGTATACATCCAGAAGCAGAATGGCTGGATTATTGGCAATTCTAGGTTTAATATTTAAATTATACCTAGCACTTGTCTTCCAAGTCTGTCATTCATCATATTATGCTTAGTACTTTACTTTTTTTTTTTTTTGCTTCCTGATTGGTCTCCTTGTTTGGCATCTCACTTTTTCTTTCACTAGAACTTCTTACTTCATTAGAAGAGGTATCCGTTTCCAAATACTAGGATGTCTATTTATAACTAGACTCTGTACTGCATCGTGAAAGCCTTCTACACTGTTGTTCTTGGCATCCTGTCACATGTTTGCCAACAGACATTATAAAGTTCTTTGGGAGATAAGGGTTCAAAACTACGCCACCATATGGACCTTGACAAGGAGGCCTAAGACTTATATAATAATATAAAGACAGGAGTACTATTTCGATAGAGAAATGAAACCAAACTGTCACCACTCAATGAAACCAGCAACTGTCAAACCAAACTGTCAACCAGTTATTTTTTCCCCTTTAGTACAAAACTGCCTTACAACCATTTTGTTATGGAGCAAAACTGCTTGTGGCCAAGACACCCACCGTGAAAGCACCTAGACCTGTTTTGTTATTATCGTGTTGTAGGAGTTCTTTAAATATTTTGGATAGTGATCCCTTACTAGATAAATGATTTGTAAATATTTTCTCCCATTTGGGGCTACTTTCCATTCTGTTGATGGTATATATCCTTTGATCCACAGAAGTTTTTCATTTTCCTGAAGTTCAATTTACCTGTTGCTGTTGTTTTTATCTGTACTTTCAGTGTCATATCCAAGATGCCAAATCCAAGGTCAGAAAGATTTACCCCTGTGTTTTTTTCTAAGAGTTTTACAGTTTCAGCTCTTGTGTTTAGGTCTTAGATCCATTCTGAGTTAATTTTTGTGTATGGTATAAGTGTCCAAGTTGGTTTTGTTTGTTTGTTTGTTTTGGGGGGTTTTTTTGTTTTGTTTTTTTGCATGTGGCTTACTGACATTTGGGTACCTCAGATCTCTATTTGCCATCTTCTTCCTGGCTTCTGAGCATCTGGAATTTAATATGCGTTCTACCCATATGCTGCTTATCAATTAGTTGACTCCCAGCTCCAAATACATCCTTTTTGCCTGCTCTCTGAAAATGGATCTGGGCCTTTTAGGCAGGTTCCCTTCGACAGCACGCACGGTGCCAAGCTGTGTCAGTAGAGAGCACAGGAAATGCATCTTAGCGGAAAGGGTTTTGCTTCCGGGTCCCAAGGTGCTTTCTCAGCAGTTTCCCACAAGACAAGGACTCTTCCTTCCTCCCTTCCAGCTCCTGCAGTGCAAAATAGCAGGCAGCAGCACCCCACCATCAGCAGCTTCCCCTAGGAACCCCCCTTGGGCTGGTATACGGCACAGGACCTCTGGTAGGACAACTCCCTGTCAACAGCTTTCCTCAAGACCCGCATCCCCCTCTTCCTGAACATTTATCTTACACCACTTCACTTGAAAGAAAAAGCTACATTAGTATCTGGTTTGTGAGCGTCTGTGCTTTATCTTTGTTTTGTGCATCCGTTAGCAACACGTGTCCAAAGGTACCAAAAACACTTAAGAGAAGTTGTTTTGGGAGGCTAGAAATGTTCAAAAATTTCTCCATATATATTAATAGTAATCGTTTCTTCACTTTACTCCATTTTGGATTACAAAAGGTTTCACAGGAACACTTTACTTTCAGACAGCAGAGAAAACCTGTACCCTAGAAGATAGATTTTTGGCAACTTTTAAAAAGGCAGAGTTCCAACAAGTTCTGCAGGTCAGGGAATTACTTCTCTGCCACTCAGAAAGCCACAGCCATGCCCTCTCCAACCAAGTCTAGATCTCAGCCGCTGGGGTAGGGGAGGTAGGCTCTTCCTTTGGTGCCTTATCTCAGCCCCAGGGGTATTGCTATTAGATATTAATTATATCAATATTGTATCAGGAAGTAAAGAAAACTCCAGTAGCAGATGTAACATAATAGCAGGTATAACATAATGTAATAATCATATATACGTAATATATACATGATATATATATATATATATATGATTGTTACATTATATTATACTTGCTGTTAGAGTACATCTGCCACTCTTTCGAGTTCTCTTTATTTCCTGATACAGGTGAGCTGAAACAAAATGTTGACAGCTACTTACTATACACAGGGCAGACACTAGGCGTAGCATCTTTACGTTATCAGTGTTCTTTACGTTACCACTTGGTATTCTCATTCAACTCCATAATGTCTCTCTCTATAGTAAGAAAACTGAAGCTCAGAAAACTATGCAATTTGCCTATAGTAATACAAATCCAGGTCTGTCTAACACTGAAGTCCCTGCTGGTTCTCTACCATGGTATTTAGTTTTTTTTCACAGAACCTAGCAACACTTTTTAAGGAACTAAAACACCTAAGCATAGGAAAAGAATGAACATAGCAGGCTTGACTGCCATCCTTAGAAAGGGCAGCTTGCGAGGTTGGTCTTGGTCGGTGTCTGAGAACTTAGATTTCATTCTGGGAGGGTTCTGTCCCCAGAACTGCTAAGAGCGGCCCACCGTGCCTGAATTCTGCAAACAATATGGTTTATGCTGAACATTTCCTTCGGAAAAGTCTGGATTTGTGGTATGTAGTAGGTACAGGTCCTCTGTGAACAACCCTTCCCACTTACCCTCAAAGAAGAAAAATCTCAGCACAATGTCTCCAATAAGCTTCCCTGAGAGACAACACTGTCACAACTTGCTGCTGAGGGAAGCAAAGCGCATCCTGTGTGACTCCCCTGGGAGAGAACTCTTGGAAGCTTGAGCCTGATTTCTTCTGGACTTCACCCCCATGCGCTCTTTCCCACTGCTGATTCTGCTTTACACTTTCAATGTTATAATTCACAGCCATGACAATGAACATGAGCCATGTATATGAACTACATGTTGGGTTCTGTACATCCCAGTGAATCGCTGGACCTAGGATAGTCTTGGGGAAATCCAGCACAACCTATGACACGCCAAAGCATTTTACTAAATACAGAGGACGCAAAGTTGAATAGGTCCTTTGCCTTCAAGGAATTTCAAGTCTATTTAAATTTCCCTTCTTTCACTTCTCCAATCTTCACTTCTTAGTCTGCTACCACTTAAAATAGATTAGATACATTTCCCTACGCTAAATTTCATTCTCAGTGCTGAAGTGATGTTAAATATTTAATAAGTCCGTCAGGCAAAATCTGAGATACAAAAGCTCTAATAAACTCAAAGGCCACACATATTTTCTCTTTACTTTCCCCCATCTTATTGTGTTCCTCATTAAAAATAAATTGACAAACCAACCCTTGTACACTGCTGGTGGGAATATAAAATGGTTCAGCTGCTACAGAAAACAGTTCGGTGGTTCCTCAAAAAGTTAAATATAGAATTACCATATGGCCCAGCAATTCCACTCCTAGGTATATTCCCCAAAGAACCAAAAACAGATAAACAAATGCTTATACACACGTTCATCAAAGTGCTATGCACAACAGCTAAAAGGCAGGAACAACACAAATGTGCGTCAACTAAAGAGCAGATAAGCAAACTGTGGCAATATGTATACAAAGGAATATTCAGCTATAAAGAAAAACAGAGTACTGATATATGCAACAATATGGATGAACCTTGAAAACATTATGCTAAATGAGAGAAGCCAGATACAAAAAGTCACATATTGTATGATTCCATTTATATGAAATATGCAGAACAGTAAATTCATAGAGGCAGAAAGCAGACTGGTGATTGTCAGAGGCTGAAGAGAAGGGAAAATGGAGGGTGAGTGCTGAGTGGGGTTCTTTTGGGGGTGACGAAAATGTTCGGAAACGGATAGGAGTGGTTGCTGCACAACACTGTGAACGTAATAAATACCACCAAATTCTTCATTTGAAAAGGTTGAATTTTAGGTGAATTTCAACTCAATTTTTTAATTGAAAAAAAACTTTTTTTGAGCAATGCAGTATACACTATAGCACAAATAAAGAAAACCAACCTTCCTGGTGTCATCTGAATGGATACTTACAACTTGAAATAAAATCATCTGCGACTTATAACAGATATGAGTGCTGTATCTCCCCATATAGCCTAGAAAGCTGTCTGAAGACTTCAAATGGTTCTAAGCAAAGATACAGATACTGATATAGTAGAGTATGTATTAAATTTCTTCAAAAAACCCCAAAAGATAAAATGTTTCTACTTATATAATTTTGTATATTATTTTGGATATGCATGAATAAAATTAACATCTTAAAGACATCTGCCTCGTCAACATCCCTAAAAGTTTATATATTTAGGTTAGCCCATCCTTTCGATGGGGAAACAGCATAAAGCCTGATATTCAGGGTTTCCCTATATGCAGTCATATATCAGCACACACACTTTTTTCTTCTTAAGTCTAAAAGGATATATCCCAAAATATTCAGTGATTATGTCTCAGTGTTGACTTTCGATTTACAATGATACACACTATTTTTCTTTTGCCTATCTGCATTTTCTAATTTTTCAACAATGAACATGTATTATTTTTACTTAATCATCAAAAAAATGGAAACAACTGTACCTCTCAAGGATGCTGTGGAAATTAAATGACATAATACATACTGAGTCCTTAACACAGTATTCAGGATATTATAAGTATGCAATAAATGTTAGGTAGCATGGGTGTGATTATGTTTATGTTTTTGTAAATATTCCTCAGGATATGTGTCTTTCATTATCATTCACCTAATCTAGGCCTGCATCACCTGAGTCAAGCCTAAGTTACCATAATAATAGTTCTTTGGCTCATCCAGCAGCCGCCATCCACCTCTTCCCAATTTTCTTACCAAGGAAGGCCAGGTTTAATTTCATAAAACATTGCCCATATCACTCCCATGCTAATGGCCCTTCACTGCTTCCATGTTCAAGCTCCTAACACCCTAAATCTGGCCTTACCTGGTCATTCCTTTTTCCTCCCCATTTATTTATTTCTTCAACAAACATTTATTAAGGGATTTTCATGGGTCTTGTACCATGGTAGAAATAGAAAGACAAATAGGTCACTAATTCTTCTCTTAAGGAACTCCTGGTCCAGTAAGAGAGAGAGGCATGTAAATAAATACGGCATGAATCATGCAATAAAATGTTAAGGCCCAGAGGGAACAAGTGTACTTGGTGTGATAATGGAGTGAGAAAGGCATGAAGAAATCACAAGGGGGAACTCACAGAAGGCAAGATGTAAATGGGGTTTACACAGAATTACTGCAAACAGCTATCTCCGGGTATCAACTTTACTCAACTTACTTCACACCTTAGGGTGTTCTCCCACATCAATTCAACCTAAGTAAAATCTAGCAAAGTCCAACTCCCTTCACAAGGCAATCCCTGTAACCCTAGCTCAGTACGTTTTTAAGCTCTGGGTCAAGACCCATTCGTGACATATTTAAGAGATCTCAACCATTATATATTAAGAAAAAAAAAAAAGGTAGGGTGGCAATTCTCAAACTTTTTGGTCTTAGGATCTCTTTACTTTCTTAAAAAATTATGAAAGCTTCCAAAGAACTTTTGTTTATGTGGGCTATAAATTGGTATTTGCCTATTAAAAATTAAAACTGAGTAATTTTTAGGAAATTTGTCAATCCATTTTAAAATACCAATAATAAACATTGTTACCATGAAAATATTTTATGAAACTGAACTACATTTTATAAAACAAAAACAAAATTTAGTAAGAACAGTTTCACTGTCTTACATTTTTGCAAATACCTTTCACATCCAACTTAACAGAAGATGGCTAGAATCTCCTATCTGCTTCTGCATTCAATCTGTCATGATAGGTTATTTTGGTTGAAATATAAGAAGAAAATCTGACCTTCCATAGATATGTATTTGGAAAAGGCAGGAGTATTATAATAGTCTTCTTCATTCTCTATTATATCAAAATCCATTGGTCTGTCTTGCATTTTGAATGAATTTCTACCTATCGTGATTATTTAACGTTATGCATGGTTCATTTATAAAATGCTGGTTCATTAAATTTTAAAATTTTCTATATGTTGACATATCCCATTATGTAACACGAAAAAAATTGACATTCACTAATATCACCATCAGTATCATCAGAATAAGTCTAAGTACTAGAGCTATCAAGCCCACTGTCCAGGACACAAGTTTTTTGAAATTCTAATTTCAACCAGAATTTTCCTTGAAAGCTCAAATGTTATCACTGATAACAAATACTGTCATTGTTTTCCTTTAAAATCGGGTCACTTTATTTTTATTTCTATTTTTTTTACTTCATTTTTAATAAAATCTATGCCAAATACACAAGTCTAAATAACAATAGCCAGTCATTTTTTTAAGTATTTTTTAATGTTCATTTATTTTTGAGAGAGAGAGAGAGAGAGAGAGAGAAAGCATGAGTGGGGAGAGGGGCATAGAGAGAGGGAGACACAAAATCCAAAGCAGGCTCCAGGCTCCGAGATGTCAGCACAGAGCCTAACGCGGGGCTTAAACTTGTGAACCATGAGATCGTGACCTGAGCCGAAGCTGGACACTTAACCGACCCAAGAACCCCTTCAGTCATTTTTATTTTTATTTTTTAATGTTTATTTACTTTGAGAGACGGAGAGAGAGAGAGAGAGCATGAGCAGGGGAGGGGCAGAGAGAGAGGGAGACACAGAATCAGAAACAGGCTCCAGCCTGGAGCTGTCAGCACAGAGCCTGACGCGGGGCTTGAATTCACTAGCGGTGAGATCATGACCAGTCATTTTGATTTTTAAGTAAAAATGGTGTTCCACGAAAAAAGTGGCTAGTTCAGCTAGTAACTCAAACAATCACAAAAGTGTTTCCTTGAGATAACCTTCCTACTCGGTCTGTAAAAGTGCCTTACATGTATTACCCACTTTGTCACACAGAATATTAAAAAGATACATAATCAAGGTGGATATTTAATAAGAGTAATAATTTTTCCTGCTTCATCAAGGACATTCTTAAGTGAAATTGGCTTTTTTTTCCATCTTTAACTGCAAGTGTGTAGCAGTGAAGAATTTCATGACTACACGTACAATTTGTTACACTGCCTTGATTCTTGCCAGAGCATCAGTAGTCCTACCCATCATTGCTTATGCAGTATCAGTGCAAATATCAACACAGTGAAAAACACAAATAGTATCTTAATGCTATCATAAAAATAGTTCTGACCTTTAAGACCCTCTTTAAAAAGTGCCTTGAGGGGTCCATGGGCCACATTTTAAGAATCATCATACTAGACTACAACACAATTTTTAACAAGAAAGAGTCAAGCATATTTAGCAAGAGTAAAGATTATTTCATGAAACTTGTTTTAGTCACATATATACATATAAGTATTTATACACTAGGCTGCCACATAAAATGGACCTCCTTTTCATAGGTCATGGTCAAAAAAAGCTTGCAAAACAATCCTCTAGCCCATACTAACTACTCCTTTCTTGTAACTACTACAGCATTTACTGCACATTTGACTTTATTCTCCCACAGACTGATTTCTAAATGTATTATGTATATGCCTATGCCTTCTCTTTCCAAGTAGATCATAAGCTCTCAAACTACATCTTATACATCTTTATATATTCTTCCCAATGATAGTAGATGTGTCACAGGTTTGCAAAAATAAAATATTTTATTGAATTTCCTCATTAGTATATAATAGGCCTAAGAAGCAATTTGTCTGTGGCATACATAATAAGCCCACAAATACTTCCTAGCATCAACATGTCACAAATAATTTCATGCACAGTAAGGTACAGAAAGGAAAGTACAGTTGTTGGTATCACGCTGACCTATGTCCCTGACACTTACTGGCTCCCTGATCATCTCGGAGCCTCAAATTCTTCCTGCCCCTTCTAAATAACACCACCTACCTCCTAGAGTTGTTACAAAGGTTAACTGAGATAATACATGCAAAGTCACCTGGCAGTACCTGTTCCTTAATAGGCTACCACAGCTAAAGAACAATTACAAGAACGAGAAACAAAGCCTTATCTGTAACACTTCACCACCTACAAACCATAGGCAGATCTGACAATTATAAGATCACAGGTGTCGAGGGGACCACGTAGGCCATCTAATTCTAATCCAGCTCCTTTATCTGCACTCTACTCCCCTCACCCTATACTCACACACACAGGCAGACCTTACAGATAAGAAAACCAAAGGAGTGCAAGGTTTTAAACGACTCTCTCATGGTTATAGTCAGTGAGGACCAGAACTTGTATCAAACGCATCCTCTTATTCATAACGGTCCTGCTAAACAGAGAACATTATTGTTTGATGAGGGAAACTCAGGTTTAGACTTCCTAAGGTGAAGTGACACGTACAAGGTCTCCAAGGCAATAAACGACAAAAAGGGGCATGCAACCCAAGACTTCCAATTGCAAGGTTGGGGTTCTTTCAACTAAAACTTAGAAAGCTATCTAGGAGCATGAAATTCACTTTGTGCAATCATTGATAATTATCTGTATTTGGATCAGCATGAAATAATAGACATGATTATGCAAATACTTATTATGGCTAAATATGCCAATTGATAACCACCAACAAATTAGTCTGTGTTACAGTATTTAATTCAAACTGGTGTTTCCATGAACTGAAGACTTCACAAGCTTTGGTATTTAAAAAAAGAGATCTCTTAATTAGTTCCGAGTATAAAGGAAATCTATCCCAAAAGGATAATTTGGCAGCTTTCAAAAAAATCCCTCTAAGATAAGCAAACATGCTGAATATCATAGCCTTAATTTAAATTAACACTTTCACCAAAAAGGTCAACATAGACAAAATAAATTTTATTTGACTGGTGTCTACTGGCTATTTCAACTTCCCTTTTCTAACAGTCTCATCCCTCACATTGCTATCCAACACGATGTCACAGCAGCTCTGTTGCTTATTAGCAGGTAACCAAGGGCGAGTTACTCAACCTTTCTGATCTGTAGAATATATGTAATTATGCCTATACATTGCCCAGATGCTAAGATTAAGCACAATGTATACAAAGCACCTAGGAGTGTACCTACCTACCCTTCAGATGAAAGCTATTACAACAATTTTCATTACAGGCTTTGAGTTCACAATTCTGCTGTATCCCTCAGTCCCCCTAATGCTTGTATGAATGAATGAAAATGGACCTATCTATCTCCTGTTCCTGCTTCTAATGCCTTATTGGCCACAGCGGCCGATCCTCTGACCTAAACTCTCTGCCATCTATTTCTGGCATCCCCAGAGCAAGTCCCTGAACTTCCTCTTACTGTGTTGATACCCTAGTTAGGAAAAAAAAAAAAAAAGATTCTCCTTACTTTTCAATTCAATGATCTTCTGATAACCGCCATGTTAATTCTTGCTTAGAAGTGATCTAATGGACCTCAAATGAAGCCACCTGAATTTATGGACTTTTTTCTATACAATTTTTTGTTTTTGTTTTTTAATGTTCACTAATGTATTTATTGGGGGGGAGGGTAATGAGAGAGGGAAGAAAGAGAGAGCAGGGGCAGGGAAGGGGCAGAGAGATAGGGAGAGAGGGAGAGAGGGAGAGAGGGAGGGAGAGAGAGAGACAGAGAGGGAGACAGAGAGAGAGAGAGAGAGAGAGAGAGAGAGAGAGAGAGAGAGAATCCCAAGCAGGTTTCACACTCAGCACAGAGTCCAACGCAGGGCTTGATCTCACGACAGCAAGATCATGACCTGAGCCAAAATCAAGAGTCAGATGTTTAACCTACTGAGCCCCCCAGACAGCCCTACATGGCATTTTTTTTTTTAAGCATAAATGTTATTGTTTTAAACATATGGTCAACTATTAAGAATTCATCAAAGAGCTGCCTCCATCAGATCTCATCATACCTTGATTCCTGCACCAGCTCAACTACTCAGAGGACCTCCTATAGCTCTTCTTCCGGCCCTCTTGGGTAACAGTCTCCATTAAGTAAAACGTATTTTGTAGAACAAAGTAGGAAAGAAAACTATCCCTACGGTTTTCTGTCATACAACTCGATGCCTGAGATAGCTGGGAGGACAAGAGAGGACGGAATTAGGTCACAACTGGTGGCCCTTTCCGAGGGACAGAACTACGACACAGATCATCACTGGAAGGTTGAGGGGGGGCGGGGGCAAGGCACTAACACACGCAGGCACTGTAATGTGCTAGATACTCTCTACACGGTATCTCATGGTCTAGGGATGATTCCGTTACCGGGTGAAGAGGCTGAGACGTGCAGAGGTTAAATGACTGGACCAAGGCCAAACAGCTAGTAAATGGTAGGGCCAGAGCCACAGTTCTAACTCTGCTCTTCCCTTGTATGGTACGCGGTGACTCAGCCCAGAAAAGCATTCATCCCTAGGCCGAGCAGTAGGGGAGGTAAAGTGCACGCTCATCTACACAGCAGCCTGGCTAGACTGCTTCTCTTCCACCACTGGGAGTAACTGAGAGAGAATTCACCTTTAAAATGCAGTAATCGCCCAATTACTCCCATTGGTAGAAGCAGTGTTTCTTAAATTTTAATGCGCATACAGGTCACTGTCGGATCATCTGGTTAAAAATGCAGATTCTGATGAGTGGGGCTGGGGTGGCGCCTGAAAGTCTGCATTTCTAACAAGCTCCAGGGAAATGATGAAGCTACTGGTGTTTGGACCACACTCAAAATAGATTACACCCAAACAGCGGTCCCCAAATCTGGCTGATCGTCAGAATCCTCTGGGAATCCTTTAAAAACTATAGATTGCTGCCGCCCCTCCCCCCACTCCTCGACACGCAGCGGTGTATGGGACCTTCTACCTCATCACTCCGTAGTTCAAAGAAATGCATACTTACGAATGACCATAACTAGAGCACGCATCGATTGAGAACGCAGCCAACAGGTCTAAGTGCTTTAAATATTAGCTTACTTACCCCTAAGCTCCACACTATCAGGTGGGTACTTCTAGCACTATTATTCCCATTTATACATGAGGAAACCAACACACCACGGGACTGTCACTTGTCATTTGTCCAAGGTCAGTCGGGAAGTAGCAGAACAGGGTTTGTTCAAGGCTTCAGCCAATCTGATTCCAAAGAGTCTGTGCTCTCACACGCGCCACATAATGCTGCTTCCCACATTACCCAATGGTAACGTCACGGATTTTAACACACTCTTGAACAAATAAATCCAAATGGGTCACCTCAGAAGATGTCGCCCTAGGAAGGCTCTGCTCTCATTCCTCAGATGCTGCCATCATTCAAAACGGTGCCACCTGCTAAACTAAACAATCTAAGAGCTCTTTATCTGCAACCGAAAATACCTTCAGAACCTACATCTAGGACTTGAAATATCTTTAACTGGGATAAAAGCTTGTCATTTGCACACAGATTTGATTTTTTGACAACCCCAAATGGGGAAAAGCCAGTTGTGAAGAAACCTCATCTGAGCAACTGGGTAATTTTTTTTAAATAAAAAATTCGGTGTTAGGTATGGAGAATGCTCTCCTTATCTCTCATCTCTGAAGCCGATTCCAAATGAGAGTTCTTTATGTTTTGCGCAATGTCTGTATCACCAGAGCCAAAGCGACTATTTTGAAGGGCAGTACCCGTTTGGATGCACAGATTCTGTTAGAGTTGTTTAAAAAAAAAAAAAAAAAAAAAGAGCCTCTCAGTCATTCCAAAAGAAACACGTTTGCCCTTCACTAGCAATGCGAACGCGCAGCATATGTTCAGAATGACTGTCTTGGAGCATGCAGTTTTCCTTCCTGCTGCAAAAGCAACTGTTTTGATTCTCTTTCAATTTTTTTTTTTACATAAGAAGTAACGTTTTATTTATACACACCCAGCCACAGAAAAATAAATACGATAATCAGGCATTAATGAAGCATTTAGCTGCATGCAGCCCCATAAAAGGCATCATACAAAGGCAACTACATATCCAAAATGTGTGCACAAACAGCCTCACATACAAGGAATAAAGGCACACACAAATACTACAGGGAAGAGAACTACAGAAAGATACCATTTCTACATCTAGATTAGCTCCTTCTTTAAACGGATACGTCCTTTTTCAACAAAGAGAATATTCTGCAAATTCAGAATGCTTTACAGATTTTTAAAAAGCAGGCATTAATGCAGATCAGCACAATTCCACACAACCAACCTCTCTGCTTGAACTGGACTCCCCACACCTTACTGAAGCCACAATTCCCCTGCACAAACTCCCACTCCACCACCCCCCACGCACACCCAACTCCCCACCAACCTCACAGGGGTTCCTGGGCTGGTCCATGGAATCTGATGACATCACTCTCTCTTCCTTCCTGGAATTCTAAACCCTGCTGCTCTCCCCTTGCACACAGCTACCATCTCCATGGCAACCTCACCTCCTCCTGCTTCCCTATTGGCTTCATGGAGCAGGATACACAAAAAGGTTTTCCGTTTTCCCCCCACCGCCCGCCCCCCCCCCCCAAATGATGCTTTCAACAGGAACCTGAGCTAAATTTAGCTACTTGGGATTCAGAGTCCTATGACTAAGAGAATACAGAGAAACGTCCTTCTTCCTTCAGTCCACTCGCCTCTCAACCCCACCCTAAAGCGGCTGCTTGACCTCCTGGCCCCCAACCCAAAAGCAAATGGCAATTCCTGCTGAGCATTCAAACAGCCAGACTGCCCCCCGCACCTAAGGTTGGTACACAGAAAATTCTCACACCCGCCTCTCCTCCCAGGAGAGGGGGAAAAAAGAGAACAAAAATAAAAGTATGCACCAGTCAAAAAAACAGTTGGGACATTTCATGTACCGAGCGTCAGACTGCTGCTTGCTTCCGTCCCGAGCCACGGACTGGGAACCCCGTGCGTAAAGGCAGAAATCTCTCAACTCGTACAACCAGATTCTCTTGCTGTTTGCTCAGTATTATTTCCTCCCCCGGAGGAAACACGCTAAGCCTGGAACCACAAACCCTGGGTCCAATTTTCCATCCCAGGGACTGACCTGCTAGGTAAACTGGAGCCAGCTCTCACATCCCTCATCTACAAGCAGCTCCCACACAGGGGGGTTATAAGAATTACTGACAAAATTAATGTAAAGTAGTTGGAAGTCCCTCGGCCGAGGAGAGACTGAATAAATAGAGAGTAAGCCGACATCATTAGCAGTGAAATTCCTGTGGATATTAACAGAAATTAATAAGCCCCAGAGGAAGAACATGAACTTCTAGAAAACTGTCCTTCCAGAAGCACAGATATGCCACAAAATACGCATCATTTCTTGAGCCACAGAGAGTTCCCCAAACAGCGTCTACTTCTGGTAAAGTCCAGCTATACTCCCCTCACACACCAGCCAATTCTGACTAGTACTCACCGGGAGCTACCCCTACTTTTTCTCTGCTTAGTCCCTAAGTCTCATTTTGAAACCGCTGCTCATTCTCCCTAAATGACAACTACATATATGAGCCAGGGCCCCATTTTCCAGCTCAGCTGCCCCCTGCCCATTCTAGGAAAGTAATCTTTCTTCGGAGCCACATTTGACAGCTCAACACGGAATCAACCCAGTGGCTACGTCCTATATGACTCCAAAGGACAAAGCATCAATTGTAACCAAGTAGGAAAGGCTCCAAGCAGGTCAGAGCCCTGTAGTATGAAAGGGAGTCGATTAAAATAAGACACACCCAGGAAAATTATATTTTCGGTTTGCAGGGCAAAGACTCAGCTCCAGGGCACCAATTCTGCAGCCAAAAAAACAGACATGAAAGGAAAATGATTTCGTAAAGTAAGTAGTCATTGACCCTAAACAGAATTTAAACAATTTGGAACATTTAGTCAAGTCAAAGTCCCAAATGCCCACTAGTTAACGCACAGGCATCCAGAATAGGCTTTACAACTGTTGTGCAAAAGGATGCAGTATTTGCTAACAAACTGAAAGCCACATTCTGGGGGAAGGAGAGGAGAAGGAACCCAGCCGCATTAGCCCATCCCTGAGCTACGTGCTCTCCTAGCTCACCTCTCACGGACTCCTAACGAGCCACCCGTGGGTGAAACCCTTCCTTATACACCTTCCTGGGGTCAGATGGCTCCAGGAGCTAGGACGAGCACTCTTCTAAAAGACCTTTTTAACACTCTTCAAATCAAACAGAAGGTCAGTCACCTTATGCTACAACGGGAAGAGTGCAGCACAGTTTCCAAGATGCCCATCCAATCAATTACTGAGCTTGGTTTATGTTAGTTATCATCAGGAAAGCCACCCACAAGGGTCCGGGCCAAGTGGGCCACTGCGGCGAACACAGCTCTATTTATTTACCTGCTCGTTTCGTTCATACCGGCGTTAGATGCCCTTACGACGTGCCCGGGAAGTTTTATAGGGGTTGTCATTCATTCTCAAAACCGAAAATCTGCAAGTGGTATACCTTCTTATCTCACTTTGCAAATGAGGAAACTAGAGTTCCGGAGATGTCAGCGTGACCAAGATTATATAACTCATTATTTAATGTTTTAAAAAGCCAAGATTTTAACCTAGATCTGTTGGACTCCAAAGGGTGTGCTTTTTCTACTTGGCCTCCTATTTATAGACAGTTGAGGCTGGAAAGGAACATTTAAAAATCATTTCGTATCTGTGGTTTCTGATGTCATCAATAAAACATATCATCAATATATTGCTCGACATCAAGAGCAAAATTATACTTCTCACATATTTCTGACAGTATTAAACCCTAAGCAGGCGCTCAATACTTATTAATTTACTATCCTAATCCTATTATTCTAAACTTCTGGACAAATGGCAATGATTCTACTCAGATCTTTTTAAATTAAAATTGGCTTGAGAAATTACATGCTGAAGAGAAATGACAAAACTTCAGATAACATATTATAGAATTTAATTTTATAATATTTGAGATGAACAAAATCATCACTCTTCTCATGCCTACACTGGTCCAGCCATAATGTCCTAATGCCCACAGTCTCATCTGCTGGTTTTTAATCCATAAACCCTAATGCAGTCAGGATCTATACATTAGATTTATGATTTCTAAATTCTGCATATAGAACCAGAGCATTTCAAAGTATTTCTCCAGGGATTCCACTAAAATTAAATCAGCTGATTAGAGAACCACGCTAAAGAGGCCAAGGTCATGTGTCTGGTACCCATGTGAACCAGTTAGCATCTCTCTCCTCTTGCCACAATATGCACCCTATTGTAAATATACACCCCGGGTTTTACTGAGAAATTAATGCAAAGTATCACTCCTGAAAAAAAATTATAAGCATATATCTATTGATGTCAAATATTATAACTGGCTTTTATTCTTTAGAAAGTAGCGATTGTCTTTCAGAACACATGCCCAATTGTTCATCTTTTCCTTCAATATTTACTGTGTACCTACCACATGCCAGCTCAAAAGGCTAGCACTGGAGGACAAATAAACAGAGTTAAGTGTATTATGTGACACAGCAGAGGTATATACGGGTACGGTTAAGAGTCCACGAGACGAAATGGCTAACTCTAGAAGGTGCCATAAAGAACGAGCCCCAGGAGTTCGCTGAGGTAAAGGAGGCAGGTCAGGGCCTTCCAGGAAGAGAGAGAAGAGATTTACAAAGGTATGGTCATGAGAGAACAAAGCAAACTTAGGAGAACTTTCAAGTATTTTGCTAAGGCCAGGCTGAGAATTGAGAGATACGGCCTGCTGAGAGAAGGCAAGGCAACATCTTTTAGATTTTCTACCTCATCCAGGTTAGATTTTCCTAAAACACTTACTTTGAGTTAGACTTCCATGGGGGTTGCGGGGGGGGGGGGGGGGGGGGGGGGGCAGGGGGTTGGTTTAATACCATGTGGAGAGCTCTTCTCCTTATAGTTTCCATGATAAAAATAAGGGTCAATAAAAAGCTTCTGCACAGCAGGGCACCTTGGTGCCTCATTAAGTTGAGCGTCCGACTTCAGCTCAGGTCACGATCTCATGTTTTGTGAGTTTGAGCCCCACATCGGGCTCGCTGCTGTCAGCCTGTCAGCACAGAGTCTGCTTCAGATCCTCTGTCCCCCTCTCTCTGTCCCCCCCCTCCCTTGTGCTCTCCCAAAAATAAAGTTTTTAAAAAAAATTTTAAAGCGTCTGCACAGCAAAGAAAATCATCAACAAAATGAAAAGGCAACCTACAGAATGGGAGAAAATATTTACAAATTGTATATCTGATGAGGGGTTAATGCAAAATATATAAAGAACTCATACAACTCAATAACCAAACAAACAATCCAATTATAAAATATGCAGAGGATGTAAACAGACATTTTTTCAAAGACATACAGATGGCCAACAGATACATAAAAATGTGCTCAATATTGCTAACCATCAGGGAAATGCAAGTCAAAACCACAAGGATATATCACCTCACATCTGCTAGAATGACTATTATCAAAAAGATAACAAGGGTTGGTAAGGATGATGAGAAAAGGGAACCCTCACGCATGTTGGCAGGAATCTGAATTGGTTCGCCCACTATGGAAAACAGTATGGAGGTTCCTCAAAAAATTAAAAATCAAACCACCATATGATCCAGGAATTCCACTTCTGGGTATTTATCCAAAGAAAACAAACACTGATTCAAAAAGATATCTGCAGGGGCGCCTGGGTGGCTCAGTCGGTAAATGTCCGTCTGACTTCAGCTCAGGTCATGATCTCACAGTTTGTGAGTTCGAGCCCCGAGTCGGGCTCTGTGCTGAAAGCTCGGAGCCTGGAGCCTGCTTCGGATTCTGGGTCTCCCTCTCTCTCTGCCCCTCCCCTACTCACGCTCGGTCTCTGTCTCTCAAAAATGAATAAGTGTTTAAAAAAAATTTTAATAAAAATAAGCCCATGAAGCCCATGTTCACTGCAGTATTATTTATAATAGCCAAGACAAAGAAATAATCTAAGTACCTACTGACACATGAATGGACAAAGAAAGTGTGTATATATACAATGGAATATTATTCAGTCATAAAAAGAAGGAAATCCTGCTGCTGTGACAACATGAATGGACCTTGAGGGCATTAAGCTAAGTGAAATAAGTTGGACAGAGAAAGACAAATCACATATAATCTCACTTACATGTGAAACCAGAAGTGGGGTGGAGGAGAAGCAAACTGTTACATACAGAGAACAGACTGGTTGCCAGAAGTGGGGTATGGGGAGTGGGCAAAATGGGTGAAGGTGGTCAAAAGGCACAAACTTCCAGTTATAAAATAAATAACGCATTAGAATGTAATATACAGCATAGGGAAAATAGTTAATAATACTGTACTGTATATCTGAAAGTTGCTGAGAGTAGATCTGTTTGTTTTTAAGTTTATTTAAGTAAACCATACCCAATGTGGGGCTCAAATTCATGACCCCGAGACCAAGAGTCACAGGCTCCACCAACTGAGCCAGCCTGGTATCCCACTAAGAGAACAGATCTTAAAAGTTCTCACTCGGGGCACCTGAGTGGCTCAGTCGGTTGAGCGTCCGACTTCAGCTCAGGTCATGTACTCACAGTTCGTGAGTTCGAGCCCCGCGTCAGGCTCTGGGCTGACAGCTCAGAGCATGGAGCCCGCTTCAGATTCTGTGTCTCCCTCTGTCTGCCCTCCGCTGCTGGCACTCTGTCTCTCGCATTGTCTCAAAAATAAATGAACATTAAAAATTTCTCACTCATCACATAAATAAATTTTCAAAAAAGGGTAGGGAGAGGGGGGTTGTTTGGGTGGCTCAGTTGGTTAAGCATCAGACCCCTGATTTCGGCTCAGGTCATGATCTCACGGTTCATGAGTTCAAGCCCCACACTGGGCTCTGCACTGATATTGCAGAGCCTGCGTGGGATTCTCTCTCCCTCTTTCTCTGCCCCTCCCACTCTCTCTCTTTCTCTCTAAAAATAAACATATAAACCTAAAAAAAAAAAAGTTCTCACTCATAAGAAAAAAAAAGGCATAACTATATGTGGTTATGGATGTTAAATAGACTTACTGCGGTGGCCATTTCACAATATACACAGGTACTGAATCATTAGGCTGTCCACTTGAAGCTAATATAATATTATACATCAACTATATCTCAATTATATAAAAAAAAAAAAAGGTCCAAATGAGGTGCATTCTTCTGAAAATGACACTTGTAGTGGCTGAGAAACCTTAATGGAGAGGTTCTTCTGTCTACAGAGCAAAATCCAAATTTGCTTCCCTACGAAGCAGTTTCCTTATTCGTCTCAGAGAACTGGTTTGAGAACTCATCAGTGCAGTGTATTCACCAATTTCCCTTTCCCACTGATGTCTGAAACTTACTGTGAATATGGGACAAGCAAGCTGAGATGAACAAAAGAATTTTCATGGCCCACACAGCAGCCCTAACACGAAACGCCTAAATGTAGGTGCACACCCACATTCTACCAGCTTTGACGGGCAAAGGATTCGCATGCATATGAGGGAAAAGCTATCTGCCAGCTGCAGCAATCCCTGAACAAAAGTCGAATCTAATGTTTAAGCAAACCTTTTAGTGAAGTGACTATACATACACAGAAATGGCTAATGGGCCGTGAATTTCCTCAAAGAGAACCCACCCAGGTAACCAGCATCTAGGCAACAAACTACCACCACTCTAGAAGCCCCTCTCACGCATTTGCAAAGTCACTCCCATCAGCCCACAACAATGACTGTAATTAACACCATAGATTTACTCTGCCTCTTTCTGAACTTTGTATAAATGGAGTCAATCACACGTCATATACTCTCTTGTGCTGGCTTCTTTCAGCCCACATTATATTTGTCAAACGGATCCATCTGTCGAGTATAGCAATGGTTCCATCCATTGTCATCACTGTAAAGCTCTCCATTGCATAAATGTATCATCATTTATTGAAAAACATTTCAGTAATATTGAAAGGCACTTGTGTTACGTCCAGCCTGAGGCTATTACTAAAAAAGCTGCTCTGTATATTCTTGTACACGTCTTTTGGTGCACATTTGTACGCATTTCTGTTGGGTATAAAACGAGTGGAATTGCCAGCTACTGGTTCAGCTTTGGCACATATCGCCAAATGCCAGTTCTCCAAAGTTGTACCAATTTACATTCCCACTAGCAGTACATGAATGCTCCTAATGCTGAACAACCTCACTAACGCTTGGAGATGTCCGCGTTTTTCATTTTAACCGTTCTGGAGTTAGTATAGTAGCATCGCACTGTGGTTATTTGCTTTACTCTGATGATTAATAATCCTGACTACTTTTTGGGCACTTGGATATGATCTTTCGTGAAGTACCTATTCAAATCTTCTGCGCATTTTTTTTTACTGGGTTGTTCTAAGCCTGACTGATAAGATTTCTTTTATATATTGATTTGTAGGAGTTATTTATATATGCTGCATACCGGCCAGATACCTATATTGCAAATATCTTTTCCTGAATTCTGAGGTTTGCCTTTTTACTTTCTTAATGGTATCTTTTAATGAATACGTATTCTTAAATTTAATGTAGACAAGCTATCACTTTTTCCCTTTATAGACAGTATTTATGTCCTGGTTCAAGTACAGAATATCATGAAGATATATTCTCGCAGTTTTCCTCTAGAAACTTTTAATAAAGTAGCATCTGAAATGTGTATTTTTTGAAATTCCCAGGCACATCATGTACGTGTATATAAACAAGGGAGGTTTTCTTCCACCAAACAGATCAACCAACTCAAACAATCTATGAATTAAGCAAGATCACACGAAATTAAATTCATTAAGCCCTCCTACTGCCCAGGACGGAGTCAGGTGCTATAGGAGATAAAAATGGTATGTGAGATCCCTGTCCTAAGTGAACGACACTCAAATATAAGCTGGGAGGATTTTGACATCAGAGCTCAAAAATAATAAATCATCTTCCACCATCCTGAGCTCTCCAAGCAAATTTCTATTTCAATAAGGAACAGCAGGACAAAGGCATTACATTATTACTGCTACTGCTTCTTCAATACACACACCTAAAAACCACATCATTTACCAATTTTCCTAAGAGTACACCTAAGATCTTAATAAGATAACAGCTACAAATTCAGTATTTTATAGCCTAACTACCTAAAAGAGACAGCTGAGTCTGGAAATTATGCAATTTTTCCTGAAATAAAAAAAATCTCATCCTAGCTAGAGAAGAGTGGAGCAGAGAAGGAAAAAAACACATATGTATACACACAAATTCTCACACACCCACCCAAACATACATTTTTTTTCCCCTCAATGTTTTCCAAATTTCTTACCCATAATGACTTATCCTTTTCTTCCTGCTCTTGGAGAGAAAGGTTACCTTTAAAAAACAAAAAGAGGGGCACCTGGGTGGCTCAGACGGTTAAGTGTCTGACCTGGGCTCAGGTCATGACCTCGCGGTTTGTGAGTTTGAGCCCCGCGCTGGGCTCTGTGCGGGACAGCTCAGAGCCTGGAGCCTGCTTCGGATTCTGTGACTCCTTCTCTCTCTGTCCCCTCCCCCTTTGTGCTCTGTCTCTGTCTTTCAACAAATAAACATTAAAAAAAATTTTCTTTTTATACAAAAAGAAGTAGAATAAAAAGAGTCTCAGTGAGTTAGGAATCAAGTATATATGACCCCTCTATGAGAGGTAAATTTAGGAAGGTCGATTCTGGGATGAGAAGTTGAAGGGGTTAAAGTAAAGAATAGTCATTAAACCAATTCAGATGAGCAGAGAGTTTTTAAACCAGAGTCATCGAGTTTTCTTTATTCTATTTTGTAACGAGCCTCAAAATAGAATTGTGCTACTCTTCTAAACATGTAGAGCAGGAGGGAAAAGAACAAGTCTGCTCATTTTAGAGGTCAAAGTAGACCAGATGCTTCACAGGCTGGGCTTCTAGGCCTTAAGCACATTTTCTGAAATAATGCAAAATCCATCAGCCGAACTTAAGGGATGACCTCAAATTAAAATAGTTTACTACCTTGTTTACAAGATAAAAAAAAAAAAAAAAAGAAATCTATGAGATTAAAATTCTTTTATCCAGAAAATTTTCAGTCATTCCTCTGACCCAAAATAATAGGCAAAGGCTTGACCAGCCAAGAACTAAGCTCTTTAACAAGAACCACAATTTCCCATGGTATTCATTCATTCAACCAACTTTTATGTTCTGTATATTTAACTATGGTCCCATAATCTAGGGACCACGTATACAGTGTGGAAAACCGACACAGTCCCTGCCCTCGTGAAGTTTAGTCAAATAGCAGACAAAAACATTGTACCACATAAAAAAGTAGTTCTAAATCATGGTAAATGTCAAAGAAAATTGGGTGAATGTACTTTAGGTTAAAGAAGGCCTCCTTCAGATGATGACTTCTAACCACTGGAAAAACAACGAAAGGAGTCTTCCTGGTGATCCCAACCAAAGATGTCTGTCTGGTTGATTCACCTCTAGCAATTCCAACTCACTCTTCCAATTTCTAAGGCCGCCTCTACCTCCAATCTATCCCTGCATTCTGAATGCTGCCTCGGCTCAAGCAAATCAAGAGTTCATGGTATGGCCTCCCTGAACTAGAAACTACAACTGAGGGCCTCTCTCAGTACAGAGCTGACAGCAAAAGTGCCTCCCAAAGACAGCAAAGAGGTGCTAAGGTGGAGCGGAGGTCTCTAGAGGGCCTCCTGTCCTCTCCTTCCACCCTGCCTTCGAGGATGAGCGAAGGCGTCCAAATCAGAACCTCTGCCTTTCTACCATTTCACAAGTGGCTCTTGTACAACTGCATGGGAATCTATAATTATCCCAATAAAAATTTCCATTTTAAAGAAAGCAACTTTTGGAGGCTCGAAGCCTCTCTATAAACAGGCATTATAATTAAATGGTTCACCTCCTTCCTCTCTCCGGTATCAGCTTTTATATGTCTGAGGCAGAAAATCATCACGCCTAAAAAGGCAAGTTGACAGTAAGTTTTACATGATCTTTACAAAAGCTTAACCACTACATTCCCCTTAGGAAAGAAATTCTTTTTCGGAGAAGAGTTTAGGACTTCTATGGAGCTCAGAGTGTGAGAGCACATGTACCACCTTTGGATCCAGAATATAATGGGTTGAAGCCGTCTATGACACTGGCTGTGTGACCCTGGGCCAGTGCAGTTTCCTCCTCTGCAAACCAGATTAAGGCCACCACACCACAAATTAAGGGAGGTAATGGAGGAGTCTGATACTTGGCAAATAATAGCCACTCAAAAGACAAACAAACACACCTTAGCTGCCTTCCCTTCCTGCCTAAAGGGGGATTTTAAAAAATAAACTGAAGAAGGAAGACACTACTGGTTAATTGAGAACATTATTACAAGCAGCTGATGGTTAAAAACATCATCAGGTCATTCTCTATTAGCTTCAATGTCATATTGCCAAGGCTCACTCATAAGAAGGGTAACTGTGTGACCTAGCTTAAGAAATCCCAATTTTAGGGGCTCCTGGGTGGCTCAGTCGGTTAAGCGTCTGACTTTGGCTCAGGTCAGGACCTCACAGTTAGTTCATGGGTTCAGGCCCCGTATCAGGCTCTGTGCTGACAGCACGGAGCCTGGAGCCGGCTTCAGATTTTGTGTCTCCCTCTCTCTCTCGCCCCTCCCCTGCTCACACTCTGTCTCTCTCTCTCTCTCTCTCTCTCAAAAATAAATAAACTTCGAAAAAAAAATTTTTTTTAAATCCCAACTTTAAACACTCATCCATTATTCCCACTAACATCAGATTATCCCAGAAATTCATATTATTTCCATTTCCAAACTGTATCTCCCAGACAACCTCACTATCTAGAAACAGCATAAAGAGGCGCCTGGGCGGCTCACTCGGTTAAGCATCTGACTTCGGCTCAGGTCATGATCTCCCAGGTCATGGGTTTGAGCCCCGCACTGGGCTCTGTGCTGATGGCTCGGAGCCTGGAGCCGGCTTCAGATTCTGTGTCTCCCTCGCTCTCTGCCCCTCCCCCACTCGCACTCTCTCTGTCTCAAAACTAAATAAACATTAAAAAAAAAAAAGACTAGAAAAGCATAAAAATTTTTCATTGGACAATATATTCCACACATTTGTTTCGGCGGGAAAAGTGCGATCACCATACTCACACGAGGGCAAAGGGGACACTGAAAAGTACAGACAGGTCAGCAAAACAAACCTATGTCGCTGGGAACTTTATACCTACATAGTATTTGTCCATATTCTATCTGAATAAATTCGCATTTATGCAACCACATGAATACAAAGATCAGAATAAAACTACAGGGACCCAGACAAAATCCCGGGACCACATTCTGCAACCATCAGCTAGATCGAAAAGACTGAGATTCAAACACCAAGCATACCCTCAGTCTAAGAGGCATCTGTGCCAAAACAGAAGATCAAATTTAGGTATAAAATATATCCCTGGTGGAGTCTGGAAGGTCTGTAAGAACAATTCATTGTCCCTGCAGCAGAACGTCACCGAAAATCCTTTCTTACACTCAGCAGAGCACCTGCAACAGTTAAGAAGCTGGCCAAATTCAACAGCCATCAGGGCACAGAAGGCATGCTCCCTTGGCAACAAGTCTGGGCTCGGAGTGCAAAACACCTTTCTATTCCTACTGGGTTGAAAATCACTGCCAAACCCACCCTTTAACCAGAAAGGGCCAGTGATAACTCAGTTTATAATGTGAACAAACCATCTACCTGCAGTGTTCTGAACCTTTTGGAAAGAATGCAGGATTGTGAGGAAAGGGGGGAGAAAATGAACGAATGAATGAATCAATGAATCAATGAATAGTGGCTTGGTCTCCCAAATCTGCTTCACATTCTCATATTCCCAATACCCATTTCCCGCAAATACGTCCCGGGTCCAGGAAGAACGTCTTTCAGCATCTGCCTTTAATTTGGCCCTTCTACCCTCCTCCTTCCTCCCCCCTCCTTTTCTCCTCTCCCCTCCTCCCAGCTCTTATCCCACAAGGAACAGGGAGGAACGAAACACACACACACACGCGCGCGCGCGCGCACACACACACACACACACACACACACACACACGGCTCCCTGTGAACAAATGGAGAAGAGATCAGAGAGGAAAGGAGAAGAGAATGCGGAGGTGCACCAAACAGGAGGAAAGGGCAGCTCGCACAACGGGGCACAAAGAGAAGCCAAGATGGCTGTCCCCGAGCTCCAGCAGGCAGGGCTGTTTCTGATTAGGTGAGTACAATCGCAGGGCTGCACAGGAAGCGCTCGGGGGGCCCTCTTGGTCTGCCCCATCCCAAACACACTGAAAACCTTTGTACTGTAGCAGGCCCATCTGGAATCAGTTAGGACCAAGCTCCTAGCAGGCCTTGCCTTTAAAAACATAAAATGAAATGAAAACTCCCTAAAACCACTGAGCTGAGCTTTTCCCGCCCACAACTTTCTCATCCCTTCCCCCCAAATCACCCTTTGGAGCACATTTCTCCATCTCCCATTCGGAGGTCCCCTCAAACAAAAGAGTCATAAAGCATTCAGGGAGCTAGCATCCTCCCCGGGCCCAGGAACCCCCAGAAAATTACAGCGTTCGTGCAACTGAAATACCTCTTTACACAATTCTGGGATTTTTTTTTTTTAATGTTATTTTTAGGAATTCAAAGTGGCCTACTTTTTTCTGCATTGAACGAAGCGGATCCTTTATGAAACTTTTTCGTTCTGTTCTGTCTTCTACATCATGCAAAGTGTAGAAAGACAAACTCTGGGGTAATTCTCCTAGGATTCAAAAGGGACAACGTTTTCCTACTCACATTCCTAAGTTAAATTGCCAATATTTGCTTCTGCAGGAATCTGATTTTCACCGAAGCTTTCTACAAAAACCAAGACTTAAGACTTCTCCAGTAGTGTGGTAAATGCCTAGAGCTAAGATCTGGGAGACCAAGAGAACAGTCTTGATGGCCATGAAGTAGCCACGTGGCTAGGAATAAACCATGTAACCTTTCTGGGTCTCTGTTTTTCACTGGCAAAACATGGTGGGGGGGGGGGGGCGGGGGGTATGGCAGACTCAGTAAGATTACTCCCAGCACCACTACCCCCTCCAATTCCACACACCTAACAAAAATAAGCCTACGTCCACAACTAGCCATCGGCTTCACCTAGGAGTCAGCACTTGAAGGCAACTTTCTTATTGCCCGCAAAGACCGTACAGAAAGGTGTTGGGTGTGTGATGGCCCATGGAGAATGGGCAGGGCCTGCCAGCTAGCACACTTCTATAAGCCACGTTCCCTGTGCTCCTATTGCCTGGCGACATCATAACCACAGCAGGGGGTAAAACGGCAAAGGCAAGTACCAGGCTGGTCATCTGGGCCCGGCAACCTGATATCAGAGACATATGGCACAGAGACCGGGAGAGTTCAATTCACAAATAAACCACCGAAATACAACTCTGTTCTTTGCGCTCAGAAGCGTCTTCTTTATTTAACTGATCTCAACCAATATTTATTGAATCTACCAAAAAGGCTAGATTCTCTGGGGAACTGAAACAAAGAAAAAAAGAAAGAAAGAAAGAAAGAAAGAAAGAAAGAAAGAAAGAAAGAAAGAAAGAAAGAAAGAAGAAAGAAAAGGAAGGAAGGGAAGGAAGGAAGGAAGGAAGGAAGGAAGGAAGGAAGGAAGGAAGAATCAGAAAGTACCCTATCCTCAGGAAATGTCTCATCTATTGGAGAGACACAGAGCAGTTCAAATTTGAAGGCTGGCATTGTAAACCACCTGAATTTATCACAGGGCTCCATAAATGTTAAGTTAAGTTTACATCTACAGAGCTTCGAGAAGCAGATCTATGCAAATCACCCCCAGCCTAGGCTGTCCCCGGCACAGGAGCTCTGCAAGCCACCACAACTGGCTGTACCTATGGAACAAATTCTTGACCCGAGGCTGGGTTGCAGGGATTAAGAACCAGCTGAGCAAGTAAAAGGTTTGCGACTAGAACTGTTGCCCATCCCCAGCCTTGCCTTGGGCCACGCCCGCAGCCACAACCAGAAGGGCAGGAATTCGCTCCGCACACATGTAAGGTTTCTGGCATGTAAGGTTTCTGGCAAGAGGCGCACACCGTGGGGTAGCTGCCTTTATCTCAGGTCGGGTTTCCTCCATAACTAAAACTGGTCAAGCAGGGGTCTGGTTCTTAGAGGGCCTGTTGTGTCGTTTCACATGTTAGAAGTGGAGAGACAAATAATCCTATAAAACTGAGCCGGCTCTGCCTAGTCTCCCATCCGGGATAGCGCTTCTCCCGCACCACTGCATGGCGTGTCCCATGTGGGGAAGCTCCCTAAAAACATGCCCCTTCAGGGGCGCCTGGGTGGCGCAGTCGGTTAAGCGTCCGACTTCAGCCAGGTCACGATCTCGCGGTCCGTGAGTTCGAGCCCCGCGTCGGGCTCTGGGCTGATGGCTCAGAGCCTGGAGCCTGTTTCCGATTCTGTGTCTCCCTCTCTCTCTGCCCCTCGCCCGTTCATGCTCTGTCTCTCTCTGTCCCAAAAATAAATAAACGTTGAAAAAAAAATTTAAAAAAAAAAAAAAAAACATGCCCCTTCAGTGAGTTACACCTCCCCCCTCCCTAAACTGGCAAGACTTCAAAGGCATTCAGAGAGAAGTAAGAGTCTCCCACATGGGGTTCCAGAAACAGCCAAGCTGAACTGTAGGAGGCGCATCAGAGGCACCCGGCCCGCTCCCTGAACACTAATACATTTCAAATTCGGCCCAGAGAACTTGGCAGCTCGGCTAGCTCGCAGACCAGCTCTAAACACAACTGGACCCGGCAGGATTCTTCATGGCAAACAGCAGTGGAGGGGGCCAATCAAAACTCCTGGCCCTGCCAAAGAACTGCAGGCTTTTCCTTAAAGGGAAAATGCTTCAAGGTACGTGTTCCTGTGTGTGTGGTTGTGAGCAGAGAAAAGGAGTATTTTTGGAATTTCTACCTCCAGTTAACTTTACTCGTATCAATTCCTTTTCCCGTATTTGTCCCCCTCTACAACACCAGCATCGCCGCGGGCAGTAACGAAAAGCAAGTCAGGACTCAACAGAAAGACGACCACAATCCGGACACTACATTTGACCAAAGGAGGCATGGGACGCCTCCTCATTTTAGGAGAGAACCCGGACTCACCCTTACAGCTGCCACTGGAGGGCAAAGTTTGGAGACTTCTCCCGAAGATTCCTTCCCTAGATCCTCGCCTTTCCCTACTGTCTTATTCCCTTTCTCTGACCCAGTCCCCCCTGTCATTCGGAACTGAGTCAGCCGAAATGCTCCAGCAAACTGCACGCTGATTCAAGGATTTCAAAACCAGAGACAGCGTGGGACAGGGAGGGCTTCTCTAACAACCTGCAGCAGTTCTGTTCTTCTTAAGCTTCCACTCCATCATGGAATGGTACTTTTGTAAAATGCAAGAAAAAGAATCACTAGGGGTAAAAAAAAAAAAAAAAAAAAAGGAAATTTTAAGAAACAAAGACATACAAAATACAAGCCCAAACTTGTTATTATTAGGTTCGATACTCATAAAATTTCTCTATCAAATTGCTACAAAGTTTCTCAACGCTCACAAGCAATTTCTATACCTCTCTTGTAATGAGTGAACTGGTAAGAAACCACGTGGGAGAATGCTGGTCTACAGAGGGCACCATGATTAGTCCCAGGGCAGTGAGAACAGACCAAGCTTTGGTGCCACCCAGGCCTAGAGATGAATCCCAGCTCAATCACTTAACTAGTTATGACTCTGGACATGTTATTTAATTTCTTGGACTCTCAATAAAACAGGAATGTAGTATCACCAAACACTCTTGCAAGGCTATGGAAGGATCAGGAAAATGTAATGTCAAGGAGCCCAGCACAGTGCCTGAATCAGACTAGGTATCCAATAAAAATAACTATGTTTATCACGTTTTTCCAGAGATTTCCTTTCATCATTCTCTTTTAATCCAAAGGCAATTCCAGGGCACCTGGGTGGCTCAGTCGGTTGAGCGTCCGACTTCGGATCAGGTCACGGCCTCACGGTTCGGTTCGTGAGTTCCAGCTCCGCTTAGGGCTCTGTGCTGACAGCTCAGAGCCTGGAGCCTGCTTCAGATTCTGTGTCTCCACCCTTCTCTACCCCTCCCCTGTTCATGCTCTGTCTCTCAATAATAATAAATAAACATTAAAAAAGTGTTATTATACAAAGGCAATTCCAATTCCAGTAAATCTTAACCTTGAGAGTTAGTATTTTCATAGCGAATTATAATAGCAAAAGCCAGATCTATGATCTCTTACTCTCCTTAGTATCCTTTTTCCCCTTTGGTGTCAGAACCAAACATTCTTGTGCCAAAAAATGCATTCCTATTTGATTTCTAGTGTTTTCTGTTTAACTCAAAATACATTCCAATTGGAGGTATAGTCAAACTCTTTCTTACCAATCTAACCACCAATTCTGCTGTAAACCCAGTTTTGCTATATTATACTAAATATTGAGACCACAAAGGCAGAATGATTTTTTTTTTTTAACGTTTATTTATTTTTGAGACAGACACAGACAGAGCATGAATGGGGGAAGGTCAGAGAGAGAGGGAGACACGGAATCTGAAACAGGCTCCAGGCTCTGAGCTGTCGGCACGGAGCCCGACGCGGGGCTCGAACTCACGGACCGCGAGATCATGACCTGAGCTGAAGTCGGACGCTTAACCGACTGAGCCACCCAGGCACCCCAGGAAGAATGATTATAAATTATGTAGAAGACACACATAATGACAAAACCCTGTCACCCCAGCCTGGTCTGAACTCTAGTTTCTTAGGCGCTGAGGCCCTCCTTCACAACTGTTCTTAAAAATCTTAATTTAAGTCCCAGCTCTGCCACTTCACAGTCTCCATAATCTTCAGAAAGCCACATTCCCTTGCTGAGCCTCTCTCTTCCCTGCCCAGTGAAGCTCCCCATTTGACTTTACCTAGGTTCAACTCTTCCTTCCTTTCTTTCTTTCTTTCCTTCCCCCTCTCTCCTTCTATTCATTCATTCATTCATTCATTCATTCATTCATTTATAGCATGCACACAAGAAGGGAAAGGACAGAGAAAGAAGGGGAGAGAATCCCAAGCAAGCTCCGTGCTCAGTGCAGAGCCCCACGCACATGGCTCTATAATACAACCTCGAGATCCACGACAAGAGCCGATATCAAGAGGTAGATGCTCTACCAACAGAGCCACCCGGGTGCCCCTAGGTTCAACAGTTTCAACACAATCCATGCCAAAGCCCCCTGGCTCCTCTTGTCCTCCTTGTCTTTCTAGCTTGGACAATTCTAGCAGCCATTCTCTCACCAAAGGCTCTGGCCACTACTATCACCCCTCTTAATTTTCAGTCTGTCCTTCCTTTCTTTCCTCAACAAGTACCCTCAGTAAGTCACTGGAAGGAGGCAGTTAATGCCACCAGATCCTCCGGGATCTCCACCTCCCCGCTCAAGCCTACATTCATCCTCTTACAAAGATTTCTGCTGGTATTCACAGCATTAAGGCTATATGGAAAACCCTGAAGAATCCAGGCCAACCTTTCTACACACTGAAGAAGCTATATTTGCAATGTAAAATTACAGAAATGGGAAAAGATATTTGCAAACACCTAACTGATAAAGGACTGGTAACAAGAATACATAAAGAGCTCTCAAAACTCATTAGGGCAACAAATAACCCGATTTTTACAATGAGCAAAAGGTTTAACAGACCCGTCATCAAAGAGATATGGATGGCAAATATGCAAATGAAAAGCTGCTCAACACCATTAACATTTAGGGAAATAATCATGAAAACCGGTAAGAGATACCATTACAAACCTATTGGAATCATTCAAGATTTTTTTTTTTTTTAAATCGACAAAACCCGGTAGTGGAAAGGATGTGGAGCAACCGGAACTGCCTCATACATTCGGTGCTGCTGGGAATGCAAAACTTGTAAGCCTTTTGGGAAACACTTGGGCAGTTTCTTCTCTTCTCTTCCCTTCTCTTCCCTCCCCTCCCATTTCTTTCTTTCTTTTTTTAAGTAGGCTTCATGCCCAGCACAGAGCCCAATGCTGGCTCAAGACCTGAGATTAAGACCTGAGCTGAGATCAAGAGTTGGACGCTTAACCGACTGAGCCACCCCGGTGCCCCGAAGTTTCTTAAACAAGCTTAAGATATGACCAGCAACCCCGCCCCTAGGTATCTACCCAAAAGAAATGAAGATAAATGTCCACACAAAAACCATATACACAGAAATATTTATTGGAACTTTATTCATGATTGAATTAAGATGAAAACCCAGTGACCATCAACTGGTGAATGGAAAAATAAATTGTGGCACATGCATCGATAAAGAACTACCAATAGTAAAAAGGAACAAATCACTGGGGCGCCTGGGTGGCGCAGTCGGTTAAGCGTCTGACTTCAGCCAGGTCACGATCTCACGGTCCGTGAGTTCGAGCCCCCCGTCAGGCTCTGGGCTGATGGCTCGGAGCCTGGAGCCTGTTTCCGATTCTGTGTCTCCCTCTCTCTCTGCCCCTCCCCCGTTCATGCTCTGTCTCTTTCTGTCCCAAAAATAAATAAAAACGTTGAAAAAAAATTAAAAAAAAAAAAGGAACAAATCACTAATATGTAAAATGGGACGGATGAATCTCAAAAGAACACAAAATGGAAGAAGCTAGACTCAAAAAGCTACACAGTAATTCCATCTATATGACCTTTTAGAAAAGGCAAAACACCATAGGAATAGAAATCAGTTAAGTGACTGCCAGCAGCTGGGGATGGGAAGAAGGCTTGACTAGATGGGGACCCAAGGGCACTCTTTATGGTAACGAAGTATTCTGTGTCTTGACTGTGACAGTCGTTACATGACTGTTACATGAATTTTGTCAAAATTCACAGATATGCGTATTTCAAAGGATGAACTTTACTGCATGTAAACTATACTTTGATAAAGAAACAAAAAAACATAAAAGTCTCCCTCAAAAAATAACAGCCTTCTCCTTTCATCATAAAGGAGTTAGCTGAAGATGCAGGTGGGCCAGAGGACGAGGAATTATAAAGAGGCACAGGCCAGCAGGCCCAGAGCCTACGGTCACAGAGTGTTTCAGGGAGCTGAAGGACGATGATGAGGCAGGGAGGCCATCTCAAAAACCAGGTCAGAGGGCCCAGTGACTGAGGATTCCAAGCCATGAGGAGTGGGGTACAAAGGTGGGAGAGACAACCTCCATGGCTGGAAAACTGGTTACACTGAGCAGATAAGTAAAATGAAATAAGTAAATGTACTGAGGATAAGAGGAGCCAAGTTTTTCCCTACTTGAGAATATAGCTGCAAAACTGGAAAAGAGGTTAGCTGGACTTAAGATGGGCTTATCAATATACGAACTCTGGCTTTATGATACAACACTCATGATTTTACAGTACAAAATCTATAATATACACACATATATATTCACACACAAACATCATATATATATATATATATATATATATATATATCTGCACACACATATAGGAATAGAGAAATAGTTACAGATGTATGCATATATGGTATGTGAGTGTACTTATATATATTCTGACTCTGTCCGCTGAGAGAGCCTAGAGGCAGTGACACCCCAGCAACGATGTGTATACCTCAGCACCCAGATTTTGGTTTCTAATTACCATCCTCCATTTAAAAGAAGCAGGGCTCCTTGGAAATGGCTGATTCCAAGGCTAGAGCAGGAAAAAAAACAAGATAAGCCTGGAAAATCTCATGTCAAGAAATGTCCCATGAATGACAGGGTCAAGCCAACAGGACAAAGGAGCCAGCATAAAGCAGGTCCCACGGGCTAAACTGAGGACAGCTGAAGGATCAGAATATAGAATTACAACCTATTACAACCTACTGAACAAAACAGGATACATGAGTCTCTGCTGACAGAAATAAACAAACAAATGAGAAGGGAAAACTCTTCTTTAAAATTTTTTTTTAATGTTTTGATTTATTTTTGAGACAGAGAGAGACAGAACATGAGCAGGGGAGGGGCAGAGAGAGGGGGAGACACAGAATCTGAAGCAGGCTTCAGGCTCTGAGCTGTCAGCACAGAGCCTGACGCGGGGCTCAAACTCACGGACCGCGAGATCATGACCTGAGCTGAAGTCAGACATTTAACTGACTGAGCCACCCAGGTGCCCCGGGAAAATTCTTCTTTAGAGTGGAATGTCAACTAATAAATACAGACAGAGAATCACTATTTGGCAACTATCACAGAAGTGGCTGGTCCAGGAAGGAGTTGTCACAGCTAAGGCTGTGAGCCTGAGGTCCGGTGAGGACCACTTTCCTGATTTGGAGAGCATATCCCGGCTATAGAAGACAGTCTTATTAGGGGGAATACGCACTGGAGTGTTTCACAGTGAAGGGATATCACATCCACAGCTTGCTCTCAAAACTCGAAAAATAATAACAGAGAGGGGTGCCTGGGTGGCTCAGTCAGGTAGGCATCCAGCTCTTGATTTCAGCACAGGTCATGATCTCCCGGTTTGTGGGACTGAGCCCCGCATCAGACTCCACACTGATAGCACAGAGCCTGCTTGGGATTCTCTCTCCTCCCTCTGCCCCTCCCTTACTCATGTTCACTCGCGCTCACTCTCTTCCCCAAAATAAATAAACTAAAAAAATAATGGTAAATAGTATGCATGTACACACACACACAAAGAGAGTGGACAATGGAGCAAACGCAATAAAATACTAACTGGGAGATCTGAGTAAAGAGAATATAGGCCTTTTTAAAGTTTTTCTCTTTTGGGGAGTTTTGGTTTTGGTTTTTTTCAGTTGTTGTTCGGGCCACTTTTCTCTAATTGTGAAGTTATTTCAAAATAAATGAAAAATTAATAGCCCTCCAATGCCAGGAAGTATGCAGGGCACGACAGAGTTTACCTTCACAAAAAAGCTGATCCTGAAGCTCAGAAAAGTGAAAACCTGGCCCCAAGTCCTCCAGCTAACAAGTGCTGGCCCCACCCTGAGGTCTGCCAAACTTGAAGGCCTTCAAACTCTGCTACGGCACCACGCCACCTTGTTCCCCAAACGGGTGACCGCTGTTTGCAGAGGGACAGGCCAACGTGTGTGCTGACCACTGAGGATGTAAAAAGAATCAGACCAGCCCTGCCCTCGAGGAATTCGGTCTGATAGAGATAGCCAGCCTTGTAAAGTAATAAAGGATTACAGGTGCCACGGTTGGCCTTCTTACGCGGGGAATGTTGGCCCTCACTCTGTCCTAAGTTCTGTCTGACCCCTTAGAGGGTCATACTTTGCGACAGACAGGACAAATAGACCAGTGGCTACAATGGGATGCATTTAGGTCATGGAAGTGAAAGGTCTGTGTCTCATGAACATATGAACGAACACACACACACACACACACACACACACACACACACACTCCCCCAAGGGCTGAACAGCCCTAAAGAAAAAAAAACGAGGCGTGGGTAATCCCAGTATATTTGAGAAGTCTCAAACTATTCTTCTCCTTAGGTTTGCATCATCCACAGAGGTAGTCTAAATTTTGTTTAAAGGGGTCCTTTTCTCAAGTAGTGATTGCGGTGAGATTAGAACTGTTTGGCCCAGTTTTGACTCTGGACTACTGCCAGAAATCAGACTCTTAATTTCTAGTGGTTTTCTACTCAAAGCAGAAAAACAACTATTATGTATGAAAAACAGCAAAAGTCTGAAGCTCTACCAAAGCACCAAGAATCAGGTTTACTAGGCTCCCTGCTTCGATGACTCTGAAAGCCAAATTTACTCCCAGAGGAAGTGGGTTTTACCATCAATTATGTGTAAATTAAGTGGTTTTCTTCTAGTTATAAACCAACTGGGGACAGAGGGGATACTGTGCCTCCTGGTGTTCTCCTAAGTTTTGCAAGTAGCTCAGGTTCAGACCGTACATCATTTAAGTGAAGGGAAGGAGGAGGGCACGGGCTACACGGCGGTAACACAACAGTAGGCCTGATAATCACTGCCTTCAGAACACATAATTTGGCAAGGGAGACACATAAACAAAAAGAGTGTTACAGAACATCATCGAAAGAACACCTTCCAGATAGGAGTGGGAAGGGCAAAGTTTCCTTGAAAAGGGAACACCATTCAGCCGAGATCGAAGCAACGAGACATAATTAACCCAAATTTGCCAGGTCTGTGTACTCATGTGTGTTTTACTTGGCGGAAGATTTCCTGAGCAGGCAGGTGAAAACCATACAAGGAAAGATATGTCCGAAGGCAAAGAGGGGAAAGAAATAGCAAGTGATTCTATGTTGCTGGGACAGAAATACCAGGAAAGAACCCTGTGAAAGGCCTTCAGAAATGGAATAATAAATGTTTCATTGTCACAACAACTCCGTGGCGTCGTTAGGAGCTCCAGTTCACTGATGAGAAAGGTGGCCTGGACAAGGTCACGCCACACAGAAATGGCAGGTCGGCCCTCAAACCCATCCTCCTTCTTTTTCATCCCCCTCAGTTTTACCCAGAACAGGACTAGTTCCTCAGATTCCCGAATCACCTTTTCCCTGGATATGCCAACCCTTGCAATTTAACACTTTCACAAAATCCAAGCGCTCTCCAAAGTTCATTTTAGCTCCATTTAGAAGCCGGTTCCTCGCGAAAACCTGGTTGTACTCGTGTGTTCACCAATGTGGATTTCAACAACAACCACCACAATCTCCCCTTATGCTGCAGGGGCCCCAAAAGTTGAAGGCAGCGCTAAGACAGCCCACACAGAAGTCGTCGTCCGCCCTGCAATGCACAACACATCAGCATCTACTTCAGCTGGCAGCAGGAAGAGACAGAAGTTAGGACCCCACAATTATCCCTGTAGAGCACCACGCGAAAGGAAATGCAGGCGTAAGAGCTACAATAATGGCAACACAAATAGCCATCTGTGCTTATAGCCGGTCATGCCGAGAGCTTTTAAACACCCACATCCCTAATGCCTCCCTCTCCCCCCATGCAGGTGGGCCCATTCCTTTCCATTCTTTTCCAACCCACATAATTTCAAAGGAATAGACAATCCACTGCCAGGAGTGGGGAGCAAAGAAAGCTGCTGTAATTTTTTTTTAATGTTTATTATTTTTGAGAGAGAGAGAGAGACAGAGACAGAGAGAGCACAAGCAGGGAAGGGGCCCAGAGGGGGAGACACAGCATCAGAAGCAGGCTCCAGGCTCTGAGCTGTCAGCACAGAGCCCGACGCGGCGCTCGAACTCACAAACTGTGAGATCATGATCTGAGCTGCAGTCGACCGCCCAACCGACTGAGCCACCCAAGCGCCCCAAAAGCTGCTGTACTTTTGCACATAAAAAGACCGCTAAGGGAGGGTCCTAACTCCCCACCCTGTGTTCTACCCATTAAACCAGTATTTCCCTATTTCTTCTACTGTCTAAACACACAGTGACGTCACTCCTATTACATCTCCCAGGCCCAGTTCCCTGCCACCCTACCCTGTTCCACTCCCCCCAGGCCTGGTTCCCTGCCACCCACCCTGCCCCGGCTGGATTCGGTACCCTCTGCCCCATCTCAGCATTCACTCACGCTCTCAATGCACATCCCACATTACATCTCTGCTTGGTGTCAGTCACCTCCCCCTCTATACTGAGCTCCCAAAGACAGGGAATGTCTCTCCGCCTCCTTCCACACCCTCGACAGCCAGCACAGTGCTAGGCATGCAGGCTCTGAATGAAGGGTCACGCGGCGCATACGAGAACTGCAGAACGAAACGGGAAGTGGGCAGTGGAAAAGGAAATGGTTGGACAGTAATCTGAGGTCTGAAGATCCAGGATATCTAAAGAGAAATCACGGTACGGTCTCTACACTGGACCAATATTTTGAGTGCAACATTTACATAAGAAAATCACCCTTTAGGGGCGCCTGGGTGGCTCAGTCAGTTAAGCGTCTGACTTCAGCCCAGGTCATGATCTCACAGTTCGTGGGTTCGAGCCCCACATCGGGCTCTGTGCTGATGGCTCAGAGCCTGGAGCCTGCTTCGGATTCTGTGCATCCCTCTCTCTCTCTGCCCCTCCCCAACTAGTGCTCTGTCTCTGTCTCTCAAAAACTAAAATTAAAATGTTGAGAGAAAGAAAGAAAGAAAGAAAGAAAGAAAGAAAGAAAGAAAGAAAGAAAGAAAGAAAGAAAATCACCCTTTAACAGTCAGTAATAGATTCGCAACAACAGGAAAAGCTACCAATCCCACGGGAAAAACAACAACAACTAACCATAATCATCAGTGCCACGTCCCCTGAAGCAGTACAGTATCGAGAACAGCCTGCACCACCACCACAGCCCTCCCCCCTCCCAGCGCCGGTTCTCAACACAAACAGCTCTTCAGGGCTCCTTTTTTTGATTTCTGTCTTTCGGGGGAAACTTTTTTGCCTCCCGCTCCCCCTGCCCTTTCCCCTCTCCACTCTCCCAACAAGCTACCAGAGAAAACAACGAATATGTGCAGTACCCAAGAATCTTCAGAAGACACATCTCCTCAGTTCTCCTCAGTTTATCCTGAGAGCCGCTGGCAAGAAGGGCTGGCGGTTTGTTCCCAATTACAGACTTCGTCTGGGGACGAATGGAGCCAGGAAGCCCTCAGCGAGGCACTGGGAACAATGGGAGATCTCAAAAACATACTTTGGTAACACACTCCCCCAGCGGCCTGCAGCCCTGCAACTGCCAGGCTTCTAGCAGGCTCTTCCTGGACTCTAACCCAGCAGCCAATTCCGCCGCTGGGGACATCCACTCTCCCCTCTTCCTTTCCAGGTACGCTTGTCAAAACCCAACAGAACCTGACAGAAAGGTAAGCTGGGGAAAGGGTCTGGTAAGGTCCTGGGAGCGTTTCGAATTAAACCCTGAGCTGTACTTTTTCCTGGTTTTTCTTTTCTACGGAAGCGCAAACCTACAGAACTGCTGCAAAGAGGTGCTGATTTTTGCTAAGATTTTATTTGCAATCACTATAATGAGATGTCAAAGCTGAAAGGAACCTCGGGAAAAAACTCATCGGGTCCCCACGTTTCACAGATGGAGAAATGCCCAGAGAAAAACTGCCTAACTGCGGTTACACAAAGGAATTCCCTAGAATGTCACATCCTAAATGGCAAGAGCTACACCTAATCCATCTCCAGAGACCCAACACTGTGCTCCGCGCTTCCTAAACGGTTGCTGAACTGAACTAAAATGAACACAAGTAATTAGTGGGAAATCTAGGGCTGTAACCCACAATGTTGTACTTCAAGAAAAGTGTTTTTCCGGGGTGTCTCGGCGGGGGGGGCGGGTCGCTCAGTCGGTTGAGCGTCTGACTCTTGCTCTCGGCTCAGGCTGTGATCTCGCATGGTTCGTGGGGTCGAGCCTACGTTGGGCTCTGTGCTGACAGCGTGGAGCCTACTTTGGATTCTCTGTCCCTCTCGCTGCCCCCTCCCTGCTCTCATGCTTGCACATGCGCACTCTCCCTCTCTCGCTCAAAATAAATAAACTTAAAAAAAAAAAAAAAAGGTGTTCTTCCTTTCTAGAGGACTAGAAAGCTGGAGTCTCTGGATAATTCATGCGTACAGCAGACCCCATGGAATTCAGACACTCTCCCTCAAAGAACTAGGTACACTTCCTTTATCGACACCACCTATAACATTTCCAACCCCTTTATGTTCTAACTGATTTAAAAATCATACGTCTCTAAACTGATTTCCTAAAATACTCCTTCTCCTCCACTCAGAAAATATTTTTAATACAACTTTTTTTATTGTTTAATGTTTATTTTTGAGAGAGAGAGAGAAAGGGAGGGAGGCCTGGAGGGAGGGAGGAGAGGCAAAGAGAGAGGGAGACACAGAATCCAAAGCAGGCTTAAGTCTCCAAGCTGGCAGCACAGAGCCCGACATGGGGCTCGAACTCACGAACAGTTGAGATCATGACCTGAGCTAAAGTCAGACGCTTAACCGATTGAGCCACCCAGGCGCTCCCACTCAGAAAATCTGTTAATAATTCTCTTTACTTTCTTTTTTTCCCAAGTTTTCATTTAAATTCCAGTTAGTTAACACACAGTGTAGTATTAGTTTCAGGTGCAGAATTTAGTGACCCATCACTTCCAAACACCACCCAGTGCTCATCACAAGTGCCCTCCTTCATCCCCATCACCTATGTAACCCTTCCCCCACCCACCTCCCATCTGGTGGCCATCAGTGTTCTTTAGGGTTAAAAGTCTCTTCCTTGGTTTGCCTCTCTTTTCCCCCCACCATGTTCATTTGTTTTGTTTCTCAAATTCTACACGAGTGAAATCATATACGTTTTTCTCTAATCTTCAATTACTTTCTTAATGACTATCCCCTTTGATTCCCTCCCTATACTTCAACTTACCCCAAACTACAACAACTGCCTCCCTTCCTCTGTGCCCCCACTGAAGTCAATGGTTCTCAACCTGGGCAATGTACTGGAATCAGCTGGGGAAGTTTTAAAAAACATGAATTCCTGGGTCCTACTCCAAGAGTTCCTGATCTAACTGGCCAAGACGGGGTATGGCCAAGGAATGAAATTTTTAAAAGTTCCCCAGGTGATTCTAAGGTACAGCTCACTAATGTTGCCATACACGCTCAGAAATTCACTATGTGGTCCATTATATACCCAAAATATAATCTGTTGTTCTGGCTTTGCAAGCTATTAGACTGAAGGCACATTAGAACCACACCCTTGATTCACATCTGTCATGTAATACTACTTTAGTAAATATGCCGATAAAGCTCTACAAATCGCTAATGATAATGAATGGCCAGTATCCCACTAAAAGACTGTAGAGGAGGGGGAAAAGCTGTACTGGAGTCTTTTGACTCAGAAACACATTTAGTTTAGAATTTTTGTTTTTGTTTTTTTACCAAGGACCCAAGTCCTTCAAATCCAGATGGTCTTTCTGTTATCAAAAATAGCTTTTTGGGGGGCACCTGGCTGGCTCAGTCGACAGAACGTGAGACTCTTGATCTCAGGGTTGTGAGTTCAAGCCCCACATTGGGCATGGGGCCTACACTTAAGAAAAGAACCTGAACAAAAAGAGCTTTTTGTGGCCAATCCCCAAAGAAGCATAAGAACATACCATGTATTTTCATGCCTCAGTTCATACCAATATTTCTGTCTGGAACGACCTTCCCCTATCTGCATGGAAAACTCCTATTCATCCTTCAAAGCCCAGTTCTATCTATTGCCTGGTTTAGTCATTCATTCCCCAAAACCAGAAATCCACTCAGTGTCAGGAATTGTTCCAGGCAATGGAGATACAACATTGTACTAGATATAGTCACTGGTCTCACAGTGCTTACATTCTACTTGGGAAGCCAGATAGTAAACAAGACGGCAAATTAAAATAAATCCAGATGGCGGTTAAGTGACATGAAGAAGATAAAGCAACACAACATGACAGAGTAGGGGTGGGGAGTAGTAACTTTCCCCAAAGGCAGACTTATTTGATCTTTTAAGACTGAATCAAGAACAGGGAGCTTTCCTGTATTCCTTTTACATTCCCAGCATTTACTCTTAGTACCTACGCAATGAATATTCTAAATGAATAAAAAACATAGGGGAAGAAAAAATGTAAAAGTAAAAAAAAAAAAAAAAAAAAAAAAAACCTGTAGAAATAATCATCATAATCAACTTCAACTAAGAGTCAAGAAGCAGAGCACCTGGGTGGCTCAGTGGGTTAAGCGTCCGACTTCAGCTCCAGTCATGATCCTGCGGTCTATGAGCTCAAAGCCTGCATCAGGCTCTGTGCTGACGGCTAAGAGCCTGGAGCCTGCTTTGGATTCTGTGTCTCCCTCTTTCTCTCTGCCCCTCCTCTGATCACGCTCGCTCGCTCTCTCTCTCAAAAATAAATATTTTTTTAAAAAATTTTTAATTGAAAAAAAAAGAGTCAAGAAGCATGAATCCTCACCTAAATTTTTCCCACTACCTACAAGATCTGGGGCAAATCTCTTCCTCTCATCTGTAAAAGAAGTAGACTGGATTAGACTGGAATTATAATGCTCACCAGAGGCAAATAAAAAGTGAAGCACACTCAAGCAGAGACTGTATAGGACTAGAGTGAACAGGCACTCTTAAGGGGAACAGCCACTATGCAGCTCCCAGAGTGTACCCCGCAGGAATGTGGGCCCACTGGTGCCTCGAAAAGCCAGAAATCTGGATTTCATGTGTGTTCTCCCAGTGCTTAAATATTAAATCCACATGCCTTCAAAATATTGTGTAAGCCAAACAAAACCCCATGTATAAGGGCCAGACCACACATCTCTGGTTTGCAACCTCTGGACTAGACCATTCTAAACCGTTCTGGTCTTGACAGGGTTCTGTCTCAAAAAGAGACAATAAGACTGGAGAACAAAAAGAGAAAAGAACAGTCCCCCAGTCTCTGTCCCCAGTGTTCCAATCAGATCACAGAAGACTCTTTTTTTTTTTTTTTTTTTAATGTTTATACAGAGGGAGACACAGAATCCAAAGCAGGCTCCAGACTGAGCTGTCGGCACAGAGCCCGATGCAGGGCTCGAACCCAGGAACCGGAAGATAGGACCTGAGCTGAAGTCAGATGCTCAACTGACTGAGCCACCCAGGTGCCCCAGAAGACTCTTCTTAATTCATCAGGCAGTAAATTCTCGTTGCCCGGAAAGAGTATTTTGTGTGCTGGACAATAAAAAGATCCATCCCAGCCTCTCCTTTAGAGCAGTAAGTCTGCTGTATTTTTAGTGATCTGGAGTGAACCGTTGTGCTTTTGCCCACGTGTGCTCAATAAATATTCCTATCCTAGGCAATCAGGAATGTTTCAACAGAAGCACAACTCACATGCACGCACACAGACACACACACACACACACACCCCACAAAGCAAGGAAATCAATTATGCTGAAGACTGGCAAGATGCCCCAAAGACACAGCAGGAATGTGATATGAACAGCAGGATGAGGAAGGAGAATGAATAATTCAGACTCCCTGATTCACTTAACAAAGTTCTGTCAAGCACAAGCTGAGACCCACGGTCTGAAAAGGCAACCTGAGCTCACCAAACGGAAAGCCTGCCCCAAGGGTGGGACAGGGAAGAAATGACAGACCTGCCCCTAGAATAAGTCAAGTTATTTTTCTGAAAGCCAATGCATCACTGAAAACCAAAGCTGACAACAGATGATGTTTTCTTGTCATTCGTGCAGGGAAAAGAGCATGCATATTTTATTTATGCCCACCCTCTTTAAGAAGGCCTCCGTTAGACTAGAAAGCCAAAGTAAAGAAGGTAACAGGAAAGGCAAAAGAGAAAGCATCAGCCAGAATAGTTAAAAGTACACAGACGTTCTCCCGGCCCCTACTGTCCTATCCCCCTTCTGAGGTTGAGGAAAGTTACCAACACCACCTTTAAACTAGCAATGGTGAGCCATTTACCAACTACTTGTCAACTGCTTAACCTAAGTGAAGAAATGAGATCCAGATCTCATTTAGTTAAGAAGACAGATCATCTATCCTGAATATTAATCAGTCCTCATAAGCTGTTTGTTGGAAACGAGGGTTTTGTATATACATATATTTAAAAAAAAAAAAAAAAGAGAGAGAGAGAGCGAAAGCTGCTACACAAATGGCCCAGGGGAGAAAAACAAAGGCAAAGAGCCCAACTTGTTTTCATGTGTCTCTGTGATCGGTTCGGTGTGTTATTATTTTATGGTTTTAAAAGTCATGTGTTGGTTTTTAATGACAAGAGTGAAATACCTTTCATCATTCAGCATTTAAATCCCTCAAATCTATGGTACACACTGGCGCAAGCCCTTCTTTCAGCCTTGCATCTGTGACATGTTCCTCGTAAACAACACACCAAGAATGTGTTAACTCCTGGAGGCCCCAGTACTAAAAACTGCGTTGTTGTCAAAATCAAGGAAAGAGTAAACCTGAGGCGCTGCTCACATCCTTCCAAGGCGATGAAAATAGAAGAGTCTCTATGCAATAAATGGATCCTACATATTATACTAGTTGAGTAGCAGAAGACAGATTTTATCAAGCAATTACTACCACAACGAAGTGTAGTCTAGAGTAAGCTCACGACTTTAGAAATCATTTTAGGGGCACGGGGGTGGCTCAGCTGGTTGACCGTCTGACTTCGGCTCAGGTCATGATCTCACGGTTCCCGAGTTCTAGCCCTGCATTGGGCTCTGTGCTATCAGCGCGGTGCCTGCGTTGGATCTTCTGTCCACGTGTCTCTCTCTCTCTCTGCATCTCCCTCGCTCACTCTCTGTCTCTCTCAAAAATAAACTTTAAAAAAAAATCATTTTAAAAATTAACCTGATTCCTCAAAGTTACCAAAAGCAACGTCTACAAAATTCAAATGGCTGCTGAAGAGATGCTTCAGCCCTAAAAGCAAAGAAACGGCATTTAATGAGGTAATTAAACCGCTCCTTCTGGTGCTGATAACCAAATTTTCCTAACTGCTTCAGGTCAACCCCTAGGCAATTAATCTATCATCCCATCACAGAGCCTGTGATGCAACAGCACTGACTCCAACCAGAGACCCTCCTGAAAACAGTGACTGCATCAGATGGAGACTTTCTGCCCACATTCTATGTTACAGATCACAATTCAAGAGTTCACAAGGCAAGCTTCCAAGGGTCACAGACAGAAAGGGGCCTCTAATTTCCAAATGCTTAATGCCAGGAGCTTCTGGAAATTAGATGTTACAAAGTCTTACCTGCCATTTCTTTAGCCACAGAACAAATAAGACTGCTGTTGATCAACTTTAACAAGTTACAAATGGATGACAATCCTCCCAGAATAAGCATAAAATTTCTTCTCTTATTTGGTGAGTGTGGAGTAATGAGGATTTTTCTTTTTTTGTTGTTAAAGCTCCCCAGATGATGTTAATGGGCAGCTAGGACTGAGAAATGTGGATCTACCTGGTGTGTGTGTGTGTGTGTGTGTGTGTGTGTGTGTGTGTGTGTGTGTGTGTTTTAGTGTTTATTTTTGAGAGAGAGAGAGAGAGAGAGAGAGAGAGAGAGAGAGAGAGAAAGCATCAAGCAGGAGGGAAGCAGAAGGAGGTGGGGGACAAAGGATCCAAGGCAGGCTTCACAGTGACAGCAGAGAGCTTGATGCAGGGCTCAAACTCACGAACGGGGAGATCATGATCTGAGCCAAAGTCGGACACCTGACTAAACCACCCAGGAGCCCCTGTCTACCTCTTTTGAAATAAACCAGCTAGGGGTAAGGTACTTAACTAGTGAGATCAAGTAATATATTCAAAGGAAGTTTTGACCTTAGAATGTGACTTTGTTTGAAATTATTATTATCTCTAGCAAAAGAACCAAATGCCACTCAGTGATCATCTACCCTGAAAATCTGGGACAAGTATTCTATACAGATAAGATTCTTGCAGTTCTAAAATCCTATAATCTATCCAACCATTAACTATCCAATAAACATTAGGCCTACTATATATCAGTCACTGTGCTAGATATGGGATTTAAAAAAAAAAAAAAAAGGATCAAAGCATAGTCCCTACCCTCAAGGAACTTACAGTTTGGGAGGAGGTCAAAGTAGACACTTACATACACCGTGAGATAAATGCCAGGAAGGGAAAAGTACAAGGAATTATAACAGCAATTAGGGAAGTTACCCCACTGGAGATACTCAGCGAAAGGTTCCCAAAGCACGAACTTTAAGATGAGGGTTAGTGTGTAAAAGGTGGAAAGAGAAGTATTAGACCAGTAACTTCAAGCAGGGGAGCCTGGGTGGCTTAGTCAGTTAAGCATCTGACTTCGGCTCAGGTCAGAATCTCACGGTTCACGAGTTCAAGCCCTGCATCAGGCTCTCTGCTGTCAGTGCAGAGCCAGCCTCAGATCCTCTGTCTCCCTCTCTCCCTGTCTCTGTCTCTATCTCTCAAAAATAAGTAAACATTCAAAAAAAATGTAGAAGTAACTTCAAGTAGAGCTGTACGGTCCATGCATGAGTGGGTCAAGGGTCTAGGAGATGAGCTAGGAGCCAGATCATCGAAGTCACTTGAAGGGCACTGATATAATGAGAGGTGTTTCAGATGAATCATTTCTAAGAAAGGCCACTGAGATGCAGTGACATGGGCTGGAAGGGACAAAAGTGAAGGCAAAAAGACCCCTGGGTAAGCAGTGGCACTGGCCACAGAGCTACACAAGAGTGGAGTTCTGGAGAAAAGGGCAGGCGGGGAGGGATGAGTTACAGACATGCTGGCTTTGCAGTACCTACAGGGCACACGAGCAGGTAGAAACTGCCATCGGAAGTGCAGGAGGCAGATCTAGGCTACAGATAGCAATTTGGAAGTTGTCAGCATCTAGATGATGAATAAAGCCTTCGCTGTGGATGAGCTCACCCAAGGAGAGCACATGTCACAGAGGAAAAGGCCTAGAGCAGAATGCTGAGTGACAGCAACCTGTAAGTGGGGGCTGAGGAAGGGTCATGGAAAAGGCTGTGGCGGGGGAGGGAAACGTGTTAAAAAGGATGGTGCCAGAGGAAGCCGGGGGAAGAGGGGCATTTCAAGGACAGGGAAGACGGAAAGGACATTCACTGGGTTCAGCCACAGGGGTTGTTATTGGTGACGTCGGAGGAACGGAGTTTAAACGTTGTAGTCGAAGAAGAAACCAGACTTCAATGTGTTCAAAGGATAAAGACAATTATGTCAAGAAGCTGGTTTTGTAGTTTGTAGAAGGGAGAAGAGTAAAGAGCAGCCGGAGGATGGAGGAGACCAGAGGACTGAATATGCTAGATTTTATTTAATGAGAGAGGCATATAGAATGTTGGTAAGAAGAGATACAAAAAGGTAGATTTAAAAATCCAGGAAAGGGGCGCCTGGGTGGCTCAGACAGTTGAGCGACCGACTTCACCTCAGGTCATGATCTCATGTTCATGGGTCCAAGCGCCACATCGGGCTCTGTGCTGACAGCTCAGAGTCTGGAACCTGCTTTGGGTTCTGTGTCTCCCTCTCTCTCTGCCCGTCCCGTGTTTGTCTTCTCTCTGTGTCTCTCAAAAAAATAAAGTAAAACGTTAAAAAAATTTTTAGGGGCACCTGGGTGGCTCAGTCGGTTAAGCGGCCGACGTCGGCCCAGGTGGTGATCTCACGATTCGTGAGTTCAAGCCCCACGTCAGGCTCTGTGCTGACGGCTCAGAGCCTGGAGCCTGCTTCGGATTCTGTGTCTCCCTCTCTCTCTGCCCCTCCCTAGCTCACACCTGCTCTCTGTGTCAAAAATAAATAAACTTAAAAAAAAATTTTTTTAATTTAATAAAAAATAAAAAACAAAAATGCAGGAAAAAGATCCAAGCAGGATTCACCAAAGGAAGAACAATACATCTTTCACTGTAACAGACACAGTTTGTAGGTTTGATGGCAGGAAATTAAGAGTTTCAATTTGATATCTTCTATTTCATCTATAAATTAAGAGGCAAGAATTCTGCAGACGGGCATCCAACTCTTGATCTCAATTCTCGTCTTTTTTTTGAGAGAGAGAGAGAGTGCACTCGAGCTGGGAGGAGGGGTAGAGGGAGACAGAGAATCTTAAGCAGGCTCCATGCTGAGCACAGAGCCCAACACGGGGCTCGATCCCACAACCCTGGGATCACTACCAGAGCCGAAATCAAGAGTTGGACCCTCAACCAACTGAGCCACCCAGGTATCCTTCAGCTCAGGTCCTGATCTCAGGGTACTGATTTCAAGCCCCATGTTGGGCTCTGCACTGGGCATGAAGACTACTTTGAAAAAAAGAGAGAGAGAGAGACAAAAATTCTTGCTTAAGTGAAGGGAAAGTGAATGGAGGACCATGAGGAACGTCTGAGACAGCTCTGGAGGCAAATCCCCAGGAGAGGTCACTCAAAAACACAAAGCCTGCCAGCAGGAGTCAAGGATCCAGGAATCGCTGAAAACCACAAAAACAGACAGTCGCATCCATCTAGGCCTGGGTTTTGCTAGTAGGTCAAACAAAATGAACATAAAGAGAGAATACTGGCCAAAGCGTGGTTTAAGCAAAAGGCCGAGAAATCTAAACGAGGGAGGGGGGAGCAAAGTCGGGGGGGGGGGGGGATTCACAGGAAGGGAGAGAGCGCAGAGAGGGCCAGTGTATGGACTTCTCAATGACGCTGGAGATGAGACGCAGCGGTAGCTGATGAACATGAACGAGAGAACTGGAAGATGGAAGGGTGTTAACGAGGAGATGAGATGTCCATCTTCCAATTTTCAGAAATGAAGCAGTTCCAGATGGACAAGACGGAGGGCGTGTCCTCAGAGCAGGCGGTGCAAGTAAGTACCTGCGCGGTTCCAGTCAGGGAAGCCCCTCAGTCAAAGAACTCAGAGGCAGGCGCCGGATCAGTCATCGGCACACACGCTGGGTCTCCTATCCCTCGTGACAATAAAGGTCGAGAGAAAGCCCAATAACCGGTGCCAACATTAGGTAGTTCGGGGTTTTTTTGGTTTTTTTAATGAGGAAGAGAGGCAAGGAAATGGATAAATGACAGCACTGAGTAAGGGAAGTGGGTAGATGAGCCAGATTACAGGAGCTTTAAAGGAGCAGGGAATTTCAATTTCGCCCAAGGGAAGAAGATTAGACAGGAATCCTGGAGAGGAGAGACGCCAGGATACCCACCTCCCTAAAGTATAAGAACAAAAAACACCCAGTAGGAGGGGGATGTGATGTTCTCAGAAAGAAATGGGATTTAGTTAAGAGGAAAGAGTAGATATAAGAGTCCGTGAAAAGGCTGAGGATGGGGAGGACTGTTTACGAATGCAACAGGAAAAACGGGACAGTCTATGAGGGGAGGAGCCGCCGGAAGGTCAGGTCAGGAGAGAAAAATCACAGTCAGGCCCGAGGTCACAGGAATATACAGATGGCCAGAGCTGCTTACATCCTGGATGCTGACCAAGGAGTGCAGAGTTGAAAGGAATGATTGGTTTGCCTGCTGCAGTTTCTTTAAAAAAAAAAAAAAAAAAAAAAACAGTCCCAGTAGTTTCTTAATAGAAAACTGGACGGCTGCAGCAGGACTTGGGCCTTTTGCGAGGAGTTCACATCAGCCGGGTTTAAGTGACCTTCTGGAGAGCCTTAACCGCAGGCCAAATCAGGCTCTACCGTACAGAAAACAACGGCAGCCTCTGGTCTCTCGAGAGAGGGGGCGCCCTTGGGCCCTGCAAGGAAAAAGCCACGGCCCAGAACACCTATTTTGCCCGGCAGACAAGAACACTCTCTGAGCAGAGTCAGTCAGGATGTGGACCCATTCACGCTGACCAGAACACACACCCGGTTTAGGCTTCTGGTATCAGTGACTGATGAACCAATAAATAACGTCAAATAAGTAATGAGAGGCTCAAGATTCAAGAACTTGGATGCCTCTAATAAAAAGCATTAATAAGCTAGACAATTACACTTTTACAAATCTAACTTATGTAGCTGCTCCTGTGCTAAGTGCTTACTTGTAATATCTCATTAGTTTTCACAAGTCTATGAGGCAAAAACTATCATTAACATTTTACAGATGAAGGAACTTAGCCTCAGAGAAATTAAAACTTATCCGAGGTTATCAATGTACTAAGCAGCAGAGCCGGTAGGACTCTAAACCCCGAACTCTCAACCACTGCGCTCTATGCCTCTCCCAGCCCCAGCGGGTCCCGCCACCATGCCTGAGTTCATATCCTCTTGAATATACAACGCAGAGGTTATTATTAGTACACAAAGAAATAAAAAGCATGAAAGCGAAGAAAACGAAGTCTGGTTACAGAGACAAGAGATCAACCGCCCCCCCCACACACATACACACAAAGGAACACAACTATTCAAAATTAAACTTAAGTACCAAGATTATGATAATGATAACAAGGATTGAGAAGACAGCCAGACTCCACAGATTTTTGATTTTCTGTCCAAGGCAACAAACTTTCTAATACAACCCATTCATCTACGCCTTCAGACTTCTCAAATGGAAAAGATCACGCTCGATTCCCTAGGAAGTACCTGAGTAAATCATACCAAGCCATCAGAAAAAAACTGAAGTCAAGTGGTTTTAAATGAATCCCTGCTGTCCTGAATCTTGAGCCCTATTCTGACCCAACCACTTTCCCATACATACCTCGTTTCCTTGTACTAAAGCCCCATTTTAATGGAGGCCAGACAAAAACCGACCCTCCCTTATTACATCCCCTGGGCCACTTACCCTGTAGGCCTTGCCTCCTGTGTCAGTCTACACTCCGGAAGCGTGAGGCTGAGCCAAAACTAAAACAGCTATAGGGAGGGGAGGCATGGATGAGTCCATCTTGGGAAACTCGGCAGCGTGTTATTTACACACTCTTATTTAACAGTACCTTTGCTCCCACGTTCCGGTTTAAGCTACCGGAGCGTACCATTTATGTCCCTGCCAAACATACCTCTCCACCCCTCACGACACCTTCACTCAGCCTCCTGCACCAGTGAACTCACCTCCATGCCCCTACTTGGAGCAGAAAACAGAATGAGGCCCTGCTTTACTTTCAAACCTCCCAGAGGCAGAATGAGATACAGAATGGTTCCTGAGTGCTCTGAATCTTAATTAAGAGAAATATAATATCCACATAATAACAACACATTTACCATGGAATATCCAGCCTTATTCTGCTACTAAAAATCAACTGAGGCACACACCAGTATTCAAGGCTCACGCAAAGCTGAATTCATCCTGGCCTCCCCGTTGCCTGACCAAAAAAAGACAATTTTGATTACAGGTCAGAGTTGGCAGTCTCAAAATGGGTAAAACTGTTCCAAGCAACACTGCTGAGGTAGCAGGTGAGGGTAAAATGGACTTCAGCCACTGAACTCTGACCATTTTCAGAGGCGGTCAGTGAAATCCAGGTACACTAACAGGGGAAAACAGCAGACAAACAGAAAGTGTAGCAGTTTCAAAATATGTCCACAAATTCCTATATACTATATACTACTTACTCCCTTCAAGAAGTGAAGCCTAAAAAAAAATAAAATAAAATAAAAATAAAAATAAATTAAAAAACTGGAGCCTAATTTTCCTCTCCTTGAGAGGAGGAATTAGACTCAGACACTTGCTTCTAACAAATAAAATAAAGCAGAAATGATAACGTATCCTGCAGGCACTAGGTCATTAAAAGCACTGCAACTCCCCCCTTCACCTGCTCTCTCCCTTACTCGATCTCTCACTTGATCACTCACTCTAGGGGGGAAGTCAACATAAGGTAGGGAAGACACTCAAGAAGCCTAAGGAGAAGTCCATGTTGGAAGGAACTAAAGCCAGCGGGAAACTGACAACATGCCAAGGGCCGTGAAACGAACCATCTTGGAATCCTCCGGCCCCGGTTCAGACTTCAGATGAGTGCGACACCAGCAACTGCCCGACTGAAACTTCATGAGGGATCCTAAGCCTGAACCGCACAGCTTAGTTGCTCTCAGATTTACGACCCACAGAAACTGTGACATAATAAAGGTGTGTTGTTTCAAGTCAGTAAGTGTAGGGGTAATATGTTCTGGGGCAAAAAACAACTATTACAGAGGGCATGTTGTAGCACATCGGCTTGTGAGTCCCAAACTATCACTTGGCTTCTGGAAAACGGACACTACCAGAGAGGAGCACACCAGTTGTTCAGTAACTTCTTCTGTTTAGAGCAGAAACATAATGACAGCAAGAAATATGGGCCATTTACTTAATTTAAAATTTTCTAGTTAACAGCATTTAAAAAAGAAACCAGTAAGGTAAATTTTAATATAATTTAGGGAATCCAACACATCCAAAATATTAGCATTTCAACATGTCAATATTCCAACAATAGTCAATGATTTGTAAATTTTCAATGAAATTTTTTTGCACTGGTCTTTAAAATCTAGTGGGTATTTGAGGGGGTGCCTGGGCGGCTCCGTTGGTTAAGCGTCCGACTCTTGCCTTCGGTTCAGGCATGATCTCACGGTTTCGTGAGTTCGAGTCTCGCGTCAGGTGCCTGCTTGGGATTCTCTCTCTCCCTCTCTCTGCCCCTTCCCCGCTTGCAATGCTTCTGTCTCTCTCAAAATAAATAAATAAACTTTAATAAATAAATACACAAATACATAAACAATAAGCAAATAAAATCTAGTGCGTGTTTTACACTCACAGAGCGTCTCAGTTTGGACGAGCCGTATTTCAAGACCACGACAGCCACAAGTGGCTAATGGCTCCTGTATCAGAGCAGGTCTAGAGAATTTCTTTCTGCAGCTTGCTACCCTTTAAGAAATGTGAGTGTAGAGCTCAAAGAGATCAAAGTGAAGAATTTTTCAAATACCTAAAGAATTTTTAAAATTTTCTTTACCGAGCTGTATCACTGTATAGGTTCCCACGCTGGGAAGGAGTGGCCTTCATGGAAGGAAGGAGGGGGGGCAAGGACAGTGCTTACTGTTGGGAAAGGGAGGGACCGCTTTGAAGAGAAAGGAACACACCTCCTACCAAGAATCAGCTGGAGTACGGAGAGCATCACCTGAATTTTTTTTTTATTTTTTTTTAATGTTTATTTACTTTTGAAAGAGAGAGAGAGAAAGAGAGAGCACACACGAGCGAGCAGGGGAGGGGCAGAGACAGATGAAGACCCAGAATCCAAACAGGCTCCAGGCTCTGAGCTGTCAGCACAGAGCCCAACGAGGGGCTCAAACTCACAAACCGTGAGATCATGACCCAAGACGCTTAACCGACTGAGCCACCCAGGCGCCCCTAGCATCACCTGCATTTTTAACCGACACTCCCCTCAGCTCTCACTCAGCCACCCATCTCACACACAGCCCTACGTCCCACTGAAAAGGAAAGTTGCAGTTTGCTCTGAAGCAGATCTGGAGGGGGAAAAAGAAAAAAAAGTAAAAGAACATTTGGCTTCAAACGTCCATGGATGGATGAATGGATAAAGAACATGTGGTATATAGAGACAATGGGGTATTACTCGGCAATCCAAAAGAATGAAATCTTGCCATTTGCAACTACGTGGATGGGACTGGAGGGTCTTATGCTAAGTGAAATTAGTCAGTCAGAGAAAGACAAATACCGTATGACTTCACTCCTATGAGGACTTTAAGAGACAAAACAGATGAACGTTAAGGGAAGGGGAACAAAAATAATATAAAAACAGGGAGGGGGACAACACAGAAGAGACTCTTAAATACGGAGAACAAACACAGGGTTACCGCAGGGGTGCTGGGAGGGGGGAGGGGCTAATGGGGAAGGGGCACTAAGGAATCGACTCCTGAAATCACTGTTGCACTAGATGCTAATTTGGATGTAAATTTTTTAAAAAATTAATAAAAAAAAAGGAAAAAAATCAAAACAAAACAAAACAAAACAAAAACATCTGGCTTTCTCCAAAACCACTTCTCCAGCTAACACACTGGCCTCCCCTCCCCCAGCAATGTCCTCTTCTCAGCTCGCTGCCGTGAAGGGGGACCAATCGAAACCAGAGCGGTCAGCCGACCGTAATCTCCACAGGAACATCTACTCCGGGGCCACCAGAGTCCCCCTCTCTCTCCTCTCGCTCCTACTTCTTGAGAAGCTAGATTTGAACCGCTGTGGAAACAAGCCAGTTGTGTGAGTCATGCAGCCATCCATCCCAAGGGGCCTGGGCAAAATCCAAAGGACAGCTGGAAACAGCTGTCGTGAGATCAACTGCAAACAGGGGGGCGGGGAGGGGAGGAAAAAGAGGATGAATTCATAGTTGATTACACACGATCCCAATCTGGCCTCAGAAAAGCTGGTTTTCATTTTGCCGCCCGAAAACAAGAAGTTTCTTCTCCCTTCTTACTTAAAAGTTCTTCTCCCAGTGAAGGCAGCAACCACGGGCTCACGACTGAAGCCCCCCAGAGACGATTACCCGGGGTGGGATCCCTCTCCCACCGTGTGTCTCCCGCGGCGTGGGCTAACGGGAGCCCCCCCCCCCCCCCAGGTAAGGAAGAAACTATTAAAGAGTAGCTGGAAAGGCAGACACCTCTGACTTGAACAGAACTCTTCAAAAAAAAAAATCACCAGGAAACAGGAGGCTGCTGAAATGTAGCACAGACATAGTCCCAGGGCAAGAGGAGCTCCACTCCCCTTCCACGCGTGATGATGATGATGATGATGACGACGACGATGACGCCGTAACACTGTCTCTTAAGGAAACAGGACGACAGGCCAGAAGGGTGTTTCTCGGCATGATCAGAAGGCGACCAGCCTGCGGATTCCTACTCCACTTTCCTACTGGCCGAAACTGTGTCCGTCTTCACACATCAGCCTTGAGGTCCTGAAGGAAAAAGGTGGCTGACGCCTGGTCCAGCTGAGTGTCCTAAAATGAGCAGCGTGACAGCAGGTAACCTTCCTACACGAGGACTCCGCACAGTGCGACACCTTAGGGAAGAACGGGGGCTTACCGGCCTCTGACGTAAACCAACGTCAACGGGCTCTGGTCACGGGAGATGTGGAGAACCAGTACGCACGCCCTGCCACACCCACACAGCCATCCTTCAAAAGCCCTGCGCCCACAGCTTACGTGGCTTCTAGCGACACCCGCTCGGGCGGGGGGGCAGGTGTGGGTTCCTCGGTCATTTCCGACACTCACGTGGTAGAAGCAGTCCCTACTCCTCAAATTCACCAGCCACCCCAACCCAGGGGAAAAGAAGCACTGCTACCTTCAGGAGAGGTCTAGAGAGATTTTTAGAAGCCAATGAAAACTCCCCTCAGCTCCCCCTGTGGCCCACCTGCCATCAGTGACGCTGTTCCACGAGAGACCAAGATTCAACATCTCTCCGTTCACTCCCTTCTCTCCAGTGCTGTTTTCCAATGCAGACCTTTAGTTATTTCTGACACGGAATTTAAGTATTTGCTATATTACATCACACACAGGACCTCCTGCAACTTATTTCCAAAGCCAGAGGCAGGAGATCCTGAGATGGGGAGGGAGCCCAGAGGAAAGTCTGAGTCAGCTTCCACGGCCGGAGGAAAGTTTCCCTTAGCCTCCCAGGCTTATGATTACAATAATTAATGACAACTTGTAAAAGTCACACATAAAAACTTTTTCGATCGCCAGAGCTTACATTCTGGATCCCTTTTATTTTTTCGCCTCTTATGTCTCACCTTTCCACCAAGTGCCCAGCAAACCCAGCAAAACAACTGTGGGCACTCCTGTACTAAATACGATCTTTCTCACCAGCGAATGAGCAAGGTTTATGACCCTTTACTATGTTTTACCTCATCAACTTAGGCTGTTACTTAACTCAGTTTATACACCATCGACCCAACCAAATCAAAGGCCTTCGCAGGTCACCCCCTGGACCTTCCTCTTCCTGCCCACACTGCCGCACGCAGAGTGAAACCTCAAACACCACCTCTCGGTCAGGTTTTACTTTAGATAAAAGGAGGGCAGGGATGAGACGAGGGACTGCATCTAAAATGCGCACGGTGAGGAAGCAGCAAAGGTTGAGTCTCTCCGAAGGAAGCCATCCTCCAGAAGTGGAGGAGAAAGTTTTGACCAAGTCTTAGGACAAGAGGACATCCGAGGCCCCGGCAACTGCTCACAACAGCCAGTCTTGGAGCCATTAAGCCAAAGCCACGTACTCGCGCTTTCAGCCCCGTCTCCTCCAGACCGTGTTTCTGACAACCGCAATGACTTCCTTTCCAATCAGCCCACAGTGGCAGCCGCTGCCACGATAACCAGCAAGGATTTCAAGAAGTCCGGCCGTCTGTTTTGAAGGGCAACTTGGGGAAGCCAGCAGATAATAACGTCCCAGGCCCATTCGGAGGGGCAGGGGGTCCGTGAGGTTAAAAAGGCAACAAAGAGTTTGTGAGAGGAAATTACCACCAGCTAAAAGGTCAGAGTGTATTCAATTCACATATGGCCAAGGTGGTAAGCATACAATTTTCTTTAAGGTTTTTTTCCCCCAAAACCAGGCAACAAGAAAGAATCATAAATTGGGGTCTAAGGACAATATATAAATTGACTTTCAAAAAAATAAGCAATGGATGGGACACCTGGGTGGCTCAGTCGGTTGAGCATCTGACTTTGGCTCAGGTCATGATCTCACGGTTCGCAGGTTCAAGCCCCACGTCAGGATCTGTGCTGACAGTTCAGAGCCTGGAGCCTGCTTCGGATTCTGTGTCTCCCTCTCTCTCTGCCCCACCCCCACTTGTGCTCTCTCTGTTTCAAAAATAAATAAATACTTAAAAAAAATTTTTTTATTAAGCAATGGAAATAACTGAACATTAGACTTTAGAGGGTCTGGTCACGTAAGAATTTTCGTTAACTACACGTTGCTGGATGAGTACTATTACCCATGCTTAGCAGACAGGGAGACTGACAGGGAAGCAGTGGAATATCTCAGCCCAAATTTTCACGGACGACAGGTGTCCAAAGACTGAAGCTAGGCTTCTTAAAGGCATAATCTATGGGGAGAACTTCAGTCTTAGACGTGAAAATACAAAACACATAGGAAGCCATTATTAACTTTACAGATTTAATATCCAAAAGCAGGAAATGCGGAAGATACAGTTCTTACAGAAATACTAAAACATGTACACTACATTCAAACACAGAATTTTAGACCTGGAAAGGGACTGCCAGGCAACAGATAAATCAACATTGTAATAACAATTCCAACACACCGTGTCCGAGGAGTTCAAAGCACTTGGCTTTAAGTACTATGTACATACACACTGAGGAAGACTCTGAAGCTTTAACTTTTGCACTTGACGATTTGTGCTAATTCACAACCTCTGTATTACACTTAACTTTTTTATTCTAAGAAGGAAGGAAAACGGAGGGAGGAGGGGGAGGGAGGAAAAGAGGGAGAGGGAATGAACAAAGGGACCCAACATGTGTTTTACCTCCTATGATATGAAAAATGCATCCACTTGGGGTCTCAGTATCTACCTTCCTTGTGTCTGTTTTCCTTTGTTTTCCCTCCATCTTCTCTGGGGCGGTTTTGGATTTTGTTCACAGTCCTGGTTTCTGTCTCCGCCCTCTGTGCATGTGTCTGTCTTCCTTCCATGTCTCTTTACCTCTTTCCCTGACCCTGCCCCCAACTTCAGGTCCGCGCACAAAACAAGAGCAAATTTCACTGAAAAGCAAACAAGACATTTTATAATTCAAAGTTCCTTACAATGGTACAAATCATCTGCTCTAATCCTTCCAGTTTAGGAAACTGAGGCTCTGAGAGATTACTCAACTTGCCCAATGTCACAAAACCAACAGACGATAGAAATGAAACTAAAATCCAGGTTTTTCCAATTAAAGTACTAAAAGAAAGCACAGAAAGTTATTTTTAAATCTCCGAGTGGAGACGGTCTTTCCCAGAAAAAAACAAGACAAAAAAAAAAAAAAAAAAAAAAACCAAAGATCCAAAAACTTGAAATTAATTCCTTATATACTCAGTTATATTCCAAAATATATACAAACACATACACATCCTTCTATGCTATAAATAAATTCAAAGGACAAATGACAAACTGTCGGAGAAATTTTTGCAACATGAATGACAGAGCTAATTTCCTTAATTTATAAAAGTTCTTGCCAATTAAAAAAAAAAAACAAAACCTGTTTCAAACCTGAGTTGATGACATGGGGCGCCTGGGTGGCGCAGTCGGTTAAGTGTCCGACTTCAGCTCAGGTCACGATCTTGCGGTCCCTGAGTTCGAGCCCCGCGTCGGGCTCTGGGCTGATGGCTCAGAGCCTGGAGCCTGCTTCCGATTCCGTGTCTCCCTCTCTCTCTGCCCCTCCCCCGTTCATGCTCTGTCTCTCTCTGTCTCAAAAATAAATAAACGTTAAAAAAAAAATTAAAAAAAAAAAAAAAAACCTGAGTTGATGACAAAGAATACAAATGAATTTTAGACACATAAAAAAAAAAAAAGATCACTGGGGGCGCCTGGGTGGCGCAGTCGGTTAAGCGTCCGACTTCAGCCAGGTCACGATCTCGCGGTCCGTGAGTTCGAGCCCCGCGTCGGGCACTTTATATTACAGAAATACAAAAGACCAAGGTACCGTTTCTCACTTAGACTGTTAAAAATCAAAGCATGGAAACACATTTGCCAAAACGACAGGAAAAAATCATCTTATACTCACGAATCGCATCTTTGCTGTTCACGGCAGTGTACAATTTTGGAGGCTGCCTGGCAATACCTATCAAAAATGTCAATGTCCATGCCCGTAGAAACCGACAATGCCACTTCTCAGAATCTGTCCTCACAGACTTACCTAGGTGCACAAGGACACAGCCACAAGCAGCACCACTTATAGTAGCAGAACGCTGAGAACAACCTAAATGTCTAGCAATAGGAATGTTTAACCAAATCGTGATTTAAAAAAAAAAAAAAAAAAAAAAACCTTTCTATGGAATACTATGTGGTCATTTCAAAAGAATGAGGTTGATCTGCATAAACTGAAACAAAATGTTCCCTAAGACATTCTGTTCAGTGAAAAACAAAGGGCCTTTAGGTATATAAAGAGGTATGTATCTCTAAGCACGTGCACAAGCAGAATTCCTTTAGAACGTAACAGAACTACGAAGGCTTCTATCACATCACACTCCAAAAGGAACTTCTGGACTCTTCCAGTTCTACGAAAAGCTCCTACATTGGGAAGTTCTTCTTCACTGCTAACTTGCAATAACCTTCAAAAGACCGGTGCCCTACTACCCCTCCTTGACTCTTGAACCCTATACAATGAAGCTCTCTGGTCCTTCTCAACCCCTTTGCCTATGTACCAGCTCAGCACCTGGGCCCCCAGGAAACCCTTTCATACCTGTACAGCTTTGAATTTTTCCTCACTCTTTCAGTATTTCTATATCCTAACATAAATTCATTTTCCCCATAAACATACCCCACAGCATTCCAAAGCCTATAAAAGGCCATTACTAGGACTTGGCATTCTCTTTGCTCTCCCCACTGCTGCTTTTCTATCAATTCATTTCATTCTTTACTCATCAAACATTTATTGTATACCACATATATATATTTACATTTACATTTACATTTATATTTACATTTATATTTGTATTTTTTTTACATACCACGTATATTATAACGAGAAGTCAAAAAGAGAAACCTAACACCTGGTCCCCATTTTAAGAAAGGTGCAGCCTACTGATGCATAGGGCCACTTGTACCCCAATGTTCATAGCAGCACTCTCAACAATAGCCAAATTATGGAAAGAGCCTAAATGTCCATCAACTGATGAATGGATAAAGAAATTGTGGTTTATATACACAATGGAATATTACATGGCAATGAGAAAAAATGAAATATGGCCTTTTGTAGCAACGTGGATGGAACTGGAGAGTGTGATGCTAAGTGAAATAAGCCATACAGAGAAAGACAGATACCATATGGTCTCACTCTTATGTGGATCCTGAGAAACTTGGCAGGAACCCATGGGGGAGGGGAAGGAGAAAAAAAAAAAAAAGAGGTTAGAATGGGAGAGAGCCAAAGCATAAGAGACTGTAAAAAACTGAGAACAAACTGAGGGTTGATGGGGGGTGGGAGGGAGGAGAGGGTGGGTGATGGGTATTGAGGAGGGCACCTTTTGGGATGAGCACTGGGTGTTGTATGGAAACCAATTTGTCAATAAATTTCAGAAAAAAAAAAAAAAAAAAAAAAAGAAAGGTGCAGCCTAGTACAAATATTCAAAAGTAAACTTCTTGGCGTAGCATATAAGACAAGGAAAGAAAATGGATGCAGGGGAAGTGACCTAATAATCGGCTACACATACCAAAGTAACAGCTCTGGGTACCTCTGGAGAAGGAACAGAGACTGAAGGTGGTAGTCAAAGTCACCACTGGCTTTACGTGTCTGTACCTGATTTTTTTTTTACTTATAAGAATATAGCCGTGTATTCATTTATAATTTGAAATAAACTTTAAAAAGGAGGTGATGTCTAACCAATCTTGATGTTCCTAATGCCTATCTAGCACGGTGCCTGGCACACTGGTGGAGCTCCATAAATGATCACCGAACAAAAGAACGAACAGATGTGCAGAATTCTACAGAGCAGAATGGAAGGGAGGAGAAACAATCCAGGGCATCTCAACCTCGGATTGAATCACTGTACTGACATCTTGGATTGGATCATTCTTCATGAGGGGGCTGCCCTATGCGTTTTAGGGTGTTGAAGCAGCACCCCCCGGCCTCTACCCACCAGAGCCAGCAGCACCTCCACAGCTACAAAAATCAAAAACGTCTCCAGACGTCACCAAATGTTGCGTGATGGGCAAAACAGCCCCCGGTTAAGAACAGCCAAGTTAATCCTTATATATCATTCTCTCCACTTTCTCCACTGCCATGACTTTCTCTCAATCTGCCCAATGAGTCCACCGGTTTACTCCTCAATGAGGTCAGTACTCAAGCTGACGACCCTCCAAAAGCTTCCAACTGCGACCTATTTATTTCCGGCGGGCTTTTCTCCACCAAAATCATCCATCTGATAACTATTCCTTAGGAATCCTCACTACCCAATCTCTTCTAACAGCAGGATCTCAAATTTGTATCACAAGCCCGTCCTTTGTCCTTTGTCTTCTCTAACCCTTTACTGCACTAGAACCTGTTTGTTCCCGCTTCCCTGGGCCCCACCCAGGGTAATGCGCACTTGGCTACCCTTGTGGGCTTTTGGGCGTGGTTGGATAAAGTTAAGAAGCCATAGGACCACCTCAATCCAAGCTGGCACTTAACTGAGCCATATGATCCTTTTATTCTAATTTTTGATGAGTTCTTACTACACGGGAACAGATACTTCTAAAATTTCTCTACTCTCCTCAAAGTGTAAACAACACGCTGCCTGCAGGCTACCATTCTTCCCCAACGGAAGGAAGGAGGTCTTTGGACATGAGCTTAGTTACCTAGCCTTCTCATACACATCTAGTGCTTAATAAACAGGTGTGATATTTAGGAAGGAAAAAGTCATGACTTTATATTGGCTCTACCAAAAAAAAGTAATTTTTATGAAAAAAAAAAAAAACCTTTAAATCTCAGTCTAATTCAAGATTTTATTCTACAATTTTTTTTTTTTTTGAGAGAGAGCATGCACGCAGGGGAGGGGCAGAGAGAGAGGGAGAGAATCTTAAGCAGGCTCCACGCTCAGCACGGGGCCCGACCTGGGGCTCGATCTCACAACCATGAGATCATGACCTGAGCCGAAACCAAGAGTCGGTCGTTTAACCGGATGAGCCACCCAGGCACCCCAATATTCTACAATTCTAAGCAACGTCAAGGAGGAAAGTCAACATGCCTCTCCAGTTCCTCAAGCTGTCCCCACCAACAGCAGAAGAGTGCCGCAGAGGGGTCCTCTGGGTAATCATTAAAGCACAGTGAGGTTTTAGAATTAAACAAGGCTAATGCTGGTGGCGATTCCACACGCTAACGACCCAACACTTGGCTCTCTGTGAAAGATGGCCAATGTTGCCCGAGAGCAAAACTGCTCTGTGACAGGAGACAAGGGCTTTAAATAATTAATCAGCATAAGCAGCTGTACAATATCTTTAGAATTCAATGTCCGGTTTTCACCTACCCTAATGCCTTCCACAGGTACAAGGTTACCGTCGGAAGAAACAGGCGGCATACTTAAAGAATCTCTAGAACCCTACCGAATCTAAGGCATAACACTTTCCACCAGCTTTTGTCCCATGAGATAATTATGGAATAAGAAGCCTGCCAAAAGCTTTGGCAAAATACAGCCAATCGTTTCTCAAGACATGTTCTAAACTTTTTTCTTGACCTTCAGCTTATGGTGGCTTACACAGGATCTTAAAAGCATTTTAGTCAGCCATTTTTGGTAACTTGGGAGCAACATTATTTTTAGCTAAAAAAGTTTATTTCAATCCCTCTCGCATAACTCAGAAGCATCTAACCAGGTTTGGTTCAAGCTTTCTGGAGTAATTTTTCTTTTGAGTGAATTCAAAACATAGGATATTTCAGCTTCAAAGGAGAAACTTTCTCCTTAAGAGGCATTAACAACCGAAATGTGCTAACACACAAGATACGTAAAAAAAAAAGAAAAAAAATCACCTGCCTACCTGCCACCTACCCTGGAATACTGGGAGATTAAGCACGTTAACATTCATAAAATTTCTGGAACGCCTCTGACGGACAAAACATTGTTGTTACAGCATTCCAAGCAAGAGCGAAATGCATGCCTGCAAGGTCGAAAGTGCTTCACATAAATTTAAATATAATGTAAGGGAACATCACGTTCAAGTTGTTTTCCACGCAGCACTCAAACTGTGATTCCAAGTAGAGAGAAAGCCTCTTCAAGGATAAAGACAGCTGAAAACAAATAAGGAATTCTGCTAGAAGACAGCTCAACTACATATATACGACAAAAGCAAATACAGGTTTTCTTTGTTCTCTCTTACTCTTCTTTGATGAACAGAGACTTGTCACTACTCCCCCTGCCAGGGGGCCATGTTCCTTGAGTGGCAGGATAATCCAATCACCATCACCATTATGGCAACGTCAAGAACAATGGTACAGACTGCAAGGGGACTGCAGTCTGTGGACGAACTACCTACCGAAGACACGGGGAAATTCATGTCCTCGCGCCCTCTCTTCCGACGCCACTGATACCTCCGACCCCCCCCCCCCCCAGCTCCTATCGTATCGCCCCTTGCCCTCGCACCTACTGCTGCGTCTGCCTGGACGGGCCTGCCCTCCCTTCTCCCTTCCCTGCCTAGCCCTCACTCACTCAATTCTCAGCAACAGCTCGTGCAGAATGTCTCCCTGGGCCCATGCCACCCAACCGGGTAAGAATCCCTCTATTATGCTCCCATAGAGACACTGCACTCATTCCTATCAGGGCACAGAAGCTCCTCGATTACCATCAGGTTAGGTCTGGGAGGAAAGGCTGTTGCTAAGTCCACTAGTTCATAAAACCCCAACGTGAAAAAATCCAAGTAACCCATAGGTGTGCATCTAGTGAGGAAATATTTAGGCAAACTGGCTTACGGTAATGGTCCCAACTTGTCTCATTTCTTCTCAACTCACTTTATGATTTGCTCTCGACCCGTTATAATCATCTGCGTCATTGCACAATTCATCCCGTACACACGGTCCGTATCTGCCATTTCTAAGGTTACTTCCGGTTATAATCATCTCTACACTTATCCTCCCCTTCATATCAGAATTTTCGTTATAATCAGAGGTTTTAGCCTTATGGAGTAAGACACAGTTAATAATAAATATAATAAAACATAGTAAATAATACATATAAGCACTGGCAACACCCTGTGTACCAGTGAACAATGTGACAGAGTTTAAATGGTCACGTGCCACCCCAGGACTATTTTCTTCTTTGTGGTGAGCAGAACCGGCACATTTGCTCTAACACATGACTTCATTCATTTTCCTATGAAAATTGACAAATTCAGGCATTATGATGAGTCAGATGGCTCCCGTACTTATTCCTACGTCACGTTAATAAATTACTTTGATTTTTTTAAACAACACAAGCACAGGACACAAAACTCAAAAGGCTACGACAAAAAGCCTTCCGCCTACACCCCCCCTTCTCCGTCACTCGGGAACACTCCCCAGAGGCAACCCCTGTTACCGCAATCTTGTGTTCCCTGGCAAAGAGTCTGTGTGCACCTGCACGGATGCTTTTCTCTGTGACACACCGGCAGCAAGCTGTCCGCTTTCCCGCACCGTGAATTTTCACACCTGATGTATTTCAGAGTCTTCTGTGTTTGTTCATCTGGAGCTGTCTGACCCTTTGTAACGGCCGCGTGATATTCCATCCCGTGAATGTACCTTATTTTAGTTCACTGATTTCCTGTCGAAGAGTGTTCTGCCTTGTTCAACCATTTGCCAGTTCAAGTAATGTTGTAATGTATTTCCCTGCACACAGATGCAGAAATATCTACTGGATGAATTCCTAGAAAGGGAGCTGCTGAGTCAAAGAATATGTGCGTTTTACAGTTCAGTAGATATTGCTAGACAGCTTTTCATGGCGGGTATGCGGCTTTTCACCGCACCAGCAACATGAGGACCCCTTTCTCCACCTACACCCTTAGCGATACATCGTGCACCAAACTTTTATTCCAACGGACAGCTGTTCCAGACACCTCCCACAATACACTTCACAGATTCCATAATACCTTCCCTTTGATTAACTCTGTACCCCCCAGGGTCTAGCATGTTGTAAGCACTCACATGTTGTGAGGTGAATGAATGACCAAGCAAAAGAGCAGGGGCTTTGGGGGCGCCTGGCTGGCTCAGTCAGTTGAGCGTGCAAGTCTTCTTGATCTCAGGGTGGTGAGTTCTAGCCCCATGTTGGACACAGAGATCACTTTAAAAAAAGAAAAAAAAGAGTAGGGGCTTTTGCACGATGAGAGGTTTACTTTTAATATAAGGAATGAGGAAGGGGTTTAAACATTAGTAATGTTTCCCCTTTGTAAGGGGAAGGGGGATAGGAACGGATGGATAGATGGATGGATTCTGATCTAAAATGGTTTTCTCCAAACCAAATGATGGTTTCTCCTAGAGGTTTTTAAAAAGCAAGAAATACTTGTCCGAAATAAAGTACCGTCCCACCTTAAAGATAGACAGCCTATCTTCAGAGTGTCAAGAAAGCAGAAGGGCCTCCAATGCAACTCCCAAACGAACAGGAAGATTCTCTCTCTGAAACTGCCATGGGACACTGAAGCTTCTTGCGTTAGTATATATATATTTTTTACACACCTTTCCAAAACCTGGACTCACATCGTGTATCATACACAGCGACACAGATGGTTAACGTTTCACTCATTTTCTTCCGTACAGTACCTGGCATAGTTAATGCTAACAATCTTTCAGGGAACACAATAAATACCGGACTCCGCACTGCCACGGGTCAGCGTGTGTCTGCCATGGTCTCTGGTGCCCCTGCCTGGCGCTACGTCAACCACCGTAACAGCGGGTGACACGTACAGTGGTTACCATGGACCAGGCGCCCCTCCAAACACGTTTTCCTATATTACCTCGATATTCACACACGTCGCCAGGTACAAACTAGTTTTCCTATTTCACAGACGAACGACTGAAGCACTGAGGAGGTACGTAACTTGCTCAAGGGACACACAGGTAAGCAGGCATAGAGACAGTCGGAACCTAAGCAGTCTGATACCAGAATGGCTCCTTTTAACCCGGTATTTTAATACGGTGTGACAACTGCTCTGATGGAGTTGCACACGGAGTACCTGCCACCAAGTACTAGGCTTTGACACATACTCCGCGTATACCTCTGTCAGAGCAATGATCACGTGGTGTGAAGAGCATCTGTGCACACATCCTCTTCCCCACTGCAAAGTCACGTCTTAGCCATCACTGTGCCTGGCACCACCTCACTCAATAAAGTCTTTCGCTGGGTTTCGACTTAAGAGATCCAATAATAAAATGTGATTTCTATTCCTTGGGCTTGTATTTCATATTTTCAAGGTTGGTACCTCTCCTGCCCCTGTGTGCCACCATTCCCTAAGACCCATCTCCTCTAAGGCAAGATCTGCTTCTCCAATAGTTTGCTGCTTCCCTAGAGATGCCGGCCAGACCTCTCGAACTGCTTTGGGCACATTCACGGGAGTCCTGACACACCAGACGGACCCACCACCGTTCCTGCTGGGCAGGGCACCGGCAGTACAGCTCCCACCCCCGCCCCCGCCCCCAGCAGCCACCAGCATGGATCAGTGGCTCTTATCAGGAACGTGGAGTAACTTGAGCCACCTGCCAACCCATCTCTCAACTGCTAAGACAGGCGCTTTCTGCTATCAGGTTGCACAAATGCCTGGAAACCTTATACCAGGTGTGAAGGAAGAAGCGAGAGGGGCAACAACCCCCAGCATCTGGTGCCCTGCCTGCTTCCGTTCACTGCGTGGGGCCAGAGACCGAGTGGGCCTAACTCACTCTCTGCAAAGCCCTGGGACCATAAAGATTGTGCGGTGAGAGCAGCATCACCATGTACTGGACGTCAGCATTCACCTAGAGTGCAAGACACGTCTCCACTGGCCTCATTCGCCCAACAGCGAGAACGCTACCTCCTCTGTAATAACACCCTTGTGGAGACAAAGGTCCATCGCAGAAGCTAACTCTGAAAAAAAGCACAGTTTCCTAGCCTTAAATGCAGAAGTCTCTAAAGGTCAACTGAGCTAGAGTCAAGCCTAAGCGTGAAATCCTTGATGCTACGTCTGAATCAGAATCCACTGTCTGGTAAACAAAAGAAAAATACTCTGTTTGTTGAACCATATCTATTTACTTCCCGTCAAGTCTCAGTGGCAGAGTGGCCATCTCCTAAGGATGAAGAGCATTCACTCAATCCCAGGCTTTCCACAAACACAGGGGCTAAGTGAAACTAATGGCCATTGTGACTGCTGAGACACAAACACCTACCAGGAACCAAACCTCCCTTTCTCCCAATTCCATACCAAACTTGGCTCACTGACCAGCCTCCTGACAGCAATGACATTCAATCAGGATAAACTGGACATTTTGGATATGCCTGGTACAGAAGATGTCACACGGAATAAAATCACACTGCAGTTAGATTCTGTGTGCAATGACTCAAGGCAGATCCTGAGTATCATTACTAACTCAATGACAAATGGGGTATCTGACCCAAAAAGGGCCTCTAGGGTGTAAAAAGACAGGATCAGGAGCAGCTGACTGGAGCAGGTGGAGAGCTGAGGAGGCCTACCTTTTACTCAAACATCTTTAAAATGCTATCGTCGGCCAGGGACTTGTAGGGTATTCAAGTGAAAGAACACAGATGCAGATCAGGTCTCCGAAAACAAAAACATGAAACGTTTAAAAAAAAAAAAAAAGAGTAGGTCTCTGACCCTGTGATTCCATGAAACAGACTCACGTTTTATGAGATCCTGTACTAACCAGAGTCATCCTTACCAGAGACATTTAGGTATAGTTATCTCGGCAGCCCACAAGAGAATAATCCTAACTGCAGAAATCTAACAAAAAATATCTACACACTGCTATGATTTCCAAATAGAGAGAGGAAAAAAAGCAAAATACATGTAGTATGTACAGACAATATGCATATTAATATCACCGTCTGAGCTTTTTTTTTTAGAAGGAGGTAGAGAAAATATTATGTAACTGCGATCTCTGGAAGGATATCCAGACAACTAACCATCCTGGTTACCTCCAAGGAGAAAACTAGGAAGTTGGGAGAAGGCAGAGACTTTTTACTCTTTTGCGTATTTTGAACCATTCACCATGTGAATATGTCACATGCTTTAAAAAAATCAATGAAAAGCAGGGGGACGGGGGAACCCCATATAAGAAACTCTCAGAGAAAATACCAGAATAGTAAAAAAGACTAAGAAATGAAAGATTCTACTTAGACCTAAAGCCAAAAGTTTGAGTTTATTGCTTGTCCTCCCATCTGCTCTCGGAGACTGAAATAACTTGTCCCTGAAAACGAGTACATCACCTCCCTTCCTTGATTTAAGCAGGGAGCTGGCCAGATAACTTCTAGATGACTTCAGCTCTCATCATTTCATACTAGCCACCATTACCAATCCATTGATTTATCTACTGCTGATCTATCAGATCAATAATAAAATTAGAGATGGGAAAACTTTGAGGCAAAAAAAAATAATAATAACAATAACAAACTACCATACATACGGCAACGAATAATCTCATTTAACCCCTCCAAATATGAACTACAGTTAAGTGAGATAAACACATAAAGTCTGTAATACAATGCTTGGCGTATAAAGTACACACTAAATTTTAGCAAAATCCCAATTCGAAACACTGGCTAGATCCAAATTATTGCAGAAAGAAACTGGGGGTCGCTGTTGACTTCTACATGAATCAACTGTTAGGTAATGGACAAAATTTTTTTTTTTTTAACGTTTATTTATTTTTGGGACAGAGAGAGACAGAGCATGAACGGGGGAGGGGCAGAGAGAGAGGGAGACACAGAATCGGAAACAGGCTCCAGGCTCTGAGCCATCAGCCCAGAGCCCGATGCGGGGCTCGAACTCACGGACCGCGAGATCGTGACCTGGCTGAAGTCAGACGCTTAACCAACTGCGCCACCCAGGCGCCCCCAAAATTTTTTTTTTAATGTTTATTTTTGAGAGAGAGAAAGAACAAGCAAGCAAGCAAGTACATGCGAGGGGGAAGAGGCAGCGAGAGGGGGGCACTGAGGATCTGAAGCCGGCCCTGTGCGGACAGCAGAGAGCCCGTCTCCGGGTCTGAATTCACGAAGCGTGAGATCGTGACCTGAGCGTAAATGACTGCGCCAGCCAGGTGCCCTGACAAAACGTTTTCAATAGTAAATATATGTCACATGAAGTTCACGTTCGGTATTCACTCCATTCCTTCTCAGTCATACCCTTTGGCCCGAGGGGCACGAGACCCAAAGGAAAAGGCACTGAAAAAGAGCCACAAGATCGGGTAGAAGCACCAGTTTTGTTGCTTCCTAGTCGTGAGGCTTAGAGAAGTGTATTTTTACCGTCTGAAAAATGGGAAAAAGAACCACCTATCATGTGGGGTTGTTGTGGCAGTAATTTTGTAGCAACAAAATTATTACAGAGATTTTTACAAACAAGTCACATAATGGCTGATTTTTTCAACAAACGTTTACCAGGTTCTTATTATAGTATCTCTCAGACACTTATGTAGAAGCCAAGGATACAAAGATTAAGAGACCTTTAAAGAAGTCAAAAGACAGGGGCACCGGGGTGGGTCGGTTGGTGAAGCATCCAGCTTCGGCTCCGGTCATGGTCTCACGGTCCATGAGTTCGAGCGCCGCACTGTGCTCTCTGCCATCAGCACAGAGCCCGCTTCAGTCCTCTGTCCTCCTCTCACTCTGCCCCACCCCCGCCGGTGTGCATGGTCTCTTTCTCTCTCAAAAACAAATAAACATTTTTTTAAAGATTTTTAAGAAAGTCGAAACACAACTGGGGTACAAGAAAATAGGGCTTGGTAATTATAATAAAAATGGCTATTACATAATACCTATTATGTGTCAGGCCCTGAACTAAAAAGCATATGATGTACATCACCTCTTTCCATTCTTACACTAATCCTATAGTATATTTCACAAGGGAAGAAAAGGTTAAGTCATTTAGCCAAGATCATACAGCTGTGATATGGAAAAGCTAGGGCTCCAACCCAGCTCTGTCGGTCTGCAAGCCCACTCTACTTTTAATAATCTTGGGAGTGGGAAAAACTTTTCAAAGCATCACTCACACACACACACACACACACACACACACAGAACTCATTCATGAAAACATTAGTAGACCTCGTTTACATTAAACAAACTAACAAAAAATAGGGGTGCCTGGCTAGCTCAATCGGTTAAGCATCCAAATCTTGATTTCGGCTCAGGTCATGATCTTGCAGTTCACGAGATAGAGCCCAGAGCTGGGATGCTCGCTCTCCTTCCCTCTCTTCCTCTCCCCTGCTCACATACGCGTTCTCTCTTGGTCTCTCTCTCAAAATAATGAAATTTAAAAAAGAAAAAAAAAATGTAACCTTAGAGCACCTGGCTGGTAGAGCCATACTCAGTTGTTGGAGCATGCAACTCTGGCTCTCGGGGCTGTGAGTTCAAGCCACATGGGGTGTAGAGATTACTTAAAAATAAAAGCATCTTTAAAAAAAATTAACTTCTGATATAGTCATTGAAAACAGTAGCATGGAAAAGCGTGTAGAGTTTGCTAACATCTGGGGGGAAAAAAGGAGAGGAATAATGCAAGTGATGAACGTCGGGGATTAGAGGTTTAGTGAAGGGGTACGGAGTACTTGGGGAACCCGGCGGAGAAAGAGACACTTCATTAAGTGCATTTTTATAAATTGAGAGTTACATCTGCTTATGAAATGTAAAATGCAATAGTTCAAATTTTGCTTAACGCTAGTCCAAAGTTATTTGATTTTTCTGTTCTCAGAAGAATGATACCTCTTACCATGCCTCAAAGAGCAATCGATGGAAAACAGCTTGGAATACTCTGAATTAGACAATTTCCTTGCCTAAACAGGATGCTGGACCAGTGAGGTATTTTTTCTTGTATCAGAATTGATACTTTTTTTTTTTTTTTTAAACAAAGTATGTGTGACAAATTTTGTGGGTTTCTTCAAACTCTGGGATACTGTGAAACCAAATTAAGTATTTACTATTTGCCTAAAAGTAACACTGCAAAAAAGAATCCACAGTGAAGCTAAAATCCAATAGGGGTAAATGATCCCCCACACAGCCCAAGAAAATCAAATGCAAAGGTTTCCTGAGACGGGCTTGCCAGGATTAAAAAGCAAAGCCTACAGGATAGCACTCAGTCCCAACCACTCCTAGAGAGAGAAACAGAAATGCAAAGTAAGCATAAAGGAAAAGCACACAAGCACACAGATACACGTGTATCTGTTAATCACAGCATTTTTACACAGCTGACAAAAATCACTAATGGTCAGTGAAAAGCACCTTTCTAAAAGATTTCTGTTGTATGTATGCAAAATGCCAAAGTTAACCAATTGATCTACAACACGGTAAAACAGCCAGATCAAAGCCACAATGTTGCAGCAAAAAGATCTATTTGGAATCACAACAAGAGGCGAGAGACCTATAACACCAAGCAGAGGAACACAAAAAAAAAAAAAAAAAAAAAAAAGTGTCTATGATGCATAAAAGCAGCAGCAGCTGGGGATGCGGAGGGAAGAGCCAACAGAAATATTAATTTCTAAGCCCCCACATGGAACTTTTAAATATGACCACCTTCACTTCAAAGTCCGAGATGATATCAAAATTAGCCAAATCGGGGACACCTGGGTGGCTCAGTCGGTTAAGCGTCCAACTTTGGTTCAGCTCATGATCTCACCGTTTGTGGATTCAAGGCCCCCGTCATCGTCGTCGGGCTCTGGGCTGACAGCTCAGAGCCTGGAGCCTGCTTCAGATTCTATGTCTCCCTCTCTCTCTCTGCCCCTCCCCCTCTCTCTCTCAAAAATAAACATTAAAAAAATTTTTTTTAATACCAAAATTAGTCAAATCAGCTTCTTGAAAGTCACAAGTCAGACTATGGCTGCAAGTATGAATACAACATACAAAACATGCAGTAAAATTCGTGTGTCAGTGGAGCAAACACAGACATCTATAAAATGGACCACGTAAGTGACAGCTACAGAGCCCCGCTCTCCCTTTTTCAAACAAATCTGCCCCTGCCCTTCTCACAGAGACATCCAGCGGGATAGGACCAGACTCCTACTTTCAAAACAAGCACTACCAACTCCCGGTAAGCCCTGCCAAAGCTCCCACTGTGAGAGGCAGCCATTGTGGAGACTTCCTGAAGTTCCAACAAAGTCCTCAAACCCATTGTGCCAGCTATTGACGGTGACAGGTTTGTATGAGGTGCAAACCAATGAGTTACGCTTTGTGGACGCTGGGAGCCACCACAAAACATCTTCCAATTTTGCCAGTTTTTGCTTTGAAATCACACAATCCTACTATCCCATCCCCTGGAAACCAAGAAATAGCAGGTGAAAGCTGTCAAAGCCACATATTCAGAGTGTTAGGGGACAAGACAGTCCGATTAAGGGATAAGTGACCTCATTTGCAGACTCTTTTGCAAAGGACGGGCGGCGGGGGGGGGGGGGGGGGGGGGGGGGGGGGCTAGTAAAGAAACAAAAAGAAGGGAGGAAGCTAAACAATTCCTGCTTTTTACCCAAAATTATTATCCACCCTCCTCAGAATCTCTGCAGAGCACTGAGCTGCAGAAGGGAAGAAAAGGAAAAAGAAAACTTCAGGCTGTAAATGTGACCGTATAAAAATCCCCAAGAGAGAATGACCTATGAAACTAAGCTCCACACAAGGGCTAACTATGCAGCTGCTTTTCTACTCGCCTAACGGTCCAAGATAAATAGAGCAGGCTCATGGAAGCCCACCAACTTCCAGGAAAATGGAACCAAAGTCCTCCTGACTCAGGACAAACCACCTACCCCTGAAATAAATCCCTAAATGAAATCTATATAGGTCTGTTTTGGAAATCCTTCTGGCGGACAGCAATTAACGCCCCCTCCTCCAAACAGCTGCCAATGTGCAGAGGAAAAAGCTGCTCAAACTAAAGCAAATGGAAGAACTTCTCATGAGTCTCTGTTCCAAAAGTGTTCCAAAAGAAGCAGGAGCCACAGCCCATATTCCAGCCCCCACAGTGCCCCCAGACCAGGTCTGCGGTTCCTCTAATTGGACCGGTACTGTGTCTGCCCTGCCCACACAAAGTCCCATCACTGAGACAGTCCCCCTGCCCATCCTTCATGATAAATCACGCTTTGCTGTGACATTTACAATGATGATCCCACAGGGGCGCCTGGGTGGCTCGGTCACTTGAATGTCCGACTCTTGATTTCGGCTCGGGTCATGATCTCACGGCTCAGGAGCTTGAGGCCTGCAACGGGCTCCACACAATGCAGAGCCTGCTTGGGACTCTGTCTCCTCTCTCTCTCTCTCTCTCTCTCTCTCTCTCTCTCTCTCTCTCTTTCTCTCTCTCTCTGCCCTTCCCACGCATGCATTCTCTCTCAAAAATAAATACTTTAACTTATCTGGGGCGCCTGGGTGGCTCAGTTGGATAAGTGTCCGACTACAGTTCCAGTCATGATCTCACGGTTCGTGGGTTCGAGCCCCGCATCCGGCTCTGTGCTGACAGCTCAGAGCCTAGAGCCTGCTTCAGACTCTGGGTCTCCTTCTCTCTCTGCCCCTCCTCCACTCACGCTCTGTCTCTCTCTGTCTCTCAAAAATAAATGTTAAAAAGAATTTTTTTAAATAAAAAAATTAAGATTCAACAAAATTGATTCAGCCAAAAAAGAAAAATAAACAGTATGCCTCCTCAGAAACCACATGCCTGGAATAAAACATCCAATACTCAGTGCAAAATCTCTTTTCCTCAGCAAAGGAGAAACCAAGGAGCCAGCCTTCACATGGGAAAAATCCCACATACCAAGGTATTATCTGAGGACTCAGGTCCCAAAAAAACCCCCAAGTATTATGGTTGAACGAACACACCCTTGTGGAAACCTAAACTTCAAAGGCCGTTTCCACCCTTGGGAAAATAGGTTTTTAAGCAGTTACTCAACCATTATCATTTGGCAACTCAAAATTGTCATCTGCTTCAGAAGTGGTATTTACCATGTGTCCTGTGCCTTGAATCCTCAGCTGAAAATTTCTAGATGCCACGTATGTACAGGACACGTCAGAAGCAAGTGATACTACTGGCTGCTCTCTCTCTCTCATTCCCTTCTTAGAACCTGCTTTATTGAAGCAGAATCCAGAAGCCAGAGGCACTACAAAGTATATACACCCAATCAATCGCCTTTAAAGGGGCCCCAACTAAACTAGTAAGAGAAGTCTCGAGGCTGGAAAACAGACGAGGATTATATAGGAGCACGAATCATTAGCCGAGAGGCAAGGAGGCGGGGAGAACAAGGGCCAAGGAGAGAGGATTCCTGTAAAATACATCTATGAATCTATTTCCAAGGCTGCGGTTGAAAAGAACTGTATCAAGCTTCCTCATTTGCAAGCATATCCAGTGCGTGATCTGAAAAAACAGCATGTATTCTGTGAGGTGTCTCAGCTTGGTATTTTTCCTGTACCCACAAAAGAAGCTGTAACAGCTCATGAAATTCATTGGTTGAGAAGGGAAAGTTGATCAAATGGGCTTAGTCCCAAATGGTGGTAATATCCGCGAACTGCAACACTCCAGAATCTCTCGGCAGCACTGTAAAAGGCAGATCAACAGACTGCTCCAATGAACTGGAACAGGTTAGCTCTAATTGCCCCTTGCTTGTGCGGTTCCTCTCTTTTCGTTCACCACACCATCACAAAGGCGCTTTTTACACATACACACGTGCACTCAATTAATATCTGAGCACAGGAAACTAAACATTTGGTTGCCATGCCCACCCAACACATTCAACAGTTAAATTCCACCCCAGCTTCTGTTTTCAAAGACCCCTTTCTCACCTTTAACCCCGATATCAATGGAAAGATCAGGTACCATTCACAAATCCCACAACACCCAGTCTTCACAGGATCAGAAAAGCAGACCGAGGGCCAGGCCCCCCAGGGAAAATCTGGAGAAACAATTAAAGCCATCTGCAGGCCCCACTGAGGAGCAGAGAGACAAGGTTCAATTCACCAAGAACCACAATTTCTTGACTACGGGGGCCCAGGCCCAGTGCTAAATCCTAGGGATCCCAAAGGATCCCCTGGTCTCACAGTCTGGGAAGGGGTGCAGGAGCAGACATTTAAACAAATGGTAAAGCAAAAAAACCCTAACACACAGCTATGGACACAGTGTTTTAGAAACCAGCAGGAATGTGGGAGGGATGGGAGCAGACACAAAAAGCATCCAGGGGGAGTCCACAGCCCAGCTGATTCTTGAAGACTGAGCCTTACAGATGAGAGAGAGATGTCGAGGCAGGAATTTCAGCCGGGAAAACCGGAAACAAAAGCACAGAAGAACGAATGAGCCCGCATGGCGCTCAGGAAACTATAAGCCCCCTAACAGGACTCAAGAGGTAGACTGTAAAAATGAGATGAGTTTACAAAGACCAGCACAAGTCAGGCCAGGAGGAGGCCAAATGAGAGACCGGACTCTATCCGGAAGACAAAGACAAACCATCAAGTGTTGTTAAGCTCTTTTAGGTGGATGACTCTTCATAGTCTGCAGGGCAGGCTTGAAGAGACCAGAGAGAGACCACAAGAGACAAAGGCTTTCCATCTCAATTTCCACAAACCAGAATAAGAACAAAAAGCACCATCCATTTGAGGTCATATATCTGACCAGCAAACCTTACAACACTGGAAACACAAACGGCCAGCACCACCCAAACGGCCAGCATATCTGTCACGCACATTCCCAGTCGGGACCTCACAGGTTCCATGAAACGTCCACTGCTCAATGCAGGCAGTGTGATACCTCAGTAGCCCTGTTAGTGCTTAGCAAAGAAGCAAATGTCTCCTTCTCCTCTGACCAGAGAGCCCGTGATAACCAACCAGGCCCATTCACGTCCTCCACCCACATGACAAGCAATTCAGTTTAACACACTGCTCATCTCTAGTAGTTCCCAACTCTGACACTTAATCAATCGGAAACGCATTAACCACTCCATGCTGATCAAGCACTAAGCAGGAACTCAAGGAGTGTCGTGCAGCAGGCTATGAGGGAGGCAGGGAATAAACGGTTACTGCTGGGCTCCATGATAGACACTCTAAATCATCTCAGTTACTCATTACTGCCGCTCATTAGAGTATGTATTAATTTTCCCAGGTCACAGATGTGTAATCAGGAGCTCAGACGCTAAACATCTTGCCAAAGGTCATTCATCTGCTAAGTGGAAAAGCCAGGAGTCAAACCCAAAATGAGAAATTCTAAATCGTTTCTTTCACTACCCCATACTTCAAGTATACGTGGATAACAAACGTAATTCTAGACGTTAAGGTTGGTCATCACAATAGTGATAGCCACGGTATCTCCCCTTTTAAACAGAGAGAGGACCCATATCGTACAGTCTCGGATTAAGGGTTCACTCAGAGTAGTCATAATTAAGTGATCGCAACTGGAATCTCCAAATGCTGCTACAAAAGATTACTACTGAGCATTAGTGACCCAAAAATGTTCAGACTCAAAAAATCAAAGCAACCTGCCTACACTCCAGAGAAATAGATCATATCGTCCGTACACTTGCCCCTCAGAGTCCCTACAATATCTGAAAAAAACTCATGGCTGATTGCTCACTCGTGCGCGCGCGCTCGCTCTCTCTCTCTCTCTCGCTCTCTCAAGTATTTCCCAAACTACTTTACCCACCCAAATTAAAGAAATATGTCCAAGATTCACATGGCTGTTCTGATCCGATTTGCCCCAATCCTGGCTCAAGCAGCTTTGCACTGCCCTCCTAACTAGATCAGCACCAGCCAATGGGTTTATTCAAGCTGATCTGTGATGGATTAGATAATGAAACCTTAGCCATGTAAGCTGCCTGCTTGTATTGGGGCTGTAGGGGAGAAGAATAAGAAATTCAATACTCCTCGGGGCCACCTAAAACACCAAATGCACTCGCCGTCCCTCCTCCATCTGTTTGTTCATCCAATTACTGCCATTTCCTTCCCATCATCCCCGATGCTCTTCCCTCCGGTCTTTGGGGGAAGTGCACATAGGCACCAGAATAAAGGCGTTTACTATGCTCTACAAATGCATATATCAACAAAAATTCAAGCAAAGCCATTCACTAAAATGACTGCCTTTACTGTTTCTACAAATTATGAAAGCCTGGCATCAAACTGACGGCCTGAGAGGTGTCAAATTGGAGCCGCGCTGGCAACATTCTTGTTTACACGAAGGAGTGTAGTGTCTTTCTCCCCAATCCTGTTATCTTGAGGCCTGTCTGCACCAGTCTGTTTTATACCAAAATGAAAGTTAAATCTCTAGTTAGCTTCTGTTGTGTTCACATGTCAGTGTGCGAGAGAAAAAAATGACAAGGTGGCTAGAAGATGGGAGGGAGGTGGGACACAAATTCAACTCAGGCTAATCCCGTGAGTCACCCTAAAGAACAGTCCTACTTTGAATTCAGATCTTTCTCCTTCTCAAAGACCTTTCGAGTTTTACATTCACAGGCTTCCTTGTGAGGCTTGAAAAAAATTACTAACTTTTATTTTTTTCTAATTTTTTTTATTAATGTTTATTTATTTTTGAGAGACAGAGTGTGAGCGGGGGAGGGGCACAGAGAGAGAGAAAGACAGAATCTGAAGAGGCTCCAGGCTCCGAGCTGTCGGCACAGAGCCTGACGCGGGGCTTGAACTCACGAACCGTGAGATCATGACCTGAGCCGAAGTGGGATGCTCAACCGACTGAGCCACCCAGGCGCCCCAAAAATCACTAATTTTTATTTCTATTTTTTTTTAATTTTTTTTTTAACGTTTTATTTATTTTTGAGACAGGAAGAGACAGAGCATGAACAGGGGAGGGTCAGAGAGAGGGAGACACAGAATCTGAAACAGGCTCCAGGCTCCGAGCTGTCAGCACAGAGCCCAACGTGGGGCTCGAACTCACGGACCGCGAGATCATGACCTGAGCCGAAGTCGGCTGCTTAACCGACTGAGCCACCCAGGTGCCCCAAAAAAATCACCAATTTTTAAAGTGACTGTGCCTCAGTTTATCCATCAATAGTTGCAGCTCTGGTAGTATTATGGGCTGATTGTCTGTGTTCCCCACCCCCAAAATTAGTATGTTAAAGCCCTAGCCTACACAGTTGTGGTGGTATTTGGGGGTGGGGCCTTTGGGAAGTGATTAGGTTTAGTTTAGGTCATAAGGGCAGGACTCCAATGATGGGATTAGTACCCTGGTAAGAAGACAGAGATACGTGTGTGTGTGTGTGTGTGTGTGTCTCTCTCTCTCTCTCTCTCTCTCTCTCTCTCTCTCTCTCTCCCTCTCTCTCCAGGAGCATACACCCAGAAAAGGCCATGTGAGCACAGCGAGAAGCCAGGAAGAGAGCCCCTCAGCAGACACCAAAAAGGTGCCAGCATCTTGATCTTGGACTTCTAGCCTCCAGAACTGTGAGAAATAAACTTCTGTTCAAGCCATCCAGCCTCTGGTATTTTGTTACAGTGCTCGAGGAGACTAAGACAAATAGATACGAAAAATTCGGTAATTTTTGTGAGACATCATTCATGAAATTACTTGGAAAGAAAGCACATTATTTTTATAGCTCTACTCCGATGGTAGCACCGTGGTCAGCATCAGCACCAAACAGCCAAACAAGAGTCCAAAGAGACACCCACCTAGGAGGAAAGAAACCCAGGAACAAGAAAACGGGAAGATCAACTCTTACAAGAAATACAGCATACACGTAGCGATCACAGGCTGGCTGGAACCCTGGCCCTAAGTCCAGGAAGAAAGTTTTCCTACTTCTAGAATCAACCACTAATGTGAACAACTGCTGAACCCACTTAACTAACCCGGATTTATGACTTGATGGTCAGAAGCAGTTAGCTGGCCGTATAATAATCACATACCAACATTTCACTGCTATAAAGAATTTTGCTAAAAGTTGTAAGTAATAATTAGGGTGCACCTTGCCTTTTTTATACAGCAGCTAAGTTCCTATAAAGTTGCACAAAAACTGAATCTTTGTTCATCAAATCATTTATATTCACCACAAGAGCTGACGGAAAGAATTCTTTCCCTAGCATGTGTCATAAAGCCCAAGTTTCACACATAGCAGACTTGGCTTACAGTGAAATGAACCTCCCATACCTATACATGTAACGCATTTTAACTTTCCACCAGGCGAGGGTACGGTATTTCCATCACCCTCTATAACAACCGACTACATTTCTCAAACCATATTTCAATTTTCAGGTTGAAATTTTCTCTTCCCTCCTCGCCCGCCCAAGCTTCTCTACTTCTGTACTGTTTCCAGAGCTGTGCTCACTCCTCTTCGGTCCACATTAAGCTTCTGGAAACCGACCTTGAAAAGGACCATCCTTCCTCTCCCGGCCATGGTTCCTTCTTAGCCTAAGGATTATAACATAAGCACCACAGACTCTCTCATGTCCTCTATGCTCCACTTTGGGAAGGAAATGATTTACTCCAAAAGCTTACTGCAGTAACTCAACAGGGTTCAGCTTCGGAATCTACAGCTCTGAGTTGTAGTTCCTCTCAGTAAAGCAGTCTTGGGACATTAACCCCAGTAAACGATTTCTTTCTGTAAAAAAAAAAAAGGTTAATTCTTGGACACTCAGAAGATTGAGGAATTTCATAAAAGAACTCTCAATTTCATCCCTTAATCATCTGCAAAAAGTAAACTTCCATCCCTTAATCATCTGTAAAAAGTAAACTTCAACTTCACAGGCATTAAGCACTTACGATGTACCCAAAACTGTTACATATTATAAAGGGTAGAACAAAAAAATATAGTTCCTGTCTTCTGGAAGCTCACAGTCTCACTAGGAGAACAAGAATAAGACAAGGAACAACATAAGGTGATGCAAAATTAAGCACCAAAGTAACAGAAGGCAAGACGAGAGTCTGGTGTGACCTCGGTTGTCAGGGAAGGCTTCCTAGAAGGACCTATGACCTCAAGAAAACTCCACTTAAGATTTAAGAAAAAAGGGGCGCCTGGGTGGCTCAGTGGGTTAAGCGGCCGACTTCAGCTCAGGTCATGATCTCGCAGTTCGTGATTTCAAGCCCCGCGTCAGGCTCTGTGCTGCCAGCTCAGAGCCTGGAGCCTGCTTCGGATTCTGTGTCTCCCTCTCTCTCTGCTCCTCCCCTGCTCACACTGCCTCTCTCTCAAAAATAAGTAAAGATTAAAAAAAAAAAAAAAAATGTGGGGCACCTGGATGGCTCAGTCGGTTGAGCATCTGACTTCAGCTCAGGTCATGACTGCACGGTTTGTGAGTTCAAGCCCTACGTGGGGGCTCTCTGCTGTCAGTGTGGAGCCTGCTCTGGATCCTGTCCCCACCTCTCTCTCTCTCTCTGCCCTTGCCTCTCTCTCTCTCCCTCTCTCTCAAAAATAAATAAATACTAAAAGTAAATAAATTTCAAAAAAAAAATGTGCTTTAACCCATATACTAGTATACTAAAAAGACTGGCTACTCTAGATTTTTTTAAGTGCATATTACATAGGGCCTACAAGGCATTTCTACACAGCCGCGATCATCTCCTAAGGCTGTCTCCCCCTGCTCCTTTTGCTCCAGCTACACTGGCCTCCTGTTCTCACACACGTCAAGTGCACTTCTTCCTCAATGCCTCTGCACCCCCGGTTCCTCTACCTGAAACCCTTTCCCTCAAATACCTGAAGGGTCCATTCCTCTCACTTCACTTCACCCTAGGATCGCCTATCAGACGCCTTCCCTGACCATCTTCTTCACTCTCTAGCCCTCTCCTTGCTTTAAGTTTCTTCCTGGCACTTACCACCCCCTAATAACAGTTGCTGATTTCTTTACTGTCTCTTTCCATCAGATTATTAGTTTCATGAGAGCGGAGTCTGTTTTCTTTATTGCCATGTCTCCTAGGCTCTAAAACAGAGGCTGGCACATAGCAGTTGTTCAATAAACGTTAGTTAAATGAATGTTAAATACCCCACCATTATTATCAGAATGATATAGGAAAGTATTAGAGCTGTAGGTCACCGAGGGTTAAATCTTATCTTTTCATGAACATTTTTTTCTCCTTTACTCAGATTATGCCTCAAATTTCAACCTTCCCATAAAGCCCTCCTTGACCATTTCAGCAGGAATGACCATCTCCTTCTTCTGGACCCAGTGGCACAAATCCTCTGCGTATTGTGGCTCTAAATTATGCAATGACTTGTGACATCATGCATCCACCCTGTGGTATCTCTGCTCCTGTTCCTCTGGGACTTACACACACACAAAACCACACACACACACATTTTCTCTCTCTGTGTCTTTATTTTTCACCTATTTTGTCTCTCCACCCAGATGGAAGCACCAAGTACCTTAAGGTCAGGGAACCTGATATGTTTCTTAGAAGATAATTTAGAAATCATCCTGTACAAACCCTAATCTTTACAACTAAGGAAACAGGTCCCCAAAGAAGGGCTTTTCCCAGAAGCATATAGCTCGTTGAAGGCAGGGGGCTAAATCAATGAAGATGTGACTACCTGCGTGACCCAGTGTGTCAGAACTACAGCAATGAGAATGCGTGATGTGAAAAATAAATAAAGATCCACAAACACGCAGAGTGAAAAAAAGATTCTCTGTGGGATGGTTCTAAGTTGCCCATTTTGCACCCAAAGGGCCTAATCCCCTCCCTCCTCTGCACACTCCAAAGTCCCTGCACACTGCTCCATTTCCAAATACTACTATCCTTAGCCAATTTGAAGGCAACCAGCAAATAATTAGCCCCAGGAGGAGAGGAGAGGAGAGAAGAGGGAGGGGAGGGAGTCTCACTGCTGACGGCGACTGACAGAAGCAATGAATGAACACAGACACACACAGATACATGCACCCACCAAGCCGACCCTGCTCACCAGCACCCACGTCCAGTCATCTCTCTCGGGTCAGCCAACGTCAACCCACCTCAGCTGAAGTCTCTTCCTACTCCTCGCTACTTTTTCCAAGGCCCTGAGCTTTTACTTCTCCCAATTCCTCTGCCTGACAAGAGTTCTGATGGAGAACAAAAGCAGGCAAACCAAAGAATTCACAAATAAACATCAAGAGGGTGCCTTTAGCCAAATCAACACAAGTTAACAGAGTGGCTTCTGCAAAGGAGACCAAGAAGCACACAGCAGTGCCACGCCAGGCTTAAATACAGCTCGGTCTCTAACACAGGAAGTCAGGCAGAGCCTTGAAAAGCGGGGAGCAGAGCACAGGAAGTCTTTTAGCACTGCAGGGATTTCCAAGAGTGGTGTAATGGAGAGAGCACAGGAATAGGAATTAGAAGACTGGGCTTCGAGCTCTAGTTTTGCTACCCAGCTAACTGGGTGGCCTTAGCCAAGTCACTAGTCTTCTCTGGACTTTTGACTCCTCATCTACAAAATGAGGTGGTCAAAGCATTTTGAGACTTGAATCCGCTGGGGGGGCGGGGGGGGGGCCGGGAGGGGGGGGACAGAAAAAACCAGAGACGAAAAGTAGTGGCCTCCCCTCCTACCAAAAAAGTGCAAGTAAACTGCTCTGCGTAAGAATCTTCCAAGTCTATCCAGACCAAGAACCCCGGGGGGGAAAAAAATGATGTCTCTGGTCCCGTCTATCTGTAACATTCTATGATTCTAAGAGAATTAGGCAGATCTCTAAACAACTGCTGGTAGGTGAGCTCCACCATTTCACGGCAAGTATTTTCGGGACAGAGACCAAATCCTGAAAGGTACGAAGGTTTCAGCTCTCCTTCAAACTACAAAGTCAACTGACTATTATCACTGCCTTTCCGTTCTCTACCCAAATCAACCGGCTTAGCTTTGAGTCCACAACACAGAATCCAGTCTTCCAAAAGCCCTATACCCCAGGACACTTACACCCCAGGACATTAAGAGCTGGTCGGTACCCTTGCCACGTAAAGAGGGGTACGTGCTGTGTCTCTCTCCAGACTCCTCAGCGTGCTCCACAAAGTTAATGAGACCGAGCGCCACGGAGTCCCCACACCATCACCAAAACTCCTCGTACTTCTCACACTCCTTGTGTAACTAACTGATTGAACCCACAAGCTAAGCCACATCCCCTTTGGGCTCTCGAGGACTTTTCTCCCTTTTCACTCTTCTTTATATGCCGCTCCCCGTCCCCATCCCCGTGTGGGTCGAGGGAGGCCAAAAAGGTACTCCTTCTTGGGAGGTTTCCCACCGTCGCCCCCCACCCCCACTCAGTGCAGCGGCTCTCTGGGCAACAGACCCAGGATCTCCCGGCTTCCACTCCACCCCCGGGAACTAAGGAAGGGTCTGAAGAAATGGAATCCGTCTCAACCATGTTCGATTTCCCCCCAAAACCTATTCACGCGTCGGCCCCCCCCCCCCCGCCACCCCCCCTAGGAATCAAGACCCTCTGGGACACACCAAGCTCCTCCTGCACCCTTCGCCTCCCAGCCCGAGGAGCCCGCCCCGCCTCCCAAACAGGCCCCGACCGGCCCCCTCCCACCTCCAAGCCAAGACCCCCGGAGGCCCACCCCCTGCCCACCCCGGCGCCCCCGCCGCCCTCGCGGCCCCCGAGCCGCACCCCCGCCGTAACGGGGCGCCGTCCCGCGCAGTCACCTGCATCCCGCCGCCGCCGTCGGCCGCCGCCTCCTCGGTGCGCGGCCGCTTGCTCAGGCCGGGCTCGGCTCCGTCTCCTCCCCCTCCGGGCACCGGCAGCTCCAGCTCCGACTCCCGCTTCATCCCCCGGGCAGCGGCGCCGGGCCCGAGCTGAGGCGGCTGCTGCGGCTGGACGCCTTCCGCCATCCGCCCGCGCCCCCCTCGCCTCCGGGAGCCGGGCGACCCGCGACAGGCCACCTCCCCCTGGGCCTCGGCCCCGACTGTCGCGACAGGCGGGCGCGCGCCTGCCCCCGCCCCCGCGTGCGTGCGTGCGTGCGCGCGCGCGGGCCCGGCGCCCCTCGGCGGCTGGCGGTGGCCGCTCTTCGCTCGCCGGCGGCTCGCTCACTCGCTCGCTCGCTCGCGGCGGCCGGCGGGTCGCGACGGGCACTCGCTCGCGCCCCCACGCGCACACGCGACCCCGGCCCGGCCCGCCGCGCGCCCCGCCTCTCGCACTCACGGAGCTCGCCCGCCGGCCCGCGCTCGCTCCTTCACACTGCCCCTCGCCACACGCCGGGCCGAGGGAGGAAGGGGGCGGTCCGGGCTCCCGAGGCGTGGGGAGGGCTGTTTGTTTGGGGGAGAGGAGGGGCTCGGGACCGGAACGAGCTGACTGGCCGGGAGCCTCCGACCCGCCACTGTGGCAGCCCCGGGAAGGCGGGCGGAGAGAAAGGAGGAGGGAGGGACCGGGATCTGGGACTCCAGCCCGCGCGGGAGGCTGTGGCGGGACGGGGGCGGTGGCGGCGGCGGGGGCGGGGCCAGCGCCCCTCGGCAATCTCCGCCGCCTCCGCTGCGGGCGTCCGAGGGAGGCCGGGAAGCGATCGGAGGAGTTCGGGAATCTCCGGCCGGGGCGAGGGGTTGTCCTGGAGGCGCCGCGCCGCTGGAGCGCCAGCCCGCGCGGAGGGGGCGGGGTCTGAGCTTTAGGGGCGGGGCCGCGATCCAGGGCGGGCGGAGCTTGAGAGGCCCAGGGGCCGGGGAGGGCTTGTCTCGCGGAGCTGTGACCCGAGTTCGCCCAGGTGGCCGCCTTGGCTCCGGGCGAGGAACGAGGCCCTCTGTGGAAGAGGGCTCTTTGGCAGCTCCCCCTCCCGCAGAAGAACGGGTTGGAAGGTCCCGGAATGAAGTCTCGAGTTGGAAGGTCCAGGAATGAAGACACCACTCCATGGCCCTCCCCAGTTCTGGAAGACTTTAATCATAATTATCACACTCCTGATCATCTTAATAATATCTGATGTTTGTAAGAGCTTTACAGCTTGCACTAGGGGTTCACAGACCCCTTTTGAAGCTGATGGTATAGGCAGAGTAAATACCATGATCTCCGTTTCATTGATGATGAACCTGAAGCTTAGTTAAGTACTACAAATAAAAAGTGGCAGATTCAGATCTCAGGACACCAGATCATATTCTCTTTCTCTACACCTCGCTGTCTGTATGACACTTTATTGCTTCTCAGCGTCGTACAGAGATAATGTGCAATAGCTTCTGTCTCCTACCAGACTTTAAGGACCAAGCGGGCATCTACTTCCTCTGAGTTTCACCTATGCTGTGTACATTATAGGGATACAGTGATGTTTCGCGAAATGACCTGGATTCTGCTAACTAGCTTAACCAAGTTACTTCATCTCTTTGGACCCCTGCCCCATCATTTGTGAAACGAGGTGATGGTTTAAGATCAGTGGTTGGCGAACAGGGCGATTTTTCCCCTTCCTCTTTCAGGTCACTTGTCAACGCCTGGAGACATATTTGTTTGTTACATGGGGGGGGGGGGGGGGGGGGGGGTAAGGGTTTCTGGTACCTAGTGGGCAGAGGCCAGAAATGTCGTTCAGTATCCTGCTATGAACAGGATAGATAGTCCCCACAACAGTTATCCAGCCCAAACGTCAATAAGCTGAGGTTGAAAAACCCTGGTTAGATGACTTCTAAGGGCATTTCCAGATGGGTCTATGATTTGTCCTATGAACTTGAATTTAACCTGGCTAGTGCTGGAACAGTACAATGGTAAAGATCCCTACTTTGGAATCAGACCAACACAAGTTTGAATCCAAGTTTTACCACCCAGTACCCATATGATGTTGGCCCAGTGATGACTTAAGAAGTTCTGTTGGAAGGGGTTTAGGGCCTGCACCCTGCTCGGATGAAAAAACTGAAAGAATTGCCTTGAAGCCAAGTTTTCATAGCAAGCACATTTTTTTTTAACCTAAGCTAAATTACAGATCAATAAAAATAGCCAAGTTTTAGCTCTGCCACTTACAAGTCATGGTGCCTTGTAAAAACTACCTAGCCTCTCTACGCCTCACTTTCTTTATCTGAAAATTAAGATAATAACAGCACCTCCCTGAAGGGATTACCGTGAGTCTTAAATGCGTTATCACACGTAGAACTTCAAACAGATTGGCCTACGGTAAGCACTCAATAAACGTTAGCCGTTATTATTACTATTACTGTGATCATTTTGTTCACATTTTGAATGAGAGTGAAAAAAACAAGTTCATTATCAAGATCAAAGAGTATCAGTATCACTACTGTGGGTTTTTAAATTTACATAAGGTGGCTACTGGTGCAGCTGCTAGAGATTAAGACGAGCAGACAGAGCTCCCCAAGTCACCCCTTCATGCAACCGCTCTGTAGGGCAAATTGCTTATTTTCACTAAGCCTTATATTCCTTCTTTGTGAGATGACGATAATAGTCACAGTGTTGTTCTAAGGATGAAATGAGACAAAAATAAAGCACTTAGCACAGCGCCTAACATATAGCGACTGCTTAACAAGGGGTAAATATTTATCATCCGATTTGTTTAGTGATTGTAAGCTACTGGCTAGAGGCCCATGGAGCTGGTAAAAGAAACCCAGGCATCTCTTAATACAGCTACTTGGGGGGCTCCTGGGGGGCTCAGTCGGTTAAGCCTCCGACTTCAGCTCAGGTTATGATCTCACGGTTCAGGAGTTTTGAGCACCGCACTGCTCTCAACTCGGAGCCTGCTTCAGATCCTCTGTCTCCCTCTCTTCTTTACCCCTCCCCCACCTCTTAAAAAAAAACTAAGTTTAAAAAATATATATATTGCTACGTGGGCCATTAAGTTGGAAGTCTAGATGCCTGCAAGCCTATTCTTGAGCTGAATTAGGCAGCACCAACCTAAGTCAGGGGTCCCTGTTGTCAATACCCCACAGCGGATGGGGCTTGAAACTCTCAAACCAAACATTATGGCTTTGTGGAAAAATCAGGATGTTTCCGGTGGCCTGTGGAACAATAATGACTTTTTTTTTTTTAACCTAAGGACACCAGTGGTTGGCTTTCCGAAAATTTTACCTTCTAAACTGGTATCTTAAGAATTCTCAGGGGCGCCTGGGTGGCTCAGTTGGTTAAACGTCCGACATCGGCTCAGGTCACGATCTCACGGCCCGTGAGTTCTAGCCCCTCGTCGGGCTCCGTGCTGACAGCTCAGAGCCCGGAGCCTGCTTCGGATTCTGTGTCTCCCTCTCTCTCTGACCCTCCACCGTTCACGCTCCGTCTCTCTCTGTCTCAAAAATAAATAAATATTAAAAAAAAAAATTAAAAAAAAAAAAGAGTTCTCCCCTCCAAATCTGCCTTGCCAAAATACCTTCCGGCCTACTCTTTGACCCGGCAAGAAACGAGATTTGGGGTCAGGGCTGCTTGTGACTCAAATTAGTGTTATTCAAGTAGCACACAGGTCCCTAAGAAATACAATGATGTAACATAGGAATGTTTGAATGACCAGGCAGAACAAAGAGAAATTGGACCCTACTCTGTAAATAAGCATTAAGCTTGTAGGGAAAGAAGGCCTGTAAGTCATAGAAGAGGCCAGAGGCACTCATGGGGGCGCAAAGACAGGATTATTTCTTGCACATACATGTACAGCCACTTGTTTGGGAACAGGTTATAAAACATTCCAGAGGAAGAGAACAATTAAAGAATATTTTCCTAGAAAGAATTTTTAGCTGAAGGAACTACTGAAGTCCTGACATTTATTCATGTAACTATTTTTTTTAATGTTTATTTATTTATTGAGAGACAGAGAGAGACCTAGCATGAGTGGGGGAGGGGCAGAGAGAGAGAGAGGGAGACAGAGAATCATAAACAAGCAGGCTCCAAGCTCTGAACTGTCAGCACAGAGCCTGACACGGAGCTCAAGCTCATGAACCACAAGATCATGACCTAAGCCGAAGTCAGATGCTTAACTGACTGAGCCACCCAGGCGCCCCTATTCACTTATCCATTTAACAAACTATGGGTAAGAGTCTGGGATACCAAGATGAGTAAAATTGATTCCTGGTACCAAGGAGCTCACGATCTGGGGAAGGGAGGAACAAATAAAAAAGACAATAGTAACGCATCACAAATAAGGAGGTCGTCTCTCATAGCCGTCAAGGAAATGGCCTCTGGTGTCAAACAGACATGGGTTGGAATCTAACTTGGCCACATATCTGACCTTGGGCAAGATCCTCAGCATCTTTGATGCCCCGTGTTTTTCATTTGTATGACATGGTTGGGTAGTTCCCAATCCAACATCCATCCTCCTCTTATTCCTTACTAGCAGACCCCCAGCTTTGTTCAGGGCAGAAATCTGCCCAGCTTTAAAAAGAAAAAAAAAAATGTAGAATTCTTGGGCTCCCTAGTAGCTAAGGGTGGCCACATCACACAGTTCTGGCCAGCAAGACGTAGGTAAGTATGGGACAGCGTCCCTTCCCAGCTAATCAGACAAAACCATTGCCCTTTACCATTTACCCTTCCTCCTGCCTGGAACACAGATTGGAAAACAGCAGATGTCTTGTCTCCACAGTGACAGAAGCCACATGCTAAGAATGGTATTATGGAGCCACCATAGCAGCCTTAGCCCGTCTACCTCTAATTTTTCGTTATTTGAGCAAAATAAGGTCCTGTTTGGTTCAGCCACTGTGAACAGGTTTCTACCTGCAGCCAAACTTAACTCCTAATTCATATAATCTATAAACTGAGGATAATAATAGTATCTCTCCCCTAGGGTTCTTTTGAGCATTAAATAATGCATGCAAAACACTTAGCACGACACCTGGTTCATAGATGCACTCAGTAAATGATAACTTAGACCTTTTTACTACTATTATTATTCCTATTATCCTTATTAATATGATTATTATATATGCCAGCACCTCCAGGAGCATATAGGAAGATGTAACTTGTCCTGTCTCGGGGAGTCAGGACAAGCTTCACTGAGAGGGTTATGTTTCATGTGGGTCTTTAAAAGTGAAGAGTAGGGGCGCCTGGGTGGCGCAGTCAGATAAGCGTCCGACTTCAGCCAGGTCACGATCTCGCGGTCCGGGAGTTCGAGCCCCACGTCGGGCTCTGGGCTGATGGCTCAGAGCCTGGAGCCTGCTTCCAATTCTGTGTCTCCCTCTCTCTCTGCCCCTCCCCCGTTCGTGCTCTGTCTCTCTCTGTCTCAAAAATAAATAAATGTTAAAAATAAAAATAAAAAAAATGAAAGTGAGGAGTTGGGGCGCCTGGGTGGTTCAGTCAGTTGGGCCTCTGACTTAGGCTCTGATCATGATCTCATGGTTCCTGGGTTCGAGCCCCGTGTCGGACTCTGCACTGACTGTGTGGAGCCTGCTTGGGATTCTCGCTCTTTCCTCTCTCTCTGCCCCTCCCTTGCTCTCATGTTCGCTCTCTCTCTCTCTCAAAATAAATAAATAAACTTTAAAAATAAGATAAAAGTGGGGAGGAGTTTCCTAGGATAAGGGTTCTGATAAAAAGTGGGCAAATTCTTGTGTGCCTGCAAGGGCTTGGGAGGGATTCCGCACTGTTCAGCAAGAGAAAAATTCTGCTAGGAGGTTAAGAGTGCTGGAGTTGGGGTCCCATCACTGGGACCGGCGTCAGTACCAGCTGTGGTCCTCAAACTGCGACTGGAGACTGGGAGAGCTAAGTGGGTGCACCTCACCACAGGCTATTGTGGGGCCATAGGGGACGCAATTGTCCCCTTTTATCGGTGGCTTTGCTTTCTGCCGTTTCAGGTACCTGCGGTCTGGAAGCAGATGATCCTCTTTCTGCCAAATTGTCAGAAAGCCATAGTAGCCTGATTCTACACCACAACACCTGCGTCCTTCACCTCACTTCGTCTCACTGTGTAGGCATTTTATTGTCTCCCATCATCACAAGAAGGGTGAGTACAATAAAATGAGATATTTTGAGAGAGAGAGGGACTACAGTCATGTAACTTGTATTACGGTCATTGCTATAATTGTTCCATTTTATTATTTGTTATTTCTGTGCCGAATTTATAAATTAAACTTTGTCATAGGCGGGTACACATAGGGGAAAAAAAACGTAGTATATAGAGGGTTCAGTGCTATCCACGATTTCAAGCATCCACCGGGGGTCTTGGAACTATCCATGGCGGATAAAAGGGGACTACCGTAATCCACCTTATGAAAGGTCTAATCAAATGCCCGTTATTGTTAACCCAGCACTCTGCTCACCGACAGCCATCACACAAGCTGGTGGTATAAATCTCTGTATTTATTTGTTTGCTTCTTTAGAGAGCGCGCACACATGCGTGCATGAGAGCGGGGGAGGGGCAGAGGAAGAAAGAGGGAGAGAGAGAGAGAGAGAGAGAGAAAGAATCCCAGACAAGCTCCATGGTAGGCATGGAGCCTGACATAGGGCTCCTGTGAGATCATGACCTGAACCGAAATCAAGAGTCGGGCGCTTAACCCACTGAGCCACCCAGGCGCCCCTCCATCTCTGTATTTATAAACACCGAGAATATGAACCCTTTCTTAATCCCTTCCTTGATTTCTGTGTCCCTAGCACTGAGCACGGAGCTTGGCACAAATAAGTGGCTCTTCCATCAATCCCAAAAATATTCAAAAACCCAGCCCTAGCTTTCACATCCCCCCTGGAAGAACAGATAAAGGCCCAGAGCAGAGCAGATGGGCTTAGAAGTGCCGTCTTAACCATGCCCTCTTGTAAACAAAGACAGAGCGCTTGGGGCCTGAGTCCTTCCCTAAAATTTATCATCTCTCTAATCAGAGAAGGGGAGATATAAATAGAAGGGAGCATTTTCTACTCCAAAGCTTTCTTTTCCCAAAAAAGAAAGGCGGAGAATACCCTTGATAATTCATCGGCCAGAGGAAGTGAAAACAGCTCCTGCCATGTGGCTGGCTGATCCGGGAGCAGATACAGAGCCTAATGAGAAACCGAGTTCAGCAAAAGAGGGACGTGTGATGTTTAAGCCTCATTAGGACTATAAAACCAGCCTTTCCAACACAAGCCTCGCTATTGACTTTGACCTCACTTCCCTACCTCCCTCGGCTCATGGCATTATTGAACCTGGGTTTTTCCTATAGGCCAGAACCTTGCCAACCCTTTTGCCCTTCACATAATGTGTTTGTCTGGTTTCTATTTCTGTAGTTTGATGAAGGATGATAGCAGGGTATTGAGTTGTTGTTTTTCATTTAGTGCAGTCACCGCCCTCACCCTGCCCCCTACCCCCACCCCGGTCTCAAGTCGGGCTTTCATTGTCTGTTTTGTGCCTCGTACTCGGTTTTGATGGCTTCCTTACAGAGTGGGGGAAGGCACTTTATTTTATCTTCCAGGCCCTGGTATACATAACCTCGTGTATCCATCTTTCCCGCAGAGACGTATGGCGTTGTGAGATTGGAAATGACCTCAGAAGGGAAACACAGGGACGGTCCGGATGTCCACCGAGCTCCCCTAACACGCACCTGCCCCTCAACTAGGTGCATTTTTGTTTTCATTTAATTCTCACAACACATCCACGAAGCAAGTAGTATTACATCTCTCTTTTTTTTTTTAATTTTTTTAATGTTTATTTATTTTTGACAGAGAGAGAGACAGAGCATGAGTGGGGGAGGGGCAGAGAGAGAGGGAGACACAGAATCCGAAGCAGGCTCCAGGCTCCGAGCTGTCAGCACGGAGCCCGACGCGGGGCTCGAACTCACAGACCTCGAGCTCATGACCTGAGCCGAAGTCAGACGCTCAACCGGCTGAGCCACCGGGCGCCCCATACATCTCTTTTTACGGATGAGAAAACTGAGATCCGGAGAGGTGAAATGACAGACTCAAGGTCACACTGAGTGGCTGCCGACAAAGGTCCCCCTACTCCAAGTCCACGGCCCCTCCCTTGCTTCCCTGTGTCTTTGTGAAGGCCTTTACGGTGGTTTAGTTTGGGTGGGTACAAATCTTCTAGGGAGGGGGATAACTTTTTGCTCTCTGAAACACAACTTAACTGTCTCAATCCTGCATTCCACCTGGGCATTAGCTCCTGGACTTCTGTTGCATTAAGGCATTGGGTCTTCATTGTCCCTGCTGGCACCTGCTCAGTTATCTTCGTCCGCATCCCCATCTGGCATTGACGTTGATCCCGGCCAGCCCTCACTGAGCTGTCCTGTCTGCTCCTTGATTCGGCCAGAGTGTGGTTTACCCAGGGTCTCTCCAGGAAAGACTCTGTCTCATGGCTTCACACCTCTGCCAAGGGCATGGAAAACCCTAACTGCTCCCAGGAGGTCTTGGGAATCTCTGAGAGGCTGTCTCTGGCCCTTGCTGTGTAGACACACTGAGGAGGCATCACTCCTCCTCATACCCTTGTTAGAGGGGAACGCTTGCAAATGTGTCCCCTCCAACGCCTCTTGATGGGGATGGGAGGCACAGATCTCCTCTCCCTACAGATGTCACACCCACCTGGGGCTCTGTGTCCCCCTGTCTCCTCCCTGAGCCTCCTTCTAGGAGGAGACAGAAGACAGGGACCCTCCAGAGACCCAGCTCTGTCCCCGTCTGCAGTTTTCCTGTCTCTCTCTCCTCAGCCCTTGTCACATTTGCCCCTTCTGGATAGGGGCGCCAGACTCGTCCTGGCTGATTCTAATTCTGGGAAAAATCTCTAGGTTTCTCGGGGCATAGATTGCATGACCAGAATCATGAAGGGGTTAGACTGTATGGGAGTTCAAAAGACCAGACTTTCGAAACCCAGAGACTTCTCTCAAGCCATGTGTTTTAAAAGTCTATTTTGAAATTGAAAAGCTTAGCCCTGACTCTTCTCTGTCTTTACAATTCCACCGTAGTAGCCTTATTCTGAAAGGAAGGGAGTGGGGGGGAATAGTGGAAGGTACCTGCAAGAGGGAAGGAGAGAACATGAGTTAACTCTCTGTTGACCCAGGGAGACGGTTCTCAGCCTCCTCTGTCACTGGGATGGGGACATGTGACAACATTCTGGCCAATGGGATGTGGGTAAAGGTGACAGAGGCCACTTACAGGCCTGGCCCCTGAAGACATTCCTGCCAATCCTCTAGCCTACTCTTTTCCCCTCTGCTGCAGCTGTGGAGGCCACCAGCTAAAGACAGTGACATCAGAAGAGGAAAGGAGCCCAGGTGCCTGAGTCATCAACTGGAAGAGAGCTGCTTACATAAGAAGCTTCTCCACCAGCAACTGACAAGAAATGAAACTGAATTGTGTTAAGCCACCGAGGTTTAAGGTGTGTGTGTGTGTGTGTGTGTGTATTCTAGAGCAAGTTATATTACTTACTCTGACTGAGAAAAATACCTAAATATTGTCCTATCTCATAATCGACATATAAAAAGATCAGAGACTGGGAATCAGAAGCTTAACCATTTGGATTAAACCCTATGAAATTGAAAATGCATAAAATGACACCAATTCAAAGAAAATACCAAGTATTTTCTTTGGACAATATTCAAAGCCTGATGTTGAAACAGGAAAGGCATCTCAAATCCCTTCTTTCAACCAGCCTGTCAGAATACCTGCCGTAAGAGATGCTTCATAAGTAATGACTGAATGAATGAAAAATCCAATAACCTATCAACTCTGGTTAAACCCAGGACGTTGACTCTCTTAGGTTTCATGGGGAAGAGCAAAGGAGGTATAGATGAAGAAAAGGAAAAAAATAAATAGTGAAAGGCAAGGTAGAAATCATCTTCTAGAAGGCGTGTACCTGTCCCCGCTCCCACTTTTGTGACTTAACACAGTGCTTATCAGCCAGAACCCCCTGGGACGTTGCCCTCTGCACACTCGCAAACACACACAAGTCGAGTTGCAATTGCTGTCTGTCATCGACGTGAACATACAAAATAAAGCTGAGCCAGATGCCACGCGGCAAGGCAGGCAAAAGCCACGAAGTTGGAAAAAGCCGTTTTATCCTTGGACTCCTGCAGAAAGACTTTGGGGGCCGGAAGGAGCTCGCTAGATAGCACCTCTCTTCTCTGTCAAGTCAGGAACCAATTTAGAGGCGGACGCAAGAGACAGAGGGAGGAAATAAAGATGTTTGATTTATTACTGATAACCCCGAGGTTTGAGTGTGCACCCAAAGGGATGTGCTGTGAATCTCCGCTTCTGAATGAGACACGCTCAACAGCCAGGCCACTGGTACAGCTGGCAAACCACAAGCTACCCCTGTAGGAACAGGCGCCTTGCTGTATGGCGGAAAGCTAACCAGAAACCCCCACTCTCAGGGTCAAGCAGATCTGAAGAAAGAGTAAGGAAGGAGCCGGGCCAAGCCACGTTCAGTTTTTCGTCCCAAATCCCCAATCAGATAAATCACTCTTTTTTTATTAGTCAGCTAAGGTATGTGGCAGGAGGCAGTACCTCTAAGTTCCCAGTGGCTTAACTACCGCAAAGATTTCTTGTTCACATATCCATTTGTGGGCTGGCTGTATGTTGTTCTCGCTCTGGGACCCAGGATGACAGGCGGGGCCATGTCTTGATCATGACTGGTCTGTGGCGAAGGGAGAAGAGGAAGGGCAGTGGGCCACATGAAGGAAAGGGCACACCTGTTTTCTTCTCTCATTCCATTGGCCAAAGTCAAGTTACATGGCCAAGCCTGCCCTTAAGAGCGTGGGGATGTTTAATCCTTCCGAAGGGAGAGGCACTGAGTATTTTTTTAAATGAGAATACAATTACTACACTCCTTCTCCCTAAGGGAAAATGAAGACGTGGGATTCCTTTTTCCGCATCTGTCCCCAAAGACCAAAGGGGAAATAGTAGATGCTGTTGTTGCCACACGCATATCCTCTTGGCCGTGACCTGAGCTGAAATCAAGAGTTGGAGGCTTAACCGACTGAGCCACCCAGGCGCTCCCTTCCTCACCTCTTGGTAGAACAATTTTGAGGTATTTCCACCCAGTCTCTCCAAGGATCCACCACGGCAGTGAGCCCCCAGTTGCTCACAAATGTTAACTTGCTCATCAATGTACCTTTGCCTCCTTTTCTCCCTTCCCCACTGCCTCCCTGTGCTTCCTGGAACCACGATCCAAATAAACCACTGCACCCAAGTCCTTGGGTCAGGACCCATTTCGAAAAAGCCCAACTAAAGCAAGGATGGAAGTTTCTCCTATGAAAAACCCATTTCCTAATCTCTCATGATTCTCCAGCAATTCTTCCGCCTATTTAGACCCAAAACATAGCGTGGATGCAAAATTAATCTTGAGTAGTAACTGACGCCTTCCTTTCGGCCGGAAGGGTCATCTTCCCATCGTGCACCAAGATGCCCAACGTCAAGGGAAAGAGGAGAGGGTGCCACTCTAAAACGTTCTCTCCAGACCTTTTAGAAGACTTGGAATTTTTCCCGCACCACGTACATGTGAATCGGCAAGAAAGGTGATGTTTCAGATGTCAAGGGAATGGGGACTGTTTAAAGAGAATGCCCAACCCATGTTACCATGGCTAAATGAGAAGGGCCCGTGCTGTCACCCAGCATGGTATATTACCATCCCCATTTTGTGGATGAGCAAACTTGAGGTTCAGAGAGGAGTCTCCTCCAGGCACTGACGCGTCTGGCCATCCAGTGCCAGCTCCCCTAGCACTCGTGGGGAGGCTTCTGGCTTCTTGTCAAACCACCTTGCCTCTGTGGCCATCTCGGCTGGTGTCAGCCAGCCTCTTGCCTTAGACATCCTGGTGCCTCTCTTTCTTTCCAGCCTGTAATTTAGGATTTCCCAACTGGCCCTCTGCATCCATCGTCATGTCTCATACACAGTTTGTTCACATTCAACACACGCTGAGTGGCTCCTAAGCGGCAGGATTATCGTAGATGCAGGAGACAGGACAGTGAAGAAGACAGACCAGGTCCCTGCTCTCATACAGCTTATTTTCCAGTGGGGAGAGACAGAAAATAGACAGTGCAAATGTTAGGTAGTGGTAGAATCAGAGACGCAGAAGAGGGTGACAGGACTGAGGGGGAGGGAGTGGCCATTTTTCATTAGAAGAACAGAGAAAGCTGCTCCTCTCTGAGGGTCACTTTTTTTTTTTATGTTTTTATTTATTTTTGAGACAGAGAGAGACAGAGCATGAGCAGGGGAGGGGGAGAGAGAGAGGGAGACACAGAATCCGAAACAGGCTCCAGGCTCTGAGCTGTCAGCCCAGAGCCTGACGCGGGGCTCGAACTCACAGAGTGTGAGATCATGACCTGAGCTGAAGTCGGACGCTCATCCGACTGAGCCACCCACGTGCCCCTCTGAGGGTCACTTTTAAGCTAAGAGCTGAATGACAAGAAGGTGCCAGCCATGGAAAGATATGGAGGGAGAATACTCCATGCAGAGAGAGCAGCATATGGGAAGGTCCTCAGGGAATACTGGCTTGAGAGCTTGCGACAAAACGGGGAGGTTATGAACAATAACACTCGCCTTCATTGGTGAACGTCTGTGAGAGGCAAGTGCCCTGGGGTTCTGTGTCCCAAAGAGTCAGTAGGGACTGGGGACTGATCTCACAACTCTTCTTCACTCCCCACCTACGTGAGCGTATTCTCTCTCAACACAGCTTGGATTCCGCAATCCGCTCCGCTCCCAACTTGAGCGAAACGAACTGTTCCCTCGAGACCCCACGACAGAGCACTGTCACACCTGTCACCACCATGGCACTGCGATTGGACATCAGCCGTCTGGCCTTCCTCCTGGACCAGGGGTTCTCGGGGAGCGGAAATCTCTCTCTCCCCCTCTCTCCCCTACTCTAGCCTTTGGAAGGGGGCAGGCCACAGGGTGGTTGTGCTAAGCCTGCTCCTTTAGCACTTAGCGGAGGCTCCAGTGAAGAGTTTAACACATTGTTACTTATTAACTCGTCTATTTTCCCCTCCAGCTGTACCTCAAGGCACCAACACAAATGCCCACAGAGTCAGGTACAGAAGGTAGGACCCTAGCAAGAGAAGACAGCTGGGGAATCAAAGGAAAACTAATTTTCCTTTGGGTTATTACTTTCTCTTATTCTCCTTACAACGTTGGAAATTTGGATTTGTAGGCGAAATCTCCAGACATTTATTTTGATGCTGGCAACGAATTATTTGGAAAAGTTATATGAGCTCTCAAGTGCATTTTAAGTGCATTTGCAATAAAATGCATCCTGAGTGCATTTTGCTCACAGTGGTATTCTCAGTATCTCATATAAGAAAGGACAGAGCTGCTCAATAATATTTGTTGAATGAATGAATAAATGAAAAAAACTTAACGGGAATTAATCCGATCGGCTCTTCTCATTGGCGTCCAAGACTTAAATTGTCGTCACTTGGCTTAGCCAAAATTGGATTCCAGAGGAAGTAAACGGCGCACTTCACTTTCTTTGTTGCATCGTGCCACGGGATTGCAGTCTGTTTTCTCTAGAGCCTCGCTGTCCCACGTGACTCCAGTGGCCCTGGGGTTTTTTTTGGGCAGGAGATCAAATGTCTTCAGAGCAGGCGAATTCCCACAGGTGGCTCAGCTGGGCTCGTTCACTCTTCAGACAGACAACTCACCACTGAGTACTTAAAATCCAGAAACATTGCACTGACATGAGTAGAACCAGGAAAGGTTAACACTGGAAGCAATCTCAGCCATCTCCCAGGGACTAACCTCTAGTGGCATAGCCCTAATTAGCCGCGGAAGAAATTGGGAAAGTGACCCACCCAGGGTCATGTGACAGGGGCCCTGAGTCATGTCTCCTTCCTGCTCTGCTTTCTTTGGCTTAGCTCAGAAGGGAGCCATATGTACTCAACTCTCACCATGTCAATTTTTTAAAATTAATTCTTTTTTTTTTTTTTTTTTTTTTTTAAAGAGAGAGCACGAGCAGGGGAGAGGGCTAGAGGGGGAGAGAGAGAGAGAATCTTAGGCAGGCTTCACGTTCAGCACGAAGTCCGATGTAGGGCTCGATCCCACGACCCTGAGACTACCATCTGCGCCAAAATTAAGTTGGACAGTCCAGGGGCACCTGGGTGTCTCAGTCGGTTGGGCGTTCGACTTCGACTCAGGTCATGATCTCGCGGTCCGTGGGTTTGAGCCCCACGTCGGGCTCTGTGTTGACAGCTCAGAGCTTGGAGCCGCTTCAGATCCTGTGACTCCCTCTCTCTCTCTCTGCCCCTCCCCTGCTCATGCTCTGTCTCTCTCTCTCTCAAAAAAAAATAAACATTAAAAAAAAAAAAAAGAGTTGGACGCTCCAATCAACTGAGCCACCCAGGCACCCCTCTCATCATTTCTAAGGCAGCGACTGGCCTTTGGGAGAAACATCCACATGTGTCATACAGCTTTCCAGACTGGCTAACAGTGTGGACTGGTTATAGACTCTTGGACGAACACCAAGACTGCTGTCCTGAAGGGTTTCTAGAGAAACAGAGAATTAGGGTGAACACAAATATTCTACTACCAGAAATCCTTCTGGGATTCTGGAGATGTGCTTTCAGGGAAGAGGCTGGGTCATCCCTACGTGTGTGCCACCAAAAGCACCTAGCAGAGGGCTTTCTGCATAGCGGACCTTGAGCACGTATTTGTTGAATAGGGCCTACCACATGCTCGACATCGTTCTAGAGAGCGGTTTTCAACGTAGAGTCCCAGGTACTCCTGAGGCCCTTTCCAGGGGTTCCCTAGGTCAAAACTACTTTCATAACAATACTGAGTGTGACTTCACCTCTTCCACTCTTACTCTGTCATGACTGTATATGGAGTTTTCCAGAGGCTACCTGATGTCTGACAGTGGAGCATACACACGTGCTTGTGATTCTTGTGTTTTGACATTTTCTCAGTTTAAATTTCAGATCTGGAAAGTATCAATAGCTACAACCCACATCACAAGGGTTTTTTGAAGTCTTCAGTAATATTTAAGAGGGTAAAATGGACCTTGGGGCAAAAACTTTTGAGACCCACTATCCTAGAGGATGTGAGAAGCTAATTCAGGAACCAGGACAAAAAAAAAAAAAAAAAAAGGAAAGGAAAGGAAAGGAAAGGAAAGGAAAGAAAAGAAAAAGAAAAGAAAATCAGAGTAAGAGGATTGGAGTCTGAAGGTGGGGGGCAGGAGATGACGGCAGGGAAGGGGTGATGGGAAGAGGACGGGGCAGTTTACAATATTAAATAAGGCGATACAATTACGAAATAAACCTACAAACCAAATATCTGATAACCCTGAGTTGCCATTTAAAATCTTCCCACTTAGATGGGGTGCCTGGGTGGCGCAGTCGGTTAGGCGTCCGACTTCAGCCAGGTCACGATCTCGCGGTCCGTGAGTTCGAGCCCCGCGTCAGGCTCTGGGCTGGTGGCTCGGAGCCTGGAGCCTGTTTCCGATTCTGTGTCTCCCTCTCTCTCTGCCCCTCCCCCGTTCATGCTCTGTCTCTCTCTGTCCCCAAAATAAATAAACGTTGAAAAAAAAATTTTTTTAACCTTCTCACTTAGGGGCGCCTGGGTGGCTCAGTCAGTTGAGCACCCGGCTTTTGATTTTGGTTCAGGTCATGATCCGAGGGTCGTGGGATCCAGCCCCATGTTGGGCTCCGCGCTGACCGTGGAGCCTGCTTGAGATTCTCTCTCTCCTTCCCTCTGCCCCTCTCCCCTGCTCACATCTCTCTCTCTCTCTCAAAAAACAAACCAACAGACAAAACAAAAGCCTCCTCACTTATCCTAAATTTTCAAACTTTATTGCGAATTGAATCATAAATATATAAGAGTCTATAAGTATGTGCATACCATTTAAAGAAATTGGTTCGGAAAGAAGATTATTTCTGGTAGCTTAAAAATTCCACCCTGAGATTCCACACCCCTCCCCCCCCCCCCCCCCCCCGCCCACCAAGATAGCATCACTGTCCTCACAAAGGTAAGCCCTAGTCTGAATCTTCAGTGGAGTATCCTCTCACATTTCTTTGCCGTCCTACCATCGGCCTGCGGATATGTGTGTATCCGTAAGCCACATATTGTTTACTTTGGGGGAAACTGAGAAGAAAGCTCAAGCCATTGCAAGGAGAGGGCAGTATTGCTGCTAACAGATGATTAGTAGGTTGCTACTAATTTTCCCCCAGAAAATGAAGGGGACAGCGTGCGGGACGGCAACGAGACTCCAGCTACTTACAAGGGCTGCTCCCAGGGAAGTCAGTGGGTGTTATCAGGGTGTCTGAAAGGGCTGTAGGGTTAGCCATGGCAGAAATACATTCCACGCAGAGGGGGCCACTCTGTCTTGTTTTTGTTTTTGTTTTGCTTTTTCAGCTCTGTGACCTCTGTCTCGGCCTTGGGAATGGGTCAAAGCAGAACACTCACGTGGAGTTGAAACAATTCAACGCCGCTAGCATCTGGCCAAGGCGAGTCCGATCCAGAAGAAACTTGGAGTTCTGCTTATCCAGACCTTCTCTTTGAGCTAGGATCCTGGTGATAATACCCCAAACACATTTGTCTATGTGCTGAGGCCCAGGACTCCCTCTGGCTGGGCTGAACTGGTGGCCCTCTGAGTCTGGGGCACGACTGTTACTCTCACATAATATGTCTCTGGTTTCCTGAACTCACATCTTCTTACTTAGTGGCTTACATTCTCTGGGTGGGGCTTATCCTTCCGTAGCTTGCTGAGAAACGCTGTGTGGGAAAGTGCTTTGGGGTTTTGGTACCTGAAAATGTTTTTGTCAAACCTTCATAACTGGTCTATACCTTCACCGAGAATAGAATTCCAGATTAAAGATTATTTGCATTCAGACTTTTGAAGGCACCGGGTCACCTTCTAGCCCTAGGGGTTATTGTGAAAAGTCTAAGCTGTTCTCCTTTTTGTTTTTGGTTGTTGGTTTTTTCCCCTTCCCTAGAATCTTGTTTTCCTCGGCATTCTGAAATTTCAGCGATGTGACTTGATTTGGGTCTATGTTCATCCATGGGACCTTCGGCCCTTTCAGTTTGGAAACTTACATTCTGCAGAATTTCCTGGGATTTTTGCGAGTGATTTCCTCTCTCCATGTTCTCTGTCCTCTTCTTCTGGAGCCCCTGGAGCCTTCTGGAGCCTTATTCTGGAGCCCCTTAGTTTTTGAGAGAGAGAGAGAGAGAGAGAGAGAGTGAGAGAGAGAAAGCTGGGGAGGGAGAGAGAGGGAGAGAAAGCTGGGCAGAGAGAGAGGGAGAGAGAAATCGCAAGCTGATAGCGCAGAGCCCAATGTGGGGCTCAACCTCACAAACCGTGAGATCTGACCTGAGCTGAAGCTAAGAGTCTGACGCTTCACTGACTGAGCCGCTCAGAATAGCAGGGGCAGGGAGCAAGCCCCTGCTATTCTGACATTGGATCTCCCAGTCTGGACTTACATTTGCCTTTCTTCATTTCTGGCTTCTTCCTTCTTCTTGTCTTCTTGCTCTGATCTCTAAGGTGTTTCTTCAACTTGATCTTCTAACTCGTTTTGTTTTTTTTTTGTGTGTGTGTGTGTGTGTTTTTTTTTTTTTTTTTTAAGTAGGCTTCATGCACAGTGTGGAACCCAACACGGGGCTTGAACTCACGACCGGGAGATAAAGACCTGAGCTGAGATCAAGACTCCAACACTTAACCGACTGAGCCCCCCAGGTGCCCCAGACACCTTAAAGAGTTCTTGTTTTCCTTATTTTTTTTTAAAGTGGGCTTCGTTCCAACCCTTTTACTATTTTTATCTCAAGCAACTTCTCTTTAATTTCTAAAGCCCTTCTGAAATCTTTGAATGTTTTCTAAAGGTCTCCTGTTTTTGTCTCGGTTCGGGGGGGGGGGGATGCAATAATCTTTTCTTATCTCTCTGAAGACATGATGCTCTTTCTAAAAAAAAAACAAAAACAAAAACAAAAAATCCCCGTGCCTGTCTGCTCCAGGTTGCTTTCATCCTGTTTGTTTTGGTGGCTCTCCTCAAGGTTCAAGGTTTTCCTCAGACGTGAGGTATTCCTCAGCCCCACTGTCAACAGACTATGGAAAGACTTCTTGCAAGCTTTGAGGAAATGAGGGACTGACTGTCCACTCGGAGTTTCAGAGCAGGGTAACCTGGGGGTTATCTGTTGGGAAATCCAGAGTTTTTAATTTTTAAGTCTTTCCTTTAAGCCAGACATCTTCCAACCCCCTCCCGGGAGAGTAAGAGTTTGGCTGCCAGAGTTCGAGGAACCAAGCTGAGGGGTGAGGAGTGGAGCAGTGAGGGTATGGTGTTTCCACCCTCAGCATTAACACACACATGGTTTCTTTATTCCCTACTTTCTGTGCGACAACCATTTCCACCCTGTGCCCCGTGCCCCCCAGTCCAGAGAAGCTCTGTTCCACCTTCTCCTGAGAATAATCTTCCAGACTTCTTCCAACACGGGGAAGGATCAGTTGCAGGGGGGTGTGGGGGGGATTGTGGGGTGAGAGAGGGGATCTAGGACCTAACTGCTTCCTAGAGAGCACTCCCGGTTCTTGTGACTTTAGCACTTGCCCCCGGACCCCCGCCTTCGCTCACAGAGGGACCTGGTGCCTCCAGTAGCTTTGTCTTGGGCTGAGTCTGCTGTATAAATCAGGTTTGTGCTCAGCGCTTCCCGCGGCTGCTTTCCTAGGCTTTCCCAGGCCTGCCAAATTGGTTACCACTCTGTACCTCCTCCTGTGGCTGTGGTTTCCCGTCCTGTTTTCTCAACATTGTGTGTGTGTGTGTGTGTGTGTGTGTGTGTTTTAATCCCTCTTCCAGAAGTTCTAGTGGGGTTTCGGGAAGGAGTGAAATTAGATGCGTACGTCCAATCTGGCACTGTAACCTGAACATTACCCTAAAATTCCGAGACCCAATCTGCTCCTTAAGATTTGGTGTGGGAGCTCTCCATAGAGTTATGGAAAATTCATAACTTATTCCGCAGAGTTTGCTGCATCGACACACCAGGCCCTCTGCTGGAATCTGGGAACACAGATGCGTTGAGGACATGACACCCGTCATCACGGATACCGATGAAGCAGAAGAGAATGGACGTACAAAATACAGGAGAACAAAATACAAGTCCACGGTCCCTCACCCCAAATCCTTGGGGGTCAATGGGCTTTGGATCTCAGAATTCATCAGATTTTGGAAAGAGAATAATACCATTATTCTCATTGCACCCCCGTGAGCCTGCGGCAACACTTGGGAATGAAACACGTTTATATTGCTGTAGTGACATGTGTGGATATACACGTTAGAGTTAAAAAAAAAAAAAAAAAAAAAGACTATAAATAGCCTCGGATCCTCCCAGGCAGGTTTTAAAACCAAATGATTTAACAAACCAAAGTTCAGTTTGCAGTTGGGGGAATTTCTGAGTTGTTGATAAGGCCATGAGGCTGTGCGGCATATTAAGTTCTGTAAATGAAGTTTGTACAAAGTACCGTGGGTAGAGACTGGAGGGAGAGGGGACGTTATTTCCTAACACATTATTTGCTTTCTAAAGCCTTATTGACATAGGCAGTGATTGACAAAAGCAATGTTGAGTAAAACCACTGGCCGCTAAGCAGGAATCAAGTCCCCAGACTCTAGAAGTGCCCTGCCTTACTCTTCTCCGTAGCCTTCTTACCACTTGGTGTGTTAGGGATTTATTTTTGTTTGCTCGTTTGTGTATTTTATGCTTCCCTTCCGTAGCATGCATGCTCTCTGAGAGCTTGAGGTCTGTATCCCCAACACCTAGAACGAAGCCTGGCCCAGAGTAGACAGTCAGTATTTATTTGTTGAAGCAATGAATGAATGAATGAATGATATGACATCGAGATAAGTTTTTGTTCGAAAGAAATTTTTTTAAAGTCCGGACACCACTGATCTCTGGATGACCCGTGACTGACGTGTTCCTTAATGGTACCTGATACAATAACTAATGTTTGCTGAGCCCTCTACTATATACTGCCCTAAATATTTTTCAGGTTTTCTCATTAATCTTGCCAGCAACGTATGAAGCACACACCATTATCCTCACTTTACACACGAGGAAACTGAGGCAGAGAGGCTAAGTAAATTTCCCAAGATCACACATCCAGTTGGTGTCAGGGCAAGAGTTGAACTAAGTGGCTTGGCCCTACAGTCCGCATTCTTGACTACTCTCCGTGCTTAATGGATCTGGGAAAACCCTAAATATCTCACATGAAGGGGTTAGGCCATGATCTCTAAAGTGTCTCCAGTTCTGTGGGTCTATGACCTTGAGATTCTATCTACAATTTTTAATAATTAATTAATTAATTAATTTTTTTTTTAATTTTAGAGAGAGAGTGTGCATGAGCAGGGAGAGGGGCAGAGGGAGAGAGAGAGAGAGAGAGAGAGAGAGAGAGAGAATCCCAAGCAGGCTCCACACTCAGTGTGGAGCCCAACTCGAGGCTCAATCCCACGACACTGGGATCATGACCTGAGCCGAAATCAAGAGTGAAACATTCAACTGACTGAGCCACCCAGGCGCCCCTACGATTTTCATTGATTAATTGACTACTTAATTTAGATATAAATGTATATTATAAATGAAATAAATATATATTTATATTTATTCAACAATTATTTATTGATACATGCCAGGTTGTGTGCTAGGCTCTTCATACGTGTCTTAATCCTTTTTTCTTTTTAACATCTTATTTAATCCTAAGAGGTGGGTATTACAGTGTCCATCTTATAGATGAGAAAACGGAGGTTCATAGATGTTAAAGAACTTAACCAGGGTCAGGGTGATATTAGCAGAAACAGGATTCCAGCCCTGGTCTCGGGTCTGCTTTTTTCTCAAACTCAAGCTCCTTCCCTGATCCCAGCCTGCCTCTCTTCAAGCATGGAGGGGGGTAATGATGAACTTGTTGAGGGGCCTGTAGGCTCAGGGGACAAGGGGACAACCCTGGATGGGGAGTTAGTAAAGGGGGAAGAATTTTTTATTTTTATTTTTTTACTTTTTTTAATGTTTATTTTTGAGAGACAGAGAGAGAGACAGAGAGAGAGACAGAGAGAGAGAGAGAGAGAGAGAGAGAGAGAGACTGAGTATGAGCAAGGGAGGGGCAGAGAGAGAGGGAGACACAGAATTCAAAGCAGGCTCCAGGCTCTGAGCTGTCAGCACAGAGCCCCATTTGGGGCTCAAACTCACAAACTAGGAGATCATGACCTGAGCCGAAGTCAGACATTTAACGGACTGAGCCACCCAGGCGCCGCAAAGGGGGAAAGATTTCCAACAAAGCCCCACGAGGTGCCACTTTTTATCCTGATCCTCTCTTTTCCCTCCAGCCTGCTGTGGCCAGTGTCAGTCACCACGACACAAATGATGCCTCATTTGCACAAGGCCAGGCCCCGCGATGCCCAGTTAATGGAACAGCAGGATCGGAGCCTGCTTTCCCACCAGGCACCAGAGGGGTCTGCAGAGGCTAAATAAAGCTCTCTCTCAGCCACATCAGGGAAGAGGGAGACTGGCACCATCACATCTAAAGACATGCTTATTAGGGACTCGAGCGAGGGGGGGCAGAGGTAACCACATCCCGCCTCCAAGGAACACACAGCCCTCCCCGCCACTCCCCTCCCAGCGGGAAACCAGACAGGGACACGTGACTGGCGTCCCCCAGGCTGGCAGGGCAGATGAAGTCACCGCCACAGCCACACCCTGAATCACAAACTCTCCAGGACCCCACCCAGCTGGCTACGGGAAGCGCAGTGTTTTCCAAGAGCGCGCAAGGGTGCGGACGCGCGCCCGAGTCCCGCCCGCGCGGGGCGCAGCGAAGCTCAGTGGCGCCCCCTGGAGGCGCGCGGCTGCTGGTCCTGCGCGCCTGGGTGGGGACGCGGCGTGCTTCCACCTCCGTCTGGAACGCGGTGGTAGCCCAGCAGGTAGCTTCACGGGTGTCTGCTGAAGCCAGAAGGGAAGAGAACTTCTCCCGATTGTTGCTCTCCGTCCCACCGCGAAGCTGCCAGCGTCCCGAACGATTATGTCCTCTGTGTTAGTCCCCGCACTTCCTCGAGGGGGCGCGCGCGCGCGCGCGCGCGCTGCGGCACCGCTTTGGGGACGGGCGGCCCCAGGGTTTCACTGTCTCCTTTCCCGGCCCCCCTTGAGTAGCTCAAGACGACCCTCTCCCCAGGTTGGAGATCTGAGAGCAGGCATCCCGAGGCGGCCAGGAGAGCCCAGAGTTCCTGCATTCCGCAGGGGACCGGCACAGGATGAGAGAGAATATTTACCCAACCTGTATCAGCCACTGTTCTAAGTCCTTGTTACCTGCTCTTGCCCAGTTGATCCACACAACGACCCCAGGAGGCGGGTGCTATTCTCCCTATTTCAGTCAGACGTGTAGACATTAAGTAACTTGCCTAATGCCTCGCAGCTGCTAATGGCGGAGCACGTTCCACGCCAGGCTCCCTGACCCGGCAGGCCCTGCTCCCGTCCACCACGGTGTGCTGGCTTGCGAGGAGGCCCACCGGCCTGAGACACCCCCAAGAGGCTGGGCGGGAAGGACAGCAGAGATTGGGATCGGTGATGGCGATGATCAGTTTCACGTGTCATTTTGGGGGGGCGGTGGTCCCCAGTTACTCAGTCAAAGGCTAGGTGTTGCTGTGCCCTGGTCTATAATCAGTTCACTTTAGGGGAGATTATTCTAGATACTCTGAGTCTGATTCAATGCGTTGGTAGGCTTTAAGAGCAGAACTGAAGGTCCCCTGAAGAAACTCCACCCGGGGAAAGCAGTTTCCGCCTGTGCTTGAGAATTCCAGCCCTTCTGCCTATCTGAACGGCAGATTCCGGACTCTCACAATTGCATAAGCTGATGCCTTGCAACACATCCCTTAATACATCCTAGTAGTTCTGCTTCTCCAGTTGAACCTCGACTGACAGATACAGTCCCCGAAGTCCAGGCAGGTGACACCCCTCCCCAGGACTTGGTTCATTGTGAGTCCCCTCCGGGGGCTAGCTGACACCCTGTTGAGAATTAGAAGGCCCTACACTGACTCGGATAAGTTTCCATCATCGACAGGAGTGGAGAATCAATAAAGAGATTTAGGTTTGACATTGAAAAACGAGGAAAGAGACGTTTTGTGCTACCAGACGTTTTATGGGCTATGTAGATTCACACCTACTACACATTTGTAACACCTTGCTCAGGGAGCAACAGACAGAGACACAATAACACTAGCCAAACCATAAAAATAAGGATAATAACTACCTTTGTAGTAAGAGATTATCAGGTATCTGGTATTGTGCTTTACTTACATGATCTAACCTAGTTCTCACAGCAACCTTGTGAAGGAGGGGTGGTTATTAGCCCCATTTACAAGAGGAACCGAGACCTGGAAAGATGAAATGACCAGGGCTGGTGAGTAAGAGTCAGGATTTAAGACCTGGCCTATTTGCCTCTTGAGCTGTGCTCTCACGACTGCTGTCCTTGTCTCTGGCCCAATGACTGGAACTCTCCATTCAGACCCACGTTCTCTCCTTCAAAGCTCCCAGAGACGCATTTGTGCTCCTCAGCTACTGCAACAGACCCCCTTCTCCCTCCTGGCATTTGTCTCGTGTTCTTTGCTCATCCCCAGAACCCCCTAGGAGGCTCCCAGGCTCTGTTGCTATCTCTGCTCCAGGCTGAAGATGTCGCTGCGTCACTGCGCCCATTGGATTCCAACAGTCCTACCCAACCATCATCCTTCCTTATTCTCCCGTGGCTAGGAGCATGTTCTCAATCACCAAAAGGCGGAGAGCACCCAAATGTCCATCAACTGATGCATGGATGGGAAAAATGCAGTATATTCCACAGTGGAATATTATTCGACCATAGAAAGGAACGAGATGCTGACACAAGCTACGACACAGATGAACCTCTAAAACATCACGCTAGATAGTTACAGAGAGGGAGGCAAACCATAGGAGACTCTTAAACTCAGAGAGCAAACTGAAGGTTGATGGGGGCGGGGAAGATGGGTGATGGGCCATTGAGGAGGGCACTTGTTGGGATGAGCACTGGGTGTTGTATGTAACTGATGAATCACGGGAACCTACTTCCGAAGCCAAGAGCTGTCAAGCTGACTTGACAATAAATTATATATTTTAAAAAGTCACTCTAAGTGAAAGAGGCCAGACACAAAATGTCATGTATTGTAAGTTTCTGTTTGTATGAACTATCCAGGAAAGGCAAATCCATAGAGAATGAAGCCAGATTAGCGGTTGCTAGGGGGAAGGGGGAGATAGGGAGTGACTGCTTAATGGGTACGGGGAGTCCTTTGGGGGGGGTGATGGAAATGTTCTGGAACTAGACACAGATGATGGTTGCTCGACCCTGTGAATGTACTAAACGCCACTGAATTGTGCATCTTGAAAATGGTGAAATTCATGTTATGTGAAATCTACCTCAATGAGAATAAACCCCCCCCCCCATAAATAAATACTAGGTCATCCATGTACGACCAGTCATATGGCTTATTCATCCGACTGACTTGTCTTCAGGTCAGCCGTCCTCTCCCTAAGGAACTTGGTTCCAGGTCCTATGGCTGGGGCCAAGGTAGCAGGTGATCTGACAGCATCGCCCCGGTTTGCCCGAAGTTCCCCTGCTCCTCCAGTCACCCCCATCCCCCCCCCCCCCCCGCTCCCCTGGGTCTTCCTTGGCAAATGGGGAAAACTACCCCTCTGGGAGAGCTCTCCCACCTGGTACCTGCTGGGGGGGGGGGTGGGGATTAGAGTGCCCATTAGAGTTTTTCCTTGTAGCTAACAGAAACACGCTGGCTGATGAAGCAGAAAAGGAGCTTCTTAAAAGGATATTCACTCATGGAGTCGTTGAGGGCTGTGCCTCCAGGATCAATGCCCGGAAGTGACCATAGAAACAGCTGGATAAGCAGAACACCGCCACGGCTGTTTCTCCTCTAGGCCATTGCTGCACCAAGAGCTTTGCCCTAAACCAAGGGCCCGAGGCTACCCTCACCACACAGAGCCTCCTTCTCTGGAGTTCTCACTTCCTTACCCAAGTCTCCCCTCGGCATCTGATTGGTGGAACTGGGTCACATGCTGTGCCTTGGCTGCAAGGAAGGCTGGAAAGCGAATGCTCTTGTGCCCTCCCCCCCCCCCCCCCCCCCCCCCCCGCCCACCGTGGGGAGATGGAAATTTCTCAAATATAACAAAATGTTGAAAACGTGCTGGGCATACAGACAACACGACAAATAGCAGATACAGCATCTATTATGTCCCAAGTGCTGGAAGGACCATATGGCAGCCCTAGCTCATTTGACCTTGTGTCTCTCATGAAGGGAACTTGGGGCTTCTGCAGAGACCTAGCCTGGCCACCTGGCCAGAACCTTTAAACCTGCCCCCCCCTCCCGCCCCCAGACAGGTAGGTCTCGTGGGGCTATGAGGCAGAAAGTCCATCTACCCACCCACCCCTAGTTATGGAGCAGGTAAGTAACTCAGACCAGATTAACAACTGCATTCCATTTTGCAGCAACAGTGGCCCAAGGAAAGCTCATGACCAGAATAATGCCATTGCAGATTTTCCCTGGGATTGATGGGATGATGTATGTGTGTTGGGGGGAGGGGGGAGAAGGGGCGGTGGAAAAGCTCTCTTTTGCCCTGGGGCCATCTTCCCTGGCCCCATGAAAGAAACTCTATACAGTGGAAGAAAATTCTGCCTCTGTGGAGGGATGGTGAGACAGCCAGGAAAGTATGGTTTCACCTCCCAGATCAAGCTAAGCCTGAAGCCTTTCAATCTCTGGTTTTAATTACATGAGCCAATAAGTTCCTTTGTAGAGTTTCAGCTAGTTGGAATTGGATTGCTCTCATAACCAAGTCTTTGTGATAAAACACCAACTCTCTAGTGGGAAAATGTACTATGAAACATTTTCTGTCCATTATTTCATTTGATAGTGGATTAAAAAAATTTTTTTGAACGTCCATTCATTTTGGGGAGACAGAGAGAGACAGAGCACAAGCAGGGGAGGGGCACAGAGAGAGAAACGGAGACACAGGATTCGAAGCAGATTCCAGGCTCCGAACCATCAGTACAGAGCCCGACTTGGGGCTCAAACCCACAAACCACAAGATCATGACCTGAGCTGAAATCAGCCGCCCAACCGGCTGAGCCACCCAGGCGCCCCTGATAGCAGATTTTAGAGTAAGGAGAAAGTGTTAATAAAAAAATAAATAAAAAGTATTATTATTCAAATTTTGCATAGGAGAAAATCTGGGCTCAGAGAGGTTAAGGGACCTGTCCACGTCGACACAGTTTGTTGTGTACTGGCTTGGATGGGAACTCAGTTCTGCCTCCCTTTAAGTTCAGTACTTGTTCTAGAATTCCATAGTCAAATCTTATTTTCAGAACTAATTCCATTCCTCATAGTGTTCTGCAATCCTTAGTATAGTCAGGCCTCTCAAAGCCAGTTCTCTGCTCCTGATAACAGAGTAACTGAAAGAACTTACAGAGAATTCCCAGGTGTTTTCACCTGCAAAACGTGTCGAGGCCAGGGTGGAAAGCTTTAAAGGAGGACTTTCAGTCTGATGGTGGACTTGGGGGACTCGGGGCCCCTGGAATCCCAATCCTCGTACCCACACTCACAGGAAACCCTGACCCTCTGGGAGGCGTTTCGTTAGCTAGCATGTTTTCTTTCCTGGGAAACCCAGGATTTCTAGATGGCAGGGGACACAGCATCAAGCTGTCTTTGGAGTCCTGTGTCACTCGCCGGAACCTACAGTCTGAGCACAGCCTCTTCTGAGCCGAAGTGCTCCCCGAACAGGGCAGCACCTGGAGAGTAGCTATTTGGGAAAGAAAAGTGATACAGAAGAATCCTGGGAGTTAATATTTATTGAGCACAACGCCAAGGATGACAGATGGAGTTCCTCTCCACCCACCCTCAACTTCACTCGTGCATTGACGGGAACGCCGAGGCAGCGTCTGAGCTCAACTGGTAATGAGAGTAGCTGTCAGCTGTCAGTCCTTTCTGGCCGGGAGCCAGGCCCTTTGCCTCATTAACCCCAAGTTCTCACTACGAGCTCTGAGGTGGGAGTCACTTGTCTCATTTTCCAGAGGAGGAATCTGGGGTTCAGAGAGGATGCTACTCACCCTGTAAAAGCTGCTGAGTGGATGAATCTTTAATATAAAAATTCATGGGGCGCCTGGGTGGCGCAGTCGGTTAAGCGTCGGACTTCAGCCAGGTCACGATCTCGCGGTCCGTGAGTTCGAGCCCCGCGTCGGGCTCTGGGCTGATGGCTCAGAGCCTGGAGCCTGCTTCCGATTCTGTGTCTCCCTCTCTCTCTGCCCCTCCCCCGTTCATGCTCTGTCTCTCCCTCTCCCAAAGACAAATAAACATTAAAAAAAAAATTGTTTTTTTAAAGCCTAGTGCCTGGCTTCATGCTGGTTTATTTCCATTGTGAGTTGCCCCTTGAGTATGGGGAGGGATTCTGAAATATTGATGGGCTGATGATGACCGACAAAAGCTACTCGAATCACCTTCTGGAGAGGCCATCTCGTACCTTCCTTCTGCCGGAACACGTGATGGGGGCTTCCGCACGGCAGCTTATTCAGAGCAGGGCTGGCCCGTCCCTTGGGTCAGCTACCCTTCTTGAGTGTTTTCAGCCTCTCCCCCTCCCACCCCCCTGGGGGAGGGGTCAGCCTACAGCTCCTCTGCCCCCCATCCTGGCCTGTTTCCATCTGGGAGAATCAGAGCCATACCTCTGCAGGAGAAGGATGCCTTGGGAAAAACCCTCAGTTGTTTTGGATCCCAAACACGAGGCAGCTTGGTACCATGACAAAAAATGTTGCCCTTGCTCCTGGCCAGGTGACGTGAGAAAACAGGTTTTCTCCATCTGGAAAGCAGGGGCGCTGGCCCATGTGATGCCCATGTGACTTAGCTGCCTTACATTGGGTGTAATGCCTGATCCACAGACGGTTTCTGCAGCCTCTCTCGGTCCCCACGCGTTCTCTTTCTCTCTCTCTCCCCTTTCATCTCTCCATCTCCCTTTCTCTTTTTCCCCACCCTACCCACCGAGCTAATAATTTTTCCGACATCTTATTATGAGAATTTTCAAACCAGCAGCAACTCTGAAACCATTTTACAGCGAGCTCCCTTATGCCCACCTGGAGATTCCACCTGGTTCTCTTAGCTTGTTTCCGTGGTGACCGCTGAGGCAGAAGGCCCCCCACACACGCCTCCCTGAGGCCACCCTGGTGGGGTTCAGCGGGAACCCCCTTCTTCCTCCCACAGCTTCATGCACCCTCCTTGCCCCAAACTCCTTCTTCTGTCCGTGGCCATCTCTCCGGCCGCACAAGTGTCCGCGTCCTGCTGTGGTGACCAGGGACCGGACCCTCGGTGCCTTTCTCATAAGACGTCAGAGAGGAAGGAGCTCGCTGGTGGGGAGGTGACCTCTCAGGAGGTCCCTCTGTGCCAGGAACTTGCCACGTGCTCTTATAACATCTCTGCCCCGAGATGTGGAAGTGATACATAACCGAGATAGAAACTGGTGAATTCCACAAAAGCATAATGAAAACCTTAAAATCATTCGCGAGCACTTCCCGCAGAGTGCAGTAGCTAGCATTTATTGAGTGCCTACTGTGTGCTGGGCATTGTGTGTGTTGCCCATATTTCCTCAGCAACCATACCCAGTAGGTAGGTAGTTATCACGATGTCTAAGCTCCCGCTGAGGAAACTGAGGCACAGAGAAGGAAGGTGATCTGCTCACATCCGCATAACTAGGAGGCTCTAGTTAGTGTGTGCTTTTTGTCATACTATGTCCCCGAATCCTCTTCTAGATGATTCAGGTATTTTCTGTGCAGTCACGTTTAGCATACACGCATATATATATTTCTTTTAATAAAATCGGGATGGTGTTATTTGGTCATTTATTTTCACTTAAAATATTTAACCATTTCTTTTCACATACTAATCCCCCAAATACCCCTGTCATATAAACTAGACCAGGCACTGTTCTAAGGGCTCTACAAGAGATTATAATCTTTTTAAAAATGTTTTTAATGTTTATTTACTTTTGAAAGAGAGAGAGAGAGAGAGAGAGACAGAGTGGGTGGGGGGGTGGCAGAGAGAGAGGAGACATAGAATCTGAAGCAGGCTCCAGGCTCTGAGCTGTCAGCACACAGCCCGACGCCGGGCTTGAACTCACAGACCGCGAGATCATGACCTGAGCCGCAGTCAGACGCTCAACCGACTGAGCCACCCAGGTGCCCCGAAATTATCATCTTTACAATGACCTGTGGGGAACGTACTCATCAGCTCCATTTTACAGGGGAAATCAAGGCACAGAGAGATGAACTTGCCCAAGGTCACATAGCCAGGCAATGGCAGAGCTTGTAAACAAATGGAACAGTCTGGCCCCAAAGTCTGGGCTCTCACCGCCAGATACTGCCTCTCTTTAGCTCAGTCTTAGTCTTTCTACCCCACCTGGCATTTACATGCACCTTTGTAAACGCCGTCTAATTTGACTAACGAAATCTGCAAAGCTGACGTGCCGAAAATAGTGCCTTAGCTCTCTCTTGCTGCACGACAAATCGCTGTAAACAGCAAACATTTCTTATCTCGAGGTTTCTGTGGGTGGGGAACCTGGACACCGCTCAGCTGGTCCCTCCAGCTCAGGGTATCTCTCAAGCCAGCAGTCAACATGTCCGCTGGGATCACGGTCATCCCAAGATCAACTGCGACAGGATCCACTCCTAAGCTCGTTCAGGGGCACGATTCGGTTGGGAGTGAGGGCTTCCATTCCTTGCCATGTTGACCTCTCCCTGCGGCAGCTCACAACACAGCCGCTGGCTTCATCTAAGGCAGTGGGAGAGAGAGAGAGAGAGAGAGAGAGAGAGGTCCCAGCAACACAGAAGATGGGCATGACACAAAATTTACCATTTGAACAATTTAGTGGCCTTGAGCACATTCCTAATGTTGTGCGACCATAGTACCGTCCATCCTCCCCAATTTTCATCTCCTCAAACAGAAACTCTGTCCCCATGAAACACTCACTTCCATTCCTCCCCTGCCCCCCCCCCACCTCTGTTCTATTTTCCATCACTACGAATTTGACTTCTCTAGGTGGTGAAATATATGTGGAATCTTACAAGTGAAACCATACAATACCTGCCTTTTTGTGGCTGACTTATTTCACTTAGCATACTTTCTTCATGGTTCATCCACATTGTAGCAGGTTCAGAGCCACCCAGGCGCCCCCATCGGAGCTGTTTTAGAAGACTGCCTATCATAAACGTCATGATTATCCTGTTTTATTATTATTATTACTTTAAATGTAAGGCGGCACAGTTGGATTGGGCACCATTGTGTATTGGCAAATATATGGGCCTTGTGGCTAGAATGATCGGAGTTTAAACCCTGGATCTTTGTCTTCCCAGCTGTGTGACCTTGAGAAGCTACTTGACCTCTCTGAGGCTCGGTTTTCTTTGTTAAATGGGAGCAAAAATACCTACCTTGAGAGATTGCTGCAGGAATTAAACGCACTAACGGAGAGTATGTAAAGTATCCTGCACGTGGTAGGATCTCAACAAATGATCACCATCACGGAGGCAAGAACAAAACTAGTGATCCAAACTAGGCGTGGTGGTTTTCCCTCAGGGTGTCCTCATAAGCATCACCGCCAGGTGGCAGCTGTGGTCAGATTGGGTATTAACCTCCCCTTGTTGGTACCAGATAAAGATGAGCGTCTAGTAATAGCTAAGGGTTATTTTAGGCAGGGCGGGCGTATGAAAAAAACATCGTCATATCACAGTCACTGTATTGGGGTGAAACTATTATTTCATCCTCCTTCCGTGTGCTGTTCCACACCTCCTGCAGAGGACATACCCTTCCCGACGTCCTCCTGACCTGACTGCCTCCTGCCAGCCCCATTATGTGCAGCTCAGAAAGCTCTCCCCAGCCTCCCTGCCTTCGCTTTCACTTCTTCTGCTTCTGATTTATTTAGGTCAGCTCTCATCTCATTCCAGAAGCTTAAGCGGCCCTTGCTGCTCCTGTTCTACTCCTGTCAGCTCTGACATCATTCTAAGAAGCCTTTCCTGACCTCCCCTCCCAGATCCCAGCTCACATAGACTCCATCATCCAGGCTTTCCCCAGTCACAGCCCCTGATACACTCACCGTAGCCTCTGATTTTCCATGGTCGCAGGTCCTGGCATCCGGCAGGCGGATAAACATTCTGTAAATATTTATTGAGCTCCCTCTCTATGGCAGGCATTAGGTGCTAGGGACCTGCTGGCGACCTGCTGGCGACCTTTCTTTGAATAAACAAGCCAGAATCCTGCAACACGGAGCCTCTACCAAAGAAACCATCAGCCTTCAAGCAACCAGAAGGGTCGCCGGACAAAATACAGGACGCCCGGTTAACTTCAACTTCAGAAAAGCGACAAGTCATTTGCCAGTATGAATATATTCGGATCAATATTTAAGATATATTAAGTGGGGCGCCTGGGTGGCTCAGTCGGTTGAGCGTCCGACTTCGGCTCAGGTCACGATCTCACGGTCCGTGAGTTCAAGCCCCGCATCAGGCTCTGGGCTGATGGCTCAGAGCCTGGAGCCTGCTTCCGATTCTGTGTCTCCCTCTCTCTCTGCCCCTCCCCGTTCATGCTCTGTCTCTCTCTGTCCCAAAAATAAATAAACGTTAAAAAAAATTTTTTTTAAAAGAGATATTAAGTAATAGCGTAAATAATAAATAATAAGTTAAATAATAGGTCCTAAAAGGACATGTTCATACTAAAAGTTACTTGTTGCTTATGTGAAATTCTCACATTCTCAAATGTAATGGGGCATCATGGGTTTTTGTTGTTTTTGTGTTCCGTTTGGTTTTTGACAAATCTGGTGAAAGGCTTTGTTTATAGGGTGACAGCACAACATGGTGTGATTGCATTTCCATGAAAGGCTGGAGAGGCACAAGCTTGCTCCTATCGAGAACCAAATGTATCTTAAGGTTTAATGGACTATTATTTTTTTAACCAGAAATCCCTCTTTCCAACTGATGGTATGTTCTCCGACCTTGATGGACCTCTCCTTAGAATTTATACTCCCAGGCCACCTGGGCGGCTCAGTCGGTTAAGCTTCCAACTTCCATTCAGGTCAACATCTCACAGTTGGTGGGTTCAAGCCCTGCATCAGGCTCTGTGCTAATGGCTCAGCCTGGAGCCTGCCTCAGATTCTGTGTCTCCCTCTCTCTCTCTGCCCCTCCCTTGCTCGCACTGTCTCTCTCTCTCTCTCAAAAATAAATAAGCATTACAAAAAAAATTTTTTTAATGAATAAACGTTAAAAAAAAAAAAGGAATTTACACTCCTACTCCAGGAACATTTGGTAGGATGTATGGAAAAGCTTTGGTCTTAAAGCACAATCGTGACAGGGAGTGAGGGCAGGATGGGGCCTGGGGGAAAGCATTCTCCCTTTGTTACTCTTAGCCAGGTTTTTTTTTTTTGTTTCTTTGTTTTTTTTTTTACTCTTAGCCAGGTTTAAATTCCGCTCAGGCTTGGTGGTCTTTGGCGATGGGGGCTGGCACGTTAACTCTTCTCTGACCTTGAAGGCTGCGTTCCAGACGCATCACCCATTGCCTTGATTTCATGGACGCATCGAGCCAATCAGAGGCTCCTCAGAGGATGGACGCAGACATCCCAGGCAGGTGGGCTGGCAGGGGATTCTGGACCCTCCCTCTGGGCACTGCAGGAGACGGAGCCCTGGGCATGGGTCTGAGACCTGCCGGCTGGATGACACTCATTCTAAAGTCACATACTAATCCATTAATGGGCTATTAGACTGCATGCTAGGTGCCAGGGCATGAATAATGCTAATGAGACATTTTCTCTTAGCTTCAAGTCCCAGAAGTGAACTGACATCAAGCAACTCACTTTACCTCTTTGAGCCTCTGTTTCCTAATTTGTAAATATTTATTCTGTAAATGGGGCTAATAATAAGGACCCACAGCCTTTTACCTAAAACCAGTGGGACCAAATGCGCTCCCTAATTCAGAATGTTTCCATCTGTAGGAAGGTAACCTAGCATACACGCCATGGATTCCATAATAAATAATCACAACATGTGACTAACAAGTCAAATAACTATTCGCACTGGGTGGAATAAATTCCTCCCCCTCCGTATGTGCTCGCGGCCCCTCCTATTCATTTTTTAAAAATGTTTTATTTAGTTTTGAGGGAGAGTGGGAGACAGACAGAGGGTTAGTGGGGGTGGGGCAGAGAGAGAGGGAGACACAGAATCCGAAGCAGGTTCCAGGCTCTGAGCTGTCAGCACAGAGCCCGACGCGGGGCTCGAACTCGTGAACCACAAGATTATGACCTGAGCTGAAGTCGGAGGCTTAACCAGCTGAGCCACCCAGATGCCCCATGCCCCTCCCATTCGGAAGTGGGGTTTACCTCCCCTCCCCTTGAATCTGGGCTGGATCGTGACTGCCTTGGCGAATAGAACATGGCAAAAATGGCAATGTCTTTTAGTAGACTTGCAGCTCTGTCTCGTTCTTGTGACGCGTGAGTCACCATGTTGAGGTCAGACTACCCTGCCGGGGAGAGACCACATGGAGAGGCCCCGAGACCACATGGGGAGGAAAAAGGGCTCAACGGAGTCCGGCCATCCAGACGTCGTCATCAAGGCGCCAGACATTTGAAGGAAGCCATGCCACCCTCTCCAGCCCAGCCCAGCCCAGCCCAGTCCCCAGCCGAACACCAGCACATGACCACTGTTGATGCGGCGTGAAGCGGGTGACTCACCGAGCTGAGCCCTGCCCCAACTCCTGACCCCAAATACCATAAGATATAAGAAAAATGGTGGCTGTTTTAAGTCCATGAGTTTTGAGGGGCGTTTGTTGCACAGAAATAGAAAGCTGGAGTTCTTGAGAGTTCAGGCTGCCTTCTGTACCCTGGAACCTGGCCTCATTTGGAAGCTCTGGAGAGGGACAGAAGGGCAGGAAGAAGGAGGGGAACAGCATGAAGGTCAAGGAAGATTATGGAAGTGAAAAAAAAAAAAAGGAATATGCCCTTTGGCTCAGAAATTTCATTCCTAGGAAGCCGTGGACTTGCCGGGATGTACCCGCAAGGTTGTTCACCACGGTCGTGTTTGATCAGGAGCAACTGAAGGCAACCTAGGTGTCCACCGATCGAAGAAGGAGTCAATAAATTAGGGCACAGCTACACGGTGGGACAGTATGGGGGTATTTTATTTTATTTTATTTCATGACATTTCATTAAAATTTTTTTTAATGTTTATTCATTTTTTTTGAGAGAGAGAGAGACAGAGCACGAGTGGGGGAGCGACAGAGAGAGAGGGAGACACAGAATCCGAAGCGGGCTCCAGGCTCCGAGCTGTCAGCACAGAGCCCGAGGCGGGGCTCGAACTCACACACCGGGAGATCATGACCTGAGCTGAAGTCAAGAGTGGGATGCTTAACTGACTGAACCCCCCCAGGAGCCAGTATGAAGGTATTTTAAAAGAATGAAGATCTCTGTGTACAGATAAGGAAAGACCGACTGAGTCATGAGACGTATATCAGTATGTCCTCGATATGTTGTAGAGGGCAACCAGGCGGGTTACAGAACGGTGTATTAATATAAAATCTATTTCTGTGTCTATATATACAGGTGTATTTGTTCCAGCTCCATACATCCCTATCTACACCTGTACCCAGCTCCAGCCGCAGCTCTTATCATCCAGAAGGAGACCGTGGTAGACATTTGTTGTTTCCGCTTATCCAGAGACATTCATTCCACCTTCTTCTGGAAATAGTACCCAGATCCTCTTTGGAGAACTGTATCTTCCCCATATTCTATATCCCAGTGGTTTGGGGTAGATTCTGTTCCTCCCACCGTTCCCAGGGCCGGAGCGTGGGACTCAGGCCTGGCCAACAAGAGCACCAACTCTTCTCAGCCCCAGGGATTGGCTCTGGACCACCAAGCTCGTCCCATCACAAGTCAGGCCTGGAGTGGGCACTACAAAGCAGTCCATCTTCGGCGGGGAGGTCTGATCCCGGGGTGCAGTGCCTCAGCGATGGAGGAGAAATGATCAGAGCTGCCTTTTCCGGCTGTGGCGCCCTCCTGAGGCTGCTTCTGACCTTGGAACCCCCTGGGATCTCCAAACTGAGCAAACTCACACCGTTCCAATGACCCCTATCCCTGCTCGCCTTCTCCGGGGCTGGTCCCTTGCCACCAAAATGCCCTCATGGATCCAGAGGTTCGCACTATTTTCATAGGGGTCACCTCTGAGGAGCGAGAGTGAAGAGACTCTTAAGTTATATCTCTGCACTCTTCGTAATTTTTGATTAGCATACACTACGCTCATAGTTCAAAAGTACGTCGTGAAAACTCTGGTCTGGGGATGTCTTTTTCAGCTTATCTCCTTTCATCTCCCGTCTCCCTGGCTTCCTTTAACCAGATATCCTTGGTTGCAAGTTATGTAGAGCCAATCAAGACAGGCTATAAAATTTTAATAATGACTTTGTTGAGATATAAGTCACATACCATAAAATTCGTCCTTTTAAAGCGTACAATTCATCGGTTTCAGTACAGTCGCCGGGCTGTGAGACGGTCACCCGTTCTATCTTCAGAATATTCCCAACATCCCAGAAAGAAGCTCGGGGCCCGTTAGCTGCGTCTTTCCAATCACCAGTCTGTTTTCTGTCTCCGAAGATCTGCCTGTTCCGGACGTTCCATATAAATTGAGTTTTACAACATGCGATCTTTTGCGCCTGGCTTCTTTCGCTGAGCAGAACATTTTCAAGGGGTCATCGGTGTTTCATTCTTTTTCGTCTCTGTGTAGTGTTTGAAGCTTTTTTTTTTTTTTTAATGGTAAAACTATGCCTACGGTAAAACTATGGTAAAATGTGCATAAGACACCATTTTCACTGTTTTTATGTGTACGGCTCATTTATTAGTTTTTTCAATATTTATTTATCTGGGGGAGAGCGCAAGTCGGGGAGGGGCAGAGAGAGGGGGACAGAGGGTCCGAAGCGGGCTCTGCTGAGCAGTGCACTGACTGTAGCTAGCCAGATGTGTGGCTGGCACTCACGAACCGCGAGATCATGACCTGAGCCGAAGTCTGATGCTCAACCGACTGAGCCATCCGGGCGCCCCACATTTTTGAGAATACACTTCAGTGGCATTAAGCGCCTTTACGCTGTGGCACAACCATCACAACCACCTGTCTCCTGAACGTTTGCATCGTCTCATACTGAAACTCTGTACCCCTTAAACAATAACTCCCCACTCTGCCTCCCCCAACCCCTGGTAACCACAGTTCTATTTTCTGGTCTATGTTTTTGACTATTCCACAGACCCCGTAGAAGTGGACTCATACAATCAATATTATATGTGCTCCATAGAAGTAGAATAATAAACAGGGGCACGTGGGTGGCTCAGGCAGCTGAGCGTTTGTTTGACTCCTGATTTCCTCTCAGGTCATGATCGTAGCCTTGTGGGGTTGAGCCCTGTGTTGGGCTCAGTTGCTGAGCACGGAAGCTGCTCAAGATTCTCTCTCTCTCTCTTCTTCTGACCCTCCCCCTCCCCTGGCTCTCTCTATCCAAAATAATATTAACAATAACTATTATATCATTAATAATAATAATAATATTACGATCAGGGCGCCTGGGTGGCTCAGTCGGTTGAGCATCCGACTTCGGCTCAGGTCATGATCTTGCGGTCCATGAGTTCGAGCCTCGCGTTGAACTGATAGCTCTGTGCTGAGAGCTCAGAGCCTGGAGCCTGTTTCGGATTCTGTGTCTCCCTCTCTCTCTGCCCCTCCCCCACTCATGCTCGCTCGCTCTCTCTTTCTCTCCGTCAAAAATAAATAAACATTGGGGCGCCTGGGTGGCACAGTCGTTTAAGCGTCCGACTTCAGCCAGGTCACGATCTCGCGGTCCGTGAGTTCGAGCCCCGCGTCAGGCTCTGGGCTGATGGCTCAGAGCCTGGAGCCTGTTTCCGATTCTGTGTCTCCCTCTCTCTCTGCCCCTCCCCCGTTCATGCTCTGTCTCTCTCTGTCCCCAAAATAAATAAACGTTGAAAAAAAATTTTTTTTTAAATAAATAAACATTAAAAATTTTTTTAAAATATTACACTCAACTGACTGAGTCACACAAGCACTCCTGTATTTAGTTCTTTTGAAAAAATATATATATTTTTAAAGTTTATTTATTTATAATGTCTACACCCAACATGGGGCTCGAACTCACGACCCCGAGGTCGAGAGTCACAGGCTCTTCCGACTGAGTCAGCCAGGCGCCCTTTAAAAATATAATTTCTATCGCTTCAGCTGATATTCTCCATTTGGCCAGACATTATCCTTATGCTTCCCTTTAATCCTTGGGCATGGTTTTCTTCAGTTCTTCGAGCAGATTTATAATAGCTGATTTGAAACTGACAGTGACTCCAATAGCTGGGCTTCCCCAGGGACAGTTTCTATTGGCTGCCTTTTCTTTCCAGGAGGGGCTAGACTTTCCCATTGGTTCATTGGTTGGTTTACAAGTCTCATAACTATTCTGTCAAAAACTGGACGTTTACTATTTGCTGTTTACTGTTGCTACTGCCCGTCGCAGTTGCTGCTGGTTGTTTAGGGACTTTCCTGGCCCAATTCTGTAAAGTCTGCATTCTTCGTTATATGCAACCACTGAAGTTTCTGCTAGGTAAACCTCGTAGCTAGAAGTGGGCAGCTAATGATTAGAGATTTCCTTAAATGCTTTAAGATACCCAGTCTCTCGTCCTTTGTTGAGGGCTCTCTGCTGTGTCTGTGGGGTGTGCCCTTAATGCTTCAGCGGGTAGTTAACTGCCTTCGCATCCACTTCCTGGTTGGTCAGTCAGAGGGGAAATGTGGGGCTTGGGGGCAGGGCCTCCGTCACATCATCTCTGTATGCACAAGGGCCAAGATAGCGGCTGGTACAGAGTAAGTAATCATTAAACATTTAAATGAATAACAATGGTCCTTATATTTGAATTGTGGTTTGCAGTTCACAAACTGTTTTCTCATGATCTGATTCCACACGGTAGAATTTAAATGCTGCAAGATTTCCTGTTCGTTAACGACATGTCAATCAGTGTGTCAAGTGTGAAGGATAGAAAGACAGAGAAGACAGAACCTTGCTCTGGAAGATATTTTCGGGCTGGTTGGAGACACAAGATCCATGTCCATATAACAAAACGAGTAATGGAGTATAGTTTCCACGAGAATGGGCAGCACGTCTGTCTCGTGCTATATTATAATCGTGGAGCACACAAGAGCACCTAATACCAGAAGACGTTTGTGGCCCATTAAACAAGGCCGCTATTTCTTTTATACTCCTTCTGTTGAGAGGTGGGGGTCTATGTTCTTTCCCCTTGGGTTGGGTGGGCCTTGTGACTGCCTTGACCGGAAGGTCGAAGTCACACTGTGCTCGTTTCTGGGCCCAAGTCTTAAGAGACCATCTGTTTCCACTTGGGGTTTCTTGGAACACTCACTCTTGAAAACCAGCTTCCATGTCCGAAGGAAACTCAAGTAGCCTTAAGGAGAGGCCCACAGGTAGAGGAACTAGTAGGTAGCCCCAGTCAACAGCCTACGTCAACTTGCCAGCCATGTGAGTCCGCCATCTTGGAAGCAGCCCTTCCGGCCCCACCTGAGTCACCCTACGTGTAGGGAACAGAATTGGAATGCACCGCTCAGCCCTGCTCACGTCGAAGTTTCAAGGGTCAAGTAAGTGGGTGTTGTTATTTCAAACCACTGGCTTTTGGGGTGGAAGGTTACACAGCACCAGGTATTCACAATGGCGGTCAATAAGTAGTTGGCTGCCCGGTGGTTGACAATCTGTGGTAACACACATCATCTCATTCAATCTTCTCAACAATGCAGTTGATGAAGCAACTTTCCCACGACGATACAGCTGGTAAAGGGTAGTACTGGGAGTAGACCCCCAAATACTTCTGATGTCAAAGTTAGATTTCCACATTTACTTTTTATTATTTAAAATTTTTATTTATTTTATTTTATTTTTATTTTTTATTTTATTTTATTTTTATTTTATTTTATTTTTTAATTTTATTTTAATTTTATTATTTAATTTTATTTGTATTTTATTTATTTTTATTTTAAAATTTTTATTATTTAAAATTTTTATTATGTATTTATTTTTATTATTTATTATCCGAATAATAAATCCGAAGCAGTCTCCAGGCTCCACGCTGTCAGCACAGAACCTGACGCGGGGCTTGGAACCCATGGACCTCAAGATCATGACCAGAACCGAAGTCGGATGTTTAACCGACTGAGCCACCCAAGCTCCCCTAGATTTCCACATTTACTACCCGACCCTACCTCTCTCTAGAGAACTAGAATGTTCACTGGCCTCCAAGAAGGGATTAGATCCTCATGAGTGGGACGGGTCAAAGAAGGTTTTATGGCGACCGAGCTAATTCTTGAAGAATGGGGAGGAAGTACCCAGGTAAAAAGAGGAAAGACACGGCACTCCAGGGAGGGATAACCACGAGAATGAGCCTGTGCACGTGAGCCCCCTGTGGTTCATGTTCCAACGATTCTTTGGGGTTGTTTAACTTCGAGTTTGGAAGTGTGAAACAACCTTTTTACAATGTTCAGGGATTTTTATGGGTCGGGAATTTGGCCAGGGGACAGCTGGCACATAAAGGTGCAGATAAATGGCAGATAAAGTTGCAGCCATTGCTGAAAAGTACAACCTGTCTCAATGCCGCTTATCAACGTGGCCTGTTAAGAGGAAACATCAGGGGCGCCTCAGTCGGTTGATTGTCCGACTTCTGCTCAGGTCGTGATCTCGCGGTTCATGAGTTCGAGCCCCACATCGGACTCTGTGCTGAGAGCACAGAGCCTGGAGCCTGCTTCGGATTCTGTGTCTCCCTCTCTCTCTGCCCCTCCCCTGCTCATGCTCTGTCTCTCTCTCTGTGTCTCTGTCTCAACAGTAAAATAAACATAAAAAAAAGAAACAGTCTGACACCCAAATCCTTATTGTGGGATCTTTTTTTTTTTTTTTTTTAAGTAACAAGGTTGGGTTTTTTTTCAAGTTTATTTATATTTATTTTGAGAGAGAGAGAGAGAGCAAGCATGGATAAGGGGCAGATGATCTGTTGGGGGAACCACAACCCAAAACATGTGTGGAAGAGGACAGCTGTGAGTAGTGGGAGTTCTAAGTCATGGACAATGGATTTGAGGAGCAGGATGAGGTCTTGAGGTCATCAGCCAGTTGGTTGTTCGAGAACAGGTATTTAGAACGGCAAGCAGTGGACCCTGTCCTTTGCCCAACATCAGGCAGCCAAGGCACTTGGCCTCAGGCTAGAGCAATGTGTCCAGAACTTGGGTCAGAAAAGCAAGAGACACGGCAGAGACCCATGTAGTTGTTAGAACCTAGGACCAATCTGAGGCCCCCCTACTCCCAAAAGACAGCTTCTAGAACATACCCCCTTACTTTTCTCTCTTCTGAGAACACTGAGCCAAAGTCGGTCGTTCAACCAACTGAGCCACCCAGGTGCCCCGGAGACACGTGTCTTCCAGGGTGCCTAGCTCACCAGCGCACCCCTCATGGCCTGTCTTCCCTTCCCCGCCTCACCTCCCCATTCCCCTATGGGGAGTTTCTTGTTTCATCTCCCAAATCAGCCACTTGAACTCAAATCATTTTTTTAATAATTTTTTTCATGTTTATTTTTTTGAGAGAGAGAGACAGAGCATGAGCGGAAGAGGGGCAGACGGAGAGGGAGACACAGAATTTGAAGCAGGCTCCAGGCCCTGACATGGGGCTCAAACCCTACAAACTGTGAGATCAGGACCTGAGCTGAAGTCAGACGCTTAATTGACGGAGCCACCCGAGTAGGTGCCCCTCAAGTCGTTTTTTCAGGGTTTTTCTTGTTGGAGAATTCAAACTAAGCCTGAGAAACCGGCAGTTATGAAAAAGAAAGTGGCGGAGTTGGGCTGGATAACAGAACGAGCATAGAAAGACAAAGAATTAGGAGGATATAGAATATACGAAAAAAAGTTGTGACATGAATGATAGATCCAGAGACTTCCATACCTGTCTTAAAGAATAGAAATAATTCAGGGGCGCCTGGGTGGCGCAGTCGGTTAAGCGTCCGACTTCAGCCAGGTCACGATCTCGCGGTCCGTGAGTTCGAGCCCCGCGTCGGGCTCTGGGCTGATGGCTCAGAGCCTGGAGCCTGTTTCCGATTCTGTGTCTCCCTCTCTCTCTGCCCCTCCCCCGTTCATGCTCTGTCTCTCTCTGTCCCCAAAATAAATAAACGTTGAAAAAAAAAATTTTTTTTAAATAAAAAAAAAAAAAAGAACAGAAATAATTCAAAGGAAGAAATAATCCAAGAAATAATAGGAAAACTCCCCAGGCTGGAAAAAAACCCACAAATCTTCAGACTGAATGGTCTATGAATGAAGAACCACCCATGCTGATGAAATTTGCAAGCACCAAGGGAAAGTTCCAGAAGCTTTTATTTTATTTCCTTTCTAAAAGTTTTTTTTTTTATTATTTATCTTGAGAGAGAGGGAGAGAGAGTGCACGTGCATGCATTTGTGTGAGCAGGGAGGGTCAGAGAGACAGAAAGGGAGAGAGAGAATCCCAAGGAGGTTGTCAGCATAGACCCTGACACGGGGCTCGAACTCACGAACTGTGAGACCATGACCTGAGCCGAAATCAAGAGTTGGATGCTTAACCAACTGAGCCACCCAGGTGCCCCAGTTCCCAAAGGTTGTATTTATTTATTTATTTATTTATTTAATTTTTTAACGTTGATTTATTTCTGAGACAGAGAGAGACAGAGCATGAGTGGGGTGGGGGGAGCAGAGAGAGAGAGGGAGACACAGAATCCGAAGCAGGCTCCAGGCTCTGAGCTGTCAGCACAGAGCCCCACGCGGGGCTTGAACCCACAGACCACGAGACCATGACCTGAGCCGCAGTCGGACGCTGAACCGACTGAGCCACCCAGGCGTCCCCCCACAAAAGCTTTTAGAGGTAAAAAGCAGATGACCTACAATGAAACAAGATTGGACAGGGCCAGAATGATATCTACAGTACTGAGGGGGCCGGAAGACCACGGGGACAATCCCTTCAAAGTTCCGTGGCAAAGTGTTTGGAAAGAAGAATCCTATGGCTCGCTAAACATCACTTATATGAGAGGGGAAAATAAAGACCTTTATAAACATGCCAGAGCCCGGACCCAGAGTCGCTTTCAATCAACGTGGTAATGAATCCAAGAGCGAGGTCTGCTGTGCAGCAAGTGGGGAACCGAGCTCTGACCGTTCTCGGGGGACTCTGCTCGACTCGGACGTCCACGGGCTGGGCTGCGGTGGGTCCCACAGAAGCCTGGCCCGCCTCTGACTTCTCTAATCGCCCGGGCCACTCCCTTGACATCTGAGCGTGCCCTGCCTCGAGAGATGGCGTGTAGGGGCCAGAGCCAAACCATTTCACTCTTGCACTGCAACCCCACAGCGGCTCACGGGTTGGCTTGGCCTTCCGGCCTAGATTACAAACACTGAGTAACAAGGACCGTGGCCAGTGCCTGGTCGGTCAATATTCACTGATCTTGAACAGGTCAGTCTCTCTCTTTTCTCATGGTGCAGCATCCGCTGCTCCCAGCCGCTCCTTCCCCATCTGAACTGCTCTAAACACCCTCTCAAAACTCACTCTGCTCTCATTCTGCCCCCCCCCCCCCCCCCCCCCCCCCCCCCCCCCCCCCCCCCCCCCCCCCCCCCCCCCCCCCCCCCCCCCCCCCCCCCCCCCCCCCCCCCCCCCGCTCTGCCTTTCCGGACCCATTTCTTCCTTCCCTTACCCGTCAGCCTTTTCCCCAAGCCATTGCTCGCCGACCTCTGCGCTTTCCCTGGGCGTTCTGTGCTCATCCTGCTGATCAATACCATCCACGCCGGGAGCCAAGGAGCTGGAGGGGTTATCGAGACCCCACCAGGTGCCACGCAGTGTTCTAAGCCCTTCGTGTGGATCAAGGAGTTTTCCCTTCTCGCGGCCATCCTATGGGATAAAAACTATTATTCGTCCCATTTTTCAGATGGGGAAACTAAGGCACAGGGAGGGGAAGTAGTTTGCTCGAGGACTCACACAGCTGCTAGTTGGAGTTCGGTTTCTACCTTGGCGGTCTTGCTCTCAACTGTAATGAATTTCCAAGGCCTTGCTGTGTCTGCCCTTTGCCCACCGGTAAATGCCCAGAGATTTAAAAACGAGCCGGATAGGGGCGCCTCGGTGGCTTAGTGGGTTTAAGCCACCGACTTCGGCTTAGGCCATGACCTCGCGATTTGTGGGTTCGAGCCCCATGTTGAGCTCCACACTGTCCGCGTGGAGCCTGCCCGGGATTTTCTCTCTCCCTCTCTCTCTGCCCCTCCCCTGCTCACATGTACACACACACACACACACACACACTCTCAAAGTAAATAAGCTTAAAAAAAAAAGGAGTGTGACTTACACGGACCAAGGGGAGAACAGCAGAGGAGAATTGCAGGATTGGGGCTGGGGCTAATGCAAGACAGCCAGTGAAGACGAGTTTGGAAGGTGTGGCGCTCACAGAGTGGTAATGTGTGACGTGACACGTGCGTGTGGTTGTAGTTTGCACAGCGTATGTGCGTGCGCGTTTCGCATTCCACTCGATCCTGACAGCAATGCCCGGAAAGAGGATTCAAGCGACTCATCCCTTTAAAGAAAATTTTTTTCAATCTGCATTTTTGAGAGAGAGAGGGAGGGAGAGAGAGCGAGCAGGGGAGGGGGAGAGAGAGAGGGAGACACAGAATCCGAAACAGGCTCCAGGCTCTGAGCCGTCAGCACCGCTGACACTTTTGCTCTTTTACAGATGAGAGGTCTGACGCTCTGAGAGGTTAAGTGACTTGCTCAAGGTCACACAGCCGAGGAATGGCAGAGCAGGCACTTGAACCCTAGAGCCACCTGACTCCAGGCACAAATAACTAGAGCGTAAGGTACCAAGCAGAGGTACAAAATGCCAGCGCTTAAGCAGTACTTGTGAACTGAGTCTCTGCAGTGATAAAAACGTGTCGTTTCTATTAATATATCTACCTACGGTTTGTCCTCTGGACAAAGACCAGTAACATTTCCGGTGAGGGTTCCACAGGAAAGGATTTCCCGCTCCACCCATTCATGCCCCGTCATCACGACCGCGCAGCTGCCCGCTGCCCCTCTGCAAACAATCCAAGTTTGAAACTGAGACCCCCGGGGCAGGGAGGGGAGGAGGGGAGGGAAGGGAGCAGGAAACCAGGAGCAACTTTTTTTTTCTTTTTTTTATTTTATTTTATTTTTTTTAACATTTATTTATTTTTGAGACAGAGAGAGACAGAGCATGAACGGGGGAGGGGCAGAGAGAGAGGGAGACACAGAATCGGAAGCAGGCTCCAGGCTCCGGGCCATCAGCCCAGAGCCCGACGCGGGGCTCGAACTCACGGACCGTGAGATCGCGACCTGAGCTGAAGTCGGACGCTCAACCAACTGAGCCACCCAGGCGCCCCTCAACTTTTATTTTCCATGACGAGGGGGGGGGACTTCCACTCCTTCTCATCAGAAAGTTTGAGATGCGTTATGTCTCTTTTTTCCAATCACCTGGCTGTCAGGTCGGGTAGGCGGGAGGGAAGGACGGAGGCCGAATGGTAGAGAGCAAGGCAAGGGCCCACCTCGGTTCTGAACACTGCGGGACGCTTGTGTTTTCACAGAGATGTAGCTGGAAATAAGCAGTAACCTGCAGCCTGCTGTTGCTAGAGAGCCAGCGCCCAGAGCACGCCTTGACCTTCTGTTCCCCAACTGGCTGTGGGGCCGGGACCCTGTGAAGGATGGCCCCGGGGGACCTAGCAGCTTCCCTGCCCCACGTTCCTTCTGACCACACCGGAGGGTCCCTTCAGCTAGCTTTTTCCTGAGTGTCCCAGGTCCTTGCCTGGCCCCGGGGAGGGCGAATAATGCCTCGTCCCTGTTCTTGAGGGCCTTGCCACTGACGAGGGAGCCGCATGGGTACATCACACCTCCAATCTGGGCACAAGCTGGAAGCAGGGGCTCCCCAGGGCATCTGGGTCACAAGGAGCCAGGGCCGTGACTGCAGGACAATGACTTCTGCTGTTGTCCAGCACTGGAATCGTGGCACCATAGCTTCCTGGCTCTGTGACCCCGGCTGGACTTCTCTAGGTCTGTCTCAGTTCCCCGTGCTGCGAAATGGGACCATAGCACCGCTTACCTTCCAGGACTATTGAGCGACGTGACGCCGTAGGGACAGGACAGCTCTTCACTGCTCAGAGCGGAAAGTGAGGGGTGGAGAAGGCAGACCAGGGGCCTGGGAAGGGGGCAGTGCAGAGAGGAGGGCTGGGGTCCTTGGCAGGAGGGAGGGGGGTTTAAGCCGATGGAAGCGCCCCTCTCCCCAGCGGCCGGCCGGGAGCCGGCGCAAAGGTTCGGCAGAGAAGGGAGTGGTAGGAAAGGCCTAGAGGGAAGAGGGTGGGACCGAGGCCTGAGGGGAGTTGGGAGAGCCTGTGGACCTGTCTCTGGGTCCAAACCACACTCCCACCTCTGCTCAGACAGGTAGCTTCTTGCCAGGTTGGGAAATTGCTTTGCCCTGGAATTTTTCTGCTTGGGGGTGTTTTCGGAGCCAGGTTCAGCGTCAAGAATCTCCAGTCACCAATGTCCTTGAGACAGATACAGAGGAGGCAGACGGATTGCACAGTCTCTGGTGGGAAGCAGGGAGGGAACAGAGGGGGGGCGGAGATGGCCGCCAGGCACCCCTGCCCAACTCTGCAGCCGTCCCCAGGGTCCTCTTGTGCGGCCACCACCTCTCCTCCCCTCACCAGACCTGCCACCGAGGACAACGCTAGGGTGCCTAAGAGGGGCTCACCTGTGAAGGCTCAGCCCAGAAGTGCCCTGGATTCTGGAACACCAGAGTAGGGAGAACACGCGGTTCGGCCCACCCACTTGACCAGAAAGGAAGAAAGGACCACCTGAGGTCACACGCTCCACACGCTGGAGAGTCCCCACCCAGAGCCAATCGCATCATTGTGTTCCCCTGTGGACAGAGAGCGCCAGCCACCTGCCACCGTCCCTCAGCACGTTGGCTGTGATCTGACACCTCGCCTTTGGGGAGTTTGCTAGACTAACGACAATGCGGAGCCATACGATAGGCAACATTATCTCCCCCATTTTCCTGATGAAGGAATCAAAGCTCAGAGAGGCTGGATGACCTCTCCAAGGTCACAACTATAGCTTATGGGGGGAGGGGGGACCCATATCATTTCGCCTCAGGGACTATGTCCGTCCCACTAGCTCAGGAAGTCTCTCGGAGGAGGGTACCACCGTGCTCCAGCCTTAGAATTTTGTTGCCTTTTGAAAGCAGCTCAAATCCCAGCAGGCATCTGAGAATGTCACTTCTGTGTGGCAGGTGCAGGCGTCTGTGTCTTCCCTTGGATTTCGGCTACCTCTTTTCTGTCCCAGCAGTGCCCAAGTGGATCGATTTAGGTTAAAACGGTGGATTTATATAACTTCCTGTGATGCTGAGAACAAACTTAGGCTCGTGGTTGCAGAGCTGGGTTTGAGTCCTGTGTTTGCCTCCTGGTACCCAGTGACCTTGGTTAGGTCAATCACAAAATGTGGGGGGGGGGTTGTATGTTTATTCCTTTATTTTGAGAGCGAGAGAGCAAGCGAGCAGAGGAGGGGCAGAGAGAGAAGGGGAGAGAGAGAGAGAGAGAGAGAGAGAGAGAGAGAATCCCAAGCAGGATCTTCACTGTCAGAGTAGAGCCCAATGCGGGGCTTGAACTTACAAACGGTAGGATCCTGAGCTGAGATCAAGAGTCAGACGCTCAATGGACTGAGCCAGGTGCCCAAATGTGTTTTTTTTTCTTGACCAAGTAATAAAAGTCCATGCTACAAAGGTCAAAAGTGTATAAAATGAAAAATCTCTCTCCCAGACTTGTTCCCTGGTCCCTCGGTCTCCCTTCACGGAGGCAATCGCATACCAATTCCTTGCGTCTTCCACAGATGCTCCGTGACTGTGCAGGTATTTCATGCTTGATTGTAAGATGAGGGACAAAGCTACCTCAGGGAGAGAGGCCTCAGCGAACATCTGGATTTCATGTGTAATGGGAAGACAAAAACATTGTAACCCCTTCGACCTGCATTCTATTGTCCCTCCTGGCCGTCTTCTTCCTTGATGGAAGGTGTGGTGAACCTGCAGGGAGCATTTGGAGTCACGAGGTCAAAATGCCTGAGATTTGCCTTCAAATGGTCCAGGAAAAATATTTTAAGGGCAACAATAAAATTAATAATAAGGAGTGACAAAACGGTAACCAGTGATGATTCTCGGGCAATGGTGTACAAGGATCTATGGCACCATTCTTTCAACTTTTCTGCAAGCTTGAGCAGTTTTTCTGAATGAAATTTTGGGGAAAGAACAGAGGAACCCAGGCTTAGGAAACCAGGAACCCAGGAAAGCTAAGTCCCAGGCAGCAAAAAGCAGGAGTGGAATAAAAGCTGGGGTGGTTGGCAGCTGCTCAAGGCGGGCGTGACATGCCAGGAAGGCTGTGGGGTGTGAGCCAGCCAGGAGGCCAGCCAGCCCAGTGCTGAAACTCTCTTCAGTACATCCATCTCTGGGTCCCCAACTGCAGCCAGGGGGGCAGGCAGAACAGGGTCATGTCGTGGTTTTAATGAGCATTTCCCACTTTCTGGTGATGTTCTTTGGCTGTCCTCTCTGAATGCTGTTCATGCCTTGTGTCCATCTATTAGGCTGTTTGTTTTTTCCTTAACAATTTGAGGAAAAACAAATCATACTATCATTCTCCCTTGCACGTTCTAGATATTAATCCTATGTAATTTATGTGTTGAAAATATCTTCACTTGGTTGGTTGGTTTTGTTTTCACTTCTTTAATGGTATCTTTTGATGAATTTTAACGTAGTGAAATTTATGGATCTTCTTTCTTGAATGGTTTGTGCCTTTTATGCTTTAAGAACTCCTTCCCTGCCCCAAGGTCATAGAGATATTATTCTGTTTTTTTTTCTAAAGGTCTTAAAGTTTTGCCTTTCATATTTACATCTGGAGTTGATTTTGTTATGGTGTGAGGTAGGGATCTGTTCTCATTTTTTTTTTCCCTTTGGATACTCTTTGGATATTTTGCAGACCTTTCTGGGAAATAGACTCATACTGGAGACACTGACCCAGGGCAGGCTCCAGCACAGGGCTCCAGTAACAAAGAGGAGAACTCGTAAGAAGTGGTCCTGAGGCAAAGGCTCAGGTGTCTGCATGACACCTTCCCACCATATACAAAATGGTAAGTTTTACTAAGCCAGAGGTGGTCTTTAGGTGAGGTTCCTGGGAGGGAGGAGCACCTGAGTGAATAATGGAAGACCCATGCTGGAAGAAATATGGTTTCAGTAAACCATGGTGATCCCACGGTGACCCTAGAGACACTCAAGGTTGTTGAGGAATTATACTGCTCTCCAAAGGGAGCCAGGAGTCAGGCTGGACCATAGGGGTCTGAGCAGAGACCCCAGCCCTCTCCTGCCTGCTCCTGCTCCAGCTTAGCACTGCCTGGACTTACAGGCCCTCAGGCTCAACAAAGCCCCCGCCATGCCCTAGGCCTGAGCTCATTCTAGGCTGCAGTGCAGCTCTGAGCACTGAGAAGTGTCTGATGAGAAGAGGAGGTCACAGACACACCAGTGGGAGGGGGCTCATCACTTCCTACGAAAGGAAGCCCAGACTTCCCACTGCATGTGTTTTGAGAGTATGGGCCTTGGACCACACTGCCCGGGTTAGCATTAGCGCCGCCCTACTGGTGAGTGGTATGACCTCAGAAAACCAACCTCCCCCTTGGGATACACTGCAAAGGGGATTCTAATGGTGATCTACCCAAGAAGGTTATTGTGAGACCTGGGGGTAATGAGGCAAACAGTTGGCACTCAATGCGCAAATGAAAGTTATTTGCACGGAGCTACAGAACTGATAATCAAGCCCATGACAATTTTGCCACAACCTGTTTTGGTGGCCTTATTTCCTGTGACTCCATCCATTTCTGCTAGACTGAGTCATTCCTGTTGTGACCATCTATCTTGGGGTCAGGTTAAATACATTATGGCCCATCCATAGGATGGAACACCGTTAAAAGGAAGGGGGTACATCTGAACCGACTGATTAAAAAACATTGTCCAGAGATGCTACTAATTGGATGAGACGAGATCAGAACATATGGAAAAGTAGGGTGCTTTAAGGCCATATTTGAAAGCATATTGCTCAACGTGGGGCGCCTGGGTGACTCAGTCGGGTAAGCGTCCAACTTTGGCTCAGGTCATGATCTCACAGTCTGTGAGTTTGAGCCCGGCGTCGGGCTCTGTGCTGACAGCTCAGAGCCTGGAACCTGCTTCGGATTCTGTGTCTCCCTCTCTCTCTGCCCCCCACCCCCACTGTTCACACTCTGTCTCTCTCTCTCTTTCTCTCAAAAATAAACATTTAAAAAATAAAAAAGAATATTGCTCAACGCACATGGTTGCATGCACAGACATGTGCTGGCCTGTGCACGGGCCATCTCCTGTAACACACATACCTTTCGGGGAAAGGGCCCAGCGGAGCAGACTGGGTTTTGTTTTTTCTCCTCTTTCTTTCTGTGCAACTGACACTCCCTACCAACACAGATTCGGTGCCGTTCTGCGGTGGCCCTGGGTCACCGTGCTTTCCGTGGATGGGCCCCACATCATATCCCCGCCACACAGCAGGCTCCATTGCTGTCTCCATCTTACAGGTGAATGAAGCAAGGCACAGAGACATTAAGTGACTTGTGAAAGACACAGCAAATAAGGAGTAGAGCTGAGATTCAAACGCAGACAGGGAGGTTCCCGAGTTCCCGCTTGGTAGGTGACACTCTTAATGTATTCTTCTCTATCTCTTTGAAAAATTCATACCAGCTCTGTTTCAGGTCATTTTTTTTTACGTGTGTGTGTGTGTGTGTGTGTGTTTTAAACAGAAACAAATGCCCTATGATGAATTGTTCCATCAACTGTAATTCTTTTTTTTTTTAATTCCAGGGAGTTAATATACAGTGTTATATATTATTTCAGGTGCACAATACGATGCAAAATCTGTAATTCTTAGCATCTCTTGTTTGCATCCCTCCCTGACCACAGCCTGATGGGAGGCACAGGTGAGGGACTTCGGGAGTCAGGTGATGCCCATCCTCAGCTCTGCGTGAATTGCGGCGTGATCTTGGCCAGGCCCCCTCCCCTCCCTGGCCTCGGCCTCCATCTGTAGAGCTTGGATGATCCTGGAGCCAGTGACCTCCACGGGCCGTCCTGCTTGAGGATTCTCTGGCTCTCTCTGGTCTATTTTTGGCCGACACCTCTCCCAGGGGCCTGTGGGCCTGAGCTAGTTTCCCTGGCTGGCCCCGATCCAGGCAGCTCAGGTGGAGAGCGCCAAGCTAATGAGGCCAAGGTCATGGGCCAGTTAGCGGCTCGCGGAGAAAACCGTGGCTCTGCGGCTGGACTGCAGCTCCCCCATCAGTCACTGGGCACAGGCAGTCCCGGGGGATGATGAGAACAAGGCTGGCTCCCACAAATCTTCACTTGGAGTAGGAGCCCCTGGGATCCCAGGTCCCAGTTACCCTTTGTGACTGCGGTGCAGCTCGTTTCCGAATCACATGGTCAAGCCTGGGGTATAGGGGGGGCAGGGGTGGGGAGAAGGCTAGATGGTTTATCCAGGGCCTCAACCCACGCCAGGTCAAGCCAGGAAGATGAGAACCAATCTTATTTTTTTTTTTTTATTATTTTTTTATTTTATTTTTTGAAGCAAGGGGGGAGGGGCAGAGAGAGCCGGGGACAAAGGACCCAGAGCCAAGCAAGCTCCACGCTGATCGCAGAGAGCCCGACATGGAGCTGGAACTCACGACCCGTGAGATCATGACCTGAGGTGAGATCAAGAGTCAGACGCTTGACTGAATGAGCCACCCAGGTGCCCCATATTATTAATTTTAATTGATGGTAATTCCTACCATCGGCCAGGTTTTGGGCTAACAAGCATTGATTCCTTCAATTTTCATAACTCTAGAAGAGGGGCACTACCTTTGTTCCCATTTTACAGACGAGAAGTCCGTGATTTGCTTTAGCTCTCAAGGAGAGTAAATTCTGAAGCTAGGACTCAAACTCCAGAGCCCACACTTGTAATCACAACCGATGCTGCTCCTCAGGATTCTTTTTGCCTGCAAATATCTGTCCAAGAGGTGCTGGTGCCTAAAAATGAAGGAGGCTTTCCATAGGTAAATGATAATCCACACCTGAAAACTGCTCGGCAGTCAGAAGGAGCAGGCAGTCTATTGATACATGCAGCAAACGGAATGACTTTCCAGTGAATCGTCCTGAATATAAAAAAGCAATCCTTGGAAGTTTCGTACTGTGCTATTCCGTTTATGTAACAGTCTTGAAAGGACAAAATTCTAGAAACGAAGAATAGGTCGGTAATGCGAGGGAAAAAGAGGGGGCGGAGGTGGGAGGGAGGTGGGCGTGGCTAGAAAAGGGCAACAGGAGGGATCCTTGTGGGGATGGAAACGTTTTGCATCTTGACTGTAGCAAAGTCAATATCCTGGGTGGGATATTGAAGAGGAGGAAGAAACCCCACTGGGTACAATAAAATACAACTGGCAGCTATAACCTCCAAGTCGAAAACCGGCTGGTTGTGTGCTGCATCTGTGTGTGTGTTTGCTTTTATAGCATTTATTCTTTTTTTATTTTTTAATGTTTATTTCTTTTCGAGAGAGAGAAAGAGATACAGATTGCAAGCGGGGAGGGGCAGAGGGAGACACAGAATCCAAAGCAGGCTCTAGGCTCTGAGTCATCAGCACAGAGCCCAAGGCAGGTCTCGAACCCACGAACTGTGAGATGGTGACCTGAGCCGAAGTCGGACGCTCAACCGAACGAGCCATCCAGGCGCCCAAAGCTTTAATTTTTTTATTAAAAATTTTTTTTTCAACGTTTATTTATTTTTGGGACAGAGAGAGACAGAGCATGAACGGGGGAGGGGCAGAGAGAGAGGGAGACACAGAATCGGAAACAGGCTCCAGGCTCCGAGCCATCAGCCCAGAGCCCGACGCGGGGCTCGAACTCACGGACCGCGAGATCGTGACCTGGCTGAAGTCGGACGCTTAACCGACTGCGCCACCCAGGCGCCCCAAAGCTTTAATTTTTTTAAAGAATGAAGCATGCCTCTGCCTTTGAGGAGCTCGTGTCTAGGGTCTGAGACACCGCCCCCCCCCCCCCACCGGCCCCGCGCATGCCCAGGTCACTTCCACATGTCACAACTGGATGATGGAGCTCAGCCCGGAAGGACTAGTAGGACATCCAGAGCAGCCGCAGTGGAGCTGGGTCCTCATGCGTTAGCAGGTCAGGGGTGAGAGGAAGGACATTGGAGGCAGGCAGAACAGACGAGAAAGTGGGATGCTCGGGACTTCTCTCCCCACAGCCACCCCTGCGGGAAGCGCTCAGACCATTCCACTGCAAACACGCGTGAGGCCAGCTGCTTCTTATCTTGTACATAAAAATTTGAAATGACGGACAACATTGTCCTCTTAAAATTCGTCTTCACCTTTGGTGCCTGCCGCTGCTTATCTGGTAGGGAGCCCAATCAGAGGAGAAAATGAATGGCGATCCCCTTGTCAAATATCACACCAGAGAGCCAGCGGCTTTGTTCGGCGCGGCAAGATCGTCTTTCATGTTCAATTTAGTAAAAAGGCAGATACTCATGTTTTTCCTGTTAAGAGATAATTTCTTTTTAAAATGCATGGGTTTTTTTTCTTGATAGACCTTGTCTCCTTTATATATATACTTTATAGACTCTCTCTATTTATATATATAATTTGTATATATATACCTGTGTATATATATATATTTATGTATGTACATACATACAATACTATATATATACAATATACGTGTATGTGTGTGTGTATATATATATATATATGAAAGATTAAGGGTTACGGGGTCAGAGGACCCTGCATTTCATCTCAATTCTACCACTTACTAGCTATGATCTTGACCTTCAGTCGAGAGCTTGAATCCCTTGACCTCTACAATGAGACTACACCCAGCAAGCCGACAATGCCGATTTCTGGGGCTATGGTGGGGATTCATTAGAAAACATTTGCCAAAGAGCCTAGCATCATACCTGAGTCGTAGTTAGGGCTCGGTAAGCGCTTTTCACTATTGTTAATCATCATTCTCGTTTACATAAGAAATTAAAGGTGTGCACCTTGCTTTACGGACAGCGCCGCGATTTCCAGGGCCTTTGCTTATATCGATCAGCCAGGAGAGCAGAGCCAATCCTGCAGGACAAGCCCCAAACCTCGCTGGTTTACAAGCACAGAGTTTGTTTCTTGCTCGTGCCACATGTCCATCAGGGGTCAGGTGCAAGTCTGCTCCTGTGACCTTTTCCTCCTGGGCCCTGAGGAAGGGGGCAGCCAGTCTCTGGACACCGCTGGTTATCGTGATGGGGGAAAAGGTTCTTATATCAACACCAAATGCCATGGCTTAGAGATGACACATATCGTTTCCACTCAGAGCTCACTGGCCAGAACGGGTTACACCTCCCGCCCCACCCTAAGGAGGACAGGAAGAGTAAATCTACCTCACGCCTGGAAGGGGGGAAACTGGAAAATGCAGCCAATGACCCTACTAGCCACCACGATGCCCTCGAGAGCCCCTGCCTCGCCCAGAGGGATGGCTAGACAGTGGGAGGGGTGCAGTGGGAGGGGTGCAGGAGGCAGGGGCGGGGGAGGACACAGGGGCCTCGAGGGAGTTCGATTACAAGTCAAGGTGCAGGGCTGAGGCCAGAGGAGTGCCGAGCTCCTTTCTCATCTAGACCCTACCCAGACAGCCCCAGACCATTCTGTTCTGCAGGCAAACCCCGGACTCTCAACACGGGTGGGGAGGCTGCATGTGGCCTGTTTCCCCTGCTCTCTGGTTCAAGGGCAAAACAGTCACAAAGGGGTATTTCTTTGGCTCCACCCCTCCTGCCCTGTTGGATCCCAGGCCTGTTCTCCTGATAGTCGGGAGAGCCCCTCCCCCGCCCCCTGCCAGGCGGCGTCTCTGGTGTGCTCTCTTCCCTTCCCTGTGCCAGCCGTCAGCCCCTTCCTGCTCTGACTTGTGCCCCTCCTGTCACTGATGACGTCAAAGGCAGCCGCTCGCCAGCATTGTCCCCCGGCTCCCATAGCAGCTGTGCCTTTGCCAACAGCGCCACCTCCCGTCCCTTTGGAGGCTGCCGGTGGCGTCCTGTGCCCCCGGTGCCCCAGATCTCGAGCAACAGCCCTTGACAGAAGATTCCGCAGGAGTCCTGGCACAGGGGAGCCTGAGCGGCCGACGCCGGCTGCCTTTCAGACTCTGGGCCTCAGGTCTTCCTGTGTCCCCCGTCCCAGCCACAGGCCTTTGCAGGTGTGGGTCCTCTGCCTCCAATACTCTCACTACACTTCCTTCCCCATCCTCCTAACCCTTGACTCCTCAGACTAAGTCAAGACCCCACTATCAGGCTCCCCCTAATGTGGGATCGGCAGGAAATGATGGCGGACCCGCTGGCCCAAAGCCTTTCTAAACAGCAAACAAATTCTTCCTACTGCTCTTGTGAATTCACACCCTGCCCCCCGACCAGCTGCTCACACATCCTTTGTGACCTTCACGGGAGGGATGCGGGCCTGTCAGACACCTTGGCCTCGGTGAGAAAACTTCTGTGGGCTTCCAGTTTGCCCCAGCGAGCTGATGTGGCTGAGTGGGCAGGCTGGCCTGGGTGGCTAGGAAAGGAACCTTCTGTGTTCTCCATTTGCCACGGATGACACTCCTTCCTTGCGCCTACCCTTGCCGGTGTCATTCTGGCCCTCACTGGAGGCCAGGGAAGGTGAAGCCAACAGACCAGGCAGGGCGGTTTCCCAAGAGGCCAGTCCTCCCTCAAGAGCCGGCTGCTACCCAGCGCTGCCTCCAACGTGTAAAAGAAAATCGAGGCAACTCAGTGGCGGTACACCTGTCAGGAATAGGTAGGCCGACGAGGATCCATTCTTACCAGGGATCCTAGCGGGCTGAGCAAAGCATGTGCCCACAGCCGCTGCCTTCTGGGCATCACCTGGCCACGCGCCAAGTGGTCGGGGATCCCGTGCAGAGCCCAGAGAACTCTCGGTCTCCCCCAACTCCCTTTCAGGGGCGTGCGGACATGGAAAGTGCGGTCAGAGGTTTGAACCCAGGATCTGCTAACTTGGACCAATCGCCCAAACTTCCCGTGTTTCAGCTTCTCCGTTTGTCAACAGGGGCAATAATCCTGTTTGCCAAGGGTTATTTCAGGGAAGAGGTGAGAGGGAGGCCATGCTCCTCCTCCGCCTGACCCCACACCCTCAGGGATCACTGACCGGGGAGGTGTGGCTGTTACCACCTCTGTAGATTCTGGTCGCCAATCTGAGGGCCCAGTTGACTGAGTTATAACCACACTCTCCTTCTAATGTCCAAGATGACCCGGAAAAGAAACAGATCACACAGGAGTAAGTCAGTTTCAGCCCCACCCCTCGGCTGGCCAAGTCAGAGGAGGCCACGTCCAGACCTGCTGGGGCCTCTCCTCTGGCCACACAGGCCGTGGCACCACCTGGCTGTGTGGCCTAGTTCCCTCCTGCCGCCACTCCGGCCGCAGTCCCACACCCAGGGCACCCCCGGCTCTGAGCACGTGGCTTCAGTGAACGCAGTTCTTGCCTTTGTTTTCACTCAAATACCTCCAGTCGAATGATGTCAGTATCAGGCAGGTTTCTCCAGCAACTGACGTTTTGGAACAAATCCGGGGCAAGTTTTCCCACGATCACACACACACACACACACACACAGCAAACACTGACAATCCGCAGGACACACAGGACCACCTTTTTCTTCTCCCATCGCCCCCAGACCTGAACAGCTCCCTGTCGCCCCCTTCTGTGCAGGTTGGGGCTGGGTTAGCGCGTCCAAGGACCTCCAAGCTCTCCACGACGTTAACTCCCTTGCGAAGCTTGAGCGCAGGTGAGGAAGCTGTGAAGTCATTTCCCACAGTGGTGGAATGATGGGTTGATCGAGAAGGCTACGCCTGGATCTGATTTTAATTTTGATGAGAATGGTTTCTCTTAAAAGCAAAAGCTCCCCAGGACTTCCCTCTTTTTTTTTTTTTATCATTTATTTATTTTTGGGACAGAGAGAGACAGAGCATGAATGGGGGAGGGGCAGAGAGAGGGAGACACAGAATCGGAAACAGGCTCCAGGCTCGGAGCCGTCAGCCCAGGGCCTGACGCGGGGCTCGAACTCACGGACCGCGAGATCGTGACCTGGCTGAAGTCGGACGCTTAACCGACTGCGCCACCCAGGACTTCCCTCTTGATGGAAGGATCAGAAACCCCGGGGCTTCAGGCTGCTACGCATTGACTGGCTGTGATGACAGGTCTAAATGCTGGTGGAGGTTTAATTGGGGAGGAATTTTTATCAAGATCCGTATGGTTTGGGCCGGTGCTCCAGGTACAAAGTGCCGTAAGTGTTGAGGTGTCTTTCACAACCCAGCTTTTTCATTAGCCCCATTAGTTGTGGCTCAGGATCTTGCCCCCCGGGCGGTGTCAGATCAGAAACAGCTGTCCTGAGGGGCGCCTGGGTGACGTTTGACTCTTGATTTCGGCTCAGGTCACAATCTCGAAGTCTGTGGGATCGAGCCCCGCCTCGGGCTCTGCGCTGATCGTGCGGAGCCTGCTTGGGATTCTCTCTCTCTCTCTCTCTCTCTCTCTCTCTCTCTCTTCCCCTACCCACCCCTTCAAAATAAATAAATAAAATTTAAAAGAAAAAAAAAACAGCTGTCCTGATTGCTGTGGTGAATGCCATAGGCCCACCTGTGTGCGACATGCATCCAGGTGTGCGAGTTCATGGCATTCTTTCCACTGGGGACACTTGGTTCCATCACCTGGAAAGATCTAGGTCATCCTCCAAAGCCTAAAGCAGACAAAACCTCCTTGGAGAAACTCCGGAATCCTCCGAGCAGAGTCGACTGTCACCAGCTCGGTGTTTCCATGGTACCTGTGGGTGCTTAAGTCCAGCCATATGCCTCTTTCCTTGTCTGTCTCCTTCTACTAGACTCTGGTGACTACACGGTGGTTTTTCTCTGGTGCTTCTATGTCCCCAGCATCTACGCAAGGCCTAGACTCAAGTAGGGAGAGGTGAATAGTCTTTGAATAAAAGTAGAAATTGAAAAGTGTGAGTTGGTGGCCATGATGTGTGGATGGCCACAGAAGGCTGTGGGAGCCTGTGTCCAGAGAACCTGGATTTCCTGCAGCAGCTTATCTCTGCTTGACTACACATCCTTTCTCCTAAAACAGAGGAAGCTGGGAGAGGGGCAAGTATTACAGTAACTCAGAAGGTACCGAGGAAGGGAAGCGAACCTGTTTCTGCCCGATGGCTGTGGAGAACAGCGGTCACCTGTTGAAGGCTTAGTGGGCTAAGGTCATTACAGGCAGTTTCGGGTTTTTTTTTAATGTTTATTTATTTATTTTGAGGAGGGGGAAGAAAGAGAGAGAGTAAGGGAATCTCAAGCAGGCTCTGCACTGCCAGCACAGAGTCCAATGCGAGGCTCAAACCCACCAGCTGCGAGATCACGACCTGAGCCAAAACCAAGAGTCGGACGCTTAAGCGACTGAGCCACCTGGGAGCCCTTTACAAGCAGTTTCACATTGAATTCCCACATCCGCTCCGGGAGGGAGGTACACATTTTATAAATGAAGAGATCAAGGCTCAGAGAGGGGAGCAAATTGCCCAAGAGCTCAGAGATACAGAGAGAAGTAAAAATCCAGGTCTGACTCCAAAGCTGGTGGTCTTAATTGTCCTGATTTATCTCCAAGGGGAAATGGATGGGAGTGGGGTGGGAATACAGAAGTCTAGGTTCACTCTCACTATAAAAGACTGTTGTGCCAGGATAAACATCATGGGGCACCCTGGACCCTTAAGAGCCTGTGAAGACAGAGAAGAAAGATGAATGTTATTATCGCAGAAGAGCACAACACAGTTTGCAATTTATTTATTTCTTTATCATATATTTCTGAGTAGGGACAGAATTATCTCATTATGCATATAAGGGAACTGAGACAAAGGCAGTAGCAGTGGCTTGCTCAAGAGCACACAGCAAGTCAGCGAAGGACCTAAAGCCCAAAAAATAATTTCAGTTCAACTCCTAACAAGTGGAACCACCTGCAGATAACAGTCATACACTTTGGACAACGTACAAAATGACCACTTCAGAGCTCAGGAGAATGAACAAAAGCAGGCAGATTTTGAGGGGGAGTCAATATGGATTAAGTGATGGGCAAAGAGTGAGTTCTCCATTTTGTCAGCTTTTCCTTGAGAGCGGGTGTGATTGTGGCACAACTCCAAGTGGCTGAAACTCTGATAGAAGCCCTGCCATCTTTCTGGAAAAATGGAAACCAGAGGACAGAACTCAGGGTAATCATGAATGATGGAAAGTGACAGGAAATTGATAAAGGAGAAAGCCAAAGAACGGAAAAGAGGGAAAACCAGTAATAAAATAGTCACCTTAAGTCCAATCATATCATTAACTACACTAAATGTTAATAAGCTAAATACTCCAATAAAAAGCAGAGATGATCAGAATAGATGAGAAAGCAACAGGCAACCATGTGCTGTCTATAAGAGACATGTAAAGCTTATAAACAAACAGGGGCGCCTGGGTAGCTCAGTCAATTATCCAACCCTTGATTTTGGCTCAGGTCATGATCTCATGGTCTGTGAGACTGAGCCCTGTGTCAGGATTCTCTCTCTCCCTTTCTCCCTGCTCCTCCTCTGTTGGCATATGTGCTCTCTCTCGCTCTCTCTCTCTCTCTCTCTCTCAAAATAAATGAACATTTTTTAAAAGATTATAAACAAACATATGTAAAATTAAATATAAAGAGACAGATAGTCTGAAAGTAAATGGATAGAAAAATGTATACTATGCAAACCATCAGCATAAGAAAGCAGGGATGGCTTTCTTAATATCAGATAACATAGACTTTAAGACACCAAACATAACACTACCAAACATAACAAGGGACATCTCATGATGATGAAAGGGTCAATTCATTTGGGAAACATAATAACAAAAAATGTGTACACATCTGTAAAAGAGCTTCAAAATACATGAAGCAAAAACACATACAAATAAAGGAGTAATAGTAAGTTCCAAACTCACAGCTGGAAATATTAACATCCTCCTTCTTACGAATTAATAGACCAATCAATCAATCAATCAGTAAAGTCATGGAGAATCTGAACAACACTATTAATTATTTAGAACTAAGTGCTATTTGTAGAACCCTGAACACAGAGACTGCTGAATACACATTCTTTTCAGGGGCACATGGTATGGTCACCAAACTAGACCATTTGCTGGATCATTAAGCAAGTATCAATAAATTTAAAGGATTTAAATCATGCAAAAAATGTGCTCTGACCACGACTGAGCTATATTCAAAATCAATAAAAAATAAGATATCTAGGAGAATCCCAACCATTTGGGAATAAAAAGGTATACCTCTAAATAATATATAGGTCAAAGAGGATTTCTCAAGGGAAACTTAAAAAATATATACTGAACTAAATTAAAATGAAGAGACAATGTAATGAAATAAACCAGAGATTTCAAAGCTCATGGTCTCAACTCTGCTTGAAGGGTAACCGTCTTTGAAAATCACTTTGTGACCCTCCCTGCTCCCCATGGACAAAAGCACATGAATTCTGCTGTTACGGGTACTTTCCTCACGTGAGCTTTCGTGCTCAGCCTGCAAAGGAATCATGCTTGTCCAAGTGAAATAACTATGGTTCTCTCATGTCCTTAAAAAAAAAAAGAGAGAGAGACAATGTATAGCAATTGGCAGGATGCTTCAAAAGCATTACTTAGAATAAGGTTTGTAGTGGTGAAAGCCTCAATAATGGCTCTCTCAAATATGTCCGTGTCCTAATCCCTGGAACCTGTGACTATTATTTTATATGTCTTTGCTGATGTGCTGAAGTCAAGGATCCTGAATAGGGAGACTGTTTTGGATTATATGAGTGGGCACAAGATGTAATCCCAAGTGCCCTTGTAAGAGGGAGGAAGGGGGCACCCGGCTGGCTCAGTCAGTAGGGCACGTGACTCTTGATCTCGGGGTTGTGAGTTTGAGTCCCACTTTGGGCATAGAGATTACTTAAAAATAAAATCTTTAAAAAAAAAATAAGAGGGAGGAAGGAGGAGATTTGCCTATAGAAGAGAAAGTAGGAGGTATGATGATCAAAGCAAGAGGTCGAAGTCATGCAAGGAAGGGGTCTTGAGCCAAGGAATGCAGGTGTCTCCAGGAGCTAGAAAAGGCAAGAAAGCATATTCACATCTGGAGCCTCCAGAAAGAACCAGTCCCTCTGACACCTTGACGTTAGCCCGGCAAAACTGATTTCAGGCTTCTGTCCTCTAGAACTCTAAGAGAATAAATTTGCTGTGTGAAGCCATCAAGTGTGTGGTAACTTGTTACAGAGGTAGCAGGAAGTGAATGCAACAGCTTGAAATGTTTATATCGGAGAATATGAAAAACGTAAAATCAATGACCAAAGATTCTAGATCAAAATCTAGAAAGATACATCAAGAAGCGAGAAAGAAGAGAGCAAATTAAACTCCAAGTAAGCCGAAGGAAGGAAGATCATGAAGATGAGCACAGAAACCTATGAAGTAGAAAATAGACCAACCACAGAGAAAATTATCAAAGCCAAAAGCTAGTTCTTCAAGACGATCAACAAAGTGGGGGCACCTGGGTGGCTCAGTCAGTTAAGCATCTGACTCTTGGTTTCAGCTCAGGTCATGATCTCACCGTTCATGGGTTCAAGTCCCACGCTGGCAGTGCAGGGCCTGCTTGGGATTCTCTCTCTCTCTCTCTCTCTCTCTCTCTCTCTGCCTCTCTTCTGCTTGCTTGCACTCTCTCTCTCTCTCAAAATAAATAAATAAACTTAAGGAAGAAAAGCTAAATGCATAAGCTTCAACTTAACAGTTGTAGAAGAAAACGTGGGAGAAAAAATCATAACTTCAGGGCCAGGCGGTGATTTCTTAGAAAACACTCAATGAGCACGAACCGTAAAAGACAAAAGTTGATAAAAATTGTATTTTATAAAAACTAAAGACTTTCGTTTTTCAACAAAACAATAAGAGAGGGAGCATAGAAGTCCCAGAACAGGAGAAAACCATCTCAGCGCAACATCTGACAAAGGACTTGTATCTAGAGTATACTAAAAATTCTGAGAACTCAATAATAAGAATACAACTCGAGTTTTAAAACGGGCAATAGATTTAAACAGACACTTCACCAAAGAAGATAGATGAATGGTTCACAGGCACATGATAAGATCACCGACATCATTATTATCAGGGAAATGCAGATGGAAACATCAGGGAGGCACCGCGACACTCCCATCAGAGCGGCTAACATGGAAAAGACTACCAATTCCAAGGACTGGCAAGGATATGGAGCAACCCGCGCTGTCATGAACTACTGAGGAGAGCCTGAGATGTACGACCACTTTGGAAAACTACTTGGCACGTTCTCCAAAAGGTAAACATTCACCTACCATACGACACAGCCATTTCACCCTTAGCACGTACCCTGGAAAAACGCAAGCATGCCCATCCAAGAGTAGGACAAAGCAGTCTTGTTCACAATGGCCTCATATTAGATACAACCCCGGGGGGGGGGGGGGGGAAGGCGCCTGGATGGCTCTTTCGGCGGAGCGTGTGACTCTTGATCTCAGGGTCGTGAGTTCGAGCCCCACGTTGGGCATAGAGATGATTTAAAAAGAGAACCTTGAAAAGAACAACAGAACAGAATAGAAAAGAATGCAAATGTCTGTGAATAGGGTAAACAAAATGTGGTATATCTGTACGCATCACTCATCAGTTTTAAAACATGAACTGCGATACACACAACGATGCGAGTGAATCTCAAAAGCATTACGCTGGGAAAGAGAGTATGTACAAATATATACTATATTATTCCATTTATATACAATTCCAGGAAACGCTATGTAATTCTATTTATATACCATTCTAGGAAATTCTCTCTGCATAGTATTTCCACACTGTACATGCAATTTATATGTGTCACTATAGCGACAAAATAGCAATCGGGGGTTGCCTGGGGCTGGGAGAGAAATGGGCTGGAAATAGGAATCTTTTGGGATCATACATGTGTTCTGTATCGTGATGGTGTTTAAAGCTTCAGCTGTTAAAATTCTTTTTTTTTAATTTTCTGAATAATACGCTTTTTTTTTCACTTCAACCATCATTTTTTATCTGTCCTTTATTGTATTGTATGTATGTATGTATTTATTTAATGGAATTTATTGTCGAGTTGGCTAACATACGGTGTTTACGGTATGCTCTTGGTTTTGGGGGTAGATTCCCGTGATTCGTCGCTCACATACAACACCCAGTGCTCATCCCAACAAGTGCCCTCCTCAATGCTCATCGCCCATTTCCCGCCCCCCCATCAACCCTCAGTTTGTTCTCTGTATTTAAAGAGCCTCTTATGGTTTGCCTCCCTCTCTGTTTGTAATTATTTTTCCCCTTCCCTTCCCCCATGGTCTTCTGTTAAGTTTCTCAAGACCCACATGTGAGTGAAAACATATGAAATCTATCTTTCTCTGACTGACTTATTTCACTCAGCATAATACCCTCCAGTTCCATCCACGTTGCTGCAAATGGCAGGATTTCATTCTTTCTCATTGCCAAGTAGTATTCCATTATATATAAACCACATCTTCTTTATCCATTCGTCAGTTGATGGACATTTGGGCTCTTTCCACAATGTGGCTGTTATTGAAAGCGCTGCTATAAACATTGGGGTACATGTACCCCTATGCATCAGCACTCCTGTATCCTTTGGATAAGTTCCTAGCAGTGCTATTGCTGGGTTGTAGGGTAGTTCTATTTTTAATTCTTGAGTTGTGCACTTGAGTTGGATGTAGTTTGTCATATGTAAAAATTTACCTCGATTCTATTGACAAGAAACAATCCGAGCCAGCCCTCTTTCTGTTAACACGCATTGCATTTGGGTCCGACAGCATCCACGGCCACATCTCCAGCAGCCGGGGAATGCAGAGAGCGGCCCAGGTCCCCGCAGCAGGAAGGGACGCTCATAGAGCAGCTGATGAGAATATGCTGTGCCAAGGTCATGCCAGAGGAAGCCCATGGGATTGTGGGAGCCCAGAAGAGGAGCGTTAGAATCCCCACCGACGGTCTGAGGAGCTCCCTCTGAGGAGCTGAGGGAGTCGTGAAGGATAAGCAGGAGGCGGCCAGGTGAAGGAGGACCAGGCGTGTAAGATGGCAGACGGTTGGGCACTAGCCGAGGAACAGAGGAGGAACATCCCGGGAGATGTGGGGGAAGCTACCAGCATTTCAGGGGTGCTGGAGCACAAGGGCTGTGGGAGGGGCAGGGACGGAATGAACACGGAGAGGCCATGTCTGGGAGCCCCCCTCCCCCTCCTGCACTGTGCCCACGTGAGTGCCCCCTTGGTCCCTGAGCTCCAGAGAGGATGGGACCTTGTCTGATCTTTATGTCCCCAGAACGTTGCAAGTGCCAGGCGCACAGAAGGGGAGGGTATCAATGAGTGTTCAACAAATGACTGATGGAATGAATGAATGAATGAATGGCAGGGGGACTGGCCTTTCAGGTCCACTTCTTCAGCCACATAAAAACGTCCTGCCAGGGGCACCTGGGTGGCTCAGTCGGTTGAGCATCCAGCTTCGGCTTGGGTCATGACTTCACAATTTGTGGGATCGAGCCCCACGTCAGGCTCTGCACTGACAACTTGGAGCCTGCTTCAGATTCTCTCTCTCTCTCTGCCCCTCCCCTGCTCACTGCCTCTCTCTCTTTCTCTCTCTCTCTCAAAAATAAATAAACATTAATACAAACAAACAAAAAAGTCCTGCCAACGTTGACACCAAAGGTCACTCCTTAGGTTCTACTGGGGATGATGCTTTCTCCTCGTTCTTTTCTTTTCTCTTTTCTTTTCTTTTCTTTTCCTTTCCTTTCCTTTTCTTTCCTTTCCTTTCCTTTCCTTTTATTAAATTTGAGAGACAGAGCACATGTGCAATTGGGGGAGAAGGGCAGAGGGAGAGAGAGAGATGATCTTAAGCAGGTTCCACACTCAGCACAGAGCCCGATGTGAGGCTCAATCCCACGACCCTGGGATCAATGACCTGAGCCGAAATCAAGAGTCAGACACTCAACCGCCACCCAGGTCCCCTCTCCTCATTCTTTCTGTCATTGGCTAGACAGCTCTGTCACCCCGGGGACAGATGTGGCCATGGGAGGGGTGCAGGCCCCATTGGGACACCTTTCCAACATTCACGTGAGCTAAGGCTCCGGCAGACTGGGTGAACACGAAGATAACTCAGAAGAGACCAGTAGGCTGTGGAATTCAAATTCAAGGTGTAGCAAAGGGGGAGAGGGTAGGACTCTAGTCAGGAGGCCAACACACCCCATCGGCGGCCCTTTCCCCAAGTCACACGTCTTTGGGCCTTTGAGTTTCCAGGCGTTGGGTGACCCATGCGACTGCTGTGGTAACATTCCTTCCAGTAACCTCTCCTCCATGTGGAGGTGAGACAAGCCTCGGACACCCTCCGTGGCTCCTCTTTGGCCCCTGGTCTCGTTTCATACAGGCCCAGGGATTACCTTATCTGGTTTCTTAAGGTGGTCCAGCTCCTTCTCAAGCCTGGGTAGTGTCGGCCCTGTTCTCTGGGTCAGAGCGCCCTCCTTCCTTGTTCTTCCGGGTGTAGGCCCCGGTTTCCCATTGTTCGCATGCCTCTGGCGTCCACCACACAGGGCCCACCACACTGGAGACAGGAAGCCAAGAAGTTCTAGATCTACCAGTGGTTTCTGTCATGGAAACAAATCTGGCCCCTCACTTCCCGGAGCCGGGCGATTCTGTCGGTGAGTTCATCTGCCACCAGCCTAACACCCAACTCGGACCCAAACACCGCCCATGATTCCCATGCCCAGCCCCTTGAGTGTGTCCCAACCTCCCTGACCACTGTCCCTCTGACATCCCAGCGTCCCCCTGCCTTTGCTTCTCAAGGTGCAGACTCACTTCCCCAGCTATGTCCTTGTCACCATGAAACTCACGAATTCACTTCTGAAACACTCCATTCTGATCTCCCTACTCAAATCTGCTCAGAGCTTAGCCTTCCCTCCGTGGTTCTTATCAAACCCTCATCTCTAGCCTTGCAAAGTGCCTTTGGCCATTTTCTCTATCTCGTCTCCCTCGTGCGGGTTAGTGTCCCCATCATCCTCTCTGGACCCTGCCCCTTCCAAGATCTAGCAGCAATTCGACACCGCTGTCTTTCCTGATCCCAGCTCAAGAGCCCTCCGAGGGGCCAGCTGGATTTCTGCCTGTTGCGTCTGTCCAGCCTGCTGTGTACCCCTCGGCCTTTCTCCCCGCGGGTTCAGCTCAATTAACACATCATCTTTCGATGTGCCAGGATTAGACACTCCCAGCATTCGCATTCTGACGGCAAGTACAAACTCTGTCTTCTAAACCAGTCTCCTGACCCTCTGAGCCACCAGATGCCTACATATGAGCCTTTCAAATTCTTAGCTGCTGGGTTTTAACAATCCCACTGAGATTTTTTCACTACTTGAAGGACAGTGGAGACGTCACAGCATCTGAAGGATCAGGGCCCCCAGCCCCCGGGGTTGGTTCACTGATACAACCCTGGGGTCCACTGTCCTGCGGCTGAGGCAGACACCAGGAACTCTCCACATCCACGGTCACTGTATGATGGGGAAGGACAACCCCTGTGTCCTATGATCTTTCATCTCAGAGGCTGGCCCCACCCAGTTCCTTCCCTGTTGGCAGATGACATTCAATGAAAACAAAGAACAGGGGCCTCTGGGTTGAGCATCTGACTCTTGGTTTCAGCTCAGGTCATGATCTCATGGTTCGTGAGTTCGAGCCCCACATCGGGCTCTGTGCTGACGGCATGGGCCTGCTTGGGATTCCCTCCCTCCCTCTCTGCGCCTCCCTTGTTCTCTCTTCCAAAAAATAAATAAACTCATAAAAAATTTTTTTCAAAGAATACCAAGAACAGAGTTTGTGGTGGCTGATCTGTTGCTCCTGGCCATACCCAATGCTAACCATCCGAAGGCGTCAAACCTCACGCCTTGAGGGCTCTCTACCTCTTGGGGAACACAGCAGAGGGGTTGCACGTCACAGTTCTGGTCTGTAACGGGATGAATGAAGGGCGGTGAGGAAAATAACAGGCCGCGGAGCCAAGAATTATTCCACTCACCAAAGATTAGGAAGCCTGAAATAGCAATACTACTTGTTTTGAGTAGAGCCTTAGATAATTGGACAAGGCACAAGAGGCACATGGAAAGACATCAAGGGCTAGGTTACTTAACGTTGGGGAAATACCCGGCGAATCCTTCTCTTTAACCCCCGTGCAGAAAATCACTGGTAATGAGTCCTGGGTGACAGCTAGACCTGAATGCTCGGCGAAGTGTTTTGCACCTTCCCCTAGAATCTGATGGCTGGTCTGGGGAACCCATAGGACCGCCATTTATCCGACCAGCCACATGACAAGGACGGCCGAAGTTTCCTCTCTTCCACCCTGCTGGGAGAGAACTGGAACAAGGCAGTTCTGGGAAGAAGGGATGTCAGGTGGGGTCTGGGAAAGAAAGAAGAGAGAGAGAATCGCCATGATTCCTGGGTGGGGAAGGGAAGGCCTTGACATGCTTGACATTCCATGAGGGAGGGAGGGAGGGAGGGAGGAGGAGGAAGTCTGTGGGGTTCAAGACTCGGCCCTCCTGCCCACTAGAGAAACACGGTCATCTATCACTCAATCCCAGGTTCTGGACACCAGCTGAGGAAAACGCCTGTGCTCAGTCCAAAGCCCGATGTGGACAAGCTCCCCCTGGGTGTCCCAGTGGGGCCTGCAGCGTGCTGAGGTCTGAGGAAAAAGCAAAGGAGGACTTGCTCCCTGAGAGCCCAGAAGACAAGCCCATGGGGAAAGGAAGTCCAGAGCCCAGGCGAGCCCCTCGATGAACACAACAGAGGCCTGCTGTATCAGTCCACATTTATTGAAGTAGCTTATAGAACACAAGACTGGGAGAGCCACATGAATCTGAAATTCCATCTTGCTGGGCGCCTGGGTGGCTCAGTCGGTTAAGCATCCGACTTCAGCTCAGGTCATGATCTCGTGGTTTGTGAGTTCAAGCCCTGTGTCGGGCTCTGTGGTGACAGCTCAGAGCCTGGAACCTGCTTTGGATTCTGTGTCTCCCTCAATCTCTGCCCCTCCCCCGCTTGCACTCTGTCTCTCTCTCTCTCTCTAAACTAAAAAAAAAAATTTTTTGAAATACCGTCTTGCCTAGTACTGTCCCCCAACCCCCCAGACGATGAGGAAACTGAGGCTCAGAGAGGCGATGTCTCTTGGCCCCAAGCTGCTTGATCTCCTCGACATGTGGCAAGATTCCTCGACCTGTTGCTGGCGTCTTCTGCTTTTCTTCCCCTTTTTTGCTTTTTGTTTTTTTCCCCAAATCAACCACTATTCCAACTCAGCCTTTGGAACTTCATCGGTGTCTCGGTGTGCCCTGGTCCCTAAGAGCAGCAGCACCTTGCCAAACGTTTCCCCCACCCCACTGCCATCGTCCCCACCGCCAGCACTGCGGCCAGCACCCTTGTCGCGGCCACCAACCGTCACGAGGAAGTCGCCGTCTACCTAAGGTGAGCCTGCTGGAAGATGAAGGTGGGTCGAGACAGGAAAGGTAGGGCTGGAGTCCCCCCAGCAAGGGGGGAGTCCGTCCTCGCTGGCATGTCCCTCAAACCATGGGGAGGGTCAGCAGAGAGGCACTTCTCCATATGCCAACAATTCTAACTGTAGTATTCCTGGCCTTCCCACGGCTTGTTCCTCCACATCTCTCTTGAGCCATGTCCTCCGTGTCCTCTTTGGTCCATCCCCCTCACTCTCTAGCCCCCTCCCTCCTTCTTCCAGCTTCCGCCTGCCTTCCTTCTCTTTGACGCCCCTGTCAGTGGCATTAATCCCTCCCCGCCGCGTGTGCAGCTCCAGAAATGCCAAACTCCTTTACACCACATTCCAAAATTTTTTTAATTTTTTTTTTAGTTTATTTACTTATTTTGAGAGAGAGAGAGAGAGAGAGAGAGAGAGAGAGTGAGCAGGGCAGGGGCAGAGAGAGGGAGAGAGAGAGAATCCCAAGCAGCCTCTGCTGTCATTGAGGAGCCCCAACGCACTGTCAGGGATCGAACCCACGGGCTGTGAGATGGTGACCTGGGCTGAAACCAAGAGTCAGATGCGTAACTGACTGAGCCACCCAAGCGCCCCTCAAAAACTTTATGTGGCCCCCTCTTCCCCTCTCATGAGGTACCTCCATGCCTTTGTCCCGCACATGACCCTGCTCCCTGCCCTATTTGGAGGTCATGGGGCCGGGCCCTACTTTAGACTTTCATACATACGGTTGAGCTCCTTCAACTTGCTCTCTAGCAACTGGGCCTGCTGTCTCAGCCTTTCAGCCGACTCTGCCTTTGCCCCCTGATGCAGGTGCTTTGACTCTTCCACAAGGTTGGCCACATCCACCAGAAGGGAGGTGATCACGGTGCCCACGTCCATGATCTGGGCTCCTCTGATCATTGCCAGAACAGTGCCTCCAAAAACTTTCTTCACCCGCTTGTCACTTCGAACTGAGACTCTCCCAGCTGTCATGAACCTCTTGGCACGGGCTGCTAAGTGAGGACTGGCTTTGGCCAACCTGATGGCACGAACATTCTTTCCAATGTTTCGCAGGACTCACACGAAGCTGTTTGTTACGGAAAACATTCAGGGTGTGTTCTGACACAGAGCCTTTGCAATGGTCTCCCCTCTGTTATCACCAGCTGATGCCAGGCGACGGGCTTTGGCTTCCGCGGACGATGTGCTCGAGTACTCCACGATGCTGCTGGACACAGTGGTCACAGCAGATGCTGTTCGCAGCCCCACCCCCGTTGCCAAGAGTGACAGACTGATCCCTGACGTCACAGGTGCCAGACTCAAGCCCAGGATGGTCAGGACCCCAGACATCATGCCGGTGGAGCTGGCCACGATGTTGGAGATGGTGCAGCCCCTGTGTACCTTGTCAACCTTGTCCGCCAGCTTGTGGAGCTTTCGTATTTGCCCCTTAAGCTCCCGTTTCAACCGGGGATACTCGTTCAAAAACCTCTCCTCCAGGTGGTCTCTTTGGATCCTCTCTCTGCCCTCCATACGCAGGTCTGCCTCCAGCTCACACAGACCTGCGTGTAGCACATCTGCCTCCTCCCTGGAAAGGTGAAGGTCAAGCGATTAGGAAAAGCTTAGCTGTCACGTGGGCTTGATTCCATCTTTCCCGCATCGACCGCAGAACGTGCACTACAAATCAAATGGACAAGAGTTTGACAGATGCGAAGAATGTTTCTTGCCATGTGACACACGTTCTGTACCTTGCTCGTGCTCCATAACACATACTCAGCCAGGGAATGAATACGTGCTCCTCTTCAGATGCTCTAAGTGGGAGGCATGTTTTTAAGGGTATTTATTTATTTGCTTCGAGGGGTGGGTGGGGGGAAGGAGGAGCAGAGGGAGAGGGAAAGAAAGAATCCCAAGGAGGGTCTGGGCCGTTGAGATCACGACCTGAGCCCAAATCAAGAGTCAGACGCTCAACCGACGGAGCCACCCGGGCGCCCCAACTGGTAGGTATTCGGGAAAGATGGCTTCTCGCTCAAGGGCAGGTCAATACTCTCAGCGCCACAGTGTTTGTAGATGAACAAAGGGAAGTGGCATTGGAGCAGAAAAACCTTCATTCGGAGAAGCTTAGTGTGTACGGAAGGATGAACCTTACCCACATAGAGGTCTGCCCTCTGCCCTTGGCTACTGGGAAGTGACCTCTAGGCCTCTGCCTGGAATGGTAAGGGTCCTAGAAGGATAGGACTGTCTTCCTTTGCCTGGGCCTTTGGCCTGACATTGCGACGTATGATGGGGGCTTTGGGTCATGTGCTATCGGTTCTGACCTACGGAGGCACTAGAAACTAAAGGCATGGGTGTGACCTCAAGGAGGGGCTGGAGATGACAGGTCAGCCATGCAGCGAATGTCATTGGGCCCCCATAAAACTCTAAAAGACTCTCTCCTTGATCTTCTAGGCCCTCTTTTTGACTAGGTGCAGTGCCTATGTAGCCTGTCGACCTTGGCCTTCTGTGTCCTGTCCGTGACAGCCTATAGTGCCCAGGCTTCGCAAGAACCCTGTTAGGTCAGTTTAATGAGAATCTTCCCACTCTTGATAACGGATCACGTTTGATATCTGATCGAATCCCACCTTTGATGTGGAAGCTCTTTTTTTTTTTTTATTTACTTTGAGTGTGAGAGAGAGCACGAGCAGAGGAGGGCAAGAGAGAGAGGAAGAGAGAGAATCTCAAGCGGGCGCCTCACTGTCAGTGCAGAGCCCGGCACGGGGCTCGATCGCGAACCGTGAGATCATGACCTGAGCTGAAATCAAGAGTCGGACGCTTTCCCGACTGAGCCACCCGGGCGTCCCTGATGTGGAAGCTCTTGACCTGCCTTCAGCAAGAACCCTGCTGAGTCCGTTTAGCGAGCGTCGTCCACCTTCTTCTCTTAGTGATTTCTCATCCGCCGCCCCCGCTCCTCGGCTATAAATCCCCAGCTCTGTATCCGGAGCAGAGCCTGATCTCCCTTCTATGGCCACAGCCCTGAATTAAGTCGTCTTTTTAATCAACGTCAAAGTGTTTTCTCTCACAGTGTGAGCTTCCCTGGTGGGCCATGCTCCATTTGCACTGTCACAGATTGAACGCAGGACGGTCACGCGTCCGGAGGAGGACGACGGAAGCTTCGCATTTGAAACCCTCCCAGACCCTTCCCCATGCGTCTCTCCCCGTGGCCACCTGCACCCTTGCCTGGAAGACAGCGTGACTGAGTGTGACAGCTCTCAGTGCGCTCTGTGAACACTTTCAGGGAATCATCCAACCTCACGGCGGTTTGAGGACCACGGCCCAGTGACTGCCCCAACTGACTGAGAAACAGGACGTCTGTTACCCTGGTTCCCCCCCAGACTCTTCCAGTTCACATCGTTGACTCCCGACCCACCACCCAGCACCCCCAACCTCTCAGGTGTCATCAGCCTCACACCTTAGCTGGTGACAGCTTCATAGGCATGCACACCAACGCCATGTGCAACTTTTATGAAATTGCTTAAAGATATGAGAGACTTGGAGAGCCATCTGTATGAAACCCTAAGCCTGAAAAGACCGCATTTGGACAAGCTGGTGGAGGAAGTACTTTCCCCTCTGGTGGGGACTTGTGCATCTCCCCAGAATTGAGTACAGAATTAGCAGCTGCCCCCTGTGATGCCACTAGTTGTCGCAGAGCCACGTTGGCTCCCACTGGTCTGGGGCTGCTCCACGTAGAAGAGGATAGGGGCGCCTGGGTGGCTGAGTCAGGCAAGCATCCGACTTCGGCTCAGGTCACCATCTCGCGGTTCGTGAGTTCGAGCCCCGCGTCGGGCTCTGTGCTGACAGCTCGGAGCCTGGAGCTTGCTTCGGATTCTGTGTCCCCCTCTCTCTCTGCCCCTCCCCTGCTCATGCTGTCACTCTGTCTCTCAAAAGTAAACATTAAAAAAAATTTGTAAGAAGAGGAGAGGCTTCCAAATGGTGGTCAAGACCCCCCAGCTCCCAGGCAAAGTATGGAGGAGACAACACCCCTCCCCGCCATGGCCCTGCATGCCTAGTGGTGAGGAGATTAAAGAAGGAAGGGAACAAATGTCCCCTCTCCCTCTCCCAGGACCTCGAGTTTTGTGCCGAGAGCTTCACTCAGTCCTAGCCTTGCTGCCCAAGTTTACCTAGTCCTCCAACCTAGACTTCCTCTTGTCCATCCCGGCCTTTGGACAAGACGATTGCCCTTGGGCCCCCACCTTTGACCTTGCAGTTCATGCTAAGGCCTTCGCCATAATCTTATCAGGTTGAGTTACTGTTTACATTGAACAAATGACTAATAGACTACACACCCAGAAACACAGGGCTGGACAGAGATAGAGTCTGGATCGAACACAGCTTGGTCCAACTCCACTCCAGTCTCTCCACCTCGTGGGCCAGCAGGATCCTGCAGTATTCATACAACTCCTTAGATGGGGAGGGAAGGCTTTAGTCCAAATGCCCAGGGGCACAGACTGGTACATCAGCGTTCTTCGGACTGGTCCCTCATCTCCAGGAAGAAGACCCTTGGCCCCTGTCTCTTCGTGGCAATCTTCTAAAAAGTTAACATTGAGGCCCCTGGGTGGCTCGGTCGGTTGAGCGTCCAACTCTTGATTTCGGCTCAGGTCATGATTTCATGGTTCATGAGTTCGAGCCCTAGGTCGGGCTCTGGGCTGACAATGTGGAGCCTGCTTGGGATTCTCCCTCTCTCTCTCTCTCTCTCTCTCTCCCTCTTTTTCTCTGCCCCTTCCCCAGTTGTGCTGTCTCTGTCTCTCTCTCAAAATAAACAAGCTTAAAAAAAAATAAAAAGTTAACATTGATTGAGCACCTACTATGTGTCGGTGACAATGCCAAGCCCTTCACGTACATTATCTTGGTTTCTCCCCGATAAAATTGAACAGATGAAGAAACCAAGGCAGAGATAGGTCTGCTTTAGGTTCAGGCCCAAGGTCACCTAACTTGCCCTCTGCAGGTCTCATCTCTTCTCAACCCGAGGCCATTCCCTGCCAGCGAATGCCATGGGAGACATATTCCTCACGGATTGTTGAGAAGGAGCACACTCAACCCCAGCCCGAGGATACTGCCACTCGGAGATCTGGGGACCACCTTGGGGCATCCCCGGGGGGTTACCTGGACAAGTTGGCCTCAGCCATGAAGCTCTCCCAGGCTTCATGGTCAGTCAGCAGGAGATGTAGGTCATCCTGGCTCACTGAGTCCTGGAAATACTCAATGATATCCTCCATATCGCTCTGTGGATGGGGAAAGAAAAGAAAAAAGTGAAGAGTTGTTTTGTTTTTTTCTTCTTCCTGCTTCGCTAAGGGAGAGAGGAAACCGGGGCTTAGCTGGAGGGAACCCACAACACTAAATCTGTGTATTCACTGCAAGCCGAGACGGCCTAGGCAGGGGTATTGAGGTGAATACCCTCAGGCCTCGCCTCAGCTTTCACATCTGATATGTCGGGGGCTTATTCCTGAGACACGGGCAGGTGGCAGCCGGGGGGTGCTGGGGGAGGGGAGGTTTCCACCTGGAGCTGACAGGGTCCGTGTAGAGGGGACAGCAACGAGACTCAGGGCCGGCACACTGTGTGGCAGGTCCCGGCCCAGACCACATACACACATTATATTTGATCGTTACAACAACAACATAAGGGAATATTCTCATTTTACAGGTGAGGTTAGGCAAGGCACCCCGGGTCACACAGGTGGGAGGTGGCCAAGGCCACCCTGGGGTCCAGTTCAGTGGCCCACCGTCCCTCGCGGACCAGCAGTCAGGCCGGACGCAGGGCGAGAGCTGGAGGGAATGGCTTGGTAAAGCCCCACAGTCGTCCCCAGCCGGGCTGGACAGGTCAAGAGGGCAGGAGAAGCCTCCAAGGTGACTAGTTCAGGACTCCTTCCTTCTCTCCTTCCCCCTGCTGTCCCCTACCTCCTGTGGGCTGTCCGGCCTCACTTCTGGGTCATTGGATGGGCGGCAGGGGGAGGGAGGAAGTGAGCACCTTTGCCATGACCCTGAGAAGAGGACAGGAGGGAGGGGCCCCTATGGACTCCCGGACCAAGGGTGGGGTCTCCCCCTTGGTCCCTCTTGAAGGGCCCAGGACACTCATCAGTCCCCTTCAAGGGACTGATTCTGCTGTGGGTTAACTCAGCTGGAGGCACTCCCCCAATTCCGGGAATCATCTGGAAGGTGACTACCTGGGTAGAGCCCACAGGCTTCTTGGGTATGGTGCCAGCAGTGGGATCTCAGACTTTCCCCCCCAGCTTGCGTCTGCATCCCAGTCGGAAGGAGGGGTCGCTTCACCCTTGAGAAAGAGAGAACAAATTGTGCGGTCAAGTGTGAGCCAGCGGTGACCACAGGGAGCAGCAAGGGGCCAGGTCCCTGGTGGTTCCCTCTGGGAAGGTCACAAATGCCAAAAGGGACTTAACCTGATATGTCCATCTGTCTCCTGGCCTCTACTGGCTGCTATTTAAGGAAGGTTACTCACCTCACTCCAGCTTGTTCCCAAGCCAGGTCACAGTCCTGCTGTCCTGTTGGGGCACAAGGAGAAGATAATCAGAGAGGGAGACTGCCATCTGAGAAGCTATAGAGGCAATAAAACCAAACACAGAAGAAAAGATGGGACGGAATGTTCTAGAAGTTACTCGAGGTCAGGCACATCTGTGTTGATTAACTGACGATAGCTAATGTGGATCAAGTATCTAGGAGGGGCAGGGCTCCTTATGGTTCCCTCACTGATTAGTCACACACACTCCATGAGGGGGTGCTCTTGGGGTTGCCATCTTATTTTGTTTTAAGGTTTGGGGCTCCTGGGTGGCTCAGTCGGTTGAGCGTCCGACTTTGGCTCAGGTCATGACCTCGCGGTCTGTGGGTTCGAGCCCCGCGTCGGGCTCTGTGCTGACGGCTCTGAGCCTGGAGCCTTGCTTCGGATTCTGTGTCTCCCTCTCTCTCTGCCCCTCCCCTGCTCACATGCATGTGCTCTCTCTTTATCTCTCTCTCTTTCAAAAATAAATAAAACGTTAAAAAAAAAAGTGGGATGATAACATGAGTTAAACTAGAATAGAGTGAACTCTAACCTTCAACAGATATATTTCCTAGCAATATGTCACCCACTCACATAAGCACCCGTGGGTGTTTCTTACTCAAAGGTAGCAAGACTCCTTGGGGGGGAAACTGAATTCCTGGATTCCACGGGTCTGCAATGTCCACACTCCAGGGGGCAAGGATGATTTCAGGGAGGTTCAGAGCCATGCTCAACAGGGTACCCATGGGGAAGTCCCAACAAATTACACATAATAATAATAATAATAATAATAGATAATGATCATTATGATCATGTTTAATTGGGCCAGGCTGAGTCAGTGAAAAGCCGTGAGTTCCTAATAATATTCAAATGAGGGCAAATGAGACAAAATATACAAAAAAAAGGTAGCTATAAAGGTGAAAAAAGGTAGTTATAATTAATCTTAATAAGAAAGGGAGTCTTAATATATATGGGCATTTTGGGGGCACCTGGGTGGCTCAGTCAGCTGGTTGAGCAGCTGACTTTGGCTCAGGAAGGAAAGGCCAGGAGGCACCTGCATGGCTCAGTCAGTTACGCATCTGACTCTTGATCTCGGCTCAGGTCATGATCATGGTTCATGAGTTCGAGCCCCGCGTCAGGCTCCGCACTGACAGTGTGGAGCCCGCTTAGGATTCTCTCTCTTGATCCCTCCTCTCTGCCCCTCTGCCATTAGTGCTTTCTCTCTCAAAATAAATAAACTTAAAAAATACATATATACCTATGGGCATTTTCCCCCTTCTATTTATTATATGATTGTGATAAGGGACCGAGAAAGAAAACCACAAGAGGCCCTGACATTGGCTGGCTAGCCTGGCACTCCCTCCAGGTAATATTCCCTCCCTTGGCTAAAAAGAATGACTGTTACTTCTCTAGCAAGTTTTGTCCTTGTTCTGTTCTCTCCCCCCTTTTTTTTTTTATGCATATTTGTTTCAGCATAGAGTCCAACATGGGACTGGGTCTCATAAACCATGAGATTCATCATGGCCTGAGCTGAAATCAAGAGTCAGATGCTTAACTAAAAGGCAACCGACGGAATGGGAGAAGATATTTGCAAACGACATATCAGATAAAGGGTGAGTATCCAAAATCTCTAAAGAACTTATCAAACTCAACATGCAAAAAAAAAATAATCCAGTGAAGAAATGGGCAAAAGACATGAATAGACACTTCTCCAAAGAAGACATCCTGATGGCCAACCGACACAGGAAAAATGCTCAACGTCACTCCTCATCAGGGAAATACAAATCACAACCACAATGAGATACCACCTCACACCTGTCAAAATGGCTAAAAGTCAACAACTCAGGCAACCACAGATGTTGGCGAGGATGCGGAGAAAGAGGATCTCTTTTGCCCTGTCGGTAGGAGTGCAAGCTGGAGCAGCCACTCTGGAAAACAGGATGGAGGTTCGTCAAAAAACTAAAGATAGAACTACCCTACGACCCAGCAATTGCACTACTAGGCATTTATCCAAGGGACACAGGGGTGCTGTTTCAAAGGGACACACGCACCCTCATGTTTATAGCAGCACTATCGACAAGAGCCAAAGTCTGGAAAGAGCCCAAATGTCCATCGATGGATGAATGGATAAAGAAGATGTGGCGTATATAGACAATGGGGTATTACCTGGCAATCTGAAAGAATGAAATCTTGCCATTTGCAACTACGTGGATGGAACCGGGGGGTATTATGCTAAGCGAAATTAGAGAAAGACAAATATCATATGACTTCACTCATGAGGACTTCAAGACACAGAACAGATGAACATAAGGGAAGGGAAGCAAAAATAATATAAAAACAGGGAGGGGGACAAAACAGAAGAGACTCATAAATATGGAGAACAAACTGAGGGTTCCTGGTTGGGGGAGGGGAGAGGGGCTCCATGAGGAAGGGGGCACTAAGGAATCGACTCCTGAAATCATTGTTGCACTAGATGCTAACTTGGATGTAAATTAAAAAAAAAAAAAAAAAAAAGTCAGACGCTTAAGCTTAATCGACTGAGCCAGGCATCGCCCTCTGTCCTCTCCTGGGCTAGATAAGATTACTGAGACACCCACTGATAGAAATGCCCCCCCTTTCGGCAGCACAGCACCCCATCTAGAACGGCCCTGTTTCCTTAAGAGCCTCCCTCAAAGCCCAGATCCTAGAATCCGTTCTAACGCCCTCTTCCTCAACCACAGGAGTGTGCCTGGCGGCTTCAGGCTGAAGGGCACGGAAGGTAAGGGTGTGGATCTACACGGTGGGTATCATGGGTTCTACCGAGGAGGAAAGAACGCACACAGGCAGCTGTCAGGGGATCAAGGCAGGCCCAGCAAGGGTGCGGCCGGCTCCCAGCAGGTTATCTTCCTCTGTCCAAACCACTGCTGCCCTGGTCATTTGCTGACACTGATCCGTTTCTAGCTACTGATCTTTGCTCTCAGCCTTGATGTTAACGACAAAGCAATGCTCGCGGCCTCTGCTGCTTTCCAGCCCGCCAGTTCCCACGCACCTCCACCTCCTCCCAGGCCACCGGCCTCCCCCTCCACCCTGCTGCCTCTCATGTTGGGGCCTGGACACCAGGTATGTGTTTTCTGGGCGCCTCTGCAGCGACGGGCAACTGTCCGGCCCGGCCTTGGCCACAACAAGACACAAGGGGAAGTCGGCTTGGGGGGGGGGGGGCCTGGGGCCTTCCTCCTGCAAGGGACAGGCGGGAGAGGAGATCTGGCTGGCCGCCTTCTCCTCCTTCTGGTTTGAATGCTGCATGACCCTGGGAGCCCAGGCAGCCAAGTGACATCATGAAGCATGAGCACCAGAGACCAGGAGGACTGCGTGGGTAGACAGAACCAGACCCTGGATGACACCAAACGTTTGCAGATGTGTCTGCAGCCTCGGGCTCATCCTTCCCGTCCTGTGCTGTTCTTGGCCTGGCCCTGACCCTTGTCGTGGGTGTCTGCTGGGTTTTGATCCTGGACGTTGCTCCCTCCTGCTTGGTTCGTGCGTGGCGGGGGGGTCCTCACTAGCCTGCTGACTGGTCAGTTCCCGGCCAGGTTGTGGGGAGGAGGAGAAGAGAGGGGCCTGTCCCGTGCGACGACGTGGCCCAGACTGGGAGCCTCCCATCCTCACCAGCTCTAAGCTCTCCAGATGCGGTAGGGCAGAGGTTCTCACCAAAGCATCTCCCTGCAAATGGCTGCGGGGTATCCTCCTCGGGTAGGGAAAGGGGAGGCGAAGACAGCACCAGGTTCAAACTCCTTAGCCTGGCGCCCCATCCCCCTGGCGCTGCTACTCCTGTCTTCCTCGTTGCCTTGGTCCAGGCACCCTCACGGACCCCGAGCTTCCTTGCTTTTTTTTTTTTTTTTCCTTTCTCTTTTAAAATTTTTATTTTAAGTAGGCTCCATGTCCAACGTGGACCTTGAACTCACAACCCCGAGATCAAGAGTCGTTTGCCCTACTGGCCAAGCAGGTCCAATGTTCTGCCCCTTGCTTCTGATTAACCTCAGCCTCCACACCTGTGCTCAGGCTGCTCCATCCCCCTGGAAAGCCCTTCCCCACCCTCCTTAACGTGTAAACGTTGATCTGTGCTTAGGTGCCCAGCTCAAAGGCTCCCTCTCCTGCCTGCTTCTCCCCCGACCCCACCCTGTTACTCTCCAGGCTCTCCTTGCCTGTGCTCTGTCCTCTCCGTGGTTCTCTGTATCTTCTCCAGCCTTCTGTTTCCTCCACTCTGAGCACGCAGAGGCCCTGTCTGTTCCCTGCCGCATTTCCTATTCTGCCCGGGGGCACCCTCTGCCCTCCAGGGCACAGCCAGGCTAAGATCTGGGGTGCAGGAGTCACGGCACACCCCAGTTTCATTCACCGTTGAGTAATTTTCTTTGTTTTTCCTGTCTATCTTGACGAGAAGCTCTTTCTGGCCGAGAACAAATAAGACTGTGCCTCAGGTTTGATACAAATTACCCTATTGATTTAGTGCGCTTTTGACAGGCCTCTCAGATTTCTGAGAGTTTCCATTCACTTCTTCGTGTCTCCGTACTCCAGCCATAATATTTTTATACGAGGAGACAGAGGAAGAGGAAACCGCAGAAAAACATGGGTGTCCCGATGCCTGAGACCCAGAAAGCGCCTTCCAAAGCCTCCCCTCCCCCCAGGGTGGCCAGGCCAGGTGTGGATGTCGGGCCCAGCTCCCTCCAGCCTTAGCCCAATTTTGTTCACTAACTGCTGCCCGTTGGGGAGAAGGGTGGAGGCCGCTTCCTTACTGCTCCTTGGAAAGCACACAAAAAAAGCCGTGTTCCTTTGGATTGCAGTGGCAGCCATTAAAGACGTTCTGAAGAAAGAGAAGAAGTGGGGGGGGGGGGGAGGAGGAAGAGGAAGAGGGAGAGGAGGGGGAGGGGGGGAGAAGTAACATCTGGGAGTAGGAGGAAGAGAAGGAAAAAACCAAAAAGCTTGTGCAAACTCAATCAATCAACCCCAACAATGGGACGCCTGGCTGGCTCAGTGACTGGAGCGTGCGACTCTTGCTCTCGGGCTTGTGAGTGCAAGCTCCACGCGGGGCATAGAGATTACTTAAAAAAAATAAACTCTTTAAAAATCAATCACTCAGTCCCAACAGAACCCATACGTAAGCGAGAAAGAAAAAGCTACAAATATCCCGGAAGAAATGTTAAACAAAACAGTAATGATGTTGAGTTGGGGCTAACTTTTCTAATCAAGATGGAAATCCCAGACCATAAAGGAAAAGGTACAGCTATTTGACCTGCTAAAAATGAGAAATTGCAGGGGCGCTTGGGTGGCTCAGTTTGTTAAGCGTCCCACCCTTGGTTTCAGTTCAGTCATGATCTCACTGTTCATGGGATCGAGCCCCACATCGGGCTCTGCACTGACAACAAGGAACCTGCTTAGAATCCTCTCTTTCCCTCCCTCTCTCTCTCTCTCTCTGCCCCTCCTCCGAGCGCCACAGGTCTCTGACTTTCTCAAAGTAAATAAACATCAAAAAAAAAAAAAAAAGGAAAATTGCACAGGACACCTTAGGAGACACGACTGATGGATGCTGAGAACAGACAAGAGCGGGGCAGGCATGATACGCGAGAGATCCTCCAAATCAACATGAAAACACTGAAGCCAGTTTTTTAAAAGATGTGAACAAACAGTCGCCAGGGGAAGGGACTGGCCCAGGGTCACACGGCTCTCGGCGGGCAGGGTGGAAGGGAACACCAGATGTTTGGGGAGAAATGAGATTTTAACGACCACATACTAGGTCTGACTCGGCCTGTGTGAACACACAGGGGTAAGTTCACGCCCCCACAGTCGTCCCCAGGAGTCCCCGGCTTGGTGTTTTAAGAGTACAAAGGTGGGACCGTATCACAATGTGGCCCTTGTCACCCCAGCACCGCCTCCCTTCTTGCTGACAGGGGCACCCACGCCTGCCTCTCCTCTTACTGCCCCACGGCACGCGGAACAGAGGGCCCGGCGCGGGGCAGCGGGGGAAGCCCGGACGTCCTGCTCTGTCTCCCGGTCCAGGCACCCTGGGCCAGAAGGTCCCTTTCTGGCCCTCAGTTTCCCCGCAGAGCCTGGCACCCAGCAGGTGGCTCAGAGACACTGTGGGTGACGCGACCTTGAGTCCTTGACCGTTTGCATCTCAGAAGAAATGCTTTGCCAGTCAGGTCACCGCAGGGAGAGGCTCCCACTCACCTGCCCTCCTTCACCTCCTCTGCTTCCTCCAAATTCCCCAAAGGGATGAGCACCCCTGCCCACTCCCCACACCTCCCCCCTCCCCGATATCCACCTCCCTCCTGGGGTCTGCTCAGGTCGCTGGCAGTCTGGAACCTGGGATGAGTAGTGCCCCCCTCCCTCTCCACTGTTTCGGGGCACAGGGTTGGAGGGGGAGAAGTCAGACAAACCCGGCTTCAAATCCTGGCTATGCCGCTCTTTGGGGCACGACCTTGGGCTAGAAATCCGAGCTAGGATCCCTCTTCCTTCAAGAGCTGTTTGGAGGGTGAGTAGAGGGGCAGGGGTTCCCACCCTCCACACTTACCAAGGAACCATCTTCTGAGCTGAACACCGTCCGGCTTTTCTTTAGCCGTGTGGACCCAGTCACCTGCGGTGTGTGTAATTAACACACAACTCCGGGCCCAAATGCATATGGGACTGAAAGGGAAACTGGAAGTCTCCACTTCAGAGCCACTCAGGATGGACACACACAAGCACAGGGCCCGTCCCACCCCCTCAAGTAGGAGCCTCAGATCTGACGTTCCAGGTCCTTCTGGCCCCATCCCTTCCTGCCTTGGGCTTCTGGAAGGAAAACCCGCCGCTGAGGGACCGAGGAACCCTCAGCCAATGACCCCTCGCCCACCCCCCCCACGGGGGTCTGTCCCCAGGCCCCTCCTCTCCGCCCCACCCACCTCCCTTCTGGCATTATCCACCTTCCTATCGCCAGCACTTAGGACCGACGCCAGACATACCCAGATGCTCGCTGCATATTTGCCGTTTTGCGGCTGCTTCAATGCCATCCCCGCGTGGCCTCTAGGCATTTGGGTTGGCAGATCCTTCGCCAGGATCACCTGCTTGTACCACCTGGAAAAATCAGGCCTATACTTCAAAGCCCAAATCTAGCATCACCTCCTCTGAGAAGCCCTCCACCCTCCACGCAGGCAGAGTCCGCTGTCCCCTACCGTGCTCCCGTGGCACCGGGGGGGAGGAGTCTAAACCCGCGGCACGCATGCCACCCCACCACGGTGTCCGTGTCTCCTCTTTGGATCTAGTCAGGTCTCACCAGACCTGTCGCTGATGGCAGGGACAGCCCCAGTGCCCGAGGAGGCCCGTCCTTGGCGGCCGGTGCTGTTTGCAGGACAGGGCTGAGGCCAGGCTGCTGTTTTCTAACCTCTGCTTAGTTCTGCTTGACCACAGACCTCTTTCTAAGCGCAGGACTTGTCCGGGAAGGCGAGTGTCAAGAAATGGAAAATGAAAGCAGGTAGCTAGGCTTCCTCCCTTGTGTGGTTCCGAGGGGACGCATGGACACAGGGCTGGACGGTGGGCCCGGGACGGGTGTGAGTTTGCAGATGAGGAAACACGGCTGAGGGGAGAGGGGGTGGCTTTCGTGCAGCAGCTCAGGGCAGGGCGGGGGAGGGAGCCAAGCTCAAAGGCGCTTTGTCACTTCGACCCTTGACACTTGCTTCGAGTTATGTTTTGTCCACCTCTGCTTGTTTCGTGATCTTCTGGTCATTTTTTCTGTAATTCCCCTTCCTCCTGATTCTTCCGCTTGACGGCCAGATAAATCCACTGTGAGGTACAGAATTCAATGAACTATCCATACACCCGCGGCCCGATTATCTACTGAGGACGCAGAATGGATTCCAGACACGGATGGACTCCACCAACCAGGCTGGGGTTGCAGACACGTCAAGTGAGGATTAGGCATCTTTTGACTCCAGGGACGTGCGCTGAGCCCCCCCCCCCCACTTGGGGACCCTAGAGATCTAGCGACTATAAAATAGGGCTCAACTTGACCCCCAAGATCACAAGAAGAGTCACCCAGGATGACTCTAGTTCCAGAGTGGGGCGGCGGGGGGGGGGGGGGGGTTGGGGCAAAATCGTTGGTCAGCAAGCAATTTCAGCCCACTGTGAAGGCAATCCCAACTCAATGGGAAAGGGACCCTAACATTGCTGAGGGAGGTGTCCCCCAGCATCATCTGGTGGAGGCTGGGGGGAGTCAGCAGGCGGGCACACAGCTAGCACCCCCACGCAGTCTCTCCATCCCTTGGGGAGGCGGGCTCGGTTCAGCCACACTGGACGTTATGACTTGTATGTTTCAGTGTACCTGCTGCCGAAGCGAGCACTTGACTCGTATGTTTCAGAGCAGGGACCCCACCTCCTGGTTCTCCCTTTCTCTAGGGACAGTGGCGGGGGGGGGGTGGGGAGTGGGGAGCTGTAAACTGGGCATGTGACAATGGGGACATCTGGAGTCATCGGGTGGCTGGCAGAGACAGACATCTTAGGATTTCAGAGCGTGGTGAATGCATCCATGCTGATGGCACCTGGTCACTCGGGGGACGTGGAAGGGGAGCCACGGGTCTGGGTCACGCGTTGCAAGGCCGTTAGCACCACGCAGTGGACAAATGCTATTTGCCTTTGCTCACATCGGTGGTAAAATCGGGCGCCGAGTAGCAACTGTCAAGTTCAGGAAGGCTTACAATAAAGTATGAAGATGACAATTCAGGGTGCCTGGGTGGCTCAGTCCATTAAGCGGCTGACTTCGGCTCAGGTCATGATCTCGTGGTTCGTGGGTTCGAGCCCCGCGTCGGGCCCTGTGCTGACCGCTTGGAGCCTGGAGGCTGCTTCCGATGCTGTGTCTCCCTCTCTGTCTGCCCCTCCTCCGCTTGCTCTCTCTGTCTCTCTCTCTCTCAGAAATAAACGCTAAAAGAATTTTTTTTTAAATTACAGATGACAACCTCAAAAGCATCGTCTTAATAATTGTATGTTGAAGCCAAGGCAGGTAGATGTGTGGTTAATGTTAATGTGTGTATGAGGTTTAAGAGAATTGGACGCATTCTCAGAGTGAATAAAGCAGCTTTTGGATTCCAGTTGAAAACAGGTAATTGCGTAATCAATTTAGATGAATGATTTCAAGTCGGAAAGTACTGAGGGTGTTGCAAATAAACTTCAGCCCAGAGGAAGCAGCTTCAAGTTCAGCAGGTCCCCAAACAGGATGAGTAAGCCATGGTGGGCGTGGGGATGGGCTGTGAGAGCCACATCACCAGACATTTCCCGGGCGTGTGTGTGTGTGTGTGTGTGTTGGGGGGGGGGGCCCGAGAACCAACCTCTACCCCCAGCAGTCAGGAGATCGAAAAGAAAAACTTCTTGAAGACGTCTTTGCAAAAAGGTGACTTTATTAAAGCATGGGGCAGGACCCTTGGGCAGAAAGAGCTGCACTGGGGTTGTGAAGGGTAACTCATTATATACCCTCAGGTTGGGAGGGGGTCAGGGATAGAGTATGTTTCTAAGAAATTTTGTAAGCAAGTTTTCCAGGACCTTGAGGGGCTAGCTGTTGCTAGGGAAACACCATTTATCACCACTTAATAAAACCTCAGTCATGAGACCCCCCTCAGATGCATATGGGAGGGCATAAGCTTGGAGCATGATTGCCAGCATATATCCTGGGGCAGTTGACATAAAGGAAGTAGGCTTCTAGGACCCTCGAGGTTGGAACAATGTTAAGCCAAGGTTCTCTTTTGCCCCCAGCAAAGTGTCATCATCAAGGGAGCTGAGCTCCTAGAGGGAGGTCACTCTGCTGGTTTCCAGGACTTGGCAATGGGCTGTAGGCAGTAGGGAAGTTAATTTTTCACTTGCCTTAGTTTCCCACATGGCAAGCACTTAAACCCCTTTCCTTTGTTCTTGGGTAGCCAGGAGTGTCCGAGGAATATCACACAGATCCCACCTGGGGGGCGGGGGTGGGTGCTGGCTTGTACTCAGCCTGCCTTATGCTTCCTCATCAATAGCATCTAGCTGCTGTGGAAAACAGTATGGCGGTTCCTCAAAAATTTACATATAGGTGACCATCGGGCAAAAAAAATTACCACACGACCCCGCACTTCTGCTTGGGGGTATACACACAAAATAACAGAAAGAGAAGTCTCCAAGAGCTATTTGTATTCCCGTGTTCAGAGCAGCATTACAACATCCAAAGAGCGGAATATCCAAGGATGGACGGGTGAGAAAAACACGGTCCACCCACACGGTGGGATATTATTCAGCCTTAAAAACCAAGGAAAGCCGGACACCTGCTGCAACATGGATTGAACCTTGAGGGCATTATGCTCCGGGAATAGGCCAGTCACGAAAGAGAAAGATACCGCACGATTGCGCTTAGATGCGGAACTTGGTCACATTCATAAAGACGAAAAGTAGATGGTGGGTGGGCGGCGGGTGGGGGCCAGGGGCTATGGAGGGGGTTGTGGGGAGCGGGCGTTTGAGGGGGCAGAGTTTCGGTTCTACGGGATGAAAAGAGCTATGTGGACCGATGGGTATTTTGTGTCTGGTCTCGGCCTAACGGATAACCAATGCTGTGGTCGGGACGGCCTTTTGGTTCTCATCAGGACTGCAAGGTGGCCCGCAGCAACGACCAGCGAGAAACTGAAAAAAATACGGGTTTATTGCTTACCAGACCAGGAATTTGATCAGCACATTTGGGATCACGCAGCAAGTTCACGGGTAGAGAAAGCGCGTGTACAAGGGCCTGGACTTCTGCTTTTACTGGGGCTGAGGGTGGGGGCCTAGGGTTTTGAGGGCTCACTCTTTTCTTTTAATGTTTATTTTGAGAGCGTGCGCGTGCATGCGTGGGGCGAGTGGGGAAGGAGAGCAGAGAGAGGGGGGCAGAGAGAGAGAATCCCGAGCAGGCTCCACGCTATCAGCACAGAGCCAATGTGCGGCTCGGTCCCGCGACCCTGAGATCATAACCTGAGCCGAAATCAAGACTCGAACACTCAACCGACTGAGCCACCCAGGCGCCCCATGGGCTCACTATTGGTGACTAGGAAGCTTGGGAGAAAACAAAACAAAACAAAACAAGCGACCTAAATGGTCAGTTATCGAATTCAACTAAGATTTCTTTTTTTTTAAATATATATATTTTTAATATTTACTCACTTCTTGAAATATAGAGACAGAGTGTGAGCAGGGCAGGGGCAGAGAGAGAGGGAGACACCCGAGGGGCCACCTAAGATTTCTAAGACAAAGAAGCCTCTGGTGAGGGAGACAGCTCCTTATCTAGCGTGTTTATGCAGATAGCCCTCTTTGAAGTGGATGCTCTGGCAATCAAAGCTTGAATCAGAAATTCTATTACAAAAAACACAAACCCACAAAAACCCCAAAACAAACAAACAAAACCAATGGTGATGCGGTCCCACAGCACAGAGAAAGTGTTTAAAAAATTTTTGTTTAATGTTTTTATTTATTTTTGAGACAGAGAGAGACAGAGCATGACCAGGGGAGGGGCAGAGAGAGGGGGAGACACAGAATCCGAAGCAGGCTCCAGGCTCCGAGCCATCAGCACAGAGCCCGACGCGGGGCTCGAACTCACGGACCGCGAGATCGTGACCTGGCTGAAGTCGGACGCTTACTGACTGAGCCACCCAGATGCCCCAGGAATTAAAATTTTTAATTAATTAAAAAAAAAAAAGGACAAGGGCACCTGGGTGGTTCAGTGGGTTGGGAATCTGATTCTTGGTTTTGGCTCAGGTGATGATCTCATGGTTTAGGAGTTCGAGCCCTGCATCGGGTTCTGTGTTGACAGTGCAGAGCCTGCTTGGGATTCTCTCTCCTTCTCCCTTTGCCCCTCCCCTGCGCGGGCACGCACACGCTCTCTCTCTCTCTCAAAATAAAGAAATAAACTTAAAAAAAGCAAAACATATGGGGCTCCTGAGTGGCTCAGTCGGTTAAGCGTCTGACTTCAGCTCAGGTCACGATCTCACGGTTCATGAGTTCGAGCCCTGCGTTGGGCTCTGTGCTGACAGCTCAGAGCCTGGAGCCTGCTTGGGATTCTGTGTCTCCTTCTCTCTCTCTGCCCCTCCTCCACTTGTGCTGGGTCTCTCTCTGTCTCTCAAAAATAAATAAATGTAAAAAAAAAAAATTTTTTTTTAAAGCAAGAAATAAGAGTATAGTTACCGTGATGAGTCCTGAGAAATGCAGTGAATTGTCCAATCACATCGGACACCTGGAACGAATATAACACTGTATATTAACCAGACTTGACTACACGTAAAATGAAACAAAAAACAAACCAACGAAAGGAATGAGTCCTTAAAAGCCCCACCTTCGTGGAAGAGAGTGGTGCATGGGCGCCTGATCCCTTTATAAGCTTGGCAAGGCATCTCCACCCAGGACGGTATTCGCTACAAGAGCCCTGCGATGAAAACCTTTCTTCTCCTCGCCTCGCAGAAAACTATGGTTCAGATGGGCGAGATGATGTGCTCAAGACGTGGGGGGGGGCGGGCGGCCTCCCTGCTCTGGTTTCTTGTTTTCTTTTCTGGCTCCTGCGCTTTCCCGGGAGAAAAGGGGGGGCGGGCCCTGCAGGGGGCGCTCTCTGCGGCTCCCTCTCCACGCAGCCTGTGGCACCAGCAGGAAGAAGAAAGATCAGCATCATCTGGACGAGGGAGGACACTCTCCAGGTAGGAATTTCGTCCTCTGCTTTTAAGAAACAGGAGGAGGCTCCCTCCCTGCCCAGACACACCCGGCCAACGAGCAGCCGCCACACCCTTGAACTCTTCTTCTTCCCGCTGAACTCGCATTCAGAGCAACCCTCCCCAGTGTCCTCCCGACGGGTAGAAAAAGCCGCCTTCCCTTTGTCTCTCCAGACTCGCGTGTGGTTCGCCATGGTCTGTCCCGAAGGGCGATTCCTCTGCTGTTCCCGAAGGAAGTCATTTCGCGGGTGAAAGCGCTTTTGGATTTTTAAGGCTGGCAGCCCAGAGGGAGGGAAATCCTTAAAACCCTCAAGTATTCCAGAAATGTACTTTCCGGCCCTGAACTCTCCCTGTTGGCTCGAGATAAGTCCATGAGACTTCACGTACCGCGAGATCTTGCTGCCCAGTCTCAGCGCTCAGCTGGTGGGGGAGGGGGGCGAGCCCGGCAGTCTGAGCCCCCGATGACGCACGGCGGCTGCCACTTGGCATCACGGGCTCCTGACCCAGTGCCCCGCGTCCAGGGGGTCAGGAAGGCGGCCCTGGCCTGCTTCCATCAGCGCGCCGTGGCCCAGACTCGGCCGTGTCCAGGTCTCCCGTCCGTGACCTGCGCACACTGTGGGGACGCTGCGCAGCCCTGCCTGAGTTTGCCTCCCCGATTTTCGCTGTGACTCAGTTTCCTTGCTTTGGGGAAGAGTACATACCCGACAGGGGTGCTGAGGGGGCGACGAGAGGCAAAATAGGGATGGCGCTCGGCTCACAGTAGGTGCTCAGTTAATAAGAACTGATATTTTCTTTATGTAATGTTTATTTTTGAGAGAGAGCGACAGAGCGCAGGTGGAGGAGGGGCAGAGAGAGAGGGAGGCACAGAACCCGAAGCGGGTTCCAGGCTCTGAGCCGTCAGCCCAGAGCCGGACGCGGGGCTCGAACTCACGGACCGCGAGATCGTGACCTGGCTGAAGTCGGACGCTTAACCGACTGTGCCACCCAGGCACCCCTGTAATGTTTATTTTTGAGAGAGAGTGACAGAGCGCAGGTGGAGGAGGGGCAGAGAGAGAGGGAGGCACAGAACCCGAAGCGGGTTCCAGGCTCTGAGCCGTCAGCCCAGAGCCGGACGCGGGGCTCGAACTCACGGACCGCGAGATCCGTGACCTGAGCTGAAGTCGGACACTTAACCAACTAAGCCACCCAGGCGCCCCTAGTCACAGACTTAAAAAGGAAAACAACCACAGACTCACAAGACAAAAAAGCACGGTCCCGTGTCCCTTACACCCAACTTTCCCCGATGGGGACAGCTCACGTAACCGCAGTCATTGTCAAGGCCAGCAAACGGACCCTAGCACCGCGAACTAGCTGGCAGACCTCACTCAAATTTCACTCGTTCCTGCACGCGCTCGTTTTAGACATAAAGATGGTCCTGCGACGTGTTACCACCGGTCCAGTTCAGGTGACCATCGCAACACTCGAGACCCTTCTGTTGCTGCTGGGGCGCTCCACAGGACCGAGCCTTGAGGGTGACACCTTCTCAGGACGTCCCTAAGTCCTGGCGACCGCCGATCTGCTGCCCACCTCCATAATTTGGGCCTTATGAGAATATTTCACAAGCGGATTCGTACAGTGTGTAACCCTTCAAGGCCGGCCTACAAACAATTCACCCAGAGTGATGCCCTCGAGCTCCATCCGGGTTGCTGCCTATATAAATAGCTCTTTCCTTTCTGTGGCTGAATAATCAGTCTCTAAAGGAGGGACAGGACCTCGGAGGCCCCTCCCAACCTCCTTCCGCTGTGCCGGGATCCCCCGCGGAACCCCCACGTGTGGAGGTCTCACCTCCAGGAGCCGGTGGCCCTTCCACATCGCTTGGCTCTTCTGCAGGGAGAGTCCAGGGCACGGCTCCCTCGCCTCTGCCCCTGTCTTTCTCTCTTTACTCCCTCCTTGTCCTTTTCCAGAGTGCACTCTGTGAACCTCCTTCCCCCTCTGCCTGGTGGGCGGGTCAGGCAACCCAAGACTGCCCAGCCCTTGTGGGCAGAGGTGGGGACCCGGTCCAGCACTACCCCTGCGCAAAGTGCAGCCAAGTCACGGATCTCAGAGGGGAGAACCGGTATTTGCCGAGTAGCTGCAGGGGGTTGAGTGGGGGGGGGGGGGTTTCCCCTCAAAAGATGTGTCCATGACCTAATCTCTGCAACTCCTAACTGTGACTTTATGTGGAAAGACCTTAGGTCTCTGCAAATCCTCTAAGTTAAAGATCTTGAGATCGTCGCAGGTTGTCCGGGCGGGCCCTAAATCCGATGGCTAGTGTCCTTACAAGAGACACAGAGGAGAGACGACAGGGAGCTGGGGGGAGGGCCCAGGCAGAGGCAGAGATTTGAGGGACGCCTGGAGCCAGAGAGGCAAGCTCTCCCCTGGAACCCCCAGGAAAGGGCAGAGCTAAAAGGAGGAAAAACACCCCTAGCCCTTGGGTGGCGCGCCCCCCCCCCGCCCCCAGCTCTGTCATCTGCCGGGCCCTCGAGTGTCCTCGCTGGAAGCTCACAGCCTTCCTTAGCAACCGAGGTGGCCAAACAGAGGTCCCGGGATGCTGGCGGGCGGGGCAGCCACTTGGGTCCACAACGCTGACCAAGGGGGTGGGTGCCATGGCCCTTCTCTAAGGAAGGCCTTCTCCCCCTCCTTCCCTCTTGTTCTCACTGCCCTCCAGGTGCCCAGCAGGGGGCCGGGGTTGTGCTCAGCCTATGTTAAAAGAACGAATGAACCAATGAGCAGATGAGAGCTTCAGCGGTCCCCAGCAGTCCCGTGGAGTCTCCCGCGCTGACACACGCAGGCCCAGTCACCGCCTCCCTGGGTCCTGTTTATACACAACTTGGGATGAACCCCCACACAGGGCAGGCTTTGCTTCGTCTGATGACTCCGGAAGCTCCTGGAACTTAGCATCCCGGTCTGTGTCCCTGTCCCCAGTCAAGCACACAGTCGGTACTCAATAACGGAAGCGGACTGAGGTTTCTAGGAGTCCCTCTTAGCGGACTGAGGTTTCTAGGAGACCCTGGCCACTGGCCCAGCCTCCGCCATGCTGAGCTACCGGAAGCTTCTAGAAGATGCGCAAGTAGGTGCCCGCTGCGGAAGCAAAGCACAGTCCCTTCCAGGCCACCCGCTCTGGCAAGACAAGACACCGGCAGACACATGGCTCGTAGCACGTGGTACTCTTTATTGTGACGCTCAGTGGAAAACATCTGTAAACCAGCTAACTGTAGTGGTGACAGCCGTAACGCATGCTAAGGCACTTTTATTATATAAAAAAGGGGTGGGGCTGGGAGCTCCGTTCACTCCTTTGTGACAGCAACTGGGACCTGAATTCAGAGCTTTTTAGGCATATGTAGCTTTCGTGTATCTTCATGATTTGTTGAGTTTGTTTCCTTTAAAAAAAAAAATGCCTTCTTTGCCATAAGTAAGTCTAAATGCAGCATATACAAAACAGGAACACAGGTGAATTAATTCAGCAGCCAGTGTAGACCAGCGCAGGACAAACTATTCTCTTCTAAACGTGGTTCCAAAGGAGAGGCAGTGATAAAGACTTGGAATTGTATCATTTATTATAAGAAGGGGAAAAAAAAGAAAACTTTTTTTTTTTCCTTTCAAAAACATCTGTGCGGATGGCAGAGATTCAAACCGTACTCAGTCAATGCTGCAGATAATCTACCCTCGGGCCCCAGTCCTAGAGTAGGTACGAGATCACGGGAGGGCCACTGGCCCTTTGCAATGAATGCTCTGGCTGTCAGACTTGGGACAAGTCCCTTAACCATTAAATATATTTGGTCCCCAAGAATGTTGGGAGAAGCCACTGCGGGCCTTTCCAGCTTGGCCCCTGGGCCCGGTCTGCTTGGCCCCACAGCCTCGCTGTGGCAGGGGGCAGGCTGCCCTCGGCAAAGGAGGGAGGGGGGCCGTCATTGCACTTGAGACGCTGTAGAATCAGGAAGAGGACAGTGGCGCTGCCCAGAGGGGGTGGGGAGGAACGACCCTCCTTCCCCACCCCCCCACCCCCCGCATTCTGTGCCCTGCACAGAGGTGGCATCCCTGGGCCTGCTCCTGCCCGATCGCCCAGGGCCCACGGGAGTGGGGGGCCGACGGGCCGGAGGGTGTGAGGTCACCGTGTGTGATTGCCAACAGCAAAGAAGGAGGGGGAGCTGGTGGCGGAGGAGGGGGAAGGTGACAACTCTGCTGGGGTGTCGAGCTATCAAAACTTCTTAGTCTGGAGAAAAATAGATTCGTAGAAAACTCTCTTGCCCGTCCCCGGTGGCCTGCCCGCCTTGCCTCACCATCTTGTGCTTTTTGGCAAGAGAGGGCCAAAGATCCTGCTGGTTGCTCTGTTCCCAGGCCAGGGGCCCAAGACTCTGACTCTTTGGTATCAGATTCTGGGGGGCGGGAGGGGAGCAGGAGGCGGCTGCAGCAGAGGAAGCCAAACGCCCTCAAAAAGGCCTGGGGGTGGGCAGGGGGTGGGGTGCAGGCCTGAGGTCCCCTGGCCTGGTGGGATGGGGTGGGGAGGTCACGATCACAGCAGTCCCAAGAAGGCGGAGGGGGTGCTGCGGGGGCTAGGAAGGGGAGGCGGAGTCGTCTGTCGGTCGGTCCGTCCGTCTCGGGCAGCAGGAGGAGAGGTTACTCGGCAGCTTTGGCCTCGGCCCCGTCGGCTTTGCCGTCCACCTCCTCGTCCGAGCAGTCACCAGCACCTTTCCGGGCCATCCGGCGGGGCACGACAAACGGCAGGTCTCCTCGCCTGGGGGCAGAGGCACGGGGTCAGCAGGGCCGGCCAGGGTGACTGAGTTCAGCTCACACATTTCAAAGCGCTTTAGAGGGACCCCAGGCCCCAACATCGCACGGGGAGAAGTAACACGGAGCCCCGGGAACACAGCCTCCCGCTTTAACCCGAGACACTGGTGAAGACGAACGTCAGCAAGTTGGGACCGATCGAGAGGGAGAACGCCCAGAAGCAGAGGCACCTTCTGCAAAATGCCACCCTTCGCTCAAACTTCGAGCACACGGGTGTAACCAAGAGATACAGAGTAACTCCACACGGTACACAGATACCAACACCCTCTTCCCCCCACGTGCAAGAAAATATTAAGTCCTGGCTAGAACATCTGCTCTCGTCGATGTTTCACATTTTTTAACATTGATTTCTTCTTGAGAGAGAGAAGCAGGCTCCAGGCGAAGTCAGACGCTCAACCACGTCTTATCTTCTTTAGGCATAAAAGCAACGAGGGGCTCCTGGATGGCTCAGTTGATTGAGCGTCTGACTTCGGCTGAGGTTATGGTCTCACAGTTCGTGGGTTCGAGCCCTGCGTTGGGCTCCATGCAGACAGCTGGGAGCCTGGAGCCTGCTTCCGATTCTGTGTCTCTTTCCCTCTCTGCCCTTTTCTTGTTTGTGCTCTCCTTCTCTCTCTCAAAGATAAATAAACATTAAAAGGTTTTTCTTAAAAAAATTTTAAATTTAAAAATTAAAAAAAAAAAAAAGGAGATAAGAAGTGAGACCTGGGGGAAAGACCCATCTGATACTTCTTGAACGGAAACGCTCCTCGAGAAACGCAAGGCAGCCATCCTTGTGGGCACGGACCTTGTGACTGGGCACCGGGACTCACTCAGCAAATGTTTACAAGGCACCTAGCACGTGCCGGGGACGTGCCCGGTCACTTCCAGCAACTTCTAATGCAAAAAACGCAGCACGGAAACATCCTCGTCGCGTTGAGAGCGGCCACGTGAACAGATTTTTCAGATGAGATGGGAACGAATTACCCAGACTTCACGGTTTACTCAAAAGGCCGGGCAACGGCCCAGGGGGCAGAGCCGGCCCAGGGCCAGCGCGGAGCACGGGGCGCCTTGCCCACGGACATCTAGTTGATGAATGGAACCAGTTTCTAGGAGCCGAATTTGGTGAAACGTGCTCTTCGGAGCGCACTGACTTTCGGGAGGAGAAGGAAGGGTGTCGAGGGGGCCGGGCTCACCTGAGCTTGTTCTTGAGGGAGCTGACCTCGCGGTTCATGGCGTCGGCCGTCTCGGTGGCGTCTTCCAGCTCGCGCTGCAGTTTCCGGCGGGAGGCGTTGGCCCGCTGGGCCTCCTCCTCCGCCTCCTCCAGCTGCCGCTTGAGCTGCTTCAGGCGGGTGGATGCCTTGTCAGCCTGCAGAGATGTGTGGCCGGCGGCCCCGGTTAGGGGCTCTGATGCGGGAGGCCGGGGGACCCCTCGCCAGCCACGACCCGGGCGGCCCCGCGCGCAAACACACCTGGTCCTTGAACTGCTCGGCGTTCCTCCGCTCGTCATCCACCTGCAGCAACACGTCCTTGAGCTTCTTCTCGGCCCGACGCACCTGCTTGCAGGCCGCCTGGCGCTCCCTGCGAGGCACAGACACGGTGGCTCAGGGACCCTCCCTTCGAGGGTCCAGCCACACGCCACCAGCTGGACAACCTGTTCTGGGGCCTCGTGGGCATTTCCTCCCCAGGGAGGCCCTGAGGCCGAGGCAGGCCACCTCCACCGAACACCCCAGGTCCCCTAAGGGAGGCGCCGTGACCAGCCCCGTTTCACAGATGAGGAAACAGGCTCAGGGAGGGAGGTGACATAGTCCAAAGAGCAGATGTGGAGCCAGTAAAGGGGAATTGAGATGTGGGGCCCAGTGTGACCCCCCCCCCAGTACCTCCAAAGAAGCCTCAGTCTCGCTGAGCCCACAGGAACCCCCACCTGCATCTGAGTCAGCCCCCAGACAGCTGTCAAAACCCCCGCCGTAGAGGTGGCCCTCGGGCTCCGACCCCGGCCCCGTGAGGCCCCCGCGGGTCGCTGCAGGAGCCGAGCAGGGGCACCTACTTGGTCTCGTTGTCCAGCTGCTCCTCCAGCTGTGCGATCTTGGCCTCGAGGGCGGCGATGGAAGCCTTGTATTTGGACTTGACAGTGCCCTCCATCTCCTGCAACTTGACCTTGAGCTCCTTGTTCTGGCGCTCCAGCTGCTGCCGCGCATTCTCGTTTTTCTGGGCGTGGCTGCGCTCGAGGTTCAGGTCGGTGTTGATCTGGTCGATCTGCGGGAAGGAGGGCCGGTGACCCGAGGAAGGCTGGGGACCCTGGCTGGGGCACACGTGAGGCCGCTGGGTCCCCAGGGCTCCCTGATAACACCAGGCCCTGGGGCCGGCAAGCTCTGGGTCTTCCCAGGAAAGGGAGCTCCTCCAGAGCCAGGGTCCAGGACGTGCTCCCCTAAGCACCGCGAGCGCTCGGCTTCCGCCAGCCGCCGTCTGGGAGGAGCAGAGCCTTGTCTGGAAGGAATGCCCGCGCAGCCCCGGCCCCCGCCCACCTGCAGGTTCGCCTTCTTCAGCCGGTCGTTCACCAGCTCCGTGTTGCCCTGCTCCTCCTCCAGCTCCTCCTCCAGCTGGGCGATGCGGGCCTCCAGGCGCCGCTTCTCCTCCAAGGCCAGGGCTCTGGGCGAGGGCAGGGAGGAGTGAGAAGGGGCCTGTCCCAGAGGCGGGACACCCCCAGCCCCCAGCCGAACACGCCATGCCACGGCTCACCCTTTGCCGCTGCTGTTGGCAATCTCGTCGGCCAGCTCGTCCCGCTCCTGCTGGGCCTGGCGCTTCGCACGCTCGGCAGCTGCCAGTTCCTGCCACGGGGACCCAGACGGTGACCCCCTGGGGCGGCCCAGAGCCCCGAGAGCCCCCCCCCCCCTTTCCTGGTACTCTGCAAGTGCCACGTTCCGGGAATCCTGGCCCTTCCTCTCGACTCCCCACCCAGGCCTGCCTCCTCCACGAAGCCCTTCCTCATGAGCCCCTCTAACTCACAGGGCTGATTCCTTCCTCTCAGACCATAGCTTAGGCACCACGTGTTTGCAAAGCCCCTACGTGTAAGTGTTAGGAACCAAGCCATATGCTGGGGATGGAAATAAAAAACCGTCCTGCCCTAACGGATATGCTGGTTCCTCTGTGTTCTGGGGAGACTGGAAGTCGGGGGGATAAGGCAGGGATGTAATTAGGGTGAGAGCATGGGGGCTCTGAAAGCCTCAACAGAGACCCACACGTGACCTCAGAGGGAGGGATCAGCCCAGGGGCACTGGGCAGCCAGTCGGCTCACGGTACAGGAGACTGCCTAGGGCCGCTGGAAGGTTTTCACAATATGCCCCTCGCATGTGACCCACAAGGCTGGCAGGTGGGGGGCATGCCGCGCACCAGCGCTGGAGAAGGACCCTCCTTCCAGGTGCCAACTCCCAGCAGGAGGCGACGATTACCACCAAGCCTCATCTCATGCAAGGGAGCTGACCCCAAATGGTGACAATTTAATTCACACACACGTTTTACTCACACGAGGGAGCCTTGCTGCTTAACGAAACCCCTCGGGGATTTCCTTCATAAAGCAACCCCCCCCCCCCCCCCCCCATTGCCGGAGTTGGGCTAGTTCCTGGCCAGCAGCGCCTGGGGCGGGGCGGGGGGGGGGGGGGTGGTGGTGCCCAGGCTGGGCGGAGGCCCTCCGCTGCCCCCTGCTGGCCAGAGGGCAGCGACCCCCGAGTGCCCCCCGACTGCCATCCTCGCGGCCTGCCCACCTCCTGCAGCTGGATCATCTCGGCCTCCATACTCTTTAGCTTCTTCTCGTTCTCCTTGGCCTGTGCCAGGATCTCCTCGCGGGAGGTGCGCGTGTCTTCCAGCTCCCGTACGTAGTCCTTCATCTGGGCCTGTGGTGGGCAAGGGAGGCTTGACACCCACTGCCACAGCTGCCAGCCCCCCCACCCTGCGCACGGACACCCTACCCACAGGCACCGGAGGCTGGTTCTCGGCCTGACGCCACATTTAACCAACTCAACAGCGATAAGGACAAATGTCTCTTTACCCTGTGTCCTTTTTACACTTTTGTGACCACTAAGGTTACAGGGCATGGTTTTGGCAGTGTTAGTCACTGGTTACACATTAGTTCGAGCTGCTGTCTGGGTTTTGCCTTCCACGACTTCCTGTTGACTCGAGTCTGGCGCTCTGGAGCTGTCCCCCCCGTGCCACCCACCGCTCTAGGTCAACGCCCACCTGCCAGGTCAGCCCCGACCAGAGGTAGAAACCCATTTCCTCTGTTCTTCTCCTGTGATTTAAACTCTAAAGATCTTGGTCAAATAGGGTTTTGTTTTGTCTTTTTTCTCTTTCCTTTTTCCCTTTCTTTTTTTTTTTTTTATAAAATTTTTTTTCAACGTTTATTTATTTTTGGGACAGAGAGAGACAGAGCATGAACGGGGGAGGGACAGAGAGAGAGGGAGACACAGAATCAGAAACAGGCTCCAGGCTCTGAGCCATCAGCCCAGAGCCTGACGCGGGGCTCGAACTCACGGACCGCGAGATCGTGACCTGGCTGAAGTCGGACGCTTAACCGACTGCGCCACCCAGGCGCCCCTCCTTTTTCCCTTTCTGCAGGTAAATCCCAAATTGGGATTCTCCAAGCCAGATGGTACCAGGTGGAACCACCACCAGCAACGAGAGCATCTGGGCCCTACGACCTCGTCCACCGACACCGAATTTGGTCTTCCTGTTGCTGGTTTTCTGGGTGTGATGTGGCTTCTCAAGGATGTTTTTTAGGATTTATTATCTTTAACACTTATTTTTTAAAATTTTTTTTTTAACGTTTGTTTATTTTTGAGAGAGAGACAAAGCTTGAGCGGGGGAGGGGCAGAGAGAGAAGGAGACACAGAATCCGAAGCAGGCTCCAGGCTCCCAGCTGTCAGCACAGAGACCGATGCGGGGCTCGAACCCACAAACCGCGAGATCGTGACCTGAGCTGAAGTCGGACGCCCAACCGAGCCACCCAGGCGCCCCTCTTTAACACTTATCTTGGTCAACACTGAGTTACATACAGAAGTGCTCAATCACTATATCATATACCTGAAACTAACATAACTCTGTACGTTAACCACACTGAATTTATCGTAAGAATAAAATTAAGGGGCGCCCAGCTGGCTCAGTCAGTTAAGCGTCTGACTTTGGCTCAGGTCATGATCTCCCAGTTCGTGAGTTTGAGCCCCACATCGCTCAGAGCCTGGGAGCATGCTTCAGATTCTGTGTCTCCCTCTCTCTCTCTCTCAAAAATAAACATTAAAAATTTTTTTGAATAAAATTAAAATTAAAAACATGTAAGCGAGTAAAACTTGTGAACTTTAATCACTGGTGAGAACTCTCCAAGTATGTGTTCTGTGCTCTGTGCTGCATGTAGGGTTCCGTGCTCAGGTCGGAACCTCCCATCGCCGTCCCCCAAGGCTGGATTGGGTGGTTACGTGGGCCAGATCTGGTTTACTCTGGAAATCTGCCACCAGGTGACTACTTTCCTAACGTCATTGAGTTTCCAGGTTTACGTGGGTTTCTTTGTTTAATGGGCGCAAAGCCTACGATCTTAATGCAAGTTTGCTTCTGTTTTGCTTCCACTTGACCCCTGGGTCTGAGTCCCCACCCGTGAGATGGGGCTAAGGGCACGCGGGTCCTTCCTCAGAGAGGGGAAGGCGGTGCCCCTCGGCACTCAGCAGCGCCCCACTAGTGTCCCAGACCCCTGCGAGGCCAGAGCCGCGGGGGCAGCCGCGCCCAGCGTGGCCCGGCCTGACCTCACCTGCAGCTTCCGCAGCTGCTTGATGGCCTCGTCCCGGTTCTTGTTGGCTGAGTCGACGTGGGCCTCCAGGTCTTTCAGGTCCATCTCCAGCTTCTTCCGAGCGGCCACCGCCATCGAGCGCTGCTTCTTCTCGTCCTCCAGCTCTGCCTCCACCTCCCGCACCTAGGGGACGGGAGGGCGGTTCGGGCGGCTGCACCAGCCCCCAAGCCCTGCTCCACTCCGTGCCCGGGGGGGCTACTTGGGGCCAAGGACGATTACTGACCGAGAGGGTCCCTGACCCCGGTGACAGAGGGCTGGGGCGCAAGGACGTGGGAGGGGTGGACAAGGAGCCCAAGACAGCCCGGGGAGAGGAAGGAGAAAGGAAGCCGACCGGAAACTGGGGGGCGAGGGGGGCGCCCCTGGCCACCTCTGCCCGGGGGCAAGGGCAGTGGGAGGGTCGCCCGCACCTGTCTGACCAGCTGCTTCTTCTTCTCCTCGCTCTGCTCGTCGCGGCCCTGCAGGTCCCGCTCGAACTGGGCCTTCATGGCCTGCAGGTTGACCTCGAGCCGCAGCTTGGCGTCCTCGGTGGCCTGCAGCTCGTCCTCCAGCTCCTCCAGCTGGGTCTTCATCTCCTCCACCTGCTGCTCCAGGGCCCGCTTGGACTTCTCCAGCTCGTGGACCTGCCCCCCGCCCCAAGGGGACCACATCAGAAGCGGAGGGATGAGGCCTCTGGCCGCGGTGTCCGCTCAGCCCCTCCCCCTCCCCCCCCCCCCCCCCCCCAGGCCGGCCACCAGGTCGGTGCTCACGCTCTTGCCGACGTCGTCCTTGGAACTCATGAGGTCCTCCATCTCTGTGCGGAACTGCTTGTTGAGCCGCTCCAGCTCTGCCTTCTGCTCCATGGCCTCCTCCAGGGCCCGGGCCAGCGACAGCGCCTTGGTCTCCTTCTCCCGGGCCTCCGCCTCCGCCCGGTCGCGCTCCTCCGCGTACTTGGCAGAGATGGTCTTCTCCTCGGCCAGCAGCTGGGGGAGAGGTGGTCACCGTGAGCGTGTGGACCTCAGGCGGGCAAAGCACGCAGACCCGAACTCCTCGGGGGATGAGGGCCCCAGGCGCTGGTCCGAGGGGAGGGGACGGCGAAGAGCAGGCACAGGCCACCGCTTCTGAGCGTGGCGCGCGCCGTGCGGGGTGTCCTCGGAACCAGAGGAGGACAGAGATCACCTCTGCCGGTGCGCTCTGAAGTCTGCTTGCAGCGCTGACCATTTACTAATCGTGGTCCTGCAGGTCCCACGGTGCCCCTTCCGTGGGAACCCACGGGACACCTTCCCCTCTCAGAACCAGAAAAGGCTCTGCTCTCCTTAACAACCGGTCAGTGCTTCCCCTAAAAAGGATGTCGGTCTGGCCGCTGAGAGGCCCAGATCCCACCTGTGCCCCTCATGAAGGATGCCCGGGCAAGTTCAAGTTTCCGGTGTCCACCCTCCACGTGGGCCCACCCGCGGCCAGACCTTATTTCCCCACCTTCCTGTTCCCTCTGCCCCAACACCTCTTTGTCCCCGACCCGCTCCTTAAAGGGCCAGACGGTGAATGCGTGAGACGCCGCAGGACTCTGTGAAACCACGAAAGCAGCCGGAGACACCGGCACGTGAGGGAACGTGGTAAGGTCTAACGCACTTTTGCCCACGGCAACAAGTGCAGGGTCGTACCCGGCCGGTTGGGCCGACGCCGGACTTACTGTTTTTTCTATCCTATCCCACCGTCTGTGTCTCTGTAAGCTGCCTCAGAGTATTTGGAAGGAGACAGAGGTACGACACATGAATAAAAACCCTAAACAACAGGGGCACCCGGCTGGCTCAGTCGGTAAGACACGTGACGCTTGATCTTGGGATCGTGAGTTCGAGCCCCACATCGGGGGCAGAGTTTACTTAAAAAGAAAAAAACATCCCCACTCATTGTAAAAGGGGCTCATCATAGGCCATTTGAAAGACGTAAGGAACCGGAAAGGGGAAGAGACGCCCTCCCCGAGGGGGACCACCGAGCCCCTCGCACGCGAGGCCATGCCGTGCGGCACGTACCTGGTCGAACTTCTTCTGCTTCTTCTCCAGGTTGGAGGCGGTCTGGCGCTGGTGATCCAGGTCCACGAGCAGGTCGTCCAGCTCCTGCTGTAGCCGCGTCTTCGTCTTCTCCAGCTTGTCATAGGCGGCCGCCTTCTCCTCGTAGCGCTGGCTCAGCCCCTCTAGGTCCTTCTGGAGCTTCCTCTTGGCTTCCTCCGCTATCTCCAGGCACCCCACGCCGTCCTCCATTTTCTTCTTCACGTCCGTCATCTGGACGGGAGCACAGACTTAGGGAGGTAGCCGCCCCGTGCCCGGGACGGCGGCTTGCCTGCTACCTCACGGACGGAGGCCAGGGCACGGGGATGCCCCTCTTCCACCGGGGCAAGAGAAACGGGGTTTCCGCAGAGGGCCTCTGCCTAGAGTGGGCAGGCCAGGGGGAGGCCTCCCAGTCGTGACGAACACCAAGCCTTATTTTACAGAGATGGACCAGAGGGGAGGCTCCTCCATCGGCCTCTCCCCACGGACAGAGTCTGCGGGAGGCAGGAGTGCCACAGACACCCGTCCCACAGCCCCTCCCTGCTCCGGGAGACACAGCTGCCGCCCCGTACGTGACAGCTACTCCCACCCAGACTGTCACACGGGCTCCGGGCCCACCCCGAGGAGGTGGGGTGGGTCTCCTGGCCCAGCACACTGAAGACCCAAAACAGGACGTAGAACGGGGCTCTTGACCTAGTTCTGGTTGTGGGCGCTCTGATGGTCTAGAAAAAGACTATGGCGTCCTTCTTAGAACGATGCTTTAAGGCGCATAAGACATATAGGATCACCAAGTAAACCGATACGGAAAAATGCGGTTACCGGGTGCTTTTTTAAGCCGTGATACAGTAACCCACGTGCTGCCCTAGTAGCACGTCTAATACCAGCTCCTGAAGTGGCGGGGAGCACGAGGACACCCCCAAAGCCCTGCCTCAGCTCCGACGCGGTGACCGGCAGTTTCTATGGAACCCCAGCACCGCTGCGGTCATGGCTCACTGCCTGTATTCCTAACAGAAGAAAACGCTAAACGTCAGCCAGATTGGTGGCCAGACAGATGTGACGTCGCCTCTAGCCAAGTTCACGGATCCCTGAATTCTGCCTGGGTCCCCCTGGCTAGGAGCCCGGGCCGGGGAGGGTGCCCGGCTCGGGACGGGCCTGAGGGTCCAAACGTGCAGGCGGGTGCCCCGCCGGAAACCACCCCTCCCCCTCCCCCCCCCCCCCCCCCCTTGCAGAATCCAGCCAGTTTTCCTGGGTCATGCGTGCGGCCCGGGGCACGGAGGGGGAGCCGGCACTGAACCTGGGCGTGGAGGGTGGCGATCTGCTTCTCCAGGTTCCGCTTGGCCTCCTCCTCCTCTTCCAGCTGCTCCTTGAAGGAGTTCTTCTCATCTTCCATCTGCTTCAGCTTGGTGCTCAGGCCCAGCTTCTGCCGGTTCTCCTCCTGCAGCAGCTCCTACACCGAGGACGAGCGGGGGGCAGGGGCTCAGGAGGCGCCGAGTCAGAGCCTCCCGGGCCCCACACCCTCGACAGGATGGAGGAGCCGGTCCCTCTGATTCGGGGGACAGCTGGGGGCGCCAGGAGGACCCAGAGACCCCGTGGATACAGGGGAGGGCGGCTCATCAGATGAACCGGGGCAGCCGATGCCGCAGGGGCTCAGCGTCCTCCCAGGAAAGGTCCGGGGCAGGGACCGGCCGCCATCCTTACCTGTGTGTCCTGCAGCTGTGACTCCAGAGCAGAGAAGTCCTTGGTGAGTTTGCTGGACTTGCTGTCAGACTGGGTGAGGAGACCGGTCACGTTGTCCAGCTCAACCTGCACGGGGACGGAAGAGACAAGGGACAGGGACTGTGACTGCTCTGGCCCCACCTCGGCTCTCAGGCCAAGGTGGACCTGAGCTGCTGTCGAAGGCACCCCTGCCCAGGCCCGGGTCCCAGCAGAGGCCTCACCTGCAGCTTGGTGACCTTGTCGGCCAGCTCCGTGCGCACTCGCTCTCCCTCGTTGAACTTCACCTGCAGCTCCTGCAGCTGGGCCTCCACTTTCTTCCGCTTATGCTCGGAGTCCCCTTTGCCCTGCAGCAGGACCTTCACCTCGTTGGCCAGCTCCCCTCGCTCGTTCTCCAGGGTCTGCTTCGCCTTCTCCAGGTTGGCTTTCACCTGGTGGGGACAAAGGCAAAGATGTGCCAAGGGGACGTTGGTGCCCCGGCGTGAGGCTGGTCTTCCTAACGGCACCGGGGGAACCACCAGGTCCAGAGACAGAACTTGCCGCCTCTGCAGCAAAGACACGGGCCAAGTTCAGGGGATGGTGTGCGGGCAAGAGGTGTGGGCTCAGAAAGCCAGGCCCGGTCCATCCTCGTCGCTCAGCTGGACGGGGTGTTTGCACGTGCCCTCCCCTCTGAAACGATCCCTGCCAGCCTCCCTCACCAGGCAGAGGGGACGTTCAAGTGTAAGGTGTTTTCACGGCTCATCTACCATGACTTTGGCAACATTATCATAAGATGAGGGAAATTATAACTGCTCAGAGTCAGGCTTCCGGTAAAGCCTCTTTGAAATGTGATCTTCCGGGTAGTAACGTAAACATCTTCTAAAAGATATAAGAGTGGCGTTTACAGACTCAACTGCACACGCCATTCTACTTTGCGCTGAGCTGGCTTCAGGGTCACAGACAAGTTTGAGGGGAGCTGTATGAACTTGAAGGCGTGTCAGGTGAGAAAAACTGAAGGGCAGGGAAAGGCTCCCCCAGAAGGGATGCTGGTGGACACGGCGTGCTTCTGAGAACAACACGCAGGCCTCAGAATATTCTCAGGCCGCCGGCAAGAGTGGCTTGGCGCTGGGAGCCACAGCACTCAGAACGTGTCTAGAGAAACTGCCTGGCCCAGCCACCTGCCCAAGACTAGCGCGGTGAGCAGCCCAGGGCTTCCCACATAGATCCAGCTGACCGCTGAAGGTGCTCCACAGAAAACCCTAAGGCCTCAGCACCAGGCCACTCCAATCCCTTGAGGCTTTCTGGCCTGATGGGGTCCTGAACAAAATACCAGTGATGCTAATTTTTGAACAACTTACTGATCCCTTATTGTTCACCTGTTCTACGCGCCGTCAGCCCCACCCATCATGTATTTGCATGAGACAGACTATCGCTACACATGGGGAAACTGAGGCAAACAGGCTATTCTCCGTAGGCTCGGCCCTAGCGAGTGGCAGCTGGTCTCCAGGATGGCCTCCCTGGCCAGCAGCCCGGCACCGCCCTCAGTGCCGGATTGGCCCCCGCCAGCAGCCCGGCACCGCCCTCAGTCTCGGATTGGCCCCCGCCAGCAGCCCGGCACCGCCCTCAGTCTCGGACTGGCTCCCCCAGCAGCCCGGCACCGCCCTCAGTCTCGGATTGGCCCTCGCCAGCAGCCCGGCACCGCCCTCAGTCTCGGATTGGCCCCCGCCAGCAGCCTGGCACCACCCACGCACTCGCTTCGTCTGCTCTAGCTGCTCAGCCAGCTCTTCCACAGCCTGTGAGTGCTTCTGCCTCATCTCCTGGATCTGCGCCTCGTGGGTCTTGGCCTCTTCCTCGAGGGTCTTCTTCAGAATGTTCACTTCCTGTTCGCGTTTGGACCTGGAGAGAAGCACCCTCAGGATGGAGGCCAGGCCTGGGCATGCCGCCCGGGGCTCTTCTTCCCTGGTTGCAGATATGCCGGCAAGGGGCAGCGGCCGCCCAGCCTTGCTGCCCAGGCACCTCCTTCCTCGGCTGTGCATCCTCCAGCCTGGGCTCGTGGTCCCACTTTGTAGAGAAATCCGTGCCCTTTCAGCCTTAAAGCCCGCCCTAGCCTCACCCGAACTCCAAACCAGATTTTTCAACACCCTAGGGAGGAGCTGCCGAGGGGGCATTATCCTCTCTGCCTTCTAGTGCCGCCCGACCCCCTTCCCGGCCTCCCTCTCCCTGCCACCCGCCCCCGCCCCCAGTGACAGCTCCTTGGCCTCGTGGCAGACCTGAGCTCTTGCTGGGCTGCCGTGGAGTCCAGAGTGTCCTCCAGTTCCGTTTTCAGAGCCTCCAGCTCCTCCCCGAGGTCCCGCTTCTGCTTCTCAGCTTTATTCCTGGAAGCTCGCTCAGATTCCAGGTCTTCCTGGAGTTCGGAAATCTGTGATTCCAGCTCCCGAATCTTCTTCAGGGCCATGTTCTTCTGGGTGGCTTCCTCCTCCACTCTGCCAAAGAGAGCACGGACATCAGGAGGAGGTCCCTTCTGCCTCGGGGAGCAGGGTCTGCAGAAGAGGCTTTGGAGAGGAGCAGCGGAAGCCGCTTCTGGAAGTCATAACCATGGCTCTTAGGCGCTCCTCTCCGCAAAAACAACATTGGGAGCTTCCAGCAGGTTTAGGAGCAAAACCACTTTGAGACCTAGAAAACCTCACAGAAGAATCACTTCATTTTCCAAACATAACTCAATGCTCCAAACATAAAAATAAATAAAGATTAAGTGTTAAAACGAAAACACTTGAAAAGGGACTAAAATGTTACAGCCCGTCATGACAGCAACTGAGTAAAAACACGAAGGTTGCCGTAGACAATCTGTGAGGGATAATCACATGTCAGTGCAGGTTCCATGAATTGGAACAAATGTGCCACCCTGGCCCGGGACGTGACGGTGGGGGAGGCCATGGGAGGAGGGGCCTATGGGATTTCTGTGCACCTTCTGCTCAATTTTGTTGTGAATCTAAACCTGCTGTAAAACAAAGCTTTTTTTTTTTTTTTTTTTTTTTAAAGCACGCCTGTAGCCAGTAAGTTTAAAATGCAAGAGAGGGAAGAAGGCCTGTGGTGGTTGTGTGACATAGCAGATGACTTTTAGAGGCCACACTCGTAACTTTTAGCGGACAGGACAGGTCTTGCAGTGCAGTGACTCCAAGATGACAGGGTTGGGAGGTGCGGGGGGGGGTCGCTGCCCTCACCTGGCCAGCGCGGCTTGTAGCTCCTCCTCTTTCTTGGCCAGCTGCATCTTGAGCTCGGCGATCTGGGCCTGTAGCTCGGCGATCTGGTCGTTGAGGTCGGTGGAGTCTCCCTCCAGCTTCCGGCGGGTCTTCTCCAGCTCCTGACGCTGCTTCTCCTCCCTCCGGAGGCGCTCTGGGGAGGAAGCGCGGGGAGACCCGACACAGCCCTGAGCGCCTGCTGATTTTTCCGTCTTTGTTTTCCATTTTTTACATAAAGTACTGAGTTTTTGTTCCGTACCATACGTGAACCTTCAAGGATCACCGCACGCAGACACTCGTACCCAACGCCTGGATGAAGACACAGCGAGCTGCCAGGTCCAGCCCCCCCCACCGCCCCGACCCTGCTGACCTCCCCACTGGGGACCTACTCTCCCTGAAGACTGTGTTCACAGTTCCCTTGTTTTTAAGGCTGTACCACGTCTGTGTCCCTAAAAAATATGTTTAACTTTTCATGAACCTAAATTACATGGGAACGTCCTGTATGAAGTTTACAGTTGGTGTACGGGATTCGCGGCCCAATGTCTGGCTTTACAATTTCCACTAGGACGTCACTCAGGTAATCCCTCAGCTTTGTCATGTGTCATCCGAATAATAAGGACAACGAGACAACCTGCCTCATTACACTGCAAGGCTCGTGAACGTCAGTCTCTACACTTACGACAGCTCCTAGCCCAGGGTCAGTGCTCACTAAGGGTTAGCGACTTTTATTCCTCGACTTGCCTTTGTCACTCGATATCGTGACCTTGAGATTTGGCAAGCGAAGTGTCACTGCAATGGATCCACATGGACCAGTAGAATGTTCCGTTGTGTGAACATAACCACAGCTCATCTATTTGTCCTACAACTGACGGGCATTGGGGGTTTGTTCCCTGTGTGCCCCCAGAATGGTGCTGCCCGGAGCGCTCCTGCCCGGGACCCCAGCACACAGGGCTGGGAACGTTGGGTTGGTTGTGGGCACGTGAAGCTTCTACCTCACCAGGCAACGCCAGATGGATCAAGGCCGCCTACCAGTTTATGCTCCCACCAGCCGCGCGCGTGTGTGTGTGTGTGTGTGTGTGTGTGTGTGTGTGTGTGTGTTTGGACTGCTCCACATCTTTGTTAACACTCAGCAGTGTCAAACTAACCAGACCCTCTCTGTGTGCACCTGCCCTTGGGGCTGTACCCTCCTACACCTGGATGGCTGAGTGTTTCAGACTGTTCCGGGCCAAGGCAGGGAGTCCGTGGGGGGAGACCTCTGTCAGCACCTCGCTTCCCCTTGCCGGTCTGACTCGCCTCATCCCATACAAATGTGACGGGGCCGGGGGGACCGGGAAAGCCCTCCTGCAGGTCAACCTGGCTGGTGTGGGCCCTACGTCCAGGGGGCATCAACAAGCGCCCCAGACAGGCCGGGCTGCCCTGTGTCTCCACCAAGGGAGCTGGGGTTTCTGGCACAAGCTCAGAGCACCCCCATGGTGCCCTCTCCCATCCACGCCTCTCCAGATGCAGGGGTGAGACGTCTGCAGACAGACACAGACCTGTGTTCTATCTACTCTGTCCTCCTCCAGGGACCCAGGGAGGCAAAGGCACGATTGTCACCCTGCCCCACGTCAAGCAACGGCCTCTCACGGCACCTGGCCAGCAGAGCATACACAGCGTGTCTCTGTGTGGTTGAGTTCAGTCCCCATGGCCGCCCGTTCACCGTGTCCCCCTTGGCGGGAAGAGAAATGAGGCCGACAGGATGACAGAGCTGGTAAAGTGGCAGAGCGAGGGTCGCACCCAGAACCTCGTAGGAAGTCAGTCTTGTGCAGCTCATGGCACACAACAACGGAGAGACGCCGAATCGTTCTCTCGAGAGCTCCTCATGTTGAGGACACCCCTCCCCAGCCCAGCCAGTGCCTGGAGGCCCAGGCTCCCGTAGAGACAGAGTTGTCCCTAGGCTTTCAGAGCAGTGGCTGGGAGTTGCAGACTGAGAGCCTGCCTGCACACACGAACGTGAGACCAGCACAAGAGCGAGGCCCAGGCTGGCCCTGGAGGCGGGGGGCCTGGTCCCCGGGTCCGTCAGCTCCCGCCCACCGCCCTCTCACCTTCCAGGTCGGTGATCATCGCCTCGTGTTTGTTCTTGAGTTTGGCAAGGCTCTTGGATTTCTCCTCCTCTTCCATGAGGTTGGTGGTAAATTCCGCTATTCTGTCTTCCAGAAGCTTCTTTTCCTGCGGGGGCGAGGAAGGGTCAGAGCTTAAAGTTAGTTGAGCACAGAACGCTTCAGCTCTCCTTCAAACTATGACTCGCCCGGCAATTTAGAATTGGACGAAGGGGCGAGCCTTAACTACTTGATTCACTAGGAGTTCCTGGATCAGAGGGTAATTTTGAAAGGTCACCAGCGCCCCTGAAAGAGCCGGATAAGCTTCCTTAGGGTCTACAAACGTGGGTGCCCAAGGCCTTCCTGGACCTGTGTCACCCCTCTGGGCTTGGGTTAGAACGGCGTCCAGGTGGCAGCTAGCATCGCCAAGGGGATTCACACACAGTGACACCGCCCTCTCTGTGCCCCACGCTCATCCACTAGGTGGGCTGTGACCCACCCCCCCTTACTTGTGTTCCCACACAGCCCCGGCTGCTGTCCTGGCTTTCTGCTGTGTGGCCACCGCTAGGGTCCTAACGTCAGCAAGGTGCCCCACGAAGGTGACCCACCCAGCAAGCGCCGTCGCTCAGCATGCATCTCGGTCTCGGTCAGAGTCTGCAGGCAGGCGTCCTGCCCCTCAACCCCTCAGTCCCCGCTCTGGGGATCGAGGACAACATTCTGCCCCCCCTCCTTCCTTCTGTGACACACCTCTGGGCTTTGATCCGCTCACTGGCAGACTCTGACAGGGACCCGACTTGGCTCTGAGAGAAACAGCCACCACCCTGGAGACGGCTGGAGGAGGGCACCCGCCCCACAACACTGAGCCACCAAGGTGCGGAGAGCCCGCTGGTGACTGAGGCGCGAAACCCCTCAGATACGAGTCTCGGGAGCCCGCCAAGAGCCTGAGAACAGAGGCCAAACCTTCCCCTTGGGCCCCACTCCGCTGTGAGAAACATCCCTTTGAACAGGACGCTGGCTCCCAGAGAATGCGGACACCCCAGAAGAGGAGCTGTGACCGTGACCCAGCAGAAGCCGCAGCGCCACAGGCAGGGGGAGGAGGCCGCGGGCCTCGAGCCGCCTGCGCCCGGCCGCGCGCCCTCCGCGGCCCCGCGTCTCCACGCTCGGGGCCTCACCTTGGCCAGCTTGCAGTTCTGGTCCTCCATGATGATCTGGTCTTCTTCCAGCTTCTTGAGCTTGGCCTCGGTGGTCACCTTCTCCAGCTGCAGCTTCTGGCGGGCGCTCTCCTCCTCCTCCAGCTGCTCCTCCAGTTCCTACCGCGGAGCCGGGGAGACCGTGAGGGGTGGCGGGCCACGTGGCCCGCCCCCCGCTCGTGGGGGTTCTATCTGTAAAACTGGGGTACGGGGACGAGGGGCCCGGTCCGGTCGCGTGGCCCCTCGTTCTGCGGTGCCGCCACGAGCGAGGCCGAGCCGATCGCCCCGGCCACTCACGCTGGCCGCGACGAGCACCGGGGCAGGGAAACCAGACGGGCCCGAGGCCCCGCTGGCAGCGCAGGCGGCCTCCGCGTTGCCTCCGGTCCCGTCCCCGCCGCCCCATTTCCGGCGTCCGGCCCCGCCCCCTCCTCTACCTGGATGTTCTGCTGCATTTTCTTCTTCTCGGCCTGCAGGTGCTGGCAGCGCTCCTCCTCCTCCTCCACCCTGGCCTCCAGGTCATGGCAGATCTCTTCCAGCTCCTGCTTCTTGGCGGTCAGGCGGGCCCGCAGCTCCTCCGCCTCGGCACACAGTTCCGTTTCCGCCTGGAGCTGCTCCTGCAGCTGTAACTTCTCCGCCATGAGCTGCGGGGAGCACGCGGAACACGTGAGCCCCTGCGACCTCCTCGGGCCACTCGGGGCTGGGTGCTCTCTCGCTCGGTTCCCATGGCGGGGGGCGGGGGGAGGCTGCTTCGGCTCCCGGGCGCTTCCTAAACATCGTGTTCTTTATCCTTCACCGCTACTCCGTGACCTGGCCACGGCGAACCCCAGGATGCAGGCTCAGAGAGGCTAACCTAACACTCAGGAACCTCCCATCCCGCGGGGGGGCCCTCCCTACCTCACAGGACCCCGATGGGGGACTGTGGAGAGACGAACGCTGCTTGACAGTGACCGTTGACATCTCCTTAAACCCCAAACATGCCCCACCTACTGGTGGCCAGCAGGTGGCAGCAGCGGGAGCGGATGCGCGAACCTCCGGGGCGAAGCCTGCAGATACCTACCTGGGACTGGAGCGTCTCCATCTCCGTGAGCCTGTTCTCAGCAGCCAGCTGCTTCTCGCGGACCTTCACCAGCTCCTCCTCCTTGGCCATCATCTCCTCCTCCTGCCGGCTCACCTGCAGCAGCGGCTTGACCTAGAAGGGGAGACGGGGGCACGGCCAAAACATGAGGCCTTCCCCTCACCTGCGCCCACGCAAGCTGGCGAGACTGACGGGAAGGAGGTGCAAACACACACGAGCTTTCTGGGGATCAACTCGGTGCTGTGTGCCACAGGCCCCTGCCCCGCTAATTACACGTCAGGGAAACGGCCCCCACGTATGCAGGAAGGTGTTCAGGACGGCGTTGTTTACAACGGTGAGAAACTGGGAATGAGCTGAAGAGACACCGTGGGGAAAGTAACCAGGTAAAATACGACACATTTCCAGGGAACAACGTGCTAACTTAAAAAAAAATTTTTTTTCTCTCTGCCCCTCCCCTGTTCATGCTCTGTCTCTCTCTGTCTCAAAAATAAATAAACATTAAAAAAAAAAATTAAAAAAAAAATTTTTTTTTAACATTTACCTTTAAGAGAGAGAGACAGGGCATGAGCAAGGGAGGGGCAGAGAGAGAGGGAGACACAGAATCCGAAGCAGGCTCCAGGCTCCGAGCTGTCAGCACAGAGCCCATTGTGGGGCTCGAACCCACGGACCGTGAGATCATGACCTGAGCCGAAGTTGGCCACCCAACCGACTGAGCCACCCAGGCGCCCCACAACATGCTAACTTTTAAAAAATGATGCTCGTGAAGGAATTATAAATGGAAAATATAAAACACAAGATCGTCTACAGAAATCAGAGCTCAGCTGGGTAAGAATGCATATGGCTTACTGAGCAAAGACTTAAGGGAGAAAAGATAGCGAAAATAAATATTGAGACATCTACTCAATACTGCCGTTGGCTTGGGGTTGAAGGGATTACACGTGAGCTTTTATTCTCTTCTTTAGGCTATTTTTTACAAACAAAAGCAGCTGAGGGGCCCCTGCGTGGCTGCGTTGAGTGAGCGTCGTTGGACCCTTGATTTCGGGTCAGGTCACGATCTCATGGTTTGTGAGATTGAGCCCCACGTCACAGAGCCTGCTTGGGATTCTCTCTCCCTCTCTGCCCCTCAACCCCGCCCCCTCCCCCCAATAAATAAATAAAACGTTAAAAACAAAGCCGCTGAACGACGGCGTGCGGATTCTGACCCACTGCCCCGCGGCTGCTTGGGGGCACAGCGCGGGCAGCACGCGGGGCCGTCACACCCCGGGAGCTGCTCTGAGCCCGATGGCAGGCTGCGCCGCGTACACCAGGCACGACACGGCTTGCACACTCCAGACCGGGCGGGGCAGGGCCGCCTCGGGCTCACGCGGTCAGGGAGCCACCCCGGGGGCTGTGAGTCCCGCACAGAGGCCGGCGTGAGGTCGCTGTCCCCCTCCGCCGCAGCTGGGGCCGGCAGAGCGCCCACCGGGCCACGGGGAGGCGGGGCCGCCTTCCGGAACCCACCTTGGTGAAGAGCCGCCACCACTGCCAGTTCCGCAGCTTCAGGTAGGCGGCGCAGTTCCTCTGCAGGACCTTCATGGCCGTCAGCTGCTGTTGCCGCTTGGCGAAGGCCCTGGGTGGAGAGACGTGGTCAGGGCGGGGGACCGCAGACCTCTGGACAAGAGTGTAGCGAAGAGGCCCGGCCTTGGCGCTGAGTCCTGTGGGTGACCCCACAGAGGGCGACAAGGACCCCGACCGCCCTCCTTCACCAAAGGAGAAGTGGGTTCGAGGGGTGAAAGTCCCTCACGAGCTAACTAGGTCCGAGTCAAGTGTGACGGCCGGTGGCTGAGGACACGTACTGACTTTAGCGTCCCACCCTCCTGCCACCTGCTACCGGGGGCTTCTGATTGGCAGGAAAACGTCAGCAGCTGACGTCCTACAAAGGGGGGCTCAAGGTGTCGACCGGGGGCTTCTGGATAAATGAAGACTCCGTGGGTCCGATACCACAAACCCCTGTTCTGTCCCCCAGTGCTCACAGCTCACGTGGAATGTACATCCCTCAGCACAGACCCGGTCAGGAGACTAACGTGCAGCTCCCACACCCGCTGTCCTGCAGCACGTGAGCCCGACTCTCAAAGGAGCTGCTCTGGACCCAAGGACAGTCTCTGGGCCCCGGGAGCACAGGGGACTCTGGGGACGACCAGGTCCCGGGCATCATCCCCACACGAGGAACTGGCAAACAGGACTGTTTGGGACAGGCAAATCCGAGCACAGAGTCACCCCCTTCCCAGCCCGTCACCTAAACCCTCAGACATAAACTCAGAAGGCAGGGAGCAGGGAGCTCCACGTGGGCGTCCCTTGGACCTCCGACTGGCGTCAGGGCATCCCAGGCCACCAGTTCCCAACAGTCCCCTGTGCGGCAGGAAGGCTGCGAAGGGCCCGCGCACAGGCAGGCTGGGCAGAGGCGGGCCCCTCTAAGGACTTACTTCCTGGCCAGGTAGCCTCTGCAGCAGGCCTGGAACCCGATGATGACGTCGGTGATCTTCAGGTCCCGCTCCTCCTCCAGGTGGGCCAGCACACCGGCCCGGAAGAAGACCTTACTCTGGCCGATGCGGTACAGGTTGCTGTCCAGCTCCAAGGCTTTGATCTAGACGGGAGCGGAGCAGGCCGTTCACCACGTGCCACCACGGGGCCCTCAGAGCAACGCGGAGAGCCAGTGGTCTGTCCCCGAGAGGCTGTCTGCCAGCGGCCGCTTCTCCGCTGGGCAGCCTGTGCGGCCCCGGAGCCAGAGAAGGCGGGCTCGGAGGATGCCGGGAGGAGGGGCAGGTGGCTTCCCACACAGGGCGCAGTGACGCATGAGATGGCAGAAAGACACAGAACCTGGACGTTAAAGGGACCTGAAGACCTCTCCTTCGACCTCCTGCCCCCGCACACCACGATCACGGACTACCAATGCCCAGCCGCGCTGCCCTCAGAAAGAGCTGGCCGAGCGTCGTCAACCTCCTCACCCAGGACTAGGACACGCTCCAGTTCAGGCCAAGCCCGGCACCAGACGCTGATTAGGTGCCTAGGGCTTTAGCCTCTGGGAACCCACCCTCCCTCAGCTAGAAGATGGGAATAAGGCTTTGATTTTTTTTTTTTTTTTTAAACAGTGAACAAAGAAAGCAAGTCATAGTGCCTCCTCCCCAGGACAGCTGCGGGAACTGAAAGGGAGCAAAGTGCTCAGCCTGGGGCCACACGTACTGGGTAAGGAGCAGATCTCAGCGGCCAGTGCCATCACCGGGCAGTTTCGGCACGGCACAAGGCTCTCTCGTTTACCCACCGGCAAGGGGCCGCCTGTCTTCCTGGGAGAGGAGGATTCTGCACTAGCTCTGAAAAGGCAGAGCCTGCAGTGGGCGGAGTCAGGTCCGAGGGAGCTTTGGGGCCCACAGACGCCCCGGTCATCCCGGAGGAAGGGGAGGCTGGGCCAGAGCCAGCGTGGGTATCTTCCCTCCCTGCACCTGAAGGAGGGGCCTTTAACCTGGACAGCCACTAACTGAGTCTCCTGGAGAAAGGGTGGCCCAGACACCCTCCACCGATCACGCCTTCTGTCCCACGGGGCGGGGCTGGTGAGCGCGGGACAGTGGGGAACGGTTTCCTCCCTCCTACCCCACCTCCCTATCATCTGACGCAGAGTCTCCCACACAGTCGGCGTTGGATTCCTTCTTCCCTCTTCTCTTTCTGCCAACGCCCTAGCCCATCCTCCCTCCTCTTTGGGAAGAATGCCCAGTAAAGGAGACCAAAGGCAGTGGCCGCTAACCCTGGACCATCAGGAACAACAGGACGCCCACAAAGTAGGAAGTAAGACACAGTGGGATCGGGGCCCGGCTTGGCTGGCATCGCCACAGGCCGTCCTTCATCCTGGCAGAGTTCAGAGTGCCCAATGCACATCAGGCACTGCTCTAGGGACCGAGAGGAAACGTCTGGAAGCACGGACTGCGCAGGTTGGGGCAGCTGCAGTGCTCGGGGCCTGCTCCCCTGGTGGGGAAGTGCCCTCTGCTGACCACACTGGGCGTGACAATCAGAGGAGATATGAGCAAGAAAGCGCGAGAATGTGCCCCAGAGGAAGGGAGAGCCCCTCCTACGTCAGAGCCCTGCCATGGCTGGAGCACCGGTGTCCTCTACACGGCCCTGGTCCCCCGCTCGGAGCGCCTGGCAGGATCAGGACCAGAGCAAGAGGAGCACAGGCGTCATCGGGTGAGAGGGGCACTTGTCCGGGCACACGGGCACCCTCCCGCCCGAGGGCCCACCCCCAGAGGGAGGCGCAGGTGGCAGCCGTACTCACCATGAGCACACACGCCTGCTTCCCGTCCATGAAGCCCTTAGGAATGGAGTTTGGTGTCAGGATCTCGTATCTGAGCGAAAAAGAGGAGCCTGGTCAGCCACGCTTGCACTGGACCCTTGCTTGGATTCCACGTGGCCTGGGGCGCACGGAGAGGAGGACAGGCCCTACGGGGCAGCACAGCTAGGCTTCTCTCCCCCACAGTCTCCCGAGGGAGGAAGACATTTGGCAAATCCCACCCTGCTCTTTTCTTAGGCTGAACGGCACAGAGAGGCCGCCTGCGTGTTTTCCAGAAAGTGAATGGAAACTCACGTTGGACTGTTTCGGCCACTCGAGGGCGAGCTTTCGGTTGGGCTCCCCGATTGCTAACTGCCCACTGTCCGCATCTCTAACCCGGGAAGGCCGCGCTCCCCTTCTCCCCCAGGGTGCCGCAGGGCCTCTAACGTGTGGGATGGCCCCAGAAACAGGGCTGGCACTGAACGCAGCTGTGAGGCAAACAGGACGGTGTCATCAACGCCCCTCTCTGTGCGCACGGCCAGAGGCTGCAGTGCTCTGCAATCTCCATTTTTCTACAAAGTTCCTCTAACACCCCAGTCTCTGGCTGATTCCTTTTGAATTTCTCTTCCTGGTTCCTCCAACAGCAGCAAAGCCTCCCAATCGCTAGGAATAAAAATCCCTTCTCACACAGAGGGCGGCACAGAGAAGGAGCGGGAGCGGGCCGGACCTCAGCTCTCCGTGGACGGGGACACCGCTCCCTCGCCCAGGTGCCCTGCCCCCGGAGACGCAGGCTCCCGGCCGAGGCTCACCGCTGCCGGAACTCCTGGAAGACCACCCTGTTGGGAAAGCCCTGGCGGCAGATGCGGATGCCTTCCAGAACCCCGTTGCAGCGCAGCTGATCCAGCACCAGGTGGGGGTCCAGTTTGCCAGCCTGGAGAAACAAATAACGTGCATGTGGTCTCGCCCCCGTGTGGAGGATTGATGGAGAAAGGCAGGGCAAGGCCCCCTCCGGACTCAACGGGAGAACAGCCCCCGGGAACGGGCATCACTGCGGCCCGCGGGTTTGGACAGCCACGTTACCCGACCCAGGTCTGGGAACGGCCACAGAGAGACGGTGTGCCCAAGCAGGAAGGTGGCTACGATCACAGCCGGGGCAGGGCGGGGGGCGGGGGGGCCTTCACTGAGGCTCTCAGGGTGTGTGGGGAGGAATCAGTTCTGCCCGGGGAGACAGACAGGGGCCTAGCGCCCGCACCTTCTTCTCGTGGTTGGGGATGATGCAGCGGACGAAGTTGGGGTTGGTGTTCCGCAGCGTGGCCATCAGCTTGGCCAGCTGCTCCTTGTAGAGCTGCCCCACGGTGCGGAACATGCCCTTCCGAGTCTTGAAGGCCCCGGGCAGCGCCGTCTCCGACATGCCAGCCACCTGGTCCAGGCCGATGATGCGGTCCACTGTGGAGACCACCCAAACAGCACATGAATACTCAGTGGTCCTAGCGGGGGGGGGGGGGGGGGGGGGGGGGGGGTGGGGGAGGGACAGGAAAGAGACGGACAGACACCTGGACAGAAGGAGGGGGGACTCCGGAACAGTGGGACTACTTCTAAGAATCTACACAGAGAGCTGAGATCAACCTCAAACGTTCAGCAAACTTGATGTTGTGAACAGGAAGCAGGAAAGGGTTGAGAGAGCCGGCTAAGCCATTAAGGGGGACGGTCTACTGGCCAACCCCACATTCACATTAACCATCTTCAGCCCACTGTCGAAGCTTCTATTCCCAGAGAGATGCGATAAAGCTTCCAGGCTATGCCGCTAGGCTGGTTCTAAGGAGGTGTTAAAACCTGACCTGCAGAATCCTCTAGTCCCATGGTCCCACGAACAAACAGGGGCACCTGGGTGGCTCAGTTGATGAAACATCTGACTCTTGGTTTCGGGTCATGACCTCACGATTCGTGAGCTCGAGCCCCTCACCGGGCTCTTACACTAACAGTGCTGAGCCTGCTTAGAATTCTCTCTCCTTCTCTCTCTGCCCTTACCCTACTAACGTTCTCTCTTCCTCTCAAAATACATAAGTAAACTTACAAAAAAATTTTTTTTAAACCCAACCAAACAGACAAAAAAAAATCAGTGTTCTGAATTCCCACTGACCTTTGCCGTGAAGCTACCTGCCATTGTCTATAGGACTCTGGATGATTCCCTCTCTGTCCGGGAGCCTCCCGTGCAGAGCTCCCTAAACCAGGGACCCGGGACGGCATGTGGCGTCACGAGCAGAGAGGTCTCAGGAACTAGTGCTGACAACGCATATTCTGAAGTCTGAAGACCCCCCCCCCCCCCCCCGCCCTTGCATCTTGCCAGGTCTCCGAGCTCACGGGTCTTCATCGTCTAAGACACCCTCTGAGGAGCAGCCCTTGCCGCCAGGGCGCACGCCCAGAGCCATGAAGGAACTGCTTCCTCCCAGGTGAGACCAAAGTAACCAGCAAACCTCACCAAAGTGGCCAGTGATTTGAGGTCAGTTTTAAGCCAAGAGCCAATGTGAACGTTGAGGGCTTCTGCTACTGGATATAAAAGCTAAGGCTTCTGTGCCAAAGTCTGCTTCCTATTCCTTTGCGGCCAGACCTCTAATATTTATTTGAAGACGGCAGAAAGAACAGGTGCTCAAGACCGAAGCGGGCAGTGAGGACAGACTCGATGATCCAGTCGATTAAAATGGGAGCCATTTCTGACCTTAGGAACCCGGGGCCCGTTTTACCGGCTACAGAGGGTTTCCTGCGAGCGGGTGGCTTGTGGCCACTCAGGTTGCCCGGAGGAAGGTCGGATGTGCCCCATAATAACCGGCCGTTTCATGTGAGCACGTCCTGCCCCCTGGAGGCCCGGCCCAGAAGGGGCAGGCCCTGGTTGAGAGCACTGCACGCAGGCACAGATGCGATTTTAGCCTTCAGGTGCACGTACATGGGGCAGGGGGTGCACAACACCTAAGTCTCATGCTGAGGCAGCACAGCCATTCAAGCAGCGTTTCACGAGCATCTCTGCACGTGCATTTCTGAGAAGCATAGGAATTTTCACACTTGCTGTTTTCCGCTTTCAAGATCCATATAGATCAACATCGACCGCCTGCCCGCGAGCCGGGGGCCGGACTGGGGAAGAGGACAGGCAGGCAGGAAGAGCCAACGGGGGAGGGCGGGGGCGGGTAAGAATATCTGAGCAGAAGCGTGTCTCACACAGCCCCGGATGCGGCACACACAAGGGTCACCCCTCCGGGTGGCCAGTCACCTGGTTCTAGGTGGAGAATGGGAAAGCGTTGATAGAAATAGGCTCTCTGAGTGTTCTGCATCTCTGCAACAGAGAGGTTAAAGCAAAACCAGGCAGGAGGAAAGGAGGAGTGGACGGAAACAAGGAAAGAAAACAACTCCAGAGCCACCGGCCTGCCAAGGAGAGGCGGAAACGCAGTAAAGTGCGGGGGGGGGCGGGAACCTGTGTGGCGAGGCTTTGGGCCGCCGTGTCATTCCCGCGGGTGGAGGCCACCTGGCCTGCGTCAGGCGGACCCCCGCCCCGTGTCCTGGGACCGCAGGGGAGGCGGGAAGAGAGGGGGGGCGCAAAGGGCGTACCATCCTTCCACAGCTCCGAGACGAACTTGTCGGAGGACTGGTGCAGAAGCGTGGCGATGTTGTCGTTCAGGGGGTCCATGTTCTTCATCAGCCACTCGTCGGCTTTGTAATCCACCTGCAAGGGTCGGGGCCGCGCGGGTCACAGGCTGCTCTGGGGACGCCAGCTCTCACTGCGGGCCCCAAAAACAAGCCGGCCCCGCGGGGGGTGGGGAGAAGCCTAACAACGCCAACACCCCCTGAGGTGGTATTTCCTTCCCCAAGAAAGAAACTGAGGCGTGGCAAGGGCGGCGTGACACGGGAGGGCGAAAAGCTGCGCACAAGGACATCCAGCAATGGGGGACTAAGAGATCTTTGTTGTAGCCAAGGTCACAGAACAGTCTGTATTATTATTTTTTTTTTTTTCTAATACAAACATAAAGAAAACAACCCTAGCAGGACATAACCAAAGTGTTCCAGTGTTTCTTTCTGGCAACAGAACAAGGACTTTTCCGATCTATCTACCTATTTACTTATTTTGTTTTTTCCAGGACACCCGAGTTTTCTCTGAGCTTGCACGATTGTTGCCTTTTCCAAAACACGTGAATGGGCAATCCGCTGTACTTTCACTGTGAAGCTCCCCGAACAGTACAGATGGCGTGCGGGCCACCTTGGCCTCCCGCTTCCCAACGCATGGCACCGCGCAGAGGTGACCCCTGCTCTCGGGCCACTGCTCCTCCGCAGCCCTTTCTGGAGGTTCTCCCACACGCGCACTGGCGATGAGGTGTGTGACCCTGGCTTCTTGTTCCCTAGGAGCACAGTCACCTCCTGGGAGATGACAAAAGCCGCAGGGACGGCGTCGTGGCCACCTGGGCACAGCCGGCAGGCTTGTCCCGTTAGCTGCGGTGCCGCAGCCCAAGCGTGGACACACGTGGACACTTTCATCGCTCAGGCTCGTCCCAGCGGGCTTTCGGGGGTGCCGACTATTTTGTGTTATAAATAATACTCTGCAACAAGAGCGCGGCGAGCGTCACTGCACGTGCATTTCTAACAAAGGCAGAGGTGGAAATGCAGGTTCAGGGATATTACCTTAGGTGGCTATAGACACAGGGTTTTTTAATGAGTATTTTTAAAGGCAAGAGCTGCGTGCTTCAGCAGCTGTAGGGACCAGGCGGGCCAAGCAGGAGCGGCCAGGTAGCGTGGGGCCACGGGCAGGGGCAGCAGGCGGGGACCAGGTGTGACTCAGGGTCAGCTATGCAAGCTGGTGGCTCTCCTCGCCTGATTCGCCACCTGCTCCGGCTGCAATGACTAATTAGGAGCATCAACCAAGCGACACGGAACTTGCTGCAACCAGCTTTATTCTACGCACAGACCCCTGTGGACTCGGGGTACCCTCTTCGGTTAGGGATGAAGGCAGCTGTGCCATTTTGGGGCCGAGCAGGCTCGGTGATGACCAAGCCGTCACCTACAGTGGTGGCCCTGAACCAGGACGACAGTGCCCACCCCGTGTTTGGCGAAGCCTAGACATTTTCGTCACGTCTAGGGAGAGTGCTGCTGACCCCTGGTGGGCAGAAGCCAGGAGTGCTGCTAAACATCCCACAAAGCACATGATGGTCCCAGGCGACGCACGTGGTCCAGCCCACAAGGTCAGGAGCACAGAGGCGGAGTGGCCCTGCCCCACAGCGCTGACCTGTGCCGAGCACCGGGCTTCGCAAGCTCATTTAATACACGTCACCGTGCACGGCAGCGGTTACCTATTTCCTAGATGAGGCTCAGAGATGTTGACTGGCCCAAAGTCACGCTACTTAACGAGTGACAGAGTTCTAGTTCAAACTCTAGAGTCGAGGCACACTGCTGGGTGAGTCACTAGACAAGCAGTGCCCCCCGCCCCCCGCCCCACTCCCTGGGCTGCCCAGCTCCTCAGCCTAGACGGAAGCATCTCCACCTGTCCGGCACCTTTCCGTGCAGGTGCTCCCCTCACCTTGCCTGCGTAGTGGATGATGCAGAAATCGGCTTTGTCCTTCAGTTGCTTGGGCTTCTGGAACTTGGGGTGGGTGCCCTGCTCCTGTACCACCTTCTCCACGAAGCTCTTGTCGGTGGCTTTGGGGAACCAGCATTCCTCGTCCAGCAGGGCCAGGATGCCAGGGGGACCAGCCTGGAAAATGCACAGCATCACACAGGTGAAGCCTGACCTGGCGAGTACACCCTACCCCTGCCCTCCCGGGAAGGCAAAGGTCAGTATTCAGAAGCCCCAGAATCTCAACAGAAGGTAGACAGCGTGTGCCCCCACACTCAGGGTAAAAGAAGCATTAGCGAAACTCGATTCAAGAGTTCTAGTTTAGGGGTGCCTGGGTGGCTCAGCCGGTTAAGTGTCCGACTTCAGCTCAGGTCATGATCTCACGGTTTATGAGTTTGAGCCCCGTATCAGACTGTTGGCTGTCAGCACAGAGCCCGCTTGGGATCCTCTGTCTCCTTCTATCTCTGCCCCTTCTCCTCCCTCTCCCTCCCTTCCTCTCTCTCTCTCTCTCTCTCTCTCTCTCTCTCTCTCTCTCAAAAATAAACATTAAAAAAAAAAGTTCTAATTTAAAAAGAAACTTCTGGGGTCTAGTCTGTGGTTGACACACCTCAGCCAGATGATCCATCATGGAGTTTCTCCAACCTAGTGCACTGGAAATCCCCGGGAGGTCTGATGGCTGTCCTCACAGGTGCCTCTGCCCCTGGAGTCACCCCGAGACACCGCCCCACAGGCTGTGTCTGCACCACAATGTGGTGAGATGCAACACTTAGGTCAAGTCCTCCGAGGAAGCCCCAAGTACACTCAGTTGATAAAATCAGAAAGCAGACTCAAACACCATGGAGACTGGCTGACAAGACTCAAAGCCAGATGGGATCTTGTTCATTGGAAAACTCGACTGATTCAAAAAAACAGAAAACAAAAAAAACCCCAACTCATCACAAAAGTAAATTGCTTCACGTTAGGACCGTGGGGTCTTTTAACCCCTGCTCCCCGCCCTGACCAATGGTTTCAAATGCACCAACTTCTTCCTAGGCTTTTCCAACTACTTAGCAGTTCGGGGTAACTCTGGTCTACACATTTTCAGTAGCCCAGGACTCCAGGAAGATGTGGGTTCATTCAGCACTTTAACCCCATCAGGAGGGAATACAGACAAAGAAACAGCTCAGGCTCCATTAAAGAGCACACCCTGTCCAACCTAGACCCCAAGGGCACCTGGCAAGAGCTTTCACTCTGAAGTGAAGGAAGAGGGGACGGCTCTCTGGTCACCACCACCCACCAGCAGCCAACGCTCTGGGGCGGGAGCTCTGGTGCTGAGCTAGTCCTGAGGGGGGCAGACGGCGCTTCAGCACCTGTACGGGGAACAGCATTCCACGCCCTGGGTCTGCACAACCTACGCTGCCTCAGAAGCATCCGGGGACAGGATGTTACGACCTAAATAAAACCAAGCCTGTTTCCTTAAGACAAAGGCTTGTTGCGCCCGCCCCTTAGGTAAACACTGGGTGGTCTTCTGGGACCGAAGCACCAGCCGCATCCCCACCTGGTCGGCAGCTGGGCGAGGCTCCCAGGCCGCAGGTCGGAGCCCATGACCTTATTCTTGCAGGTGACACCGCCAGGGAGAGGAACCAGACACGCCCCCCTCCCCCCCCCCCCCCCCCCCCCCCCACAGCCAACACGGCGTGTCCTCGTGAGGGGACGAGGGACCAGCCGGGCCTGAGGTCTGGGCAGGTCTGGCTCTTACTGGCTTCTCGATGAGGTCGATGCAGGGCTGCAGGTCGAGGCCGAAGTCGATGAAGTTCCACTCGATGCCCTCGCGCTGGTACTCCTCCTGCTCCAGGATGAACATCGTGTGGTTGAAGAGCTGCTGCAGCTTCTCGTTGGTGTAGTTGATGCACAGCTGCTCGAACGAGTTGAGCTGCAAGGAGGAGGCCACGTCAGAGGGCTGCCCGCCCGCCGCAGAGCCGCAGCGCCTCGGGAAGGAGGGGACGGGTGTTGAGCACCTCAGCGCTGGCCCCGGGGAGCCCGGATGGGCGGGCGCCTTCCCTCATCAAACCCAGAGCGGGGGCTCCTGTGGACCTTTCTAGCAGCCTGGCAGAACCTCTCTCAGAACAACGTTTGAAAATGAATAAAACAGTTTGCGAAGGAAAGAAGTCCTGTTGAAATGCTAATTACCCAAGTACCGTGACATACTAATGACATACATAACAAGCACAGGCTGTGGGCGTCCTAACTTGCAACATTTTGAAGCGGATGAACATAAATGATGTTACAACGTCCCCACAGCAACTGCTGTGATGTGCAAACATCTGATTTCCACCGGAGACAGACCCTAAGCGCTGCTCAGGCAACTGCTGTTTCCATATGTTGCTCAACTCACAACGAAAAAGCAATGCATCCCTTCAGTGACACGTTAGTGAAAAATAAAGAGATAATTCCCCACCCCCGCCTCCCAAAGCTCACGGCCTCTCCGAGATATGCCATGGACCCCAGGTTAAGAACGTCTGATCTACCGTAATTATCATTTTTTTCCTACCAGACTTCAGTCTTCATGGGCAGAGACGGTGTTTTGTCCCAACGCCCAATAAATAGTTGCCGGAAGAGTAAAATCTCAGAAAGCACCTGCCCACGAACAGAAGGGCAGCCACACGGTCCCGCTCTCTCTAGCCCTGCTGCTTGGGGGTGGGCATGCTTATTTAAACTTAAGATACGCCCCACTGATGTCCCCTGCCTCCATGTGAGCCAGGAGGTGGCCCGCTCAGACTCCTGTTGGGGCCACAGGAAAGAAGACGCCCGGCCAGGAAGAAGGTGGCCAAGGAGGCACGAGGGAGGAGCTCACATCAAAGATCTCGAAGCCAGCGATGTCCAGGATCCCGATGAAAGAGGCGCCCTGCCTCTTGGTCTTGTCCAGAGCCTTGTTGATCCGCAGCACCAGCCAGCGGAACATTCGCTCGTAGGTGGCCTTGGCCAAGGCCTCGATGGCAAAGTCAGCCTGGTGGGGGAAGGGAGGGGACACACCCCGGGGGACAGAGTGTCAGGTCCAGGGGCCTTTAAACCTGGTAACCCTTTGCTCCAGGAAACCCACCTGCAGGGATCTGCCCCAGAGAAACAGCCCTCAGGATGCAAAAAAAGCTTCACACACAAATATGTTCACTACAATGTTATTTATAATGACAAAAAGTTGAAACAGCCTACGTACCCAGCAATGAGGCATAGCATCAAGTACTTAGATATTTGCAAAAACCTTTCTAAAATAGATGGGGATTGGGGCGCCTGGGTGGCTCAGTCAGTTGAGCGCCCGACTTCAAGTCACGATCTCACGGTTCGTGCGTTCGAGCCCCACCTGGGCTCTCTGCTGTCAGTGCAGAGCCCGCTTTGGATCCTCTGTCCCTCCCCTGCTTATGGTCTCTCTCGAAAATAAATAATAAAAAACATTAAACTAGGGGCGCCTGGGTGGCGCAGTCGGTTAAGCGTCCGACTTCAGCCAGGTCACGATCTCGCGGTCCGTGAGTTCGAGCGCCGCGTCGGGCTCTGGGCTGATGGCTCGGAGCCTGGAGCCTGTTTCAGATTCTGTGTCTCCCTCTCTCTCTGCCCCTCCCCTGTTCATGCTCTGTCTCTCTCTGTCCCAAAAATAAATTAAAAAAAAAAAAAATGTTAAAAAAAAAAAACAAAAAACATTAAAATAAAAAATAAAATAAAAAGTGGGGACATACTGAGGTATCTACAGAAAAAATGGTAAGACGTGTGAGGTTCCCTTCAAATAATGTGCGAGGAGGGGATGGGGGAATAAGGTTAATGATGAGCCAAGACTGGCCAGGAGTCAGTGACTCGACGCTGCCCGAGCAATGGGCACACGGGGCTCAGTACCCTGTTCTATTGTGCAAATGCTCGAACAGGGTGACAGCTAAGTTTTAGAAAGAAAAAAGCCTTGCAGGAAATAAAGAGCTGCCCGATAACTGTCACTGGCTAGGACTGTGATCGTTTCTTCTTTGCTCTAGACTTTTCTATATTTTCAGCATCTGCGGTATTCATGCAGTAGTTTCATCGTGGAAAAATAAAGGTTCTTTAATTATTACGGAAATGGGGGCACCTGCATGGCTCGGTCGGTTGAGCGTCTGACATCAGCTCAGGTCACGATCTCCCTGCTCGTGGGGTCTAGCCCCACATCAGGCCCTCTGCTGCCAGCACGGAGCCCAGAGCCTGCTTTGGATCCTCTGTCCCCCTCTGTCCATGTCCCTTCCCTGCTTGTGAGTGTGCTCTCTCTCTCAAAATAAATCAACATTAAAAAAAAAAAAAGAAGAAGAAGAGGGGTGCCTGGGTGGTTCAGTCGGTTGCGAGCCCAACTCCAGCTCAGGTCATGATCTCACAGCCTGTGAGTTCGAGCCCCGCGTCGGGCTCTGTGCTGACAGCTCGCAGTTCGCAGCCTGGAGCCTGCTCCGTGCTGAGTCTGTCTGTGTCCCTGCCCCTCCCTCGCGTGTGCGCACGCGCTCTCTCAAATATAAATAAACATTAAAAAAATTTTTTTTTAATCATCAGGGAAATGAACAGTTAGTGACAACTGTGGTCTTTTCGGAACAATGTTCTTGGCTGTGGTGGGATGGCTCTGTACCAGTGATGGTGACAGCCACCAGAGTGGGGCTACAGCGGACGGCACCCTTAGGGAAGAGCGAACTTGAGAGCATTTTGGGGAGATGGCACCACCCGCGCCGACAGAGGGGCCTGGCGGGGCGGGAGCTGGGCTCCCGGGGGAGGCTGCGGCTGAGGGACATCGCTGCCGTCTCTCACCACACACAACAAGACAGCAGGCGGTGGAGAGCCAGCTTCTGGGCCCGGGCTTGGAGGGCGGCTGCCGCCGTCCTGCACCTGAACGAGCTGTGCTAGAGACACAGCAGGTTCCCGTTTCACTCTCTACCAGGACGGGACTTGCCCCCGCACCCGCCGACCGATTGGTCTCGACGTCGCCCTGGCGCAAAGAGGCGCAACTAGTAAAGGTCCTTCCTGAGCGAGGGGCCTCGGGTCCCTGGGCCTCTGGCGGCATACGGACACCCCGAGACCAGCTTTCTCATGTTCTCACGGAGGGTAAAGACCACCTGCTCCCTGAGCTGCTGTGAGGGCTGAATGAGGCACCTGGCCAGGCGCCTGGCACAACAATGGCCCAGGGCAGGCCCCAGAGAGGCCACCGCAAGGAGGCTGCTAAGGAAGCGCCCCCCCTACACCCGCCCCCCCCAAGCCGCCCCGCCCCAGCCAGGGGGCGTACCTCTTCCTTAGTCTGAGCCTCCTGGATGAACCCCCCCCCCAAGGCCCCCCACCTCCTCCTCCCCGCCCTCCGGCCACAGGGCGTACCTGTTCCTTAGTCTGTGCCTTCTGGACGTAGTCCCGTCCCACCTTGATGCGCGGGGTGAGGATTCCTCTGGTGAAATCTGTCACGTTGATCCCCAGGAGGTGGGACACTTTTTGGGCGGCTGGTATTTTCCGAAGAGTAAGGAAGGGAAGGGAGAGAAGTTTTAATTAACCCCAAGAGAACGGGTCCCTCTGCTGGAGCACGAGGTGGTGGCTGAACAATCATCACGGGGACGACCGGCTCGGGGCCCCTCCGCAGCAGGGCACGGAGTCCTCGGCTCCCCTGTTAGACCCAGCAGCCATGGCGACCTGCACCCTCACCAGCCACGAGCGGCCAGGAGGCACCCATCCTACCTGGGGGCCCAGCACCGGTTCCTTCGCACAACCTCAGCCACACAGTACAAGAGTGCATCCCGCCCAGGGACAGTACTGCGAGGAGCCGGCCCCGATCCCGCTAAGGGGCACAACAGCACACATCCCGCGGAAACGCCTTTTACGCCCAGACACCCACGTGTTCAGTCTTTTCAGAAGCCCCTCAGAAGGGCACATTAAGGCTGATCGCTTAAGTGGGGCCATTTGCAGGACTCAGGGGGACAGCGGTGGCCGAGGCGTTTCACGGTCCTGACGTGTTCACGGGTAAGGCGCGCACTGAGACGGAGAGGCCGCCCACATCGCTGTTTTAACTGGGACAACTGGTTTGGCCTCCACGACAAAAGAGGGAAGCCCTGGTCCATATGATCAAGGGGTTTTCTAACTCATTCTGATGCCGCCTCCCCGAAAAAGCACTAGGGTCACGTTCACGTACAGTTTACAAAGAACCCGAAGTGATAGCCAGGCAGAGATACACAGGAGACGAAAAACGGAGGACGGTCTGGAATTTCTACCAGACTTCTCCTGAGCAAATCCAAGCCCAGACACCAGGCCCCACATTCCAGGCGAGGTGCCCACGGATGTTACCTGTGTTGTCAGGCATGGATGCCTGGTCGGTGTTACGCTCCTTCTTGAAGACGATGTTGCCGAGCTGAAGAACTCCCGAGATGACCCTCAGCAAGCCTTGGGGTGCAACCAAAGGCAGCTCAGAACCAGGCAGGGATTGGAATAAGCCCCTGGGTGGAGGCAGCCGCTCCCCTCCTTGGGGGGCGTGGACAGGACAAGCCACACGGTGGGCACAGCCCCCCTGCAGGGCTCACGGTCAGGGCCTCGGGCAGACCTCGGCTTGGGCAGCCCTATGCTTAGATCCAAGCTCTGTTAAAACTCCTAAAACTTCTAAATCTGGGCCAAGGACGTGCCTCTGGCCCAAGGGCCCACTGCCTGTTTTTATAAGTAAAGTTTTATTGCACAACATTGTACCCACCGTTTGCATATTATCTGTAGCTGAGCCAAGGTGGCTCCGACCCTCACGTTAGAGAACAGGGTGTGTTCTCCCTGTCCCCCACTCTTTCGAAAACAAAGCCTGAAGGCCTCTTTGCCCTCTTTCTGGGGAAACAGGAAGACACAGGCATGCTCCACACTTCACCAACGCAAAGATCCTGGCCCCTTTCCGACGAAGCAGGAATATTCCCCTCTCAGCAAATGCAAGGACCGGAGCAGGTAAGCACCCGTCCTTTGTCCTCCTGTGCAGAAATGCCTGTGGTACCACTGGGAACAGACAACCCTGACACTCAGATACGAGGTACTGCTTCATGCCCACTCGAGGCCTTCCTCCTAGCCTCCACAGGACTCCCTGAGAGCCAGAGACAACAGGAAGCGCTCCCCGGGCCCGTCAGCTGCCCCGTGCCTCCTAGGGCACGATGACCAGCCTCCTGCCTCCCCTCCCTCCCCCACAGGAGGACCAGCCTTGTACCCATTTGTTCCTCTTCTGGGATGCCCATAATCCTCATGGCCTCCATGGTCTCCTGGAACATGTCCTTGTCCTGCTGCCCTGGGATGGTGACGTGCCCGTTGGACAGGAAGCGGTATTTGTTGTATGGCTCCAACAGGAGATCAGCTGTAAGGAGGGTCAGTGAGGGGCTGTAACCAGGGTTCAAGTCAGCACTGGGGCCTCAGAGGTTTGGGAGGATGGGAGGCACCCCTAAGCCCCGAGGTACCCCCCAGAACTACGGAGCAGCCAGGAATGCCCTCTCCCCAGTGTGAGACTGACATTCACGTAGCCCCCAAGAGCATCAGGGCCCCGTGATTCACAGAGGCAGGCTCGACCGCCCCGACTCTTCTCTGGCGTGCTCAAATCAGAAGGCCGAGGCCTCGGAAGGCTGGCGTTTTCATTTCCCAAGTGGAACATGTGGCCCGACCAGGGCCCGCAGCCCGCGTGCCAGGCTGCCGGCCCACTACTCACTCTTCAGGTGCTCTCCAGCCCCAGACAGGAGGTAGTAGAAGATGTGGAAGGTCCGTTCCTCCTTGGCTTGGCGGATAGCACGAGATTTCTCCAAAAGATCTTGGCAAACATTAAGGAACTGCGCAAGCAAGCAGGGCGGAAGGCCACTCCCACCCGCCCCGCCCCCATCAAAATTGACTGAACTTTGCCAGGCAGAAAATGGCAAAATCGAACAAAAGCAAACTAAATCGGCTCCTTCCGGGGGCACAGCCTGTCCAAAAGCAGCTCTCGCACTTGGGAGCCCTGTCTGGGTAAAGAGCCCCCTCTCACAAGGGGCTGGAGCACAGAATGTTCCCACCAGCAAGGCTACGATGCCTGTGCCAAGGAGAAATGAAGGAGCATCCACTCAAACCCTGCCCCTCTGGGAACCGCACTGGAGGGTCTTCTGTCGTCGCATCCCTTTCGAAGCAGAACTCTGTCCTGCCAGTAAAGAAAAACCTGAGCTCGGGGTTGGGTGTTCCATGAGCTTCTCCGGGTACTCTTCCTGAAGCCACAGGTAAGGTGTCCTAACAGGCCCGTAAGGAGGAAGCTGCTGGAATCAGGAGACAGCTTCCTCTCCATCAAAGTCTTGTCCCTCCCCTCTAGACGCGGGACTCCAGGCCCAGGACTCCTCTCCATCAAGGTCTTGTCCCTCCAGACAAGGTCTCGTTTCCAGACCAAGGATACAAGTCTCAATGTTGGCTCCCACGATGTAGCCATTGACATCAAAGTTAATGCGAATGAATTTGCCCTAAGGAGAGACAGATAAAGAGAATCAGAAGCCCGGTCCTCCAGTTTCTAGCTCCTGCGGTATAGCCCGAAGAGGGAAAATCAAGAGACCGTGCCCATGTCGGAGGCCAGGGGCCCGTGCAGTGCACTGCATGGATACTCAGGACTCAGTGCTGTGCTGCTTAAAGCCTGGGCCAGGACAAGATCCAGAGATGCCCAAGTTCATCCGCTAAGGCACAGGAGTGCTCCTCGGTCCTCCATCTGGCTGTTGGCTACAACAGGACAAGGCGCGGGACCGGCAGGTAACTCCCCGCTGTCCCCCCTTCCCCCCCAGTTCTCTGCCACCTGGGCTGAAGCAGCCACGTGTGCAGGTCCCCACCAGCTGGAGCTCACCCCAGCCTACTCCCCGCCACAGGCCGGGAGGCAACCAGGTCCGAAGCTGCCTCACTTTCAGAGGTGAGAGCGGCAGCTGGAAGGCGACGCGTGCCAAAGCCGTGGGTGGGAGCCTGAGCCCCGCGAGCTGGGCATGGCCGGCCACTACTCACAAATCGGGAGGAGTTGTCGTTCTTCACAGTCTTGGCGTTCCCGAAGGCCTCCAGGATGGGGTTGGCCTGCAGCAGCTGTCGCTCCAACTCGCCCTGGAAAGGAACCCGGGGATGCAGTGAAGGCCAGGCAGTAGCTCGGGTCGTCGAACCTGCTCCGCCAGGCAGGGGGGCCAGTGGCAGAGCTGTGCCTACACGCCCAGCGCGCCAGGAACAGAGGGCGTTCCGGCCACGCCAGCCGCAGCCTGGCCCCTGTGTCACTCGGGAGCGACCTTCCCGCCAGGTGTTGAACTTACGTCGCCGGACTGACCGATCAGCACCCCCAGGAAGGGAAGGTGGGTGGCTCCCCCCAGCCCGACTCTGGAGGACGCGTCAGGAAGCAGCACCGTTTCTCCCCCTGCGCAGAGCCCCCCCCCCCCCCCCCCCGGAACAACGGCTTCCCTCTGCCCTCTCTGCCCGATACCCAACAACATTTTTTTCCTTTTCACAGGACAAGGTGAGAAGGAATCAGCTCCATAAAAGACACCAGCTCATTTCATCCGTGTCCTGATAGACACGGCACTTGCCCTGCTGGACCCTGTCCCGCCACCTACCCACCCCCACAGACGTGCTTCCAGAGTGTCCAGTGCGTGAGCCGGGGATCAGTGAGGCCCACCACGGGTTCTAAACTGTTTATCGACAACACCAATAAACTCTACTTGTGGTCCCAAGCCACACATGTGGCTGACACACCCTAAGCCTCCCTATCCCCGGATCCTCAGGATAGGCAAAACAGGGTGGCCCCGAGGTCATCCGGCTATCAACCGGCAAAGCGGGCGCCAACTCGCGTCTTCTCCGAGAGGTGCCAGTCACCGCCCTGTCCCCCAGCCCTGTGTGGGGCTCTACCCCGCCAGCCTAGATCAATTTTGGAAGCAGCCATCACCTTCCCAGCAGGCCAGGCAGTAACGGACACTGGCTGCGGAAAATTCGGCTCTTAATACCTGGGATCTCTCTAGGGGGAAAGAACATCACACAGGGGCCAGGCCGGCTTTTGTATTTATTAGCAAGGCTGGACTCCGGCCAGGATTTTACGGGAACGGCTGCCTGTGAGTGATGAAAAGGAAAACTGGAAGTAGCAGGAGCTCCCGGGAGAGTCGTGAGGTTCAGCCTTCCAGGCGCACCTGCTGCTGACGAGACTCGTCTGCAGAGCACTGAGCCAGGGGCTGGAAGGGGCCGGGGCAGACTCTCCTACTCCAGCAGCCCGTCCTCGGCCAGGGCTCCCCACCCCCCCCCCCACCCCCCCCCCACCGGACACCAGGGAGTCTTTTGTTTTCACACCACACGATTAAGTGAAGGAGGGTCAGTGGAGCCACGCTGAGGAGCAGGGATCAAATCCACCGCACGGGCTGAACATGTGTGCTTGGCACCAGCCGTCGCGGGACACCGGGCCCCTGCCCACAGGGCTCACGCGAGCCTGCGAAGTCAGCGGAGGCAGACCACGGAGTCCAATTTGGAGGAGCGCCGCTCCCCCACCCACTAAGACGCTCCTCACAGAGCACAGGCCGGGCCACTAGGCTGGCTGGGCCACTCCCGCTCCTGTTTCCGCAGACCGATGGGACCACGGTCCCCACCAGAGCCTGCCACCTGCCCTGGCTTGGGAGCCTCGCTAAGGTCTCTGTTGTGGGACCACACGCTGCTGCCGTGGCACATGGGACCGCTCAGCCAACTGGGGGCAGCCACTTCAGATTCCGGAGCCGAACTCCGTGCAGACAATGGTGGTGGCTAACCTATGGGTTTTTCCTTATTGACCCATACCCGGGCACGGAAGAGACCTTTATTTCTCAATAAAATCTGCACGTGACCATGACCTTATGAGGTTCTGTCAGTAACATATGCTCTAGGTCTAGAATTAACCCATCCGGTTTCTGAAGGGCTTCACTGGCTGGTGTTTCTGCCAGTGGTCTCCAACTAGTATATAAACAACAGAGGGAGGAAGAGGAAGAACGGCCAAAGATCAAGGCTCAGCCTAGGGAAGTCTACCTGGAAAGTCCCTCTCCCCGCCCCCCCCCCCCCCCCCCCCCCCCACGCTGTGCCTCGCCAACCGGCAGCCCCGGCCGGAGCCCGGCCCTCCCGTGGGCTTCGTGAGGTCGGGGCGCTCCGGTGGGCAGCCTTGGGAGAAGCATCTGGGTCACTGCGAGGGAGAGCTGCCGCCCAGAGTGTGCCGTGACAGGCTCCAGAATACGAGAGCCATAAACCAAGTTCAAGTGTCTCGTGCCCCAGCTGTGTGTGGAAAATCACTGTACAGCTTTAGGCAAGGAAATCCACTAAACTGTCAGCGGCCTTTACAACTGAGGGCCTGAGCAGTAATTGGAAGCCAGAGGCAACCTATTCAATCTCTCCACTTGGGGACAGAATGGCCTGTCACACACTGTGCCTGGAGACATAGGATGTGACAAGTTTGTTCCCCCTCATCACCCCTCCCTCCAACAGGCCGTCTCCTCCGAGTGGGGCGCCCAGGGCCTGCCGTCCCGTCCCCCTCTGCAGCTGGAGTCCCAGACACAAGCCCCACGCGTCTATGTTCTGACTCTGTAACTGCGGTCCTGTCCCCCATCCTCCAGGGCAGGGACTCCAAGGTCACCCTCCAGAGACCCAGGCACATACTAGACATTCAAAGAATAGTTGGGAAATGGATTTTATGGCAAATTCAGAGACGGAAAACCACAGCCAGAGGATTCCTAGCCTCGCGGCTCTGTTTTTGAAATAGGCCTCCTAAAGAGAATGGAAAATGGGGGTTGGAGACAGGGAGCAAGAGAAACTTTATTAGTTTCTAAATATAACTCCTGACGCCCCACGGAAAAAGATTTAGAATGTCTTGAGCAGTTTGGCACATGAAAAGTTACTTTTGGTTCGATTCCAGAAGACTGTACCCATTAGGACATTCAGGACACACCCCAGGTCTGCATGCAACAGACACACACCGCTACTTACTTCCACACGCTGCTCACGGCTCCCCGTGAGCCCCCCGTGGGGCAAGGGGCAGCCACGGAGAGACGGCGCAGTCCCCCCTGATGGCTTGAGGGGACACCACGGGCACTTGGAATTCACAAGGAAGCCTAAGAGTGTGTGCTTAAGAGAAAGGCGAGAGAGCACCACACGGGCATGCTTAGGACTGATCATCCCCAACCCTGGGACACTCCAGTGTGGGGCCTTCCGGGTGCTGCTTCTGACTGGCACAGTGCTGGCAGGTGGCGGGGGGGGGGGGGGGGGGGGGGGGGGAGAGGAGAGAGGGGACGGCCATCTCCATCTGGTCCAGACACCAAGCACGTGGGGCTCCGGGACAGCAGATTCCCATTCCACCGGACCTCGGTCGGGGTTCTGCACCGGGGCCTTACAGCTGCCGTGGGCACAGGGAGCTCTGGGCACGACCAGAGTTTCCGAGAACGGCTCCGGCGACGGGGGGGGGGGCCCGTACCCGCTCTGCGGGGGCTGTCATTTCAGAGTGCACGAGAGGTCACCGCGTGTCACACCCAGCCCCTCCTCCCAAGACAGTCAGTGAGCCGAGCCTACGAGGACAGGTCTAGCCGCAGAAGGTGACAACGGTGTGGAGTGAAAAGCTGCTCAGGAGAAAAGACATAAATCAAGGGCACACGATGGGCAGAACACGCATTCCTGGTGCAGAACGTGCAGTAAACGTGCAAGCTCACCTAGTGAGGACACTGCTGGGTTCGACCATAATCCATCAAGAGGGAGGGGGAGAAAAAGGGAAGTGAGATGACTTTCTAGTTGCCCTTTCTCTCTTCGCTGGGGGACCGTCCACCCAGAGGCATTTCAACAGCAGGGTGAGGAGGCGGGGGCTCAAAAGCTGGCCTGCCCGAGAGGCTCCAAGTCTCCGACAACTTGAGAACCGAGTTTGGGAATCTCTAATTAGCCGTAAACGCCGGGAGCGCCGCTTCGCAAAACCTGGGGGTCTCCAGTGTCCACAGCCACTCAGAAAGTTAGGAGGCCGGGGGAGAAGGGGGCTGGCTACCACCGGACCCGCTCCCCAGACGGCCGAGCTGCCGCCTCCCGGGAAAGAGGGTCCGGCCTCTGCTTCGATCCCCCAAACGCTCCGAACTACGAATCGTGAGATGCTCTTCCTCAGGGAGGAAGGCCCGCGCTCACCTGGTCCTTCTTGCTCTTGTGTGAGGAGGCCACGTGAGCCAGGTACTGAATGACTTTCTTGGTGTTCTCCGTCTTGCCGGCTCCGGACTCACCCCTGCCAAGAGAGCCAAGAAAGTTCTCAGGGGGGACGCGGCCAAAGCCTTGAAGCGCAACGCACCCGGGCCACCGCCTCCCGTTCCGCTAGGTGTCAGTGAGGGACCCAACCCCTTGCGGCAGGAGGGGGAACAGGCGAATAAATGCTGAGTTCTGGAATCCTCACTCCGGCCGCTTCCCATGGGCCTCGGGAGGCCCGACAGCAGACCGCCCGGACCCGCTGCCCGGCCTGGTCACCTGGGAGGCTTGCTGTCACAAAGTCTCAGGATCGGCTCTGGGCAGCTGTTGTCTCACGGGCCAAAGGCACTTACACGTGTCCCTTCGAAACCACTTGAAGGAATGCTCTGTACCATCAACTCCCCCCACAGTGGGGTTTATTTATCTCCTCGGTAAGTGCCGGGGGCCAGGGCGAGCAGCCCCGGTGTCTGCTTCAAAGCAGGTAAAGAAAGCCACTGTTCAGAGCTAGAAGGAATGTGCTCTGGAGGCACCCACCAGTTCCCAACTGTGCTCTGTGGAGAAGATTCCTGCTTCTCTCTGCTACGGACCTCCCCGCACGGTACGAGGAAGCGGAAGGGGAGCCCACGTCTGGCCCCGAAACTAAGCTTATCTGTGCTGCGGGACTGCTGAGCGGCTAACCTGGGGCCTGGGGGCCCATCCCATGGGGAAAGGGCAGGGGCCCGACTGGGAGCGGAGCTCAGCAGCCTGGGTCTCGGCAGGAGTCTGCACAGCAAGGACAAGCCAGGGGGTGACACGAGGCCCCGCCACCCGGGCAGAAACACTTACGTGCACAGAATGGACTGGTCCTCTCGGTCTGAAACAAAGAAGACATCAGGTTAACTTCCGCCGGATACAAAAGCCTCCCTGTCAGGCTTCTGAAGAGCTGCCCCTTCCCCAGGAGCAGAAGGTCTCGGCCGCTGCCCTTGCGGAGGGCCCCGCACGCCGGCCGGCATCCACCCGCCCGATGCCCCACTCGGACAGGTGCCAGTGTCGCTGGGCGTCTGCCCCTCCCCTCCCCCCACCACTCCGGGAGCTCAGCCTGCCCACCCTCACTGCCCGGCACCCCCCTCCCCCACCAGGAAACCACCTCCAAGAAAGCCCATCTCCAGAGAGCTCCCCAGGAGTCTGCTGCACCGAGGGCGGAGGGGAGGCCTGCCCTGTTACGCTGACCCTTGGGGCGGGGGCCGTAGAAATAAGGCCCGGCAACGTCGGTGAGGCGGCTGGGTACAGGCCGGGCAGACCGGGCTGGGGCACAGGGCCGCCTCTGCCGCGGGGTGTGTGGGACCTCCGACCCGTGCACGGGCTCCCGGAGCCCCCGCCTCCTCCCGTGACGGGGAGACGAGCACCCGTGCACGGAGGCAGCAGTGCGGGCTCTGGCACGTGGGAGTGCTCAGCGAGCTGGTTCAAGGGCGGCTCGGAAGGAACGCAAACATGTCAGAATCACAGCTTCTGACCGGCGTCTGGGACAACCTGGGCCTCTAGGCCTGGCCGTCGGGAACTTTCTACGACCGTCCCCAGCTGTGACTCCCTTAGCAAGTAAGGACACACCAGCTCGCGCCCCTTGTGTGCGGGAGGAACAGTACCGACCACGCTTTGAAAGCGAAGTCTGACAGAAATGCTGGAAGGCGTCTGGGCTGACCTGGTTCAGGGCGGGGTGTCCAATCCTAAGCAATGGCTGAGAAGACAAACTCATGGTTTTCCCCTTTTCACCCGACCCTGCGTAATCCCCTCAACTCCCTGAGGTCAAATCCGACTGATATTTGAGCTGCCGTGAGGTCTGCAAATCCCAAGTCTCGGTTTCCTTATCCATAGAGTAACTATGCTACTAACTCCCTGACAGGATTAGCGTGGAAAACAGAAGTAACACATGTAACGGATGGACCGGCACGTCAATAGGACGAGCTCCGCAAACGGCCGCTATCTACTTCCCCGTCGCGAAGCGGGAGTCCTTAGTGAGGAGGAACAGAGGACTGCTAGTCAAGCCCCAGTAGAAGAGCACTGGCTGAGGAGTCTCAGAGGAGGACCAGCCACAATCAGAATTCGTGGTGCTGCACAGAAACCAGCGCTGGTGGGTGGTCTGGAAGGACACGCTCACTGGCTGCCACTGGCTGCCACTGGTTGGCCAGGGCCCTGCAGGATGGGACGACGGGAGAGTGAGAGTGACTCATGGCTCACTGTGTTCACGGCCTCAGAGGACGGCTTTAGCTGTTCAACACCAACAGACACCGCTCAGCTAGGTCACCTGCCTCCTGGCAAGGAGAGCCTCCAACGTGCCCAATCTCGGCGCATATGCGTTCACACGCGTCTCCAGCCCTTGTGTGTGGGTCGCTCGGGAGGGAAAGAGGACATCCAGACAGAGAGAGGCAAGAATGAGCCTCCCACCCAACACAAACGGCAGCGCCCCCCCCGCAGCCCTCCCTCCGGCCCCCTAGCAAACATCAACAGTGTGGGGGTGCAAGGGAACTCAGCCAGGCACCTCCACCCACACACCCCACACCCTGCTCACCACTGGGCACCTTCTCAGAGCAGCCCCCGGTCTCAACTTTCCCACCAAACGAGGTCCTTCAAGACCGACCTCAAGACCACGCAGCAAGGGCCCAGGGAGCCTCTGCAGGGTCTCCGGAAGACGGGGGGGGGGGGGGGGGGGGGGGGCGGGGGCAGGGAGGGAGCAGGGGCTAAGGGCTGGGGAGGACAGGGCAGTCCCCAGCACCCGCCCTCTGAGGACAGCGTGGCCACCAGCAAGGTCTGAGCAAACCCAGCTGTGATCCCAGGCCCTGGCGCCCCCACCCCCACCCCCTCACATCCCTGTGGGGCCAGCCCCCGCCGCGGACACGTTCAGTCACTGCTCCACAACTGGGCAAGAATGTACCTGTGCGGGCTGGCAAGTCGTAAGGCAGCAGCGGCCGACGCTACCATAAAAGGAAACATCCCCATCCCTTCCAGAAGGAACCGTTTTCCCAGGGCTGCCCAGGCCCCGTCCCTGGGATGGCTAGAATTCCTCTGATTGTGTGTCAGATGCTGAGCTGCCGAACAACAGGAAGCAGAGCCCGCAAACACACACACGTGCAGACACACAGCCGCGCAGAGCCGGACAGGCTGCGTGCGGGCCCATGCGCTTGCGGGCACGTGCACACCCACGCCCGTGGACACACAGGTACAGACGCGGGTGTGCATGAACACGAATGCAGACGCGCACACGGGTGGCACGCACAGAGGCCTGAACACGCTTCAATTCCCGATTCTGGACCCAAGTGCTAGGTGGCCTCCATGCACTTCACCTCCTCCAGGCCTTCCTCTCTTGACCCTTCACCCCCAATCCCTGAAGCACCACTGTCAACATGGCCTGCAAGGACACACTCCAATGCTCTCATTTGATAAAGAAGTCTGGATCCGCTTTGCCAGAATACTCTTTTGGGCAAACGCTTTTGCAGAGAAAAACTGATGGAGCCCTCTCTCGTCTCCTCAGCTCTGGTCTCTACCCCTTGGGGCCCCAAACCCACCTGCCTGCAGTGAAAGGACACCATGGCCCTGTAAGTCTGGAAAGGTCTTTTCAGTTCCTACAGTGGGTTTGGGTCTGTTATCTTGCGGCCTCACAGGAGGAGGCAGGGGACGAGGCGGGCACTGTCCCTGGTTTGCGTGTGTTTCTTCTCCTAGTGCTTCTGGATTTGTTCCTCAGCTCGGAAGCTCTTCTGGGTACGGGGATGGTTAGAATTCTCAGCAACCAGGAAGCTCTCTGCCTGACTCAGTTTACTTGGTCAGACCCCCCGTGCATTCCAGCGGGGACCCTCCTTAAGACCTTCCCCACACGGTAACCTCGTGGCACACAGACACTCCAGAATTCAGGCTGCTGTGTTTTTGTTTGACTGTTTATTTATTTTTGAGAGAGAGAGAGAGAGAGAGCGAGCACGAGCAAGGAAGGGGCCGAGAGGGAGGGAGGCACAGAATCCAAAGCAGGCTCCAGGCTCTGAGCTGTCAGCACAGAGCCTGATGCGGGGCTCAAAGTCACGAACCGCGAAATCTTTTTTTTTTTTTTTAATTTTTTTTTTTTCAACGTTTATTTATTTTTGGGACAGAGAGAGACAGAGCATGAACGGGGGAGGGGCAGAGAGAGAGGGAGACACAGAATCCGAAACAGGCTCCAGGCTCTGAGCCATCAGCCCAGAGCCCGACGCGGGGCTCGAACTCACGGACCGCGAGATCGTGACCTGGCTGAAGTCGGACGCTTAACCGACTGCGCCACCCAGGCGCCCCAACGAACCGCGAAATCTTGACCTGAACCGAGGTGTGACGCTTAACTAACTGAGCCACCCAGGCACCCTCAGGCTGCTCTGCTGTGATCGAAGTCCTTATTTGGGCCTATAGGGACTGAAGGCTTATTTGAAAACACCCTTCCTTCTGCCACACCAGGAGGAGGCAGGCAGACAGAAAGACGACAGGAACCCTATGGCCCAGAACCAGGCGAGTGCACCCATCAGAGGCAATCCAGTTCTGAGAAACAGGTTCCCTGCCGGGATGAAGGCATCAGACTGACTGTGGCCCCTAACCTCTCCTGCCCAGCCCCTAACTTGGTTGGGGGTTGGGTAGAGATGGGATTATAAAACCTCTCTCTAGTGGTTTTCAACTCTTTAAGAGCAACTTGCTCTCAGATAAACTCTTGAATTTCCAACTTGAAGAACAGGAGATAAACACCAGAGCTGCCTCGGTGGTGGAGACAGGGCTCCTTAGAGCACACTTAGACAACCACTACCTGTGTGTCTGGAGCACTGACAGAAGAGAGAGGACAGCGTTCTGATTTCCACTCTGTACTCTCCCTAGAGATGCCTGGCCCCTTGACCTCTCGGAATCGGAGGCCAGGGCCTCACCAGCAGGGCTGCTCTAAGGACTGAATGACATGGGTGCCTGAAGCACGTGGTACAGCACAGACGCCTGGAAACGTTGTCCTTAATAACCCCAGGCCCTTTGCACCTCCCCTGTGCACCCTCCACAGAACAACCACAAAAAAGGTTTTAAGTTACATGTTCACTGATGGGGCCATTCCCTTTCCCGATTTTATTTGAAACCCAAAATGCCCTAAGGCCTTTCAGAGCTGATACAGGCCTCCAGCCCGGGACAGGTGTTTCTAGCCGGCTCAGGAGGCCCAGCTCAGGTGGGAGGAGGGGAAACCTGACCACAGGTATTTCACCCCAGGTACAGACTTCTGCTAGGGGCTTTATCGCTCACTTCCTCACTGAGAGGAGCTGCGATTCTTGTCCATAAAAGGCCACAAGGCTCGCAGAGTGGTGACATCAGCCCCGACAGGAAGTACCCAAGGAAGAGAATGGGCCTGCTTCACCAACAGCCGCTGCCGGGACTGACTCATCAAACGCTCACTGAGCTAAGGGCTCCCGAGGGCCGGTTGCTCTGGGGCGGGGGGGGGGGGGGGGGGGGGGGGGGGGGCACACCTGAGGAACGCCCTGCCCTCGGGACCCGTCTTCAGATCAACCAGGCTTCTAGAGCAGTGGAGATGGGCCAAGAAAAAGGAAAACGAAGGGCAGTCTCAGGTCGGGTGCACACCAGTGTGGGGCGACCCGTGACAAGCAGGCCTAAACTTTCCCCCACCGAGGCATGTGCCTGTCACGAAAACGGCAGACAGACCCCAGGGTGGCTCACGGTGTGAACCCTGCAGAGTGTCGCCCGGGAACAAAGCGCAAAGGCCTGCACTCCGGGGTCGGTTCTCTCAAGAGCCCTGTGGAGTGTCGGGCTCTCGTGGGCCACAGGGCAAAGCTTTCGCCAAGTATGAAACGTGGAGACACCTGTGGGTTCAGGCTCAGAACCTGGGGGCTGGGAAGGCCCCGGGGAACATCTGGCTCAAACAAGTCCGTTCAGAGGGCAGGACACCGAGTCCCGGAAACCCTCCTACGTTGTCAAAGGCACGCAAGCTGGGCCACGAAGCCGGGCCTCCGGGTGTCCGGTTCTTCCCTGTGGACGCTTCCTACAGGGCAGGCCGCTCGGCCACCAGCAACGCTGCAGAGCAGGAGCCGTCTGCTTTCTCAAGAAGGGTTCCGGGGGCCTTACAGACCCACCTGGTACTTTCTCCAAAGCCAGACCCGTTCACCCGGGTTGCAGGTGCTTGGGAGGCAAGGAGAGAGGTGAGAAAGGCAGAATGATGCTCCACGTCAACACGGGCCGCAGGCCGATGCTAAGCCTCAGGCCCCGTGTGTCGTGGAGCCTCTGGCAGACCGCCCGCCTCGCCGCCCGCAGCCAGGGACTCCCAAGCACACAGCATGGTAGGTGCCAACGGTCTCGCCAAGGCACGCGGGTAGGTCCAGACCAGGAAGATGCCAGATCAGCAGCAACCTCGGCCAGAAAGCAGCTGGATGCGGCCCAGTGTCTCCACCCACACACTCCCCCAGGCGCGGCTGTGTCCGAACCCCCGCCGAGTAGGCCCAGGTCCCTCGTCGCGGGAGGCCTAGAACGGGCGCCTCCCCCATCAGGCACCTTCGATAATTAGAAAGAAGCCCCAGGGACCGCACTGAACGTTCCCCATGGTAGAGGGCAGGCCAGGCCCCAAACAAGTCCTCTTTCGGCCGAAAGGCACCTAGCTGCTCACACCGGTGACTCCCGGGGCGCGGGCAGACCTGTCAGAAGCCACTGCTGGTCGTTGGGACACCTTGTCCCTGGGCGGGGCTGGGAGTGTGGGGCGGCTGCTGAGACAGCCCTGGCAGGTCTGTCAGGGTGGAGGGAAATTCAAACGTCACACGTGAGTGCCGACATCTCACAGCAAATGCCACCTGGCCGCTCAGAGAGACCGTGTCCCAAACGCTGGAAGGCCAGCCTGCCTTGCTCTTAGACAACATTCCCCTCAGGGCAAAGGAGAGACAGGCAGGGGGGCTGGGCTAGGCCCACCAGAGCCCCAGGTCACAGCTCCACTGTCCAGGAGGGACGAAGGGAAGCATGGGAGGGAAGGACAGTGGGGCACCAGGAATGAGAGGGACTTGGCCAGACAAAGCTCAGGACCCACTTGGCCCCACATCAGAGTACAAACAGGCCTGGCTTTTAGAAATGCCCCCATGATGAGTGTCGTCAGGCTTGGTGGAGGACAGCAGGAACACGGGTGCTGGGAGGCGAGCGGCTATAGCACGTGGAGCTGCGTCCCGAAGAAGCCAGTGGCCCCGGTCGCCTTGAGAAGGGGCCATCAAACGAAATGAAAGGCGTGTTGGTAACTGTTAGGCCAGAATTTGCTCCTGGGGCCTGGCCTCTGTCCTTGGCTTTCAGCTTAGCGTGTCTGTGGGCCAGCAAAGGGTGGGGACCAGATCTTCATCCAGTCCCCAAGTCTGGCTGGAATGACGGCCTCAGCCCCGGCCAGAGCTGCCTGTTGGCCAAAAGAACATCAAGGGTCCTCAGAGTTCGTGGCAAAGGTGGCCACCGGGCCAACAGCCTTGGTCGAGACCAAAGGAGTTTGACAGAAGCCAGTTAGAGAATCCTGACTTTCACGCCGACACACTTTCAGCTCTCTTACTCTTTAGTTTTAGAGACTTTGTCTTGTTCTCATCGGACAGCTTCATTCCTGAAATCAGGCAGGGGAAGGAAAGCAACCCATTCCTCTGAACACACGGACGATCAGTCCTGACCTATTGGAACATGACTCTGCTGGAGTCTGAGCCAGAACTGGACAGAACAAGAAATACGGCTGGTAAGCGGCATTCACAGGCCGAGAGGAGGGGCGTGTCCAGGGAGGCTAAAAGCACGAAGCTCCTGGGCCATTACAGACTTTGCAGGTGCCTTCTGGTTGTTTGTCCGTGGGCTGGAGAGGGGTAGTGACGGATACACTGAGCCACGCTTTGGACCACCCTCAAAATTTCAGGTTCCCGGAGGGCACCTCCTTCTCGCCTCCCACTGCAGATGGCCCAGAGCAAACCCCAGCAGACCCACTGGGTGGGATTCAAAGCCAAACAAAAAAGTAAGCCTAAATAAAGCCGAATCCTTGAAAAGGATCCACGAACCGCAGATTCCTCTTCTAGAAAGAACATTTTACAGAAATGGGACGGATAGGCACGACCACATTATAATTAAGCAGCCTCACTCTGAGGACCGGGCTCTCCTACTGGGGGACCCGACCAAGCAGCCTCCTGCGAGGGGCTGTAGGACAGCACCTCACCCCCACCCCGTCCAGGATCGGGTGGGCCCAGGGTCGCTTGTCACAGCACGCCCCACCCCCGGGGTCCCCACCTTATGTCAACAGAGGATCCCTTTCAGCACTGCTGAAAAGAGCCACTTCCAAGTGCACAACGTTTTCCTGAAGCCCCGCTGAAGCCATGTCGACCCGCAGGCCTCCGGCTGCCCGCTGGGGGCCACGGACAAGACGGGAGACCGAGGGAGACTGCGTCTGCCCGAGCACACCTGTGTGCTCTGCGGCCGCTGCTGGGAAGGTGGCTTTGACGAGTCACTTCCCATGCACACTGCTACCAGAGCCTGAACTCTCCCGAGTTGTTCTCGGAGGAGATTAAGAAGCCTGCCCTGGAGCGAGCATTTGGTGATCACTTCCGTTAAGCGAGTGGGAGCATGGAGGGAAAGAACGCAGGACGTGGAGGGCAGAGACGGTGAAGTCAAAAACTGATTGCAGGCCAGGCCCCTTGTCTCATCCCCGCAACCCCCCCCCCCACGTACGTTTTCATTGAGCCAAGAGGCAGACAAGAGGAGGAAGGCTCAGCGACAGCGGCCCCCCATCAGTCAGGAACCCAAATCGAGGGCAACCCCAGCCGCTCTTCTCCACATCACAGCTCTGGCTCACAAGACAAGTTCCTCCTAAAGCCGAGGCTGCTGGCGTGGGTGACCCGTGCCTGTCTTGTATCAAAGCCGCTCCCACCAGCCCCGCAGCCCTAAGGCGAGGCGAGGCTCCCTGCTCTGTGCTAGGCTCTCTCCCTCCTCCTCAAGTTCATTCACCTGCCTCTCGGGACCTCCTCCAGGTGGGCCCAAGTCTGGTGCACAGAGACCACCTGTGGGCAGGGGGCACGCGCCCGTGGGGAAGGCAACCACACGTGGGCACTTGGGGCCTGGCCCCAGACCTCCCTGCGGCTGGCGGGGGCCTCTGCGTGCACGGTAGTGCTTCTCTGGCAGGGCCCGAGCCCCCTGGCCGGCACGTTCCTGCTTAAGTGGAGTCATCCCATCTGTGGTTTCCTCGGCCGCCTGTCCTGGTGCGTGTGTTCACGGTCATGTTTCCCCGTCCCCACGAAGCACTTCCCCAGCGCCTCCCCCGCTTGGTGCTTTTTTCCCTCAGAAAGGCCTCGGAAAGCAGAGAGTTCAACAGCAGCAGTTGGCAGAGAGAGTGTGGAGAAGGAACGAGGGCCTCCAGCCAGCCAGACACACAGAAGTCCTCCAAATGCCAGCCAGAGAGCGAGGGGCAATGGTGCCCCTGGGGGACAGGCACCGGGACGGGGGGACGGAATCAGGAGGCCCTGGTCTCTGGCGCTGAGTGGGCAAGTCAGTTAGCATTCATCTCTGGGCCTGTCCCTTCACCGGTGAATTACAGGGATCACACTCACATACGAAGACAGCACTAGAATTCAACCCCGGGTCACCCCGGAGGTCAGCCTGCCGCCGAGGGCGCTCGGACATCCGCCGGACACTCTGAGCAGCTGCTGGGGCACCAGCCGCTTCTCCGGGCAGCTTCTGCTGAGACGCAGAGGTGGGATTAGCCCAGAGCAAAGGGTTAAATAGTTCTCAGATTAGTTTAGGCCTGGAATGAAAGCAGACCCCGCTGCCACTCCCCCAGACACGCTGGGAGCTCATTAAAATACCATGAAGTCACCGAAAGCGAACCGGACCTGGCATTCTACCTAATCGGCACAGAAGAGGTTTTCTGCTTTCGCTGAGGAGAGAGCTGCGCTCGAGTCAGATTCTTTCACTGGTCGGTTCTCCCCTAAGAACATGCACACAGCCTGACCCCCAGAGGGAGAGCCCAGAACGCCAGGTCCCGCCGGGAGCCCGGGGTGCCATTTCCCAACCCCATGGCGCCTTCAACAGGCCGCGTGCCGCTCCTGCCCCGGGACGTGCCCTCATGCCCCACAGCGCTATCCCCTGCCCGGCAAGGGGCTCACGCTCTCGTCCAGCGGCCCTTTACGGAATCCCGAGGACCAAGGACCGGCTCAATCCCTGAGGCAGGAAGAACCCATTCATGGCCACGGCAACATACGTGGAAAAGAAGCCAGGGTTGGGAGGGTGAACCGACCAAGTCACCGCAACTTTAATTAAACCCAAGGTCGAGGCTTAAAACAAACAGAACTGCCGGGCACGTCTGGGCTACACTGTAACCACTTGTTGACGCACACCTGCCAGCCTTTCCGCAGGAGCCGGCCTCCCCGGTCCCTCCCCGACCACCCCAGGCCTGGGTGGCCACACCTTCCCCTGAACTCCCAGGACACCTGCTGCAGCCGCGCAATCGACACGGTGGCAGCTTGTCTTCTTCTACAGCCACGGCCCCAGATGTCTGCGTGCAAACACGTCCCATCCCTCCGCCTGGACTGCCAGGGTCTCCAGTGCCAGAGTAATGCACTAAACCTCTTGGTATTCCGGCACTTTCTACCTCCTCTCTCCACAGACTAATCCAGGGTGCCAAAGGCTGCCATGCCCCATCCTGTGCCCATGGCAGACAGCACTAATCAATCCCAGCAGCATCCCTTGGCATTGAGTCTTGGATCCTTGGCAAGGCGGAGGCACTACTGACCCACGGAAGCCGACACTCAATAAAACCACTCTGCAGGGCTCAGTCCGGTGGTTCCCAAGTGCAGGCAGTTTTGCCCCCCAGGGAACATCTAGTAGCAAAGTCTGGGGACGTTTCTGGTTGTCACAATGGAGAGGGAGGGTGCCGCTGGCATTTAGTACAAAGGGGCCAGGTTGCTGCTAGACATCTACAATGCACAGGACCAGCCCGCTACCCCCAGCAGAGAACTACCCGGCCCCAAAGTCAAGAGTTGCCAAGTTTGAGAAGCCCTGGCTCACTCTGACAAATAGGTAGGGTGACCATAGAATTTATCACCCAAACTGGGCTGCTCTTGAAAGTGAAAATGGACACCACTAATACTAACTGCGGGACAAGAGGCATACGTTAGAACTGAGGCAAACCAGAGAGTTTAAGAGATGAAAGGCAGGGAGGTCCCGGGAACAGGCAAAGAGCTCCTCTCATAAAAGTCCCCAGACAAAGCCACCAACTACCCTATTTGGCAGAATAAATGCTAGTATGTCATAAGCCACAGGCAGCTCAGGGAGGAAACCTTTTTCTAGTCCCTGTTTAGGGAAAAAGCAGAAAAGGAACTATCTGGCTGTGCCTTTTAAGAGGTGAGTAGCAGAGAACAACCCTGTTTCCCCCCAAAGCCAGTGCCAAGGAGCTCATCTCAGAGCCCGCTGACCCCGAGGTACCACTGTCCATAATTAAGTCCTGTTAAGTAACTTCCTCTCTGCTCCAAGAACAAGAGACCTGTGGCTAACTGCTTTGCAGGTCAGCTGTGCCCAGCGAGAAGGGACTCGGAAATATTCTCAGTGGGTCACCGTGGGGGCTCAGGGCTGCAGCAAGTCCAGCATCATGCAGAAGGTGAGGGAAAACCTCTCAGACGGAGGGTTAGAAATTACGTGGGCCTGAACTCCCACAGATCGTTAAAAAGAAGCACCAAGGCCCCTGTCTTCCTGGGCCCACAGTGGATTGGCATCCCTGGTCTCCAAAGGATGAAACGCCCACCCACTTGCTCTTGTAATTTGGGAAGCCCCTCGCTTCCTATCAAGACCATTCTGTTAGGGCCAAAGCTTCCCGGTCAACATGAAGGAAAGCTCCAGCCTTCTGGATATCCCTTTCCGTTTTTCAATTATCTCCAACCTATGGAGCTGACTTGTGCTCCTCAAATTTTTTTTATTGCTGGATAAAAATTGGGCAAATCTCTTTAGGAAGGAGTCACGCAAGACATGGGAAGAAAGGCTGGGAGTCCAGTTCTAAGGACCCCCAGCTGCTGGTGCCATGTTCCACATCATGACATTGCCCTTGCCACAATGGCTTGTCCGAAAGTAAAGGAAGGCCACATGCTAGAAAACCGTTCAAATCCAGGATCCGAGTGTGGGAATGTGCCCTAATTCAGCAACGCAGAGCTCAGGAAGACTCTGGGGTGAACTTGCACTGGGCCAATTAAGACAGCTAGGAGAAAAATGACTCATAACCTCTAGAGACACAGACTCAGGCTCTTCTGGAATCTCACAGAATGTTCTCCCACCAGACTGCTTTAGTTAGCACTTTAAAACAGACATCCCACTTTAAAAGTAATGGGCTGGTTTCCCCAAGAAATTTTCATCGATGTAAACATAAGCCAAAGGCTAGGCCAAACTCGTACATGCTGCAGAATGCATTGAGCTTGGCAATGAAATGCCTTCCCCACAACAACTATGTGTACGACACGAGACAGACCCGCGGGCCGCCCCTTCAAACCACTATGCCACAGATAAAGCTGCTAATACAGCAAGGTTCTCTATCACCACTGCCCAGCTTCGTGGCCAAGTTTAAAGGAAACAGGCAGGCGCGTGTATTCGGATTTGGAAAAGCACTATCAGTATGAGGTTTGGGAATACAGCCCGGCCTGGAAGTTGGGCTTGACTCAGAATGACATTGACATGCCGCCATAGGCCAAGCACCTGGCTAAGCTCGAGAATATAAAGGCAACATGGGCCCTGTCTGTGTCTAGGAGGGAAAAACAAGTCTGTGAGCACCTAAGTCAAATGAAGTATCACCAAATCTAGTCCAGACATCCTCCCTGGAGGGCAGGAATGCCTCAGTCTGGTCTTTCACGAGGGAGTAGGGACTTGCCAGGCACTACAGGCAGCTGGCACGGGCCAGGCGGCCTGAAGCAGAAAGGCCTGGTAGAGAAACGGATGAGGTCCCCATAGCAGGAAAGTCAGAGGCAGTGGAAAGACGATGACAAAGGGCACTGCATGCTGCTGGCGGGTTGCAGAGTTACCTCTGGGGCCACGGAGGAGCCTTTTCAAGACTTCTGAAGATTTTGAATCAGGGGGTCTGATCAGATTTGCATTCTAGAAAGATGACCCTCTGTCAAAAGCAGAGGGAGGGCTCTATTAAGAGTGAAGGTTAAGAGGTCACAGCAACAGTGCAGGCAAAACCCTGCAGAGGCCATAACTGAGGTCAGGGCCAAGGGACGAAAGAGGGGAAAGGGGGTCGTAAATATGAAGAGATAAAACCCATAGAAAGTGCTAATGGACTTGAGAAAAGGAGGGAGAAAGAGAGAGAGGAGAGCAGAGGAACCGCTGGGCCCGGGTGGCTGGGTAGACGGAGAAATGGCAGCCAGGAGCAAAGGGCCAGCATCAATCAGGCGACGGTCCCGATCCTCCCCCAGAATGTGCCGGTCAAGGCACTCAACTGGATGGGTCCGTCATCCAGAGGAACAGCTGAGCAAGCGGTGAGGCCGTGAGGAACACCGACGCGCGGAGGGGTGGCCAGAGATCAGGAGAAGCAGAGAGAGGGTCACACAGGAAGGAAGGGCTGTCACAAGGGGCGGTCAAGATTGTCCAACACTGGGGAGAGTTAGGTAAGATGAGAACACGCGAGAGCTGTGGAAACAGCAACACAGGGAGGGTAACCTTTGTCAGAGTGGAGAAGTGCTGGGGCCAGTGGGGCGTGGTACTTCCTCTCTCAAGTTCCAGTGTGAGAAGACAGAGAGTGGACACAAGCTGGGGGGGGGGGGGGGGTGCAGAATCCAAGAGAGACTTAGTGTCTGTTTCTTAGAGATAAGAAAAAGTTAAGGGGCACCTAGGTAGCTTGGTCAGTTAAGCGTCCAACTCTGGGCTTTGGCTCAGGTCATGATCTCACAGTTCGTGAGTTCGAGCCCCGCGTCGGGCTCCGTGCTGTCAGTGCCGAGCCTGCTGGGGATTCTCTCTCTCCCTCTCTCTCTGCCCCTTCCCTGCTCATGCTTCCTCTCTCTCCCTGTCAAAATAAATAAATAAACTTTAAAAAAAAAAAAGAAAAGAAAAGAAAAACTCAAGTGCGTTTCCAGATTGTGAGGAAGCAACAAGAGAAAAGACATGAAAAACGAGGAGGAAAAAGGAGTACCTGGTAGAAGACGGGACCTGTAAGTGAGGAGACTGGCACATAGGGTCTTGACAAGAATGAGAAATTGCGATAACTAGGAACTCTATTTTTAGAGCTTCTAGAATGTTCTCTCAACATACAAACATGCCCTTTGATAGCCACTGGCCTCGGCTCTCACACTGGCTCAGAGACCTCCACGATGCACTGCGCCATCACCAACGCCAATCCAGGCCCCAGATCCCTGTGACCGTGAATGTGGATGAGCACCTGCAAGGGTTGTCCACGAGGCTGCACGTGAAGACTGAGCCACAGGGAAGGTCAAGGCACTCACCTTGCATCATACTCCTGTAGGCAGTGTCTGTGATGGCATAGATGTGGGGGGGCATCTCGTGCCTCTTCTTGCCCTTGTACATTTCCACAATCTCCTCGGAGTAGATGGGCAGGTTCTTATAAGGATTGATGACCACACAGAACAGGCCTGAATAGGTCTAAAGAAAAGAGCAGCAAACAGGAAAGGGTTAGGCAGTCTTGATTCTCAAGGGGGTGCAAATTGGGTGGCAAATTTGCACCTGCCACCAAGGGCCCGGATTCGGGCTGCTGTGAAGGCACCCCGGGACGCCCTAACTCTCTGTGCCGCGCCCTGCCAGGCCCGCTGCGGGGGCATGGGCACGGCACCATCTCTGCTCACTCAGCAAGGGTCCTCCCCCGACGGCGTGACCGCTGCCAGCTCTGTGCGCCAACAAGCAGGTGCCTCGGGCAAGAGCCGTGGCAAGCTGCGCAGACGGTACAAGTCCAGTGACAAAACTCAGATCCGGGGACAATAAGAGATGTGTCTGCCGTCACGAGATGCACAGAGAGAAAAGACCCGGGCTGCAGCAAAAGCAAACTGTGCAGAAACACAACGTATTCAGCCCTCAAGGACTCTCGGGGAGACAGGCAAGCCTACACTTTTCCAGCATCGGGAAAACCCCGATCAGACCTTTTGTGGGCTAGTATATCGCTGACAGCTCTCCCTCTCGAATCGTCTAGAGACATTCACGTGAGCATCCCTCAAAAACTCAACCATTTTCATGTCCCCCGTGAGCCTTCTCCAAGACTCGAGTCTTCTCAGAAGGGGGAGCCCGATTAGCCAACACCCTTCACGTGAGGCACCCAAAAATACACCCAATACTCCAAGTCTGACCTGATGGGATTAAAATCCGACCCCAGAGTCAGCCGTCCTGAGTTCAATCCCAGCAAGGGCCAAGTTTCTTAACCGCCCTCTCCCTCCATTTCTCAATCTGTAAAGTGGGGACAGCCGGACTCTATGCCTCCCTGAGCAGTTTTCAGGATTGGCACGCACCCAGGACAGCCTTGGAGGAGAGCTCGGAGAAGGTCAGGAAAGTAGGGTCCAGTGGCAACTGGCTCTGTCTTTCTTCAGGGGCTTAAGGTAAATTCGTGTTAACTTGTGACTACTAATTCTTTTTCTAATAACCTGCTCCTTTGTCTTCCAAGATCTGTCTCCCGGGCCAAAAAAAAAAAAAAAAAAAAAAAAAGACAGACTCCGAACAAGTTGGGCATGACTCCTGAAGCCACCCAGGTGGTAGGTGCTCAGACGGGGGGCGGGGGGGGAACGCAGCCCAAGCCCCCTCTTCCGAGGACAACACACCAGAGTTCCAGAAGCAGCCACGCAAAGCTGTGATTCACACACACCTGCAGCCCTGACTCTGTTGAGTGACAGCTGAAAGCCATGAAGCAGTTAACGGCAAAGCTGGGAGCAGCCCTTGGTGTCCCCCTCCCCCTCCCCCTCCCCAGGCCAGACCTCCCTGGTCAGAGGCCAGTTCTCTGAACTCCTATCTTTTTGTTTTCCTCATTACAAGTGGCCTCCACCCTCACTGTCCACGGCTGTGCCCCTCGGTCCAATAGCAGCCAACACCCACAGGGCACTGTGCTATGTGTCAACCCAGCCCCATCCCGCCCTGCCCTCTCCGCTCCTGCCAAAACGGAAGATGGGTCTTGTGGCTGAACCCCAAGACAGGTTCCACACGGGAACCAGTCGCAAGGACAAAGCCCTTTCCAGCTGCGGCCAAGGGCTATGGCACGTGGACTTTCCAAACAGAAGTTAAAGACTCAAAGCAGAGTTCCAGGAGAGCCTGGGTGGCTCGGTAGGTCGAGCCTTCGCCTCTTGATTTCGGCTCAGGTCATGATCCCAGGGTCGCGGGATCGATCGAGCCCCGTGTCGGGCTCCCGCAGAGCATGGCGTCTGCTTAAGACTCTCAGTCTCCCTGCCTCTGCTCCTCTCCTGCCGGTGCACAGGCTGGCTCACTCTCTCCAAAATAAGATGAAAATAAAAGCGGAGCTCCAGAGGGACCCAGTAACCCACAGTGGTCTGCAGGCCGAAGAGCAGCCAAGTTTGGAAAGGACCAAGTGCATCTGGCTGCCTCTTCTGTTTGGAGGCGGGGACTCGGGGCCCTCAATTTTCTTTCTTCCTGGGATAATCAGTCATTTGTTTTCCCTCCAACGACTCTTTCACAAGGGACCAGGAAAGCTCCGAAGCAGAGAAGGCCACACGTGGTGTGGGCCACCTGCAGCGCGGGTATCACAGGAAGATAAGAGGAAAGCAGGGGGCTTCTGGTTTTTCCTCCATGGGACTGTCGGGCCAGGATGAGATAAGGCCAGGGAGCAGTGAGGTCATCCCAGGAGCTCAGAAACAATTGAGCTCTGTTCCTGGGGTTTGAGAAAACCCACACTCTAGGAACTCGGCCCGATGAAAGCCAAGGACACAGGGCCACACTTTTAGGGCGTGCCTCCGAGCCAGATGTTTGCAAACAGCTGGTCATGACAGCAGAAGGGGACCGGGGGTTCCCGGGACAAGGCTTTCTGACAGCTGGGTGGGCAGATGGTCCTGTGGACGGTTCTCTCTGGAGACCTTCAAAGTTCTCTGGGCTAATCCCATCAAACCAGCGGCCGTGAGCCCAGCAGCTCAGGTGGGAGGAAGGAGCCCTGATGGCGAGCCTCCCTCTCGATGCTTGCGGAGGCACGGACACCGAGCAAGTGGCTTTGCTCCCACATGGCTACTCCAGGAAGCTGCTCCATTCACGGGCCACAGAGGCTCTTTGTGCCCAGCCGCCCCCTGTCCCGGGGCCTCACCCCCCAAGGAAACAGACAGAGCAGCTGTGCACAGGATTAGCCACGCCGCCCACAATGCCAGGCGAACACGCTGCACAAAGGCTCCCCGGTCGCAATTTGGAGCGTCGTGTGCAGAGAGGTTGACTGTGAATGAGGCGGCATCCCCTGCCCAGCGGCTCCGATCCCCCCACAGCTCTGCACCTGCTGGGGTCCCCATCAGGGCGACTGCGGAGACAATCGACTTCTCTTCCGGGGAGGATGCTTAGGAAGAGGCTGGTCTGAGGCACACGGGAGGCAACAGAAACAGGAGTGAACGCCTCCAACCAAAGAGTCCTGCCTGCCTCCAGAGGGAAACACGCGCTAGCGGAGGAGAAACGAAGCAACCATCATTGGACCCGCTTTAATAATATTTCCCTTTGTGGGACAGAAGACTGCAGCCAGCTAAGGCGGGCGAGGGCAGGCCCCGCCCCCCTGACGTGTGTCGCACTCGGCAAATCCCTAGCAGGACACAAGCTGAACAGAGACCCCCAGCAAAGGCCACGCAGAGGAACAGCTACCTTCACTTAGAACAAACGGCAGGAGCGGCACAGTCCGGACCCTGCCGTGAGCCAGGTGCTGGCTGGCGTTCACACACTCATGAGTCCTCGCCTGCGAGGAAGTGGGGTTCCTCGTAGCCGCGGCGTGTGGTGGGGGAGGGATCTGAACCAGGACCTGGAGGCCCCAAGTGCCGTGACCTTCATCGCCCTGCTTCACCAAGCAGAGCCTGTGTCAGCTTAGGGGCACAGCAGAGTGGGCACGATCTGCTGTGGAGCCTGCCTGGGGGGCGTCCCACTCTCAGACAATAGGACTTGGCTCCCAGCTGCCCCAGCAGACAAACGATGCTTTCTCAGAGGCCCCTTGTTTTTCTACCAGTCGCCAATTCTGAATTCCAGCGGTTAATATCCTTAGGGACAGGGGCTTTTAATTCTGCCCATACGACATTCTCACCAAGGAAAAGATAGCTGGGCCGAGGGTCAAAAAACCCCAAGCTCCAGTCTCAGGATGCATGATCCTGCACTGGGCCCTTGCCCCCTCTAGGCCTCAGTTCTCCTCACCTGCCGTATCAGCAGGTTGGGCTAAGCTGGCCTACAAAGGACTTTTCCAAGAAGACGGTTCTGTGTATTTCCTTTCTGGTAGCTCCTGACTAATCAGGCCCATCCCCAAAGGGTGGTCTTCAACGGCAGGACATAAGAACTTCATTATCATGGACTGATTTAGCAATCGGCAAGGTAACACAGCCCCGGCATGCGGCTGGCCCGGTCAGAACTCCTGGGCAGTCAATCCAAGAGGTTTGGGACTTCACAGAGGACTCTGGCACGTGGCAGGGCACTCGGAAGTAGCAGTCCAGGATGGCAGGGCAAGTGCCCTGTGGAAACATGTGCTGAGGTCACCCTGAAACTGTATAGAAAACAAAATGGCCAACCCTGTGGGGGCCACTCGCCATCCGTGTGCCAGGAGGAGCCCAGCACCTCCTTGTATTGCGTATGTGATCATGAGCTGACCCCTGGGTCTGAGGCTTGGGCTTCCCATCTATGAAATGAGAGGGTGGTAAGCATCTCGAGATGTTTTCTTCCTCCAATTCAAACAAAGTTTTGAGAACTGTTTCATTCAGCTCCAAGACCAAGAAGGCCAAGGTAAACATAACAACATACCTAAACAAGGAGCTATTTTAGGAATAAGAGCCAGGTAGTTCTTCCCTACCTGGGACAAAACTAGAAGGAAATACCTGGGACACTGAACAGAAGAAATAAGAAATTAGCAATAACTTTTGTGACCCTAAGACTGAAAGATCTTGCAGCCTATTACACAGGAGATGGGAAAACGCTATGGCGAGGAGCTGTCTCTGTGCACAGGTAGCCCTGCTAAGCCAGAAGAAAGAGGGTGGCTCAGTTGGTTAAGCAACTGACTTCGGCTCAGGTCACGATCTCACGGTTTGTGGGTTCGAGCCCTGCGTCAGGCTCTGTAACTGACAGCTCAGAGCCTGGAGCCTGCTTGGGATTGTGTCTCCTCCTCTCTTTGTTCCTCCCCTGCTAGTTCTCGGTCTCTCTCTGTCTGTCAAAAATAAATAAGCGTTAAAAAAAAAAAAAGAGAGAGAGAGAGAGAGAGAGAGAGAGAGAGAAGGGACCGCGCCTTCTCTGCACGCCACGGGCCCTTTACACGTGCTGTTCTCTGGACGCTAAGCCTGGCAGGGCAGGGGCACCGCCAAGCGGCACGGACCAAAGGTTCAAGTCCTCATCTCCGCTCAAAGCACACTCCCCAGGGAACTAAGCCACACCCACAGGCCTCTAAAAAGAACAAGATGGTGGAGGCTCCACATTAAGACTGAGCAAATGGGGAGGAGGGGGAAGGGGACCAGGAGGTGCAGGAGGAAGGAGCGAGGCGGGAAACCAGGGCATGGCAGTCCCTTGCTTTAGAAGGAACTATCCTTCCTGTCCCCACCGAGACTGAGGACCAAGGCCCGTGGGTGGGCCCCCACACACATACATCATGATGTTCTCCCTATGTGTGGTCTCAAACAGGCTTCCTGTCGTGTTTCGGGCTACGCGAAAAGGTGAAATAATGCCGTGACAACATTCCGTTAGGATGTTCGCGTGCCAAAGCTGGAGGATGTCACCGCAGCTTTCTTCAAGACCCCCAACGCTCCGGGACAGACCCGGGCCTCCCGCGCCCCCTGCGCCCTGGGCCCGGCCCCGCACTCACGTAGATTAGCCCTGAGTAGTAACGCTCCTTGAGATTGTGCAGCACCGATGCTTCGTTGAGGCACGTGAGCTCGGCCATGTCCTCCACCTTGGAGAACTTGGGCGGGTTCATCTTCTGGATGTCATCCTTGTTCACTTTCACCTTCTTCCCGTTTTCCACCAGCTCCACGATGGCCTCCTCGCCCACCTCTTCCTTGAGGCTGGCGGGCTCAAAGCCACTCTTGTCAGAAGGCACCCAGACCAGCTTCTTAGCCGCCCAGTCGGCCTGGGCCAACGGGTTATTGATGAAGTTTTTATCCACATAGAGATACTTATCAGCAGCTTGCTGCGCCATGGTGACTTACAGCCAGGACCTGCGGGACAAACAAGGACACAATGTCAGGTACAAGCCACATCAGCCACACGAGGAGCGCTGAGCACCTCCTGGCTTTGCAAACGGCACGGCATTAGAGCAGAGCAAAACTTCCGCACTGGGAGGCACTGGGAGAAAGATGTACACGACGGAAAAAAAACGAGTTGTTGTCAGAGATCTTGCGAGAAACGAACGGTAAGGTATATCCTAGGATCCAGCCACAACCAAACAAATCTATAAACGACCGCCGTGCCGGATGACGAGTGTAATTTGAGTCTCAAGGCAGACGCAACCATAGTCACTGTGCTATACCTGCTGAGGCAGGAAAGTGACCACGCAGCTCAAGAGGACCTCCCACGAAAACAAGTTTCCCAGTAGCCCCCGCTACCGCACGTAATGGAAGTCGTCAGTTCAAAAAACTTTTTATTTCACGGAGTTCCACCAAGAGAGAAAAAAAACACAAAAAACAAAAAAAAATGTGGCCAAGAGATGTTAATTCCATCTTGATGATACAGCCCAAAGAAATCAGGGGAGAAGAAAAGTCAGGCTCCGGGAAATATCATGAGCAGCGAAAGCACCTCCCTCCCGGGGCACTAACGCGGAAAGCACCCCTCACCATTTCTGTCCAGGAGAACTGAAGCACATGTGTGTCTTTTTTTTCAAAACTCATTTGCAAAATAAAGATGAAACAATAGCCCCTCACGCCGGTGTGGCTTAATGGTTTATGAAATGCTTTCGCATGTCCTTTGCTGTCTCCAAAGATCCTCGTCATAACGCTGCAGAGTGGGTAAGAAATGTGCTTCGGCCCGTTTTACAGATGAGGATCCGGGAGCTTCCTGGAGGTTCAGGGGCTTGTCGCCCAGGAAGGACTCAGGACTCCCGGTCCCGTGGCCTTTCCATGGTTACCACAGTGCTTATTCCTGCTCACAGGCTGAGGCAGGGGCCCTCAGGACTCTGAACGCAGGACTCTGAAACCATGGTCCAAGATAGAGCCAGCCCACAGCCACCAGGGGAGCAGCCCAGAAGCTCACTGCCCAGCTCACAACGCAGGAAGGCCTTTCCCTTGTGAGGTCAAGGCCCCCTCCCCAGGCTGGAGGTTTGGGACAGAGAGAACAAAAGGAAAAGTCTGGGCCGCCCAGGCCTTATCTGGGCTCGTTAAATGCTTTCCAGATCAAGACTAAGGGGCTCCCCTGGACACGCTCCAGGAAAAGGGTTGTTTTCCAGGAAATCTGCTCTCTCCCCAGCCCCCACAGGAGGGAAGGCAAGTCCAAGGAACAGAGCCTGGCAGCCTCCCCCAGCAACCCCAGCCGGTGGCTTTGTTTACATTCCCAGCCAAGCAAACCCCTGCGTCCCCTCTTGGGGGACCAGGGGCATCATCCACCTGCAAGGACCACCCCCTGAGAGAACGCAGGGCCCAGAGCCAGGCAGCAGTCCACAAGGCAGGAAGGGACGGCCTGGCCTCATCTTCCATGTGGGGCTGGGGTCTAGGCCGCCTACACGCCCCAGCCTCACCAGCTTAGTTCTGGCTGTCCCGGTTCCCACACTGGCCAGGCCATTCAAGCAAATCGGAGGCTTCCCTCTGCCAGAGTAAATATCAGCTGTCCTGTCCCTCTGTGCCATCCATCTGACCACTGGCCAGGTAGCCTCCCCAGTCTCAGGACCCAGGCTCCCGAAGCCAGTCTCCCCCTCATGCCACTGCCCTGCCCGAGGACTGGCAAGGAACACAGAGCACACGGCTTCGCGGGCTGCTGGGTCTCAACCTTTTTGCAAAGTTCAAACCAAAAATGGACAAGACAATCTCCTATCAATACGTAAGAAGGATTCACTTGAACCCTGTCCCCCCAAATCCTAAGTCTGCTGCTGGTTAAGAGTTCTCCTAACCCAGCCCAGGGAAGACACCCGAGGATATCTATCACATGCCCTCTTACGAGATCCCTCCAAAAGAAGGGAAAGGGGGACAGTCATTAGGTCCCTAACCTACCAACATCAACCTCGCATCACCATCAATCGCTCTGCAAAAGAGCTTTCATTATCCCCAATTTATAAATGAGGAAACAGGCTCCAAGAGGGCAAGTGACTTGCCTACTGTCACCCCATCCAGTCATGGGTCCACCAGGCCCCCCGGCCTGGGGTCTCCTTAGCACGCTTGTGCCTAGGGTCCCACGGAAGAAGTCGGGCTGGCGTTGAAGCTGGATCAATCGGTAAGTTGAGTGGGACACGGGGCGTGTGGGGGAATACATTCCACAGCGGTCAACACACAGTTACTGGGCTCTACCAGGCAAGGCAGGGAGGCTGAGGGAGCCTTCCCTGTGTGGACCACGTGACCGGTCCAAAAGCAGGGCACACTAGAACTGTTACATTCTTGCCCTCCTGGTCTTCCACCTGTGGGTGTGCACTGGCCGGCCATGAACATGGCAGCCGCTGGCAGGGGACCACTCCACCTGGCCCCTCATTCTGCCCTACCTTCAGGCCTCAGTGGGAGGGAAGGGGGCGCTTACGGGGCAGCACTGTCTACCCCCAATGGCCACCAGAGACCTGGAGGCCAAGCCGCACTTCCTATAAGAGAGGGAGGCACGCTGTGACCACCTCAGAGCTAGACCAACACAGGGAGCTGCCCCTCTCTGCCTCTGGGGGTGCCGAGTACACAGGTGGGCACCCTATATGTAGGTGGTCCTCCGTGCCCCTCTCTGAGCAGAACTTTCATGAAACTCAGCTGAGCCCTGTTTGGCCAGGCCGGGGACAGAGCCATTTGGTGTCACTGCTCTGCTGGAGTGATGTGGGTCAGCAGCAGTGCCAAGGTCAATACGCGGGTTGGATGGCGGCGGTGGGGGGCAGAGGTCACCACAAACAATGGGGTTTATTAAAGCCCTCCCACCAGCGCAAACAAGAATATCCATATTCGGTGACCGCAGCTGAGCTCCGGTGCCCACCTGAGTCAGGTGAAGGCGCCCCCGGGTCCCAACAGGGCTGCCAGCGATGCACTCAGGGGACGGTCAACTCTAAGGGCACAGATGGACTAAGCCGTTAGTCAAGAGCTGTTAGAAATGAAGAGGGGAAAAAGAGAGAGAGAGAGAGAGAAAGAGAGAGAGAGAGAGAAAGAGAGGGAGGGAGGATGAACAGAAGGAAGGAAGGGATGAAAAGGGGCATCAAAGAAGGGATGCTAGGAAGGCATGCGGCCACTTCTCCCCTTCCTAGCCTGGGACCATGCTGAGTGGCCCCATTTGTAAAAACTATACAAAATATAAAAGTTTTGAAAATGAAAGACAAATATCCCCATACATTCCTGAGATCCTCCACCCCCCCCATCAGTTTGCCCTTTCTTTTTTTTAATGTTTGTTTATTTTGAGAGAGACAGACAGACAGAGTGAGCGAGGGAGGGGCAGAGACAGGGAGACACAGAATCTGAAGCAGGCTCCAGGCTCCGAGCCGTCAGCACAGAGCCCGACGCGGGGCTCGAACTCATGAATCATGAGATGATGACCTGAGCCGAAGTCGGACGCTCAACCGCCTGAGCCACCCAGGCGCCCCAGTTTTCTGTCTCTTTTATGGTCCTTCCGGTCCTTGTTCGTAGAAACACTTGAGACTTTTAATTATCACAGGCAGAGCACGGGGTTTCACGTTGTGGATTTTTCCCATTTACTATAACCACTTCCCCGCTGGGCCATTAGTTTCCTTGTTGATCATTTTCTCCAAACGCTTCATTTTCCAGGTGATGAGGCAGAGGCTCTGAGAGGGAAGTAATCCCACTTGGACACACAGCTGGGGAAGCGAGGACCCAAATTCAGGACTGCTGGCTGCAGGGCCTCCTTGAGAAACACTGTTCATGGCTGCAGGATATTCCAAAGTGATTTTTTTTTTTTTTTTAAAACCACCACGCACTAGGTTTTCTCCTTGTATGGTGGACCATCTTGAGATCAATTCCCAGAAGTGGAGTGACTGGAACAGGGGAACATCCAGGCATTGTTATGGGCCTGACAGGTACGGCTCAAAATGTTTTCCCCCAGGGTCGGCGGGCTCGGTCCCGTGAACAGCGTCCCCATGCGGCGGCCACCAAGCCAGCACTGGGAAAACTGTCTGCAGGAGTAAGGCCGGTGGTTCGGCTTAGGGAACCTCAGGAAACTCTGGAAATCTGTGGGACTCGCAGGCCAGCAAGGAGTTAAGGAAAAAGAAGGCAGCTTTCCCCATTGGAGATCAGATCCGGCAGAGGCCGGCCCTTTCCACACTGGCTTCCTGCGGGTGCCAATACAACGCCAAGAAACCCAAGTAGTTGCCTTTTTAGGCCATAATCGAGAGGACACGACCAGAGGCTAAATTAGGACTCACAGGAAATGATGAAACTGAAAGTAAATAGGTTGACCAAAAACCTCTGCTTTCAACCCAAAGTGGAATTCCTTGACTATCTGCCTTCTCCCCTTTCCCCTGAACACCCACTGGGACCTTTTTACTCTTTTTCCCAAGGACCCCCTCTCTCCCCCACCTTCCTGCCCTTTGCTTGGTTCTCTTTTTAGTTACTTGTGTACTTGTTTAAGAAAGGAAGGGCTAGCCCCTAAAAGACAGAATTTATTCTGCCGGGAGCTTCTCGATTCCTCGACAACGGGGTTTGTGTAAAGCCTTCCGTGGCCAGGTTCTAGGCCTAGGGCTTCAAGTTCTCCCAACCCGTCTCAAAGCTACCCTGTGTGACGGCCTGGGAATAAGCTCTCCATTTTCTCCATCCCCGCAGGTGAGGGAAATGAGGCCCGCACCAGTCACAAAACCCAGGTTCAAACACAGACACACTCGGCTTCCACCGCAACTGCCTTGCCTGTGAGCTCTCTGGTGCTGGCTAGAGAGAAAACAAACCGAGAACCCCCCGGTCAGTTAAGCAAACCAGGGACACGGACGCCCATGCTGCCGACTCGAGGCTGCAAATCCCACCTCCTGGTGCTGGTCTGAAGCAGGAACGCGTCACAGTCCCCTCTTGAGCTGCTGGCTCTAAAAGAAGGGTCAGGGGTCTGACCTTGGGTGAGCGATTTCCGTTCTCTGAGCCAAGGTTCCAGTTCAGACCCGGTGGGCTCAACTCAAACACTGAAAGCCTGTTCCAGGTTCATCACTGATGTTTTCAAGGAGGCCCCTCTGATCCTTTGTCCCCACCCCACCCCAGAGGGCCCAGGTGAACATGTCCCTTTTCTTTGTTTTTCTGGCCATTGCTTTGGAGTTAGTGAAACTATCAAGACGCCTGAGTTCCACTGTTACCAAAAGGCTCTACGAAGGCAGCTGCTGAAATGATATAGAAATTGTCAAACCCCAGGGCTCCTGGGTGGCTCAGTCGGCTAAGCGCCCGACTCCTGATTTGGGCTCAAGTCACCATCTCATAGTTCGTGCATTGCCCGATTGCCCTGCAATCGATCGGGCTCTGTGCTGACAGAGCAGAGTGTGCTTGGGATTCTCTATCTCCCCTTGTCTCCCAAAAATAAACAAGCGTCAAAAAAAGAGAGAAATCGTCAACCCCCGTAGATTTTCTTATTCAATGAATCAATACATACTGAGGGTCTGTTTGCAAAAATATCATGACAAAGGTATAAAGGACCCAAGGAGTTTATAATGTAGTGGGATGACAGGACAGACACCCATGCCACTAGTTAAAGTGCCAACCTGGGCAACGCAGCCCGGACAAGGGGACCACAAGTGGACAAAAAGCAAGCGCTCTGGTTTCCTTCTGTCCTGCACGCTGCTGCACGACGGGCATCCGATACACAGATGTGCCGTATGGATGACGAGGAAGCATTTGTTCTGCGGCCTTGGGCGCATGCCACCTCTCTGACTCAACCGTGCATGCTGTCTTCCCTATCTATCGAGGCTGTTTAATTCAACGTACACTCCTTGAACGTGCACAACAATGGGGCAGGACGTCTGTCACTGTGGAACATTTGCTGCGGAGGGGGGTACCGTGCAAACGGCCAGCTCCAACATGAGACTCGGTGGAGAAAGATGAAGGAACACGTAACTCGCTGCAGGAACAGAGAGGAAGGGGTCATTCAGCGGAAAACCCAAAGCACCAGGGAGTTCCATGGAAGGGATGGCATGTAAACTGGGTCTTAGGAGAGGGGACGAGAATTGGTGGGGGAGGGGAAGAGTTGGTAGAGAAGGACTCAAGCCCAGGGAGAAGAGGGGGCGGTCTTTCCTAAACCGTAAAACGATGTGGTCAGTTAAGGTAGGGCTCCCTAGCCTCGGCACCCTGAGCATTTGGGGCCACGTAAGCCTTTGTTGTGGGGGCTGTCCTGTGTATTGCAGGATGTTTAGCAGAGTCTCTGGCCTCTACCTTCTAGACGACAGTAGCAGTCCGCCCCCGGTTGTGACAACCAAAACTGTCTCCAGACATTGCCTAGCATGGGGGCTGGGGGAGCAAAACTGCCCCCAGTCGAGAACCACTGATTCAAGGGGCGAGCTGCATGAGCAAAGGATGCACGGAAGCCAAAGTTCTGCTTTGTAAATACTCTCTGGAGTCTGAAGTGGACACTTCTTAAAACAGAAGTCCCCAGTGAAAAGTGATTCCCAGGACCCAAACGATGACCACTACGGATGGCATGGTCACCAAGGAGTGACTGCCCCTGTAATACACTGTATTTTAAGGGATCTGACCTGACTGAACTCATTACTGGACTATACTCTAAAGATTCCCGAATGTCAAGAAAAGAAAGAAAGAAAGAAAGAAAGAAAGAAAAAAAGAAAGAAAGAAAGAAAATGAAGAAAGGAAGAAAGAAAAGAAAGGAAGGAAAAAAGAAAGGAAAGAAAGGAAAGGAAAGAAGGAAGACAGAAAGACAAAGAAAGAAGAAGAAAGGAAAAAAGGAAAAAAGAAAGGGAAGAAAGGAAAGGACAGGAAAGGAAAGAAGAAAGGAAGGAAGACAGAAAGACAGAAAGAGAGAGAAAGAGAAGAAAAGGAAGAAAGAAAGAAAGAAAGAAAGAAAGAAAGAAAGAAAGAAAGAAAGAAAGAAAAGAAAGAAAGAAATCAGGCAAAGGAGGCTGATGTGCCTCCCCAGGCAAGGCACAAGTCTCCAGGACCTCCAGCGCAGCCGCTCCACAATCAAGTTCACTGGCAGGAAGAGGTCGGGTGATTCACGGAAGCCAGGCAGCAACCATGCTCTGGGGGGCTGTTCACATGGCTGTGCTGACTCACCTGGGAACTGCATCAAATGCCATTTATTGAAAGGTTTCGACAAATCAGGATTAATCCCAAGGATGATACCTAGATAAATGTATCCCGCCCAGAAACCTCCTCCAAACCCCCTCAAGTACGTCCGAATGCCCAGCAGTCGATGCCTCCACCCGGAGAACCCACAGGTACTGGGACACCTGAACCCCCCCAAACCCGCACTCCCTTCTGGGTCTCCATCTCTGGGAAAGACACCGTTGGCCTGGTCGCCCAAGGCGATCACTGTAAACTCCTCTCGGGGGGATTAGCAAAGCCCTCTGTCAATCCCACGGCCAGTGCCCTGCTCCAGGACTGCATCCCCTCCATTCCAGGCTGCACAGCAGCCTCCTTCCCGGCCTTCCACGGGGGCTTCTACCTCCTTCCAATCCATACCCCTGCTGCCTTCAGGATGACTCAGCAGCCCCGTTTCTATGCGTGCTATATCCTCTTCTATCGATAATCACTCGCCAGTTCGAAACAGTTCAACGGCTCCACACCTCCTCCCGAATAAAATCTCATCATCTTTGCAGGCTGAGTAGGCCCTTCGTGATCACACCCATTCATCTCCAGCCCTTCCTCATAACCAAGTCCTGTTCACAGCTGGCTCTCCTCGTGCCCCCTCCTCTGCACCAGAAGCCCTCCTCTCTCAAATCTCAGCGCAGGCTCCGTCCTCTGCAGGGCCCTCCCGGATTGTCACCACGAAAGGACTTCCCATAAGCCATCACACGGCTGAACTGTGTCGGATCTGCCGTTGCCTCTGAGCACAGGAGGCAGGTCTCATTCGGCTGATTTCAAACGTCTAGCGCAACGCCTGACCCCAGCAGGTGCCGTTAAGGTTTCCAGAATGAATGTATGAGGAACAAGGCAAAGAGGAGGAAGGAGTCACGGAGGAGGTTTCTAAAAAGGTGGGAAATCGCCCTGAGCTGTGCGGAGGGCCAGAGGGTTAGAGAGCTGGCGGCACCCAGGTCCCAGCTGCTTCACTGCTGCAAAACCCAAGCCATTAATGGACCAGTTCTTATATTCCCAAAACGAGAAGCGAAAGAAAGCACACCAGGGCTTTCAATCCACGATGAGAATAGGAGTGAAAATAATTTATTGGTCCCCAGAAGCTTTGCAGGAGGTTGAATAAACCACCTCAGTTTTCTGGAACCTTCTAGTGCTTCCTGATGAACCAAGGTGGAGGCACCTACCATCTACCACCAGAGACACCAGAAGTGACTTGGCTGGTGTGGCGTGGCCTCTTCCCTAATCAGGATCCGTGAAGCCACCTCGGGCTGCCCTTCCTGCCTCTCCTGGGGCACTCGGTCTGCTAAGCAAGTGCTGTAAATGCTGATCTTTGGTACCAATTCTGCACAGATGGAACTTGAAAAAAACCACTGTGATGTGCAGCTCCCATTCTGTGAATCCCGAGACAAGTCCGTAATGCTCTGTCATGGAATGGAATGGGCACAGATCTGGAGTCACACAGACCTGGCTTTGAATCCCCCGCTCAATTCCTGTAATCTTTTTTTTTTGGTTTGTTTAATTTTTTATATTTATTCATTTAGAGAGATACAGATAGCATGAGAGGGGGAGGGGCAAAGGGGGGGGAGGGAGAGAGAGAATCCCAAGCAGGCTCCATACCATTGGCACAGACCCCCCAACGCCAGGCTCAAACTCACAAAACCACGAGATCATGACCTGAACTGAAACTGAGAGTCGGGTGCTTAACTGACTGAGCCACCCAGGTGCCCCCAATTCCTGTAACCTTGAAGCTGTCACCTCAATTTCCAGGCTCTACAGGAAGAAGAAAAAACTCTGTTATCAGAGGACTTGCAACTCAAGCTCCCAGGAAAGACTCTGACACCAAGTAAGAACTTCCCGATCTTGTCCTCCTGACCTCATTAGCCCTAATCCTTCCCTAGAAGGACACCTGGGGCCTATGAGAAGTTGCCAGAAGTTTGGTGACTCTTTCTCCAGGCTCCACCAGTCCCCCGAGAACAGCATGGCACAGTGCAGTGTCTCCCAACCAGTCATTTCGCACGAAGGAAGAGGGTTTCGTGGCCAAACGCGGTTGGAAACCCGCCTCCCCGTGGCCCTCCTGCAGTCACGATGCACACAGAGTGCCCTGAGGAGCCCGCAGTTAAGGATCCCCGTTTCACAGTGTCCAATCGGGCTAAGTACCCTGGGATGTCCTGCAGGAGAAACGTTCCTCGGGGCTGGCCTGGGAAATGCTGGGTGGGTGGGATGTGCCGCGGCAGGAGGGCTGAATTGGGGTCCGGCTTGGCACTGAGCAGCTGCTTGGCTCTCAGGCTCAAACAAGATAATGGACACAGGAGCCGCCCTGCATAAACGCCGGGGCTGTCGGAACAGTCATCCGCAGGGAGGACTCAGTCACTCTGCCAACCGAGGGCAGACCTTACCGCAGCCGCCCACCCACAGGTGCTCCGTCTCCCCAGGGAGGGGGAGGGGGAGGGGGAAGGGAGGGTCCTCCCGGGGCCCAGAGCCCAGGAGGCAGAAGCTGTTGAGGACTGGGAAGGATGGGCCCCCTTACCCTCCCCCCCGACCCGGCCTCAGGAATGCTGTTTGCTTACAGAAGAAGCTGGGACTTGTTGCCATGAGCGGTATTCCAACCCAAGCCTGTGTTGATGCTTAGCAGATAAGAAAACCAGACTAGAGACAGGCCAGAGAGGAATTTAGCACCAGAGCCCCACAGACCACCCCCCTTTACCCTTCCTTCCTCAGAGGCCACATGGAGGGGCTTCCCAGGACCCCTCAGAGCCCAGGAAACACTGACAAATGCTCACACTTGCCTGACTACGGAAGGCAGGGCCTGGGATCATTCTGACTTTGCCCTGCGTCCAACAAACCCAGACCATCGAAAATGACACCAGCATTTTGTACGGTCCGTCCTCCTAGGTAGGTTAAGGACGGAAGGTGCACGAGGCTAGGTGGAGGGAGCAGCTGCAGAGGGGATAACACAGCGGCTTACCTAGGATCTAATCAGCCACGTTGAGGAATGTGGGTTTTAGTCTAGGGACGAGGGGAGGCTACCACCGTGGGGGGGGGGGGGGGCGGGAGGGTGACATCACTGGATTTGTATTTTAAAGAGATCACTTGGACCGGCCATGGGAAGTGATCAGTTGCAAACTGGCCTGGATTAGCCAGGAGGGGGGTTTCCAATCTAAGAGAGGGAAGAACCCCAGGACAGGGCTAGGGAGAAAGTGGTAAAACGTCACAAGACAGGGGCAAATGAAGGCACAGATCTCACCCTCGGACAAAAAAAGCCTGGCCGGGGGAGAAGCAGGACTCGAAGCCCCCCCGCAGCCATTTCCACCTAAGTAAGAAGCCCAGCTTTTCAGGGCCTCTCCAGCCACAGCGCCTTGGGCCCGGATCTCGGGCATGATGATGTCACACAGACCAGATGGGTCACCTCCTCTACGATACTGTCCCTGTCCTCCACGCCACAAGATACATTCTTCTTTTTTTTTTTTTAATATTTTAAATGTTTATTTATTTTGGAGACACAGAGAGAGACAGGGCATGAATGGGGGAGGGTCAGAGAGGGAGGCACAGAATCTGAAACAGGCTCCAGGCTCTGAGCTGTCAGCCCAGAGCCCGACGCGGGGCTCGAACTCACAGACCGCGAGATCATGACCTGAGCCGAAGTGGGACGCTCAACCGACTGAGCCACCCAGGCGCCCCACAAGATCCATTCTTAATGAATGAATCAATCCACCAATCGGGCCAGAAAGCAGAGCAAGAAGATGGCCCTGTTGTTCCATTCAAGGATTCTGCCACTGAGAATGCCCATCCGCCTAAACAGAAAGGTCCCCGTGGCCTTTACAGCCCAACCAACTCCTGCACCCAACGTCTCCCAACTGTCCTTCCAGTCCCCCCTCTCCTGTCCCCTGCCAGACACTCTCCAGTCTAGACCCGTTCCTCTCCCATCAGCCCAGCAGCCTTTCTTAACACCCCAGGAGATTATTCATCTTGCTTCCCCAGGCCGATACCAGCAAAACCAGCCTTATACCAGAACTACACTGCTTCTCTACCCACTTTCCATTTGGCCCTCACACACCTTGAAGTCAGGGGCTGTCCCCCTGACCCCATACACAGGTGCTGACCTAGCCCAGGGTCCACAGAGAGGGCCCTCGCTCAGTGCTTGTGGAAGTGAACTGAATTGTTCAACACACTTGGGTTCAAGGCTCACGTTGTGTCTTCTGGGGGCCTGGCCGTCCAAGAAAACAACCATTCCCAAGTTAGCCCTCCCAAGCCCTCCTGTCTGATGTCGGGGTGGGGGGAGCACATCAGCAGCTTCTGCTCAGGCCCCTGGCCGAATCTGCAGTTACGTCACCTGCACTGGACCCTTGACTTTGCATTTAATTGTTCAATATTTGTGTAGTGAGACCACACACGTGCCTCGCCTAGCCGGAGAGACGGCAAAGAGAACCAAGATATCTTGGGCCAGTGTCTCCTCCCAAATTGCCGGGCACAGATCAGCCCCAGCCTCACCCCCCGGTGTGACAAGGTGGACAGAAGCTGCCCTCCCCTTAGGAATGCGCCCTGAACACACTGACCCTGCCCTCCCACCTTCCAGACCTTGCTAGGCCTAGGCGGCACGCATGTGCACAAGAGGGAACTTGAACCCTTCGGACTCCTGCAGCGGAGGGGTTATTCCCTCCCTTTGGTTCTGCCGAGAGGACGGCTTTTCTTTCCTCGAGCACGTGAGCACAGTTTGCTGAAACCCAATGCAGAAAAATAACCATACTGAAAAGATGTAATTACACGGCCACTGTCTCAACGGGAAAGTGCAGTGCCCTTGGTTTCCTGAGTCCACATCATGCCGGCTGAGAAATGCAACCCGAGATGAGAAACTAAAGACAATTTTTGAAGAACACTCTGTCCAGGGCCTACCAGGCCTACAGCAGCCTGTTATTCTGAGTGCTGTTTAAATAACACACACACACACGCACGCACGCGCGCACGCAAACCCAAAAAAGCACTGAGTAGTGTAACCACTACCACCAACAGCCATCCGAACCCTATTCCTGCTGAGCCGAGGGCTCTAAGGCCACACAGATGGGGCCCAGTCACCACGGGGTCCCCGCTGCTTGACACAAGGAAGTGCAGCATAATACTGATGACCCGGAGTCACGGGGAAGGTGACAGTCTCCCAAAAGGTCCAAAGTCCAGGCGTCCAACACCAGACTCTCTGCCATCCATTCTCAGAGGGCATGACGCTAAGATCGATAACCCCGCACCTTCTCTGGTTGTTTCCCCCTTTAGCAGGCAAGGCAGCAGAAGCTCGGGACAGGTGGCCTCCCGGATCATATCACTGCCCTCCTCCTCCTCACCCACCCTTCCAGTCAAATCTGATTCATCCGTTTCTAAGAGACACATGACTGGCCAGGGGTCAACACAATCTTCCTGAATTGATCAAGCGTTTCATACAAATGGACTCTGATAATGAGCTTCATCGCTGAAAGGAGACAAGCCTTTCCAAGTGGTGATAACTTATTCATGACCTTCCCAGAAGGCATCTGAGAAGGAACCCGACTCAGGAGGCAGCCAGGCTGGCCCAGGAATTCCAGACCCATCGCTTAACTAAACCAACAGAACAAACTCTGCTTCGTTGACTCGGCCCCCTGGGCCCTAATTTCTCCATTTACAAAACGGAAGTGCGACCAGCTCCCCCTCAGGACAGCTGTGAGCACATGAGAGCATGTGAAGGTACAGCCCCCACCAGGTCTAGCTGACAGTCCCAGCTCTGCAGTGTAGTCAGCGCACTGCGCAACTCACAGAACAATTGTGAGGATCACAATAGGCTAACGGAGGAGTGTGGTGCTTGGTGGCGCCCCGGGGCCTGCAGGCCCCCCCTCGCCACAATCTTTTTGCCTCTTCTCTCAAGAAGTCTGTGTTGCCACTGAGCTCATAATGAGTCAGTCATGGCACTGCCCTCACACAGCCCACTTCGGGGGGTTTGAAGTCACATCCTGCCTAGCCTCACTCAACATGATTTATTCCACCCCAGGAATGTAGCTCATTTCCCAGAATTTTGTGAAGAACTCGAGTTAAAGAGCTTGATCTTGCAAGGGACTCCATTTATAGGCTCAGCTGCAGTGGAGGAGGAGACTCAGCTCAGCTCAGACCTGTAGGCGGGAACCACACAAAGTCAGTACTGAAAGAGGCCGCCGGAGCATCTCACCCTGGAGTGGCAACGTTTCTTTTTTTTTTTTATTTCAACCCACGGTAAAAAAAAAAAAAAGTAAAATAAAATAAAATAAAGACTATTCAGATAATACACACAAACATGTCAAACGAAAAGCTTCGTGAAACGATAGATACAGACTATTCACCTTGATTATTTCCCATTCGAGTCTATCTTATTTCATGTCTAAAAACCCTGGTTGCCACCCGTGAAAGTAATTTCACGACCCACCAGTGAGGTCTCAGCTGATGGTCTATAAAACACCAGTCTGACTCCACTGTCACTGGGTAGATGAGGCTTAGGCTGGTCCAGTGACTCCCCAAGACCACAAGTTGGGCCAAGGAGCAGCTCAAGTCCAAAGCCAAAGCAAGGCTCTGTGGAGGTCAAACCTCCAGCAGGTAGGATGGCAGCCGCCTCACATGACATGTGTTGGGCATGTTCGTGGCCTGCTGTTCGGTCACCTGATCCCGACAACCTCAATAAAGCCCTGGTAGCCATCTTGCTCCCCACCCTCCCCCTTAAAAAAAAAAAAAAAAGAAAGACTCCAAGGGGGCGCCCAGGTGGCTCAGGTGGCTGAACACCTGACTTTGGCTCAGGTCATGGCCTCGCAGCGCAAGAGTTCGAGTCCCGCGTCGGGCTCTGTGCTGACAGCTCAGAGCCTGGAACCTGCTTCGGATTCTGTGTCTCCCTCTCTCTCTGCCCCTCCCCCTCTCACTCTGTCAATCTCTCTCAATCTCTCTCAAAAATAAACATTAAAAATTTTTAAAGTAAAAATACAAATAAAAAAATCAGAGGCTCAGGGAGATAAAGCACACTGCCTGGATCTGGGCACTTAGGAAACATCCTTTGAGGACCCGGAGCCCAGGACGGGGAAGGTGGCAAGGACAGAGTTTCCTCGGTGCAGCATCACAACAGATCCAATCCACTATGATCAGAACATCACCCCTCCAAGCCCCAGCTCCAGCCCCATGCCGAAGAGACGCCCAAAAGTGACATGAGAGGGACAGTTGGATGCAAGACAGATCAGATGGGAGAGGAAGGCCACTGTCCTGCAGACATGAGCTCAGAGAAGCTACTCTCCCTGTACTTACACCCGTGGGGTGGCACAACCTAACCCTAATGAACAGACCCTCATGCCTGCAAATAGCCTGTGAATGGCTTGTTTACACGCACGTGCACGCGCGTGCATGCACTCTATAAACAGGAAACCCAACGTTCTCTCTGGATCGTTGGTTCTGAACGCTTTCGGCCAGTAAGGACCCCTTTGAGGACTGGCTGACGGCGGTGAACCTTTTGCCTACCACCTTAGGGGGCCCACCGAGACCCTCAAGTACAGTCCATGGACTTTTAGAAGCCCCACACACACAGGTCCCCAGTTCCAATTTCAAAGGCAAAAGGACTCTGGCATGGCCTCCTTCTCCACCCAGGCGGCATGAACAAAGACTTGAGAGGATTCTCGTCCTTCGTTCCGCTCCAGAGGGGTAATGAGGATCTCACAAAAGAGGTCACAAAAGAGGGAGCAAAAGACAAACTCTGCAGTCAGGACAAGCCAACAGTGACCATTGTCGTGGGAAGTGAAGGACTCAGGATGGTTGGGGCAGGAGGCCACTTCCCCTGGGCTGCTCCAGATCACCCTGAGCTGCAGAAACAAGAAATCCAAACCTGCACGCCGAACTGTCCCTCCTCCCTACACTGCCATCACTTAGGACTATTCTCAAGTGAGCCAGCAGGTGCCAGCCCTGGGCACACAGGCTGCCTGGAGGACAGGGCCGAGCTCCCCAGAGAAACCAGGGTGGGCAGGCCGCATCCCAGAGCCTTTGGCCTCCCTGGGGGAAATCACCCAAGAACTAGTCGCAGAGTGGAGATAAAACCCGTGTATCTCCCACGCTACAGAGAAATTAGATTACTAGAGAAGGCTAATTAATCCCTCGAGGAGGCTGTGGTGATGCCCCCGTCTGAAAGGCTGGCCACCCCAGCTGTCCTTGAGCAGGGAGCCTGGCTGCAGCAATGACCTCACCACATCCTTCACCAGAAACCCGGCTGCTGATTATTTAACCACCCGCCAAGAACTGCCCCTTTGCCCGGGTCTGGTTCCAAAGGGGCCAAGGCCGAGGCCGCACAGGAGAGAAGGAAGGAGCAGCGGCCCCTGCTCTAGACAGCTGCCGGATTCGCACCGAACCCATCCCACAGACATGTGCACACACACAAACCTGTACACACACAGGCAGGTGCACACAGACACGTGTGTGCACACTCCAGGGATGTGGGATCAGGGCAAAATGCGACACTTCTAGAGTCGGGCTGGCCTGGGGTGAGCGCGGGAGTCTCTACCCAGAGCTTGAGGGACTCTCTGGGAATGTTAGTTATTTTAAGGAGGGGGGGGGGGGCGGTGCATAGAGCGAGAGAGAGAATCCCAAGCAGGCTCCGTGCTGCCAGCACAGAACCCAACACAGGCCTCGAACCCACGCAACTGTGAGATCATGACCTGAACCGAAACCAAGAATTGGATGCTTAACCGACGAAGCCACCCAAGCGCCCTTCCGGGAATGTTATTTGAGGGCTCTGAACCTCCCTGTCTTCATCCGTAAACCGGGTGTCACCGGGCCCACGCCCCACAAATAAAACCTGCTAGCACTGAGTTCTGGGTGCTTTTCGTAGGAGAGCTTCCCCAGCCCACACAACCGCGAGGTACGTTCTTCTAGGATCCGGTTCTGCAGATGAGGAAACTGAGGCCCAGAATGTCTAAGTGACTTGCTCAAGGGCACGCAGGTAGTAGCAGCTGGTGGCTGTGCCCCGGAAGTCTGACGAGAGGCCCTAGGGTTTTCATGCCTGACCACTCGGCTCGCCCTCTGAGCACCTGGTGAGGCAGCAAACGCGTGAGGTCTGTAAAGACCAGACAGAATCATCAAGAAGGGGAAGGAGCCTCCAGTGACCCACGATCTGCCCGGTCACGCACCGCAGAGGCGGTCCTCCTGGCTGACGCCAAGCCCCTCAGTCAGACGCGTTTCCCTGGCAAACTCCTCTTTAACCTGACTCCCCCCACCCCTCCCAGCTGTCCCCTTCGGAGCCAGGAATTCAAAGCGCCTGTAGTTGTCAGAGGCTTCCAGCCACAACCAATGCGGAATGTCCCCGGTCCAGGAGCACAAAGGCTGCCTGGTAAAGCCCCCGGAAGAGCTTTGAATCCTGCCCCTGATCTTTGCTCTGGGTCCGCACAGAGGATCACATTCTTCAGATTCTTGTTTGAAAGCCAGAAGGGGGGGAGGGGGAGGGGCATCCACTATTTCAACCTAAGGCTAATTAAAGCCCACGACCGACTCGTTTTAAAGGGGAAGAGGGCCGTCCTTTCCCAGCCTCCCTGTAATACACTGGTCTGCCCTGTGTGATACTGCACTAGTCTGCACCCGGGCGCTCTGCATCTTGGAAGGGTCCTCACTTTGAAGACGCCCGGGTTCCAGCACTAGTAAGTGGCAGAGGGGGGAGGCCACCAGATCCCCAGGCTCGCCCTCGGAGGCCACTGTCCATTCCTTCTCTGACCCGAGGCTCGCGGTGCCGGCCAGAAGGTCAGCAGAACCAACTCCAGGTGGTTTGGACGAAGGAGTTGGAGCCGGTCGGAGGCGAGAAGTCACAACACTGATGGGGGGCCTGTAAATGCCACCGAGCAATTAATCCCATAATGAGGCATTTTTAACGAGCACTGGGCGCGACACAGCCACCTCCAACTCGCTCTGGCAAAAGGAGGAAACAGTTGGCGGGCGGCAGGCCCGGCTCTGGGCAGACGGCAGGTTGAGAGCAGGGCAGAGCAGCTCGGGAGGCGGCGGCATTGGAAAGCTGCGGGAGAAAAGCTAGTTGCCCTGCAGGAACCGGGCTGACCCGACCTCACACACCTGGCCGCCCACCCCCACCTGCTGCCCCCCCCCCCCATGCCGATGGGTCTCGGAGTGACAGGAGGGGCTGTATTTTACACCTGGGCCCATAAGCCAGCGGGGCGGCACCAGAACTCACTGCTTTAAGGCTGTGTGCAAAAGCATGACCGCCTCCCGACCCCAGGTTCATAAACATCCCCCCCCCCCCCCCACTGACTGTGTGAAGTGGGATGAGAAGGCAGGGGAGGCAACGAAAGCAGATACAGAAAATAATCGGGCATCAGGTCAACGTCGAGGAGCAGGGGAGGATCCGGGCTCTCTCGCCCGCTACCTGGGGCCCGGCCCTCAGGTTCTCTGGGTCTCAGCTTTTCCAGCTATAAAGCAGGAACATTTACACCGCCGCCTTCATGGGACTGGGAGACTTGCATTGCATCAGCCTGAGCGTGACTTCAAACTTTGTATCGAAAGCAAAAAAAACTGATTAAAACAGGGTTTTGAAAATGGATAACAACTGATATTTTTATAACAGACTGGCACTGCGCTGGACAAATTGTGTCTAAACAGGGGCACCGGGCTGGCTCGGTCGGTGGAACATGCAACTCTGGATCTCGGGGCCGTGAGTTCAAGCCTAGAGCTTACTTAAAAGATGTTTTTTAAATGTGCGTATCAGTAAAACAGATAAACAATAGAGCCAAGCTTTACTGAGCATCACAATCCTCTATGGCGACTCTACCTCATTCCACACATGAGGAAAACAGGCATGGAAAGGGGGCGTGGCTTGTCAAGGCCAAAGAGCTGGCAAGTGAATCAGGATCAGGACCAAGGGTCTAACCCCAGAGCCCCCTGCCTGTTACACAAGGACCAGACATAGACACACTACAGTGGTTAAGACTGAGACCCCTCCTTCCACCCAAGGTGTTGCAGAGCTAAGCGGAGGTGCCGATGATAAACCGCACACCCCGCGTGAATATATATATATTCCTGGTTCCTCAAGCGGACCTTACGTGCCCGCCAAGGGCGAGGCATGGTACAAGGGTCTCAGGAGCAGCACCTCGAAGGGGAGGAAGCAAGACCCAAAAGTAGGTCAGCCAGCATAGAGAAAGTGCCGAGGGGAAGCATTATCGGGCAGCAACTCGGGTTGTAAGTCTAAATTCCCCGCACCGGCATTCTATTAAGTGATACCCGTCACTCGTGTAAAAACAGTGTTTATGGCTCATCAGAGGGGACAAGCCATCTCCAAGAATGACTGGTTGACAAGAACTGGGAGGGGGGGTGGGGAGCGGGATGCGATGACCCGGTGAGGAGGGCAGAGCAAGCTGGAACAACCCGGTCCCTTCCACGAGCCCCCTGATACTTTGCAGTGGTCCTGGGCAGCAGAGAGGAGGAAGCAGGATAGAAGGAAAAGGGGCTCTGGGGAACGAGGGACAGAAGGAAAGGGGATGGGGATTGACACCTACTGGGAGCCACCAGGAGCGGGAGTTCACAGAAGGGTTGGTGAGGCACTCAAAGGACACTGAGATTAGCCACACTTTACAGAGGAGGAACCTGGGGCTCAAAGCACTTAAATAAACTGGGGAGATCAAGAAAAGCCCCTCACACCTGGAAGAATAGGAAGAATGCTGCTGGATTATTAGAGAGCACCCCCCCCCCCCACTGACAACCACACCCACTCCCTTCTGCCATTATGGACAGACTTGTGTCCCACACCCCCCCAAATTCACCCATTGAGGCTCTAACCCCCAGGACCTCCAGATGTGACTGTGTTTGACAACGGGCCCTTAGGTGAGGAAGGAACAATGAGAGCATCAAGGTGGCCTCCCCCATCTGACTGGTGTCCCTGGAAGAGGAGGAAGGCAGGAGACACCATGGATGCGAGCACACAGAAGACAGCCGTCTGTAAACCAGGGAGCGAGCCCTCAGGAGATCTGGGCTGCCAGAGGCGCCTTGCTCGTGGACTCCCAGCCTCCAGAGCTGTGAGAGACAAACTTCTCTGGTCGAAGCCAGCCCACCCGGGGGACCCCGTACATGCCCTTGTCTGACCACTGCGGTCCACCATCCTGACCTGCCACAGCGAGCCTGTGTGCCCGGCCGCCGTCTGCTTTGCCACTCTAGAGTGCGAGCCACAGACCTGGGTCGTAAACCAGTCATGCCTCCCGGGCCCCTACGCAGGCTCCACCTCACCACCAGCATATCTAACGAACAAATAAACCGAGTGAAAATGGGATGGAAACCCAGCTGCTACCTCTGGAGTCACCCACTCCCTGGCCCACGGTCCACCACCGACTCCTGCTTTATCGAACTCTTAGTCCCTGTTCCCACCTCCAATATAGGAGCTGGCCCATAATTACAGATGGTATAAATTCCAAGATAATCTCCAGCTTATAATCACCACCAAACAGAAGTGTCAACAAAGTGACAGGAGATAATCTACCAAGTGCTGAAATGCCCAGCTTACGTTTGATTCTTATTAGCAATTTTCAGTCAATACGTAAAAAAAATAAAGTTTGGTTTGGTTTTGGGGTTTTTTTGAGTGTGTGTGTTCAATGGGTGGCACTGAGGACAGTGACAGAAACTCTCCTGGTCAAACGTCACCCCTGGGCAGCCTGGTACTGACCCAGATCTGCCCGCGGGCTGCAGAGGGGGCTGGCGTTGGTGGACAAAGCCTGAAACGTGAACAGGGCCCGGAAGTGTCCCAGAGACCACACCTGGGGCTGCCCCCACCCTCTCACTCCCTTGCCTGGTGGGGTTGACAAGCTCCTTTCGGAACAGCAAAGGACTTGTCTCCTGCTCTCTAGAAGACGGCGGGATTCAGGGTAGGCTCCCTTGAGCCAGGAGCTGCGGGGACAGGACAGTGCAGGGCAGGGAGAACAAAGAAAGGAACACCTGCAGGAAGCCAGTGATGTGGAATGAAAGAAAATACTAGAACAAAGCCACTGCATTCCTTTCTAGACCCTTGGCCACCCATCCTCTCCCCTCATGCCCAGCCCAGGCCCAAATGACTCCCTTACCATTGTAAACATCTATCTACTCCAAAGCAGCCACTAAGATTCTGAAACTTTCTCTTCACAACAAAACTAAAGTGTTGCAACTTGTTGCTACAATCCTGAATCTTCCCTGGGCAGTAACCTCAGCAGAGCCAGTGGCCTGCCAGCTGCTTTGGGACCTTTCAGAGATCATCCCTGCCCATCCAGTGCTGTCCCTTACCTAGGTACAGAGAGGTCTCTCGGGAGGGCCAGGGGGCGGTTTCCCCAGGGGACAGCGCCCCTCGGAACCTTCCTCCCAGGGTGTTTGTTTTCTGGCCCAGGCCCGCGAAGCTGGGTGTGGGGGTGCGGGAGCTGGAGATCTAACTCCAAAGAGCCCAGAAAGATCTCCCAGGTCCTTGCTCCTAAGCTGTCTCACCACTGAAGACACAGTGGTCTTCCGTCAACTCAAATTGGGTGCTCAAGCCGCCATTTTCTCCTAGGCTCACCTCTAACACAACCCACAACACCAGAGTAAAGTGCTTTTTCCTGGAGTCTAGACCTGAGCCCCTTGAGGGCAGGGCCTGTGATGCCTCATTCGGCTACAGCCCAGCCACGTAGCAGTTTCTTGCCCTAGAACAGATGCTCAGGATGTATTTGCTGAATGAATCTCAAGAGTCACTAAAACCCATGGAACTTTCTGGCAATGGAAATAATGGTTCTTCCCCTTTGCGGACCATAACATAGCCACTAAGATAATAACTGTGGAGACTGTTGCGACACAGGAAACTTTATGTTGCAGTGCTGGGTGAGTCAGAGCACAACAGTATCTGTTCTGCTCACAGGTTTGTACACCGGGCATGTGTGTGGACAGGAAACCCAGAAAGACGCAAACCGTGGACGGACTGAGGGGCAAATCTGCTTCTTGTCAGCTTTGTTATTATACTGTTTTGCTATAAACAACACTCCCCTTTTTACTTTAAAAAGCAAACTAATTCCAGTAACAATTACGTCTCTCTCAACACTCTGTGAAAAATCACACCCCCGGCCCTTCAGCTGGGAACAGCGTGCTGACCACAGAACCAGAGGCCACAGGCAGAACTCCCACCCGGAGGCTAAGGACCTGGGAAGGGAATCCTGCACTCCCACGTTTCCCAGGGAATGGCACAAGGAACTAGACTTTAATGGGCCATATGGGCCACGGAGGGGGCTGAGAGAGGGGCTGGGGCCCGGCGCTCCTCAAGACGAGAGGCAATCTTTTAGTGCCTGAACAACAAAGCTCCCTGGACACATTCCAGGCTACATCCCTACCTGCAATGGGCTTGGATGCCCCCTCCTCCTGGAAGCCTTCCCAGAGCCCCCTGGGCCCTCTCCCCTGGGACAACTGTCAGCTCCTGGAAACAAGGGCCCCACTTCCTTCACCTCTGCAGTCCCAGCACCACCCAGCCCAGTGCCTAGCATATAGAGTAAGCTCTGAGGCATGACAACGGAACAATGAGGGGCAGATAAACGAATTAAGGAAAGAAAAAATGCATGTTTGGGGTGCCTGGGTGGCTTCGTCGGTTAAGCATCCGACTTCTGCTCAGGTCATGATCTCACGGTCCGTGAGTTCGAGCCCCGCGTTGGGCTCTGTGCTGACAGCTCAGAGCCTGGAGCCTGTTTCAGATTCTGTGTCTCCCTCTCTCTCTGACCCTCGCCCGTTCATGCTGTCTCTCTCTGTCTCAAAAATAAATAAACGTTTAAAAAAAATTAAAAAAAAAAAAAAAGAAAAATGCATGTTTGCAAGTGGGCTGAGGCCAAGAAGAGCCCACTAGTCAAGATGGCGGCCGAGCCTCCAGCTGGCTGGCTCCCCAGTGAAGACCAGCCAGGGCCCAGCCAACAGCAGCCAGGACTTATGCTGCCATGGTCTGTCACCTGCCCTCCCTTAGGACCAACCACACACATCTGAGGAATGGCGAGTTGAGGCTAAAGGTGATGTCAGTAGCCAAGGCAACGCTAGGGATCCAGCAACCTTGCTCTGAGTAGACAATCGCACCCACAGGACAGAGGCCCCCTTCTGCAGCAGCCCAAACCTCTGCTCCTTTCACGAATTTTTGGCCACCTGTGCAAGACCAGTTCTTGGGGAGCAGCCCACCCTCAAGTGAGGAAACACAAGTTCAGGGGTGAAGGTCACACAGGGGTCTGGAGTCAGAGTGCCAGAATCTGAATACCTGCTCAGTCTCCTCATCTGTAAAATGGGGGTAACTTCTTATCTATGAGACTGGGGTAAAAAATTAAATGAGATAATTCATGTAAAAGCACCAGCAGTGTGCCTGGTACACAGACATGACGAGTCTCTCCCCCAGTGTCCCAACTCCCCGTTAGAGGGTAAGGCCGCTGAGGATGGAGCTGGGCTCTCTGCCCTCCACCTCTACTGAAGCCCCACCGAGCCCAGCACGGTCAGGCCATGCAGCGGGAGCCCCAGGAGTCTTCGGACGACTGAGATTTGCCAAAGAAATTTGGGGTCAATACCCTCCATACCCAAGAGCTGGTCTTAAATATTAAAAATAGACAAAAACTTTAAGATGACTCCCAGCCACCACTTTTCTTAGCCCGGAGATTTCCAGACAAGTGCCTGGCACCCATGCTTTGTAGAGTGGAGAGCGGTGAGTGGTATTTTAAAGCCGTGGCTGCCTGGACCTCCTCGTCCCAGGCTTACAGGCAAAGTCACCAGTGAGCCCTGAACTCCACTGTGTTAACCAGGAGCCGCCTCTGTGCCAGGCACGAGGTGACTTATGGATCCAGACTTGAGGGAAGACTCTGCCTCTGACCTCCAGGTCCTCAGTCCGGTGGGTTCCAGGCTCTTCTCCCCCATCCCAGACCAGTTAGACTAAGTCACCCCAACCGGTTCCAATGCCTGTCTTTATGTTTATCAGACAGGAAGCTCCTTCTCCAGCCCAGTGACTTCATGCAAAACACAGGAAGTGCAGTGGCTTTTGAACACAGGCAACTCTAAATAAAGGGGCCTCTCCTGCTTTATAACGCCCTTTTTAAAAAATGCTTAACCCAGCTCAGATCCCTAACCCAGCTCAGATCCATGTGCCAAGATGAACTGTACCGTGTGGTAAGAAGGCTGCAAAGGTCGAGACCCTGAAAACCTCAGCATCCGACCCAGGAGATCTGGCAGGTTCCTCAGCCTTCTTCACCTTCACACTTTGTTATCGAGGGACAGACTTGTCAGACGCATTTAAAATCTTTAAAACCTGACCACGCATCTCCTACTGCCCACGGAGGACAGACGATATTGGTTAGACCATGAAAAAGGAGGAAGAAGGAAGGGGAAGGAAAGAACTGGACCACTTCACTTATCTTTACATGTAATCACCAGCCTGAAAAAAACAGGCATCTCCGTGTTGCAGGTGGGGAAACTGAGGCTGCAGTCTAACAGCTGGAGCACAGGCGGGGGGGTCTGGTCCCAGCTCTGCCTGATCCCAAAGCCCTTGTTTTGTTCCCTCCACCACGGGCTTCATATTGAAAAGACAAGAAACCCATCAGCTCAGTGCTTAGATGACTAGAAATGACTAGAAATGACTAGAAATGAGGACCGGCGAACAGGCAGCGGAGAGCCAGTGTGGCCATCCGAACGGCCCGCCCTGCGGCCTGGCGCTCCCCCATGTGAAATATTGATTTCTGGGCCGTGCGAGCTTTCAGCCGAAGGGGCCCTGTCCAGCTGGAAGAAGTTCAGAGAAACCGAGAACACTTCCCACCCGATTTCTTAACCAACCGTAGTGCCCCTCCCCACCAGAAGAAAAGGATGAAGGGTGTGGAAGAATAAACTCCTGAGGACAGATTAAAGGGGCTAAGTGTGTGTTCCTTGGCTAAACAGTGCATAAAGGCCAAGAAAGGGAAGATAACACTTTGAAAACACTCTTAAAGGAGGCTAAGTGATTCTGAAGGAAACCAGGAGCCAAAGCTTCCCACCGCCTTGCAACAAAGAGCTGGGGTAAATCGCTCCCCCCTCTAGTGGGGGGGGGGGGAGGTAACTGTCCATCCAGCTCAGACACTCCTTAATTCTAGGTAAATTCAGCAGGGAGGGTTTTATTGCTGTTCATTTTCCTTTGGGGCAGGGCGACACTGGGAATTACAGTTCAAGTGAAAAGGGAGAAGTCTTGAAGGTGATGAGTTCCCAAATTGGGAATGTCCACGGAGGTGAGAGAAAGCTCCCCGGGGTGGGGGGCCTGTTCTTCTGGGAAGGAAGGACTGTAAGGACCGGTGAGGACCTTAGAGGCACCAAGGAAGCAAGTGAGGGCGGGGTGGGGGGGTGGGGGGGGGGAGACAAGCTACACCTTCCTCTTCCCTCCAGGCCGCAGCCCAACCTGCCTCAGCAGGAAGCCACACCCTTTGGTGGCAACTTCCGGAAGGCCCAGCAAGGCGAGACTCCCTCAGCCAGAGAGGAGGGTTCCTGGTGGAGAGACTGGAGGTGAAGAGGGCCGCTGCAGACACTCCCAGGAAGGCCTCGCCCTCAGCCAATGGCCATCTGAGAGGCTCCCCTGGGCCCACCTGCCCCAGGCGTGTGCTGTGTCCCATTCTGGGTGCTAAATCACCTAGAGGGCAGAATGGGGCCTGAGAAATGCCAACAGAAGCCCTCCTAAGTTACTTTTTAAAGGGACACACATCAGGTGCAAGAGGGCAGCTCCCCTCAGGCTTCCCAAATGTACGGTGGGGAGGTGGGGAGGTGGGGAGGTGGGGAGGTGGGGAGGTGGGGAGGTGGGGACTGGGGCGGGGGAGATCCCAGCCAGCCTCCAGCCTTCAAACCATCTGCCATCGGGTGGCAGGCCCACTTTAGACCCAGGCTCATTCTGTGTGCTCATGTGTGACTCATGCCATTCCTCCAGGAGGCCCAGAGGCTGCCTGGCAGGGACACAGGCCTGTCTGAGACCCCGATGGGGGGGGTCTTCGGCTGGCTGCGCCACAGGACAAAAAAAAGCCAACTCAGCGGTGAGCAGAGCTGGTGGCTTCTCCAGTACCCACATCATCCAAGGCTAAGACAGTCTCTCTTGAGAAGGGGATCAGGGCCCTCCAATCCAAAACACCCCTTTTGATCACATTTTCTCAAGAATTTGGGCTTTTCCACTGTTATTAATGCATTAAAAACCCAGACGTCTGAGGGGCAACTGGGGACAGCGTGGGAAGGGGAACGCTAGTGGCTTCAGTGACTCCAACTTTATTTTTTTTTTTTAATTTTTTTTTTCAACGTTTATTTATTTTTGGGACAGAGAGAGACAGAGCATGAACGGGGGAGGGGCAGAGAGAGAGGGAGACACAGAATCGGAAACAGGCTCCAGGCTCTGAGCCATCAGCCCAGAGCCCGATGCGGGGCTCGAACTCACGGACCGCGAGATCGTGACCTGGCTGAAGTCGGACGCTTAACCGACTGCGCCACCCAGGCGCCCCAGTGACTCCAACTTTAAAAAAGAAGAGAATCTGGGGGCGCCTGGGTGGCTCGGTCAGTTCAGCACCCGACTTCGTCCAGCTCAGGTCATGATCTCATGGCTTCTGAGTTCAAGCCCCGTGTTGGGCTCTGTGCTGACAGGTCAGAGCCTGGAGCCTGCTTCGGATTCTGTGTCTCCCTCTCTCTCTGCCCCTCCCCTCCCTCTCTCTCTCTCTCTCAAAAAGAAATACAAAAAACTTAAAAAAAGAAGAAAATCCAAGTGAATAAAGGTCTGGTTTCGCCCAATGGTCAGAGTGCGCTCCCCAGGAAAGAACCATGTGTGATGTGGAGCCAGGGGAATCATGGGAAGCCCGGCAAAAGGGTATCCCCCAAATACTTTCCAGACACACACTGCGAGCTTCCTTTTCTCATACGAAGAAAAAGCCATCATCTATCATTTCCCAGCACACGAGGGAGTGGATCAGAATAGGCGTTCGTTTGAGGGGTTACTCTGGCAATATGATCTCATGGGGGAAGAAAACGTGACCCAAAATGTTCCAGCCATGAGAGCAAGCCAGTCCATTTCTAGGATCCTTCCTCCTTCCGTGCACACAATACACACTCAATATGGAGTCTAAAGCAATGCACTTTGAAGTGGAAACCTACAAGAATGGCCAGAAGATCCCCTTATATTGACACGTAATAAAACCAAAAAGGCATTTACTGAAGAGTAATGCTCATTTCCTGGGCCTTCTTCCCTTTCTGGAGGCAGCCACTATTGCCAGCATCTCAGAATCTTTCCATGCAGAGCCCAGGTGACATACTTTGTTTTACCAAAAAAAAAAAAAAAAAAAAAAGGAGCACCATATATCCTGCTATGCACCTAGTTTTTCCCATCTGCAACGTATCTTGGAGAGCACGCCCTGTAACTACGTACAGATCAGCCTCATTCTTCTAAGGGCGACAAGGATCCCCACTGTGCCATGATTAATTGACCCTTTTGATGGACAGTTTGCTTCTTCTTCTTCTTTTTTTAATGACAATGCTGTAAAGAATATGCTCCGACATTTCCTTTTGCGTATTTGAGTTTTTCTGTGGGTTGAGCTCCTGGAAATTAGTCAGAGGGACTATGCTTTGCAGACACTGCCAAAGTACTTTTAAAAAGAGAGTTGTTAAAACTTACACTCCCATCAGTAGGGCATGAGGCTATGCTCTAAACACTTGGGGCATCTCCGAGAAATTAAGATTACTGAATCTTCCAGTTTCCCAGGCACTCTTGTGTTTCATAGGTGGGCACATAAACTGTCATGATGTCTTTGTAGGATGTTAGGGCCCTTTCTATCCAAATCAAGTTTTCCTCCAACCAGAGCCGGAAGGCAGATCTCAAGGCCCTTGAGTCCTGTGCTCTCTCCATGTCACCCCTTGGCTGTACCCTAGACTTCCTAGATCACAGGAAACCATGTTTTAGAACTAAAACCACAGATAGTTTGCACACCTTGTGCCTGGGCCAGAGTCCTGAAACCAGGCTACGCAGCACAAGCTCATTACCAAGTGCATCCAAAAGCATCAGCGGATGGGTCCCAGACCCACCTAGGGTTTACAGTCCACAAGGCGTGCGCACGCACGCACACACACGCGCGCGCGCGCGCACACACACACGCGCACACACACACACACACACACATTTTTAGAAAGCAGAAAGAGCACTGAGCAGGAAAGAGCCAGGAAAACCACCTACCCTTCCCTTCCTTGTTTCCTCACCTGAGGACCCAGGGAGGTGAGACCGGCCGTTTACATATTTTTTTTAAAAAACTTAAATAGCCACTATGTATGAGGCCCTTGACACACCTTATTTCTTTTAGTTCTCACCTCTAGTCCTTCAGGGTAGGTACTCATTCCCATATTACAGATAAGGACACTGAGACGCAGGGAGGTTATGCGACTTGCCCAAGGTCATAAACCTAATTAAATGGCAGGGTGAGGATCTGAACTCTGCCTAGCTCCAAAGCTCACGCCCCCACTCTTCCCAGATCTAAGAATGGGACTCTGTAAGCCACAGGAGCACCACCACTCCCCAGGGGGCAGCCAGGACTCCGTTCGGTTGTCACCAGAGGCCTTGAGCCCAGAAGTTCAGCGCACCAAGGGTTAAGGCGGAGAGGCAGTGACTCTCTGGGGCTGCACAAAGGGAAAATGCACTTCCTGCCCCTGCGGGCAGAGATGCTGTTTTATGCTCAGCAAATTAGGACGTTTGTTTAATTAAGACGACACACAGATTTTGTTATTCTAAATATTTTTGGAACATGATGCTGGGGAGGAAGCTGTCAAGGCATGAGTTTTTTTTTTTTTTCCCCCCCTTTGCTTTGGGTTTCTTTCTCCCCCTTCAAGAGAAGGGTAAGGCCAGGCTCAGGGGAAAACAACAGCCAACCCCTCCTCTCCTTTTGAAATAAAGATGTCAAGCTGGTAAGGGCTGTCTTAAGCACTTTATTGAAGGATTAGCTAGAAGAGGAAGTGAAGAAAACACAGCTAGTCTGGTTTCTAGCAATACCCTACCAGGCCGCACAACAATGCTGCATTTTCTGAGTGTGCTTTGCTCCTTCTAAAAAGCTAACAGATCCTTGTTTTGTTTTTTCTGGAGCAAGAACAGGCAAGAGGCAGCCTGTGATTCACATGCGTCCTTCATCCTGCAAGAGGGAAGTTCTCCTATCTCCAACCCCTTAGGTTAAAGAGTTTAAAATGAAAAAACAAAAACAAAAACAAAACAAGCAGAAAGCCAGGACCCTGATCCTCTCTCTCCCGGACCTTCATGTGCCCCCCAGGTAAGCAGCCCCACAGAACGTCCCTCTCCAGCTGCCCTTCCCAGAACAGAGCCTGCCAATCAATCCAGGCACCTGGATCTGCCCAAAGCAGAGCCTTTTGGTGTCACCCTGCAGCCAAGTGGGGGGCACAGTGACTCTCAAATTACACTAAGCAATCTCTTGATTGCTCAATTACGCACTAATAGGAGGCCTCGCTTTCCAACACTGAGGGCTTGCCTCAGTTTGCCCAGCCTGCAGCCCTGCAGCGGGCTCCCTCTTCCGGGGCCAGCCTCCCTCCTTGTCCCCCTAGCTCCAGACACAAGTGCTCCCTCTTGGAATTCCTCGAATCCTTTGTCTCTGCTGTGCTTGGGACGCTCATCACAGGCTGCCTTTGTATTTCAGTCATTCAGATGCTATTTCCCCTTGAGGACTGTAAACCCCTGGAGGGCAGAGGTCTCCTCCAAGAGCCTCTGGGATGTCAGCAGAGTGGACTGGCTCCTTTCTCTTAGTCCCCATGACTCACAGTACCTTTCTGAGGGCCATGTCATCTACAGATTTGTCTCGGCTCTCCCTAAGTGCCCGAGGGCAGGGGCCAGGTCTTACTCAACCTCACACCCCCCACCACCTGGCAGAGTCCTTGGCACACAGCAGGCAGTTAAATATTTGCTCAATTACACATCTATGTACCCTCCCCCATGCATCTAGCAGCCCTGTATATAAACTGACTAATATTAATCGGGTGATTGTCTAAACAGGCCTTAAAGCAACCTCCCTCCTTACCAAAAGGGGAATAAACCACCAGGTGAGGTTATGAGGCAGGTTATCGGAGGAGTCAGAAATGGCCACAGTGTTGCAGGAAGGAGCTGCTGCTCTCTTCCCCTTCAACAGTTACTCAACAGTTACTCTGAAATCCTGTTAAACCCAGAAAAGGATGCAGTGAACCGAGAAGCTGCTGGGCCTCTCAACTGCCCAGCAAAGAGAGCCGCCTGTCTCCAGGACCTGCCAAGACCTGGGATTTCCCGGGAATCTTTCTCCCCACACCGGTTGGGTGGGGCCACAGACTGCAGCTGGGCCCTCACCCTGCCCCCAAGTCAAGGCAGCCGGCCACCTTGTCCGGGAATTTGTTATAAACGACTGGGCTCTCTGCAGGGATGTGGGGGTGCAGTCTGCCCCCCCCCCGCCCCAGCCGTGGCCCCTGGACAGGGTGGAGTGAGGCCCCCAGTACAGAGAAGCGGGGGAGGGAGGGTAAAGACCCCGACTCTTGGCCCAAACAGGGACGATGCGATAGCCCCGGGCCGGTCCTAAAGGCGCAGGGCCCGGCTCCCCGCCCCCGCCCGCGTGGGGCGGCCCCCAGGTGCGGTGGAATCAGGTGCGCTCCCGGGCGGGCGCAGATGGCTGCGGGCATTCCTGGGCCTTCCTCTCCGGGGTAGCGGAAGTCAGAAGTCAACGGCTGAGGGGCTGTGGAGGAGGGGGGTAGTCTTTCCTGCCTCGTCCGGCCCCCGCAGATCCGCGGTGCCCACGCACCCGCCCGCACCTCTCCCGGTCCCCCTCCTCCGCCCGACCGATCGCAGCCGGGCGAATGAGGAAGTCGGGAGCGGAGGGCGGAAACTGAGCCGAGCGCAATGTCTACAGCAGGACAGTCCGAGTCTGACTCAGGAGGACGCCCTGACAGCTGCCAAACGGTCCCCGCCTGCCCGTTACCTCCGTGGCGAGAACGCCTGGAAAACTTCCAAAGGAGCCGCTGCCCCAAGCCCCCCAGCTCGGCTCACCCGTTCGGGTCCAGGGACAGCGGCTCCCCGGAAGGGGTTAAAAAGTTTGCCCAACTCGGGCACTTGGCGAGGCGAGGGCGGGGCGCGTGCCCCGGCGGCAGCGGGAGGTCGAGGCTCCCGGTGCCCCGCCGGGGCAGTGCGCCTGGCAGGGGGAGGGGCGGAGGGTTTCCGGGGAGCGCCGGCCCCGCAGCCTTCCCGGCTCCCGAGGCCTCGCCTCCAGCGGCGCCGTCCCCGAGCGTCGCGCAGGGGTCCCGGGGCCCCTCCCGGAAGGATGCGGTGCCCCGGCCGGGCCCCGCGGCGTTCGCGCCCGCTCGCGCCGGTCGCCGGCCGCGCGGAGGCCGAGAGCCACACGTCGGCCCGCTGGCCCCAGACGCCGCGCGTCCCGTCGCCACCGCCCCCGCCCGGGGCGGGACCGGCCGGTGGGGCTCGCTCACCTGAACCTGGATCTGCGCCGGGGAACGGGCGCTGCTTCTCCCGAAAGGGCTTTCTCGAGCGCTCGGGCGACGGCAGGGGTGGGGGGCGAGCGCGCGAGGCGGGAGCTGCAGGAGGTCAGTCTCGCTCAGCCTTCCGTACCCTTCCCGGGAACCGCGGTGATCTGCGCGCCTCACCGCACCCAGCTCGGCTCCTCGCCGCCTTCCCGCCCCGCCCTAGCAGCCGCCCGCCTATTCCAGCCCGGCGCCGGCTCCGGGGCGGAGCCTGGGGCAGGACTCCGCCCCCTGAGCTGCCTCGCCCACTCCAGTCCGACCTCGGTTTTGATGGACAGACACCTTGGCCCGTGGGAAGGGGGTGAGAGGAGCCTCTGAGACCAAAGGCGTGGTTATTCATCCTCCTCATCCGCCCCCACCGCCGCCCGCTCCACCTTCCTCCGCGCTTCCTAGGCGGGAGCCCCGCCCCCTAGGGCGGGTCCGACGAACAGCCAGGTTCCAGGGGGGGATAGACACAGGGAGAGTCCAATCAGGAGGAGGAGGCTCGCAGAGGGCTCGGGCAGGGATTTTGGTGCATTGCCGCGGCCGGGCGAGGCAGGGCGGGAGCCGGCTGGGGAGGTCCCGGACTCTGACACCCCGCCCCTCGAGCTGTTTTCCCGGTCCCGTGCCCTCCTACCAGAAGAACAGATATTAAGTACCATATATGGGAAAAGTGCTATTTTACATAATTATGGTGGCGTGGGGGGTGGGGGGGTGGGGGCCGGCGTGGACTCAGCCCGGGATCCGCTGCGGGCGCCCTGAGTTCGATTCCTGACCCTGTCTTTAGACCCCGCTGCGGTCTTCTGGCCTCCCGATCTTGGCTCAGACGGGTTCTTGGGGTGCACTTCCAGGCCTCTTTACCTTCACACCATTAATTGGCACATTCCCTTTCAGATTTTTGTTACGAATTTGTGTGTGTGTGCACTTTTTCTCAGGTAGGCAAAGCGCCACTCTTTTTGGTCACTGCCCACTACACGAGGATAAAAACTTTGTTATTAAAAAAAATTTTTTAGAGGTGCCTGGCTGGCTTAGTGGGTAGAGCATGCGACTTGATCTAGGGGTTGTGAGTTCAAGCCCCACGTTGGATGTAGAGGCCACTAAAAAAATTTTTTTAATAAAAAAAAAATTGTACTTATCTTTTAATCCATTTGGAGTTCAGTTTGGTTGTGGAATGAGGGGGAAAGCTAAAACAATTTTCGTAAAAGCCCAGTTGTCCACACACCATCTTCTCCACTGATTCATCACCTTTCTAACATATATGCTGGGACCTGTTTCTGAGTTGTATCCATTGACCTTTCTGTGCTAGTTCCAAAATACTTTAATGATGGGAGCTTTATAATATATTTTATATCGAAGAGGGAGAATTTCTCATTACTCTTTCCTTTTGGAATGTTCATACTATCATGATTAAATTATAACTTCAGAAAAAATTTATGATGTAAAGGCAAAAGAACACTAGGGAAAAAAATGATGCAACCCTAAGAATTACTACCAACAATATACAAAGAGCTCTTCTCAGTCATTAAGAAAAACCCCAAGTACTCTAGGGGCGCCTGGGTGGCTCTGTCGCTTAAGTGGCTGAAGTCAGCTTTGGTCATGATCTCCAATCCGTGAGTTTGAGCCTCCAGTCAGGCTCTGTGCTGACAGCTCAGAGCCTGGAGCCTGCTTCAGATTCTATCTCCCTCTCTCTCTTCCCCTCCCCTGCTCATTCTCTCTCTCTCTCTCTCTCTCTCTCTCTCTCTCTCTGTCTCTCAAAAATAAACATTAAAAAACGAACAAACCCCAAGTACTCCAAAATAAAAATGGTTCAAAAAAAGGAATGGGCAACTAAGAAAGAAGAAACATAAATGGCCACTAATTATGAAAAAAAATGAGTCATTAGAAATGCAGACAGAACAACATGGGATGCCATTTTTCACCTAACAAACTTAAAAAAAAAATAATAAAAGGATACAAACACCCACTCTTAGGTTTAGAGATATAGGCAAGAAAGTAAACCGATCAGTTGTCTCTGAAAATTCACCGTAAAAAAATAATTGGAAAAGTGCACAGGGGCATCTGGCTGGCTTGGTCAGTAGAGCGTGAGACTCTTGATCTTGAGGTTATAAATTCAAGCCCCATGATAGGTGTAGAGATTACTTAAAAATAAAATTTTAATAAAGGGGCGGGGGGGGGGGGCGCCTGGGTGGCTCCGTGGGTTAAGTGTCCATCTCTGGATTTTGGCTCAGGTCATGATCTCACCGTTGGTGGGGTCAGCCCCAATCAGGCTCCGTCCAGACAGCATGGAGCCTCTTTGCCCCTCCTGCAAGCAGGGGCTCTCTCTCTCTCTCAAAATAAATAAATTAATTAATTAAAAGGTCATGATCAGGTCATGATCTTGCGGTTCCTGAGTCCGAGTCCAGCATCGGGCTCTGTGCTGACAGCTCAAAGCCTGGAGTCTGCTTCGGATTCTGTGTCTCCCTCTCTCTGTGCCCCTCCCCCACTCACACTCTGTCTCTCTCTCTCTCTCTCTCTCTCTGTCTCTCAAAAATGAATAAACATGAAAAAAACTTAAAGGAAGAAAGAAAAATGCAGACAGTGGTTTAAAAAGTATTCTTTCCAATAAATAAATAATAAAAGGTATTCTTTCCAACATTGTTTATCGTTACTAAGTATTAAAAATAAAGGTATAAGAGATTGAATAAATGTTGATGCATCCATATCTTGCAAAATACTCAGAAAGACACTAAAATTTTATTTAGATTTGTAATTACTGATTTAAGATATGTTAAATAAGGAAAAGCAAGTTAGAGAATGTTGTTATAGCAGGATCTCATTTATTTTTGCACAGTGTTTGTGTGTCTGTCCGATGTGTGTGTGTGCATGTGTGTGTTCTCAGAAAGAGAGAATGAGGCTTAAAAAGGAATAATAACGTGTAAATAAGGGTTATGTCTTTTTTTTAATGTTTTATTTATTTATTTATTTTTAAAATGTTCATTTTTAAGAGATAGAGTATGAGCAGGGGAGGGGTTCAGAGCTAGAGGGATAGAGTATCTTGAAGCAGGCTCTGAACCAACAGCAGTGAGCCCAACGCAGGGCTCAAACTCACAAGTCATGGGATCATGACATGAGCTGAAATCAGACACTCAACCGACTGGGCCAGCCAGGCACCAAAAGGGTTGTGTCTTTTTTTTTTTTTTTTTTTTTTTTTTTTTTAAGAATTGTTTATAGGGGCGCCTGGGTGGCGCGGTCAGTTAGGCGTCCGACTTCAGCCGGGTCACGATCTCGCGGTCCGTGAGTTCGAGCCCCGCGTCAGGCTCTGGGCTGATGGCTCAGAGCCTGGAGCCTGTTTCAGATTCTGTGTCTCCGTCTCTCTCTGCCCCTCCCCCGTTCATGCTCTGTGTCTCTCTGTCCCAAAAATAAATAAGCATTGAAAAAAAAAATTTTAAAAAAAGAATTGTTTATATTGAGAGACAGAGACAGAGAGCATGCGTGGAGGAGGCACAGAGAGAGGCACAGACTCCGAAGCAGCTCCAGGCTCTGAGCTGTCAGCGTCAGCACAGAGCCCGATGCGGGGCTGGAACCCACGAACCGCAAGATCATGACCCGAGTGGAAGTCAGACACTTTTTTTTTAATTTCTTTTTAATCTTTGTTTATTTTTGAAAGAGAGAGAGAGAGAGAGAGAGAGAGAGAGCAGGGGAGGAACAGAGAGAGAAGGAGACACAGAATCCGAAGCAGTTCCAGGCTCTGAGCTGTCAGCACAGAGCCCGAGGCGGGGCTCGAACCCACGAACCGCGAGATCATGACCTGAGTCAAGTCGGAGGCTTCACTGACTGAACCACCCAGGTGCCCCAAGGGTTACCTCTTAATAGAAGGATTGTGGCTGATTTTTTCTTTTGCTTCTCTGTGTTTCTAACACACATATCACTTGCATAATTTTATCCCAAGTAGAAGAAAGTGACTCACTTCGATGTCACCTCTTCTAAAATGTCTTCCCCGACCCTGCAGGCCAGCTTGGGCGCGTGTCCTTTGTACAATCACATCACATCATCTTTCCCTTATCTCTCTCATTGCACACTGGATTTTAACCCTCCGTCTACTGGCTGTTTCCTCCGCCCCCGCTGGAAGCTGCCTGAGGACACATAGGGGCCGTGCCTTGTTTGTCTCTGTGGACCTGGAACTAACACAAAGCCCAGCATAAAATGGTCCTTAGTGAATGCTTGAGCAGGACTCGGCATCTGTTTCCTTATCTGTAAAATGGGTATAATCACTGCGTCTTGCTTGGTCCCAAGGATGGCTGGCAAGAAGAGAGGAGACCCGCGCCTCAAGGTGTTTTCTAAACTGCTAAAGAGTATGCACTTACAATAGAGCATGAATGATAATGTTCATTTCCATTTACCTCATAGCCCCAGCCTCCTGGCACCACCCTCTCCAGGGAACTGAGGTCGCTCAAATGGAAGGGCCTGTTGGCCAGGCCCTGAATTCTCTCATCCCCATCCACTAGCCCAGATGCTTCCCTAGCTAAAGAAGCCCTCCTTGGCTCAGTCTGTTAAGTGTCTGACTTCGGCTCAGGTCATGATCTCGCAGTCAGTGAGTTCAAGTCCCACATCGGGCTCTGTGCTGACAGCTCGGAGCCCGGAGCCTGCTTCAGATTCTCTGTCCCTGTCTCTCTGCTCCTCCCCCACTCACACTCTGTCTCTCAAAGATGAATAGATGTTAATAATAATAATAAAACGTAAAAAATAAATAATACACATTAAAAAAATTTTTTTAATAAAAGAATAAAGAAGCCCTCCCACCTGCTATCTGGCCTAACCCCTCCTCTGTCTCCCAAGAAACTGAATCCTTGATATAGAGTCTACACTTGAAAAATTTTAGGAAAATATTTCATCTATATTGTCTGAGAATTAAAATAGTATTATGGTTGGTATAGAAAATATTAAAAAGCAAGAAAATTAAAAGCACCCATAAACTTACCACCACAATATAGCAACTATTAACAAACCTTGGTTCTTTCAAATGTTTAGACACACACATACATATTTGAATAAAATGGAGAGGGCCACATATATACATGGTTGTCTGAGATATTACAAAGTTGCCACTGAAAATAAATGAAGAAAAGTGGTCTTTTTAGTAAATGGTGCAGGTCAATTGCATATCCACCCGTGGAACCATGAATCTTGATCCCTACCCTCACACCGTTTAGGGAAATAGTTCAGGAGGAATCAGAGGCCTAAATATGAAAAGTAGACAATAAAACTTCTAGAAGAAAGCATAGGAGAATATCCCCATGACCTTGAAATAGGCAAAAATTTATTTATTTATTTATTTATTTAATCAATCTTTATTTTTGAGAGAGAGACAGAGTGCAAGTGAGGGAGGAATAGAGAGAGAAGGAGACACAGGATCCAAAGCAGGCTCCAGGCTCTGAGCTGTCAGCACAGAGCCCGACGCGGGGCTCGAACTCACGAGCTGTGAGATCATGACCTGAGCGAAAGTAGGATGCCCCACCAACTGAGCCACCCAGGCACCCTGACAGAAATTTCTTAAGACAAAAAAGTATAAACCATAAGAAAAGATCGTTCGATTGAATTTAATTAAAATTAAGAACATCTGTTCACCAAAAGACACATTGAAGAGAGCAAAAAATAAAATTAAAAAAAGAGTGAAAAATCAAATCACAGATTGGGAGAAAATAATAACAATATATATGTCAAAGGAGCTGTATTCCAAATTTATCAAGAACATCTAGGGGTGCCTGGGTGGCTCAGTTGGTTAAGCTTCCAACTCTTGATTTCAGTTCAGGTCATGATCTCAAGGTCATGAGATTGAGCTCTGCATTGGGCTCTGCACTGGGCTCTGCTTAAGATTCTCTCTCTCTCTCTCTCTCTCTCTCTCAAAAAAAAAAAAAATCTGTGTTAAGAAAAAGACAGATGGGGCACCTGGCTGGCTCAGTTGTTAGAGCATATGACTCTTGATCTTGGGGTTATGAGTTCGAGCCCCACGTTGGGGGGCAGAGTTCACATAAAAAAATAAGAAAGAAAAGACACACAACCCAATTTGTTCCTAAATGGGCAAAGATCTGAATGGCCGCTAATATAAAAGAGGATATCTAATTATCCAGGAAACAAATAAAAAGGTGCTAAACATCATTAGTTATAACAGGATGCAAATTAAAACCACAATGAGAGAGCACTAACCCCCAACCCACACGACTCAAATGAAGACACGAAATGTTGGCCAGAACGGGAGGTCCTAGACTCTCCAGAATTACTTGTGAGAGTGAGTGCAAGTTTCTACAACCACTTTGGGAAAATGTTCGGCCGTGTCTACTAAAGTTGAATATACATTATATCCTACGATCCAGCAAGTCCACTCTTTTTAATGTTTATTCGTTAAACATAGCATGAGACATAGCATGAGCGGAGGAGGGGCAGAGACAGAGAGAGAGAGAGACAGACAGACTCAGAAGTAGGCTGCAGGCTCTGGGCTGTCAGCACAGAGCCTGAGGCGGGGCTCGAACCCACGAATCCTGAGATCATGCCTGAGCTGAAGTTGGACGCTTAACGGACTGAACCGCCCAGGCGCCCCCAGCAAGTCCACTCTTAAGTATATACTACACCCAAGAGAAATGAGTGCTTGGGCCCAACAAACATGTGTAAAAATGTTCTTAGCAATTTAAAGTAGCCAAAAACCAAGAGGAGAAAAGTATATGGATGGTAAAATGAATACATGGAGTATATCCATACAGTGGACTGATACAAAGACAGGAAAAAGGACAAACTAGAGATAACATAAAAAAAACACAAAGACTTGGGGCGCCTGGGTGGCTCAGTCCGTTAAGCGTCCCACTTTGGCTCGGGTCATCATCTCACGGCTGGTAGGTTCGAGCCCCGCATCAGGCTCTCTGCCGACAGCTCAGAGCCTGGAGCCTGCTTTGGGTTTTCTGTCTCCCTTTCTCTCTGTCCCTCCCCTGCTTATGTTCTGTCTCTCTCTCTGTCTCTCAAAAATAAATAAACATTTAAAAAATTTAAAAACACAAAGACTTAAAAAAAACCCACACACAAAGACTTAAATGTGAACTGATGAATGAATAAACAAAATGTGGCATCTTCGTACAATAGAATATGAGTCAGGTGTAAAAAGGAATGAAATATTGACACGAGCTACAACACGGGTGATCCTTAAAAACATTATGCCAGGTCGAAGTGGCCGGTCACAAAAAAGCACACATATTGTGTGATTTCGCGTCTATGAAATTTCCGGGATAGGCAAATCGATAGAGACAGAAAACAGATTAGTGGTTGCTGGAAGCTGGGAAGAAAGGAAGAAATGAGAAGTTAGTGCTAATGGCTAGGAGGGTTGGGCTTTCTTCTGTTTTTGTTTTTGTTTTTGTTTTGAGGCAACGAAAATGTTCTAAAATTGGATTGTGATGGTTGTGCAACTCTGTGAGTACACTAAAAGCCTACGGAACTGTCTACTTTATGTATTTATGTGTTTACTTATTTATTTTTAAGTGAGCTCTGCGCCTAACGTGGGGCTCGAACTCACAACCCAGAGATCAGGAGTCATATGTTCTACCAACTGAGCCAGGCAGACTCCCTCCCACCGCCAACTTCTTTTGGAATTGTATACTTTAAAAAGGAGAAACTAGGGGCGCCTGGGTGGCGCAGTCGGTTGAGCGTCCGACCTCAGCCAGGTTACGATCTCGCGGTCCGTGAGTTCGAGCCCCGCGTCAGGCTCTGGGCTGATGGCTCAGAGCCTGGATCCTGTTTCTGATTCTGTGTCTCCCTCTCTCTCTGCCCCTCCCCCGTTCATGCTCTGTCTCTCTCTGTCCCAAAAATAAATAAACGTTGAAAAAAAAAAAAAAGGAGAAACTATACAGTATGTGACATAGCTCACTTAAGCTGTTGTTTTGTTCTGTGTGAAGTGAATGAACCTCTCAGACATACTGTTTGAAAGAGTTTAGATACCAAAAAAAAAAAAAAACAACTAGAAGCCGTATAATACAGGCAAAATCAGTCTCTAGAGGCAGAAGCTGGAATGGAGGTTCCCTTTGAAGAGTTTGTGAATGTGAGGGGGGAGCCTTCTGGAGTACTGGAATGTTCTATATCTCGACCTGGTTGGTGGTTACTCTGGGTCCACGCAGGTAAAATTTATTGATTTGTGATCTACTGAGTTGTTAGCCCATTTTTTTAAATTTTATTGTTTATTTTTTTAAATTTACATCCAAATTAGTTAGCATATAGTGAAACAATGATTTCAGGAGGAGATTCCTTAATGCCTCATTAGCCCATTTTTGACTTGGGTGGTTTGTTTTTTGGTGTTGAGTTTTAAGAGTTCTCTGTATGTTCGGCATATCAATCCCACATCAGATCATTTTCTCCCATTCTGTGGGTTGCCTTTTTACTTTACGGATCATAGATGCGAATGCACAGAAGTTCTTTTATTTTCATCACATTTAACTTGCCTATTTTTTTGTTGCATGTGTTTTCCAGTCTTTTTCTCTTAATCAGCACTTTTTAAAGATTTTATTTGTAAGTAATCTCTACACACAACACGGGACTCTAACTCCCAGCCCTGAGATCAAGAGTCACATGTTCCACTGACTCTGCCACCCATGGGCCCCCATCAACATTATTTTTTTTTAAGTTTATTCATTTATTTTGAGAGAGAGAGAGAGAGAGAGAGAGAGAGAGAGAGCATGAGCAGGGGAGGGGCAGAGAGAGAGGGAGACACAGAATCCAAAGCAGGCTCCAGGCTCCGAGCTGTCATCACAGAGCCCGACGCAGGGCTCAAACTCATGAATTGCAAAGTCATGACCTGAGCCAACAGGTTGGACACCCCATCGACTGAACCACCCAGATGCCCCAATACCAACTCAAAAAATTTTTTAAGTTCCAAAATATTAAAAAAAAAAAAAAAGGAAAACATGTAAATTACCTATAGTTCTCTTGCCCAGGATTCTTGATGTGTTTCCCTGTTTTCAGCATCTAATGATGAACTCCCACCATCATGGGTCTTGCCAAACCTGTCTGTGCGCCTGACTTCCAGCTCTGGTCACATTTCCAGCCTCTCCATGCCAACCGACTCAACCCAGAAGCCTCCCCTCTCCTCCGCCTTCTCTGGGAGACTTCACTCTTGCTGAGACCATCTTACCCAGGCTTCCTTTCCTTCTCCCTAGGTTCTCACTGCATTCTGTCCCTTACCCTCTCCTCCTCCCCTCCAGACAAGGATCTTAGCGTCTCCACTGTCTCCTCCCTCTTCCCCCACTTCCCGATATTTTCCACCTCCAGAGTTGATTGTCCTGAAGTATGGCTATGAGCATCAGCTCAGTACAGATTTTTTTTTTTAATGTTTATTTATTTTTGAGAGCCACAGAGAGACAGAGCATGAGCAGGAGAGGGGAGGGGGTGAGAGAGAGGGAGACACAGAATCCAAAACAGGCTCCAGGCTCTGAGCTGGCAGCACAGAGCCCGACGCGGGGCTTGAACCCACGAACTACGAGATCGTGACCTGAGCCACATTCGGACATGCAGCCATCTGAGCCACCCAGGTGTCCCTCAGCACAGATTTACTGAGCACTCACGGGCAGGCTCGGGGCCAAGGACTTGGCACATAGATTGCCTTATTGCATCTCCGTCTCCGTGCTTTGATGTGGGTACTATTATTCTCCCCCGTTTCACAGATGAGGAAACTGAGGCACGGAGGAGTCAAATAATTTGCCTAAGATCATAGTAGAGCTCTCAGTTTCTAAAAACATTATCATCATTACTTGTCAATCACTGTCAACAACCCAATTGTTATTATGACTTTTTTTCTCTCCTCACTTTACAGAGGCCAAAACCAAAGCCCAGAATGTTGAGCAACTTAATCAAAGTCCTTGGGCCCATAGGTAGGCAGGCTGGGATTTGAACCCCGATCTCCTGGCGGCACCAAATCCATGACTTCTCACTTTGCTGCGCTGTGTTGGTGGACTCTGCCCTGACCCTCAAAGACCCGAGCACATCCTGCTTCTCTCCAGCCCTGGAACGTTTCTAGTGCTTTCTGTGTGCCGCACAAACTCCTAACCTGGTATCCTAGGCCCCCTGCAATCGTCTCCAGCATCCTGGTAAGCCCTGTCTCTCCCTGGTCTTCTGCAGGGTCCTATACCCCAAGCGGCGGCCGTTCCCTGCACTTCGAACCCGCCCATTCTACAAATCGGCCACCGTCACGCCACTGCTCTCATACCTTTTCTGCCAGTTCTGCCCCCTGGGCCCCTACCCACCTTCAGGACCCCCACCCTCCACTGGAAAGTGACTTCTCCGTCCACTTGGCCTGCAGCGCGATTACATCTCTGCGGGGTTACTGCTTCCTTTCTGTCGTGCGTCTGTCTTGAGCTGCCCAGATCAGAGCCCAGACTCTGCCATTTACGGAACCTGTCTGTGCCTCAGTGTCCTCAGGTGTAAAATGAAGACGATAAAAGGGGCGCCTGGGTGGCTCAGTCGGTTGAGCATCCGACTTCGGCTCAGGTCATGATCTTGCGGTCTGTGAGTTCGAGCCCCGCGTCGGGCTCTGTGCTGACGGCTAGGGGCCTGGAGCCTGCTTTGGATTCTGGGTCTCTCTCTCTCTCTCTGCCCCTCCCCTGCTCGTGCTTTCTCTCTCTCTCTCTCTCTCTCTCTCTCAAAAATAAATAAGCATTAAAAAAAATGAAGGTGATGACAGTCATTGCAAAGTTGGGTTGTTGCAAGAACGAAGACGCCGGAATGGTTTGTAGGATGATGATGATTGCGTGTCCTTGTACCTCCTCTCCTCCAGGAGGTTCATTTTGTCATTCCCCAGAGATTCCCTGAGGGCTTATTTTTTGCCAGACCCTGCTCCAGGGTCGGCGGCTGACACCCGGCCCAGATCTGCTCGGGTGCCGCTCACACAAGTTCTGACGGGCTGCTTGGGTGCTGCAGACACAGCGCTGTAGGGGGCTGGGGAGGCAAAGGGCGGCATCTGGGGGGAAGGGGGAGGAGTTCGTCCCAGGCAGAAACACTGGGCACAAGGCCCAGCGGCGAGAAGACAGACTGTGAAGGACCCTGAGCAGCCCAGAGATGCGAAGAGTCAAGGAGGCGGAAGGGGTCAGAAGGGGCTTGCTGCAGAAAGTAGGGTTCTGGGACCAGAAAAGTGGCAGCATCGGCCTTATCTGGGAGCTTGATTTTTTTTTTAATGTTTATTTATTTTGAGAGAGAGAGACAGACAGACAGAGCACCAGTGAGGGAGGGGCAGAGGGAGAGGGAGACGCAGAATCCGAAGCAGCTTCCAGGCTCTGAGCTGTCAGCACAAAGTCCGATGCGGGGCTCGAACCCACGGACTGTGAGATCATGACCCGAGCGGAAGTCAGACGCACAACCGACTGAGCCACCCAGGTGCCCCCGGGAGCTTGTTAAATGCAGGGTCGCAGCACCCAGGCTAGACCCACCGAACCCAAATCGGCATGTTAACAAGCTCCCCAGGTGTTTCACGTCATCTTAAAGTGCGACAGGGGCGCCTGGGTGGTCCAGGCGGTGAAACGTCCGACTCTTGATCTCAGCTCAGGTCGTGACCTCACGGTTCGTGAGTTCGAGCCTCCCGACAGGCTCTGCATTGTCAGAGCGGAGCCTGCTTGGGATTCTCTCTCTTCCTGCCCCTCCTTCCGCGCATGCACACGCTCTAATAAATAAACATTAAAACAAAATGAAGTGTGACAAACACTGGGCTCAATCAGGAGGTGTCCTGTGGTCTTCCTGAGGGGTTTCCACCGCATCAGACGTTAGAATCCCTGGTGAGGTTTTAATTAAATCAGTGTCTCAGGAGAAGCGTCCTGAGCACCTCTATTTTATGCATTCATTATTCATTCCGAGACTGATTACTGAGCACTAGCCATGTGTGCTCTCTCCCTAGGACCATGCCTTCTGCCTCCCTGGAGTGGCACTCAGGGCCCTCTCTCTAATATGCACCCAGCGGACATTATTCCATGAATCTAGTGCAATGTCACCCAGGTACCCCTTCTACCTCGGGACGGCTGGGTCTCCCGGCCATCACTCAAACATTCCCACTGCCCCCTTTCTCTTGAGCCTGTGAGTGTGGTGAGTCCTTCAGGAGGCCTCCCAGACCACCTGGTGCAGCTGGGAACCGCGGCGCTCCCACCGCACTCCGGCCTACCCTCGGTCACGGTGACTTCACCCCGTGAAGCTTGCCTGTCTGCGGACGAGGAGGCCAGGAGCTTCCGAAGGACAGATCAGTGCTCTGTTCGTGCTTATTTCCCCAGGACCTGGCGTGGTTAAATGTTTGTAGACTGAATGAACACACACATAAGCTAATAAAAATTAAAATGAGGACACGTGCCAAAGAAGTACACCAAAGCTAGGAAATGCAATTATTCATGTGTGTGTGTGCGCCCCATGGTTTCTCCGCACAGATGGGTGCTGGAGAATAAAGAACCACGCTTCTGGTTTTTTCCGACAGCTTTCCTGCGATATAATTCACATCCCATACATTTCGCTCATTGAAAGTATACGGTTCGTTCAGTGGTTTTTCGTATATTCACAGAGTTGTGCAACCATCACCACTATTTAATTCCAGAACATTTTCCTCACTGCCAAGGAACCCCATATCCATCAGAGGTCAGTCACCATGTCCCCCTTACCTTCTCCCCCAGCCCTAGGCAACCATGCATCCTCTGTCTGTCTTTATATCTTTGCCTGTTCTGCACATTTTATACAAATGGAATCATACAGCCTGTGGTTTTTTTGTGTCTGGCCTCTTTCACTCAGCATGGGTTTTCAAGGCTCATGCATGCTGCAGGATGAGTCAGTACCCCGTTCCTTCCTATTGGTGAGTGACACGCCACACTTTGTTTCTCCATTCGTCAGACCGCAGTCACCAACCGTCGTGCAGGTATGTAGCATTTCGCTCCCGCTGCAACGTTTTCGTGCTATCTCCCTGCCTCTTGACGTGTACCGTTTCAGAAGGGTGGCGTTTGTTCCCATTTTGCAGATGAGTGAAACGAGGCGAGAGTGAGCAGTTGTGACTTGCCAGAGGCCACAGGCCATCGAATGGCAGTCATAACTCGAAGCCCTTTTTCTCTGTGCCGTTCTGTCTCCCTCCACAATCCACTTTCTTATTTTTTTTTTAACGTTTATTTATTTTTGAGACAGAGAGAGACAGAGCATGAACGGGGGAGGGGCAGAGAGAGGGAGACACAGAATCTGAAATAGGCTCCAGGCTCTGAGCTGTCAGCACAGAGCCCGATGCGGGGCTCGAACTCACAGACCGCGAGATCATGACCTGAGCCGAAGTCGGACGCTCAACCGACTGAGCCACCCAGGCGCCCCCACAATCCAGTTTCTATCGCGTGTCTCTTTTCCCCTCATAAACCCCCTCTTCGTGGTGTCCACAGTGCCCTATGGCCACCGGGCCCTGGGCACACGGAAGTTTTGGTTGTGAGCCCAGGGAGGGTTTTAAGCCTTTATCTCATGTGGGTTTATAAGGCAAGAGTCTGCACTCTTTCTAGCCTCAGAGCAGACAGGCCATTTCTAGGTTGTGGGTGTGGGTGGTGAGGACATAGGGGAGACTGTGCTCCACGAGGCCTCGACCTCGCTGTCCACCCTGCACAACAGGGGCCTCTCACACCTGCCCCGGGGTTGCCCGGACCTCCCAGTGGCCACTTCCTTCTGCTTGCCACGCCCCTCCCTCCCCAACAGAGAACCTTAACGGCACTTATCACCCGGGGGACGCAATGTGTTTCACGTCTGCTTCCCCAAACCTGTGAGCTCCAGACATAAAGGGTATTAATCATCTATCACAGAAACTGACCCTTAGTAGGAACTCAGCTGGTATTGGTGGAATGGATGGATCTTTCCATGTTTCAATAATAGCCCTACAAGGGGGCCGCGGGCTGGCTCAGTTGGTAGAGCATGTGACTCTTGATCTCGGGGTCGTGAGTTTGAGCCCCACGTTTGGTGCAGAGATTACTAAGGACAGTAATAATAATAGTGCCTATGATCTATCGCATGCTTACCACAAGACATTTTATCCTGACAACAACACTTTGATGTGGTATCTAATCTCCTTTTCACCGAAAAGGTAAAGTTGACTGGCCCAAGGTCATAGATAGCAAGAAACAGACCTGGGATTTAAATCCGGGACTACTTGTCTCCCAATATGCTGTTCTTCACCAGCAGCGGGTCCCCTCATAGGACAAGTGGGAATTTAGAATCAGGCCTTCAGGAGTGGATGATTTTAAAAAATTAAAAAAGAAAACAAAAGGAGGACCCTGTTGCCCAAAGCTTCTCAAATTCTACTCACCTGTGATCTCTATTACGCGCTCCTACTTCAGGTCTCAAGAGAGAAACCAGCTCAGAGAGGTTAAGTGGCTACCAAAAAACACACAGCACTCAAGGCTAGGCCTGCTTGTTTCCAAGGGCAGGCTTGCATCAGTATACCACAGTCACTGAATATTTATTCCTCTTGTCATTGCTTAGGCAGAAGTCTCGGTTTCCACTGAGCAGCTTTAAAAGTAAATGACTACACTCAAGTCCTGGAGAAATCAGAACCCTCCCACATTGCTGGTGGGATCGTAAGAAGGTGCAACCGCTCTGCAAAACGGTGTGGCAGTTCCTCAAACTCTGTTTGGTAACAGAGTTGCCATCTGATCTAGAAACTCCACTCCTAGGTATCTACCCAGGAGAAATGAAAACATATGCCCACACAAACACTTGTACACGAATGGACCTGAATGTCCACAGCAGCGTCGTTCATGACAGCCACACACACACACACACACACACACACACACAGGAAACAACTCAAATGTCCACGAACTGATGAGTGGATAAGCAAAATGTGGCATATCCATACAATGGGATGTTACATGACAATAGTGTGTGTTACCAACTCTTCGTAGACGACATGATACCCTATACGGAAACCCCAAAAGATTACACACAAAAAAAAAGCCTGCTAGAATTGATCCACAAATTCAGCAAAGTCACAGGGAAATAAAATCAATGCACAAAAATCGGTTACATTTCTATACACCAGTACCGAAGCAGCAGAAAGAGAAATCAAGGAATCGATCCCACTTACAATTGCACCAAAAGCCATAAAATACCTACGAATAAACCTAACCAAAGAGGTGAAACATCTATACACTGAACACTATAGAAAGCTTGTGAAAGAAACTGAAGAAGACACAAAAGGATGGAAAAATATTCCATGTTCCTGGATAGGAAGAACGAATATTGTTAAAATGTTGATACTACCCAAACAATCTACATATTCAATGGAATCCCTATCAAAATAACACCAGCACTCTTCACACAGCTAGAACAAACAATCCTAAAATTTGCATGGAATCTGAAAAGGCCCCGAATAGCCAAAGCAATCCTGAAAAGGAAAACCAAAGCTGGAGGCATCACAATCCTGGACTTCAAGATGTATTGCAAAACCGTAACCGTCAAGACAGCATAGTACTGGCACAAAAACAGACGCTCAGATCAATGGAACAGAATAGAGAATCCAGAAATGGACCCACAAACATATGACCAACTAATCTTTGACAAAGCAGGAAAGAATATCCAATGGAATAAAGACAGTCTCTTCAGCAAATGGTGTTGGGAAAATTGGACAGCGAAATGCAGAAAAATGAACCTGGACCACTTTCTTACACCGTACACAAAAATAAACTCAAAATGGATGAAAGACCTCAATGTAAGACAGGAAGCCATCAAAACTCTGTAGGAGAAAGCAGGCGAAAACCTCTTTGATCTCTGTCACAGCAACTTCTTCCTCAACATGTCTCCGGGGACAAGGGAAACAAAAGCAAAATGAACTATTGGGACCTTACCAAAATAAAAACCTTCTGCATAGTGAAGGAAACAGTCAGCAAAGCTAAAAGCAACCGACAGAATGGGACAAGATATATGCAAACCACATATCAGATAAAGGGTTAGTATCCAAAATCTATAAAGAACGTATCAAACTCAATACCCAAAAAACAAATAATCCAGTGAAGAAATGGGCAAAAGACATGAACAGACACTTCTCCAAAGAAGATATCCAGATGGCCACCCGACACATGAAAAAATGCTCAACATCACTCATCATCAGGGAACTACAAATCAAAACCACAATGGGATACCACCTCACACCTGTCAGAATGGCTAAAAGTTAACAACTCAGGCCACAACAAATGTTGGTGAGGATTCAGAGAAAGAGGAACTCTTTCATACTGCTGGTGGGAATGCAAGCTGGTGCAGTCACTCTGGAAAACAGGATGGAGGTTCCTCAAAACACTAAAAATAGAACTACCCTACTACCCAGCCATTGCATTACTAGGCATTTATCCACGGGATACAGGTGTGCTGTTTCGAAGGGGCACATGCACCCCAATGTTTATAGCAGCACTGTTGACAATAGCCAAAGTATAGGAAGAGCCCAAATGTCCATCAACAGTTGAATGGATAAAGAAGATGTGGCATATATATATATATATATATATATATATATATATAATGGAGTATTACTCAGCAATCAAAAAAATGAAATCCTGACATTTGCAACAATGTGGATGGAACTAAAGGGTATTATGCTAAGCGAAATTAGTCAGAGAAAGACAAATATCATATGAATTCACTCATACGTGGAATTTAAGATACAAAACAGATGAGCCTAAGGGAAGGGAAACAAAAATAATATAAAAACAGGGAGGAGGACAAAACATAAGAGACTCTTAAATCACCACTTAAATATAGAGAATCTCTTAAATATAGAGAACAAACAGGGTTGCTGGAGGGTTTGTGGGTGGGGGGAAGGGCTAAATGGGCAAGGGACATTAAGGAGGACACTTGCTGGGAGGAGCACTGGGTGTTATACGTAGGGGATGAATCACTGGAATCTACTCCTGAAGTCATTATTGCACCATATGCTAACTAACTTGGCTGTAAATTTAAAAAATAATAAATTAAAAAAATAGTACATGTTACAACATAGCGTAATGAAAACATTACACTAAGTGAAAGAAGCCCATCACAAAAGGCCACTTATTGTATGATCCCATTTATACGAAATGTCCAGAATAGGCAAATCTATGGAGTCAGAAGGTAGACCAGTGGTCAGAGGGGAGGAGGGAGTGGGGAGTGACCGTTAATGGGGACGGGGTTTCTTTTCAGAATGATGAAAAGGTTCTGGAATTTGATAGTGGTGATAGGTGCACAACTCTGTGACTACGCTAACAACCACTGAAAGGTACACTTTAAAAGAGTGAATTTTGGGGCTCCTGGGTGGCTCAGTCGGTTAAGAGGCCGACTTCGGCTCAGGTCATGATCTCGCTGTCCGTGAGTTCAAGCCCCGCGTCGGGCTCTGTGCTGGCAGCTCAGAGCCTGGAGCCTGTTTCAGATTCTGTGTCTCCCGCTCTCTCTGACCCTCCCCCATTCATGCTCTGTCTCTCTCTGTCTCAAAAATAAATAAACGTTAAAAAAAATTTTTTTAATAAAAATAAAAAAAAATAAAAGGGTGAATTTTGTGGTATGTGACTTATAGATCAATAAAGCTGTTATTAAAAAAAGAAAAATATGGGGCGCCTGGGTGGCTCAGTCGGTTAAGCGTCTGACTTCAGCTCGGGTCACGATCTCGCGGTCCGTGAGTTCGAGCCCCGCGTCGGGCTCTGGGCTGATGGCTCAGAGCCTGGAGCATGCTTCTGATTCTGTGTCTCCCTCTCTCTCTGCCCCTCCCCCGTTCATGCTCTGTCTCTCTGTCTCAAAATTAAATAAACGTTAAAAAAATTTAAAAAAAAAAGGAAAAGAAATAAAAATGAAGTGACCTTTGTCTTTTCCAGCTCCGTGGAAATGGGTATGGGAAGGAGAGACCGCCGGCCAGTACACCCATCCCATGCCCCTGCTGTGACAGAGCATGGCCTCCTCTGAGCAGGAACCAAGGCCCCAGCAGCCAACCTTGGCATATTTGACTTGTAGGAGTGTCTCTCAGCCTCTCTTCCCTTCCAGAGTGTGTTTTTAACATTTGGCCTCATAGCACTTCTGTGTGGCAAAGGACTTTATGGTTAATGTATCCTTTCTGAGTGACATCCATTCTGAGATAGGGGAGCCATCTCAGTAGCCCAGCCCAGATGGGTGGTGGTGGAGTCAGGGTGACATCACAGGATCTCAGCCATTTTGGAGCAAATGCAGCTTGGACCCCCAGTGCTAAAGCCGCTGAAACAGAAAGGCAGTCACCCAGGATCTGACCCCCCCAACACCTGAGTTTGAATCTGTTCTACCACCTTACTAGCTTAGAGGTCTTGAGCAGTCTTTGAACTGCCTGGAGCCTCTATTTGCTCACCTGAAAAACGACGGTGATGATTTCAACCTCACAGGACACGGAAAGGTTCCTGGCTATCCAAGCTGGCGTCCGTGGAGTCCAGCAGCCTCAGCATCCCCCGGGAGCTTGTTAAAAATGCAGACTCTCAGGCCCCAACCTCGGCCCGTGAAATCAGAATCGACATCTTTTTTTATTTTTATTTTATTTATTTATTTATTTATTTATTTTATTTTTTATTTTTTTTATTTTTATTTTTGTTTTATTTTTATTTTTTTAATTTAGTTTTGAGAATATGCATGGGGGGGAAGGGCAGAAAGAGAAGCCCAAGCAGGTTCCATGCTCAGCGGGGAGCCTGATGGGGGGGGGGGTGCTCAATCTCACCACCACGAGATCACGACCTGAGCCAAAATCAAGAGATGAATGCTCAACCAACGGAGCCACCCAGGCACCCCCAGAATCTACGTCTTAACATCAGGCCCAGGGGATTCACAGAAGGTAAAGTTTGAGAAGCACTGGAAAGAGCTAGAATGAGGTAGGCAGGTGAAAACCTGGCACAACAGGATTTCACACACGGATGTTACGGTGTTTTTTTTTTGTTATTTACAAAGAGGGCTGGACTGAGGTCCCTGCTGTGCGATCATAAGCTGGGCGCCTGACCACTCTTGGCCTTCGTATCTCCATGCCCCTGCTAACAAGATCGGTTTGATGAGGTTCATCTGATAGAGCGCGTGGGAAAATGCTCTAAAAAGGCGAAGGCTGTATGTGTTCAGGGTTGTCTTGGCCAATGTGGACAGAGAATGATTGGCGAGATTCTGGAGAGAAGAGAAGGTCTGAAGCACCCACCCAAGCATCAGACAGAGGGGGCAAAGACCCTGCAAGCCGAGAAGAGTGACCGAGGAAGCGCTGCTCTAGCCTACCAGAACCCTCTCCACTTTGAAGTCGTTTAAAGGCAAAGGGGCCAAAAACCATAAAGTGCCCTCGGGCAAGATAGGGAGGTCTGGGCAAAGGTGAAGGGACAGGCTCACAGCGGTGGCGGGGGGGGGGGGGGGGGGGGGGGGGGGGGTGTGCTCCTGGTAAACAGGGCAAAGGTATCAAGCTGCAGAAGCCTTGAGTGCAGAGGACCCAGGCAGCCCTCCCATAAATGCCTGCGTCCGGTTTAGCTAGTCTTCAAAGGGCTGGAAATTCCTCCTCTACTCACACCTCCTCTATTGGTGGCCAGCACACAGGACCTGCCACGCATTTTCCGAGAACAGTTCCACATACTCACTCCCCAAATCCTCACATCGGCCCAAGAGGTAGGTCTCTTTCAACCCCCCATGGTACAAATGAGCCTACTGGAGCACAGAAAGGTCGAGTGACTTCCCCAACACCGCAGAACTATTAAGCGGTGGGGCCAGGCTTCAAGCCCAGGACATCTGGCTCCAGGGCCCCTTTCTAGAGCAACACTTCTTCAGCATTTTTAAAAAGGCTTTATTTTTTAGAGCCATTTTAGGTTCACAGAAAACTTGGAGAGATTTCTCCTATATCCCCTGCCCCCATAGACGCACAGTCTCCCCGTCGCAAACATCTCCCAACAGAGTGGGTGTGATATTGTTATTTATACACACATACATTGTAATATACACATGGGCAACTAGACTACAAAATGCGTTTCTCGTGTTTGATCTCGGTCAAGGTTCCCAGCTCAGAGCTCCTAAAACCCTTGGTATTTGCAAAGTGTTGACAGTAACAGAAGTGTCTTTTGTTACGTTAATGAGGTGACTTTTGGAAAGCACCTAAGGACGGGAGCTTGTAGCCAGTGGAACCCACTGAGAGCAGAGAGGTTTGGAACTTTCTGTCCTACGCCACCCCCCACCCCCCCCCCACCTCCAGGGAGGTGAAGAGCTCTTGAGGTTGAATGGATGGCTAATGGCTCATGATGTAATCAATTGCGCCTTTGTAATGAAGCCTCCATAAAACCCCAAGAGGATGGGATTCAAAGAACTTTTGATCGGGGGGCGCCTGGGTGGCTCGGTCGGTTAGTCGTCCGACTTTGGCTCAGGTCATGATCTCGCAGTTCGTGGGTTCAAGCCCTGCGTCGGGCTCTGTGCGGACAGCTCCGAGCCCGGAGCCTGCTTTGGATTCTGTGTCCCCCTCCTCTCTTTGCCCCTTCCCTGCTTGTGCTCTGTCTCTCAAAAATGAATACATGTGAAAAAAAAAATTTTTTTTTTCTTAAAAAAGACATCTTGGTTGCTTCCAACTTTTGGCAATTATGAAGAAAGCTGCTATGAACATCCGTGGGCAGAATTTGGTTTGGACAAAAGTTTTTACTTTTACTGTTTTTTTTGGTTTTTTTTTTTTAAGCCTGGAGATGGTGGTGGTTGTTTGGAGGCTGGCCTGAGAGCCATGTAGCAGAGAGGTCAGGGCTAGATGGGGTCCTCTAGGACTAGAAGGAGGAGGAGGACGACGATGACTAATCCAGCAGTTCTGTTCCTAGCATCAGTCTGGCACAGAGGTCTGGTGAACCAGGGTCACTAGCAAGTTCACGTGTGCTGCCTGATTAGTTAAGCTCCAATAACGGCCCTCATTGCAAACCAGTAGATGCTGGGTGCTGTGACAAGTGCTTTATCCATGGCGGTGTCCAAAACAGTGTTCTTAGAGTTTTTGGTCTTTTTACCTTCACACAACTGCAAGGAATGTATTTTATCATACAAATGCACTCACGTAAATGAAACAGGTGACCCCAAATACTCTAATATCTTCTAATCTAGATCTTTTTTTTTTTTGAAAAGATTTTAATGTTTATTTATTTTTGAGAGTGAGAGAGAGAGAGACAGACAGAGTGCGAGCGGGGCAGGGGGCAGAAAGAGATGGAGACAGAGAATCCGAAGCAGGCTCCAGGCTCTGAGCTGTCAGCACAGAGCCCGATGCAGGACTCGAACTCGCAAACTGCCAGATGGTGACCTGAGCTGAAATCAGACGCTTAACCGACTGAGCCACCCAGGTGCCCCGATTTCATTTTTTTTTTTAATGCCGGTCATGACATTGACTTCCTGGCACGACATGGAATTTTATTGACAATGCAGCATTTGGCAAGCCACTGAACCTCTGTGAGCCACCAGGCAGGCCTTAAAATGTTGTTCTGAGTGGTAAGTGAGATAAGGTATGTGAAAAGTTTAACACCAGATCTTTAACATTGATAAGGGCCCAAACCAGGGTTGAACTTGGAGCCAGGTTCTCCTTCCCACAATTCCGAGCTGCCTCTCAGAAGCCAAACTTGCCGGGTGTGGCTTCCCAAGGCTGTGCTACTGGTTACAGCTCAGTCATTTGGGTAGAGGCCAGGTTCGCCACTCCTGGAAAATATAAGAGCTGTCCTCATGCTCTCCTGGACCAGTGACAATCTTCTCTCTCCCTCTCCATTGCTCAATTTATTTTATTTTGTACTATTTTTAAGTGATCTCTACACTCATCATGAGGCTCGAACCCACAGCCCCGAGACCAAGGGCCACCTGCTTCACCGACTGAGCCAGCCAGCGTTCCTCCATTGTCCTCTTTAACTCAATGTCCACTTGCTGGGCACTAACTGGACACGTGGCTATTCCCTCTTTCTCTTCCTCAGCCTGGAACTCTCCAGAGACTGCCTGGTGCCCTCCTTACTTCATTCCGATTGCTCCTAAAATGTCACCTCCACAGAACCATCACTAAATCCCTAATCCAAACAAGAATCAATATCCCTGTCTAGGGTAACCCCTTTTCCCTGCTTTAGTTTTCTTCACGGTTTGTTACTACCTGACAAATTATACACCATGTTGGGTTATCCATTAACTCTTCATCTTCACTAAAACATAAACTCCAGGAGAGCAGGAACTTGGAGGGTTGGTTCCCTGCTCTATGCCCAATACCTAGAACAGCGGGGCACAGAGTAGGTGCTCAATGGATGTTTGCCGAATCAACAAAGGACATTAGGCCAAAGCTGGGGAGGTGGGCTGATGAAACAATGGGGGCCATGGGGAGCTGTGTGGGTGGACCTTGTGACAAATACACTCAGCCAAGTACCAACTAAGTGCCTGGAAGCACAGAGGAGGTAGAAATCAACTCTAACTCTGGATCAGGGAGGGGGCTGAGGGACCGCAGAGGTTGGGTGGAACCTCAAAGATGTAGCCGTATGGAGAGAGAGTGTCTGTGTAGAGGCAAAGGCAAGGGCAACGTCAGGGTAGAAAGGCGGGTTGGGCAGAGACCAATCTGCGGGGGCAGTAGCTGTGGGTTCAGGGATGATGGGCAGGTGGGAAGAGGCTAGAGCAGGATGTAGAGGGCTTTGAATGCCAGGCTGAAAAGTTTGGCATTTATAACTCTCTGACAGTGTCCTAAGAAGGTCCACTCATGTATCTGTATCTATATATCTATATATCTATATCTACACACATATGTGGAGCACATTTATATATGCACACACCATGAGAACCTATTAGAACATAAAATTCAGGGGCACTGGGTGGCTCATTCGGTTGAGCAACTGACTTTGGTCTTGGCTCAGGCCATGATCCCAGGGTCAGGGGACCGAGCCCTCAGTTGGGCTCAGCGCTGAGCATGAAGCCTGCTAAAGATTCTGTCTCCCTCTCTCTGCCCCTCCCCCCCCTGCTCACATGCTCTCTCTCTTTCAAAAAAAAATCAATAATATTTATAGATATGTAAAATTTTAAATTAAATTTAAAAATTAAATAAAGTAAATATTAAATATTAAATTAACTATAAATTAAAATTAAATATACAACGCAAAATAATATATACTTTTTATTTTTTTATATATAATTTTGAGATGTTTAAATTATTTTTTATGTAATCTCTACCCTCTAATGTGGGGCTGGGACTAGGATCCCAAGATCAAGAGTCAAGGGTCGCATGCTCTACTGACTGAGACACTATATATATATATAGATATATATATACACACACACTTGTGTATAGTGTATATATATTTATATACATATAGTTACATATGTACTTTATATATACATACTTTATATATATATAAATATATAACTATATATATTTAAAAATTATGTTTTAATAATTTCCCACGGTTCACAGTTCGGGCATAAAAGACTTTACGATGAAGATCTCCCTCCAGTTCCTGCCCTCCCCCGCCTCATCCCCCCCCCAAGGAAGTCCCGCAGAAGCAATCAATGTCACTGTACTTTGTGTTGTCCCAGCAAATGCGCGTTTGCACCAGGCCGCGCTTGCGAAGCGGCTGTGTGGGGTGTGGACGGGTTCCTGCCTCGGGTCCATCAGTAGGACGCCCGGCCTCATTCACCGCTGCCAGGTGGCCCTTCCCCCTTCTCCAGCCCGGAAGCTCTGCGTGCTCCACCCTCTGACAGGTAGATTTGCTTGAGCCCGCCCACTCCGGTCGCTTGAGCCAATCGAACACGATATGCAAATCGAGTCTCATAGGGCTACAACCAATGGTGGCGGAGGTGCAACAACGGGTTCCCCCGGGCTCCCCTTCTGACTCTGCGCGAAGTCTGTAAAAATTCCTTTCAGGGGCAAGAAGAAGTTGGCAAATGCGGGAGCTGGGGAAATGAGGGCGGGGACGTGAAGGGAATGCTGAGGTGGGAGGACACTGAAGCTTGAAGGACTGCTGGAGGCCATCCCGCCTGGCCCCCGGGCTGACCCTCTCCCTCCCTCCGCGCCCGCCCTGCCAGGTGCTCACACCGTCTCTGGTGAAGTCAGTACCGGCAGGCGCCGCCAGGCCGAAGTGAAAACCGGATGTGGCTTCTGCAGAAACCGACCCGAGGTCTGGGCGTGGGGCGAAAACCCCAGAGAGAATCCGAAGCAGCCTCAAAATCCTGCCTCTACCACTTGTTAGCTGTGTGACTTTGGGCAATCGGCGCCCCCTTACTAAGGCCTCGGTTTTGCCACCTGGAAAATGGGAATAATAACACTACCCTCCTAGCTCCGATGCGGGGATCGATGGGCTAGTCGGATGAAAACGCCACAGACTTCCATCTCTGCAAGCTACAGTACTTGATAATTAAAAGGCGATCACTTTGAAGTTAGATACACCAGGTGACCCGTTCCCGGTGTTCCCAACTATTTGTGGTGTGATCTTAGCAGATCACTTTACCTCTCTGACTCTTGCTTTCTTCAACTCTTAAGTAAAACATTTCAATGGCTGTTGTTGGGATTAAATGTGTCAAGGTTTATAGGGCACTTGGCACAGGGCCAAGCCACATGTGCCTAGAACCGTAGGTCCTCCTGGAACCTCAGTCTCGTCGTCTGTATTCTGGATACAACAATAATGTCTTCCCTGCCTGCCCCACAGGATAGTCATGAGCCTTAAATGTCTTGCGACACAGTTTATAAATAGGAAAACATTATACCAATGTTAATTAGTGATATGCAAGGCAGTCAGCACACTGGAAAGAGCGTGATGTTGGCCCTGACTCTGCCTTTTATTCTCTGTGTGACCTTGGACATGTTATTTTTTTTCTGTCCAAGGGTCAATTTCCTCTCTTGTAATATACCAAGGATATAGGGCCATTGTGGACATTGACAAAATGGTGTGTGGAAAATGCCTCCTTTATGCCCAGCACATGACAAATTTTAATAAACAGTCCCTATTATTACCAGCAAGTTTTTCTTTAAATATCCCTAGATTCTATTTCCAGAACCGAGGGATTGAGAGAAGGGCAAGAGCAACACTTGCTTCTCACTGTACATCCTCCCGTATCTTTTGACTTGTGTTATGGGAACGTGTTATTTTTCTAAGACGTAAAATTTAAATTAAAAATGGAAATACAATTAACTATGTAACTATAAGTAATAAAAATCAAAACATAGTAAAATTTAAAACTGATTTTTATATTTATTACTTTCCATTTTTATAGTTTATTTATTTTAAAAAATTTCAATCTTTATTTGTTTTTGAGAGAGAGACAGAGTATGAGCAGGGGAGGAACAGAGAGAGGGGGAGACACAGAATCTGAAGGAGGTTCCAGGCTCTGAGCTGGCAGCACAGAGCCCGAAGCAGGGCTTGAACTGATGAACTGTGAGATCATGACCTGAGCTGAAGTCGGACGCTCCAAGGGCCAGATGCTTAACCGACTGAGCCACCCAGGCGCCCCTAAAACTAATGTTTAATCTCATGGGTAGAGAGGCCTTGTCCGGGGTAAGAAGCAGCCCAAATTCAAAGAATAGCCTAGTGTCCACAAATGCTAGAGTTTACCACGGAGAGGCAGAGTCCTGCTTTTTTCCTAAGATCAATGGGAAAATTTCCAAACCCCAACACGGGGTCACCTCTGCAAGGACTGACCGCCCATCGGTGTAAACATTCTCGAAGCCACTGTGAAGTCATTTTCTATGGAAGGAGATGACCGGGACTAGGAAGACTGGGCTGGATTTCTCTCAGCATCAGAGGTATTCAGGACTCAGGGTGAGTCACTCCTGCCCAGAGGGCTTGCCCTCCAACCCCAATAAGGATGAACACCTCATTCCACAGTATTAGTGTTCCCCCGGCCCCAAGGCCTTACATGGGTATCAGCGAGCCATGGGCCGTCCAGCCAACCCACCCCCAGGTTCCTCCAACTGTCCTGAGATGCCTCTGGTCTTGGACAGCCTTTCTGTTCTTCCTCGTCTGGAGGCCAAGTCCTGAACTGACCGACACCACTCTAGTCTGGAAGCTCCCATTCAGCTGGAGGAAGGCAGGAAGGAAGAACACCAAGGCCCAAGGCCACCTTCCCTCCAGTGTCCGCTGTTACATCTTTACTGTGTATGGCAGTGACCTTGCAGTGCAGATTCTGTTTCTCAGACTGTTCGTCAAGGCAGCAGAGAGGGCACAGACTTTTACCTGCTTCCCCGTGGTAGGGACACGTGCCACTTTCGCTCACATCTCATTGGCCAGAAGCAGTCGGGGGCCCCGACCCAGCGAAAGGGTGTGGGCCGGTGCTGGGGAGTGACTGGAATATTCGGTGAATGTTGCTCTGTCTGCCACAATCTTTCTGCTCAGCCTTTAGGCCAATAGTAATTAACTTAAGAAAAAAAATTTAAAAAACAATTTTTTTTAACGTTTATTTATTTTTGAGACAGAGAGAGACAGAGCATGAAATGGGGGAGGGTCAAACAGAGGGAGACACAGAATCTGAAACAGGCTCCAGGCTCTGAGCTGTCAGCACAGAGCCCCACGCGGGGCTCGAACTCATGGACCACGAGCTCATGACCTGAGCCGAGGTCGGCCGCTTAAGACTGAGCCACCCAGGCGTCCCCAACACCAATTAACTTTAGAACCAGGGGACGTTAGGGTGGGAGGGACCCCGGGAGTCATCTCATCCAGCGACTTCTGAAGGTAGAAACATATCAGAACCTTTGGGTCGATGTCAAAAATGCAGAGTCCTTGGTTCTACCCCAGAACTACTGCCTCAGAACAGTCGAAGGTGGTGCCAGGGAATCTACATTTTTAACAAGCTTACCGGGGAATTCTCCAGTCTCCGTGTGGGGTGACGCACGGCGGACAGGAGCACCCTCTCTGATCACACGGGCTTCCAAGAAATGGCCCCCCCGCCTGAGTCGCTGCAAGGAGGCCTCACAGAACAGTCTGCAAAGCTGGGGTTTCTGCAAAGAGGTAGGAAATGTGGTTGGGAGTGCTCTCTGGACTCCTGCACACGCCACGGAACTGAAAGCAGGGTCTCGAAGAGATGTGGGCACATCCCTTTTTGTAGCCGCGAGATTCACATTAGCCAAAAAGGTGGAAGCCATCCCGTGCCTTAAAGACGAAGGACATTCTGACCCGGGCGATAGCACGGATGAACCTGGGAGACAGACGTTCTACTTAGTGAACTACGCCACTCACGAGGGGACAAATAACTCTATGATTCCACTTACGTGAGGTACTTCGACGAGTCGACTTCGGAGAGACAGAAAATGAGATGCCGCCTGCCAGGGGCTGCAGGGCAGGGCAAATGGGGCGTCAGTGTTCAAAGGGGACAGAGTTTGTTTTGCAGGTGGAAGAAAGTTCTGGAGATGGATGGTGGTGACGGCTGTACACAGCATGAACGTGCTTAAGGCCGCAGAACTATTCATTGAAGATGGCTAAAATGGTAAATTTTAGGTTATGTGTATTTCACCACCATTAAAAATTAACTAATTAGGGGCGCCGGGTGGCTCTGTCTGTTAAGCGTCTAAATTGGGCTCGGGTCGGGGGGTGCGTGGGTGGCTCAGTCGGTTGAGCGTCTGACTTCGGCTCAGGTCGTGATCTCACGGTCCCTGAGTTCGAGCCCCGCGTCGGGCTCTGGGCTGACAGCTCAGGGCCTGGAGCCTGCTTCGGATTCTGTGTCTCCCTCTCTCTCCGCCCCTCTGTTGGCACTCTGTCTCTCTTTCTCTCTCAAAAATAAATAAACATTAAAATTTTTTTAATTAATTAATTACAAAGAGTCGTCCTTTAAAAAATTTTTTTTTCAATTGCTTATTTATTTTTGAGAGAGGAGAGAGGGTGAGCAGGCGAGGGGCAGAGAGAGACACAGAATCCGAAGCAGGCTCTAGGCTCCAAACTGTCAGCACAGAGCCCGATGCGGGGCTCGAACCCTCAAACTGTGAGATCATAACCTGAGCCAAAGTCAGATGCTTAACCGACTGAGCCACCCAGGTGCCCCAAAGTGACAGCTTCATTTCAAATCCTAGCTCTGCCACTCCTGAGCTGTGTGAACTTGGGCAAGTTTCTTTGCCTTTCTGTGTCTCAGTTTCCTCACTTATAAAAATGAAAATAGTAGGGGGCACACGGGTGGCTCAGTCGGTCAAGCATCCGACTTCAGCTCAGATCATGATCTCACAGTTGGTGAGTTCGAGCCCCGCGTCGGGCTCTGTGCTGACGGTGCAGGGCCTGCTTGGGATTCTCTCTCTCCCTCTCTCTCTCTCTCTGCCCCTCCCCTGCTCTCTCTCTCTGTGTCACAAAATAAACTTAAAAAATAAAATGAAATGAAAATAGTAACGGCACCCAGGCCAGTAGAAGTCTGGCGAGGTTTCGATGCCTCCAGTAACGCACTCAGAACACTGGCTAGAGCCAAATATGCTCTCACCAGTGTTGCCTAGTATTATTTTCATACTAGTCACTTGGAGCCAGAAAAAGACACTAATGAGCCCTTCTCCTCTAGCTTCTCAGTCTCTTTCCCTAAGTTCCAGCAACCTAAAGAGACGGAACTGTCCCTGCGTGAAGGCACAGAGTGGGCTCGTGGAAAAGACGGGTGTCACGGCCACGCAGGGCGAGGCATCCCCTCAGCCCCTCCAAAAGTGCCACTGTGCAACTTTGGGCCGATTCACTTACCCCCCTCTGCCAGCATTTCCTCATCCAAGAAACGGGTGAACTACTCCACCTCCCAGGTAGATGTGAGGATTCAGAGAAAGAACAGAAGCGCTCGGGTCCGGCCCCCCGCAGGCACCCCACACACACATCCGTCCCTTCCTTGTGCCATTGAGCCGCGGCCAGGGGCCAGCGCAGCGTGCGCCCTCAGTCCCCAGGCTGTGGCTGCTTTGCAAAGGACCCGAGGAGCGGAGTCGCCGAGGACCGCTGCTTGGGTCCATGTGACCAGGATGAGGGCCATTAACGAAAGGCCACCAGCCCTCCAAGGCGTTGGGAAGAGCTTCTGCCTTCCTTTCAGGGCCTCAGATGGGGGTCAAGACATGCTCAGGGCGATAAATAAAGAGGAAGCAAACACAAAACCAAAGTGTTGCCTCTGAGATGAAAATACGTTGCTAAACACTAACCTCAAGGACTGATGTACAGAAACCACATGTCGGGGATGCTCTGGAATGTCACAAGCTCCGGTGGTTTGAGAGAGGCAGGCTGGGCCGGGGTCCAGGAGGCAGGACCAGGACTACCACCCCCCCTCACCCCCTAGGCAGCCCTGCTGGGTACCCTGGCACCTTCACGTCCAGGGTTCCGTGATCTCTCACACCCCACCTCCCACAGCCTGAGCCATCCATACGCCGCCCCCTGTGGCCACCCACTGGCCGTTCCTGTCTCTGCTGCCTCCTCTGTGGGGCCCTTCCATCCACCTGGAGAGCCCTTGCCGCCCCCCCCCCCCTTAGCCTCACGAACCTCGACTCATCCTTCAAAGCTGTGTTTAGACACCACCTCTGCTGGGAACCCTTGGCCGAACCCACCCCACCCCCCCAGACCCTCGTAACCCCTACGGTCTTGTCTATCACTACAATTCTACGAGGAATATCGGGTATCTGTGTACTTGCTTCTCATCCCTAAGCCGCAAACCCTTAAAGGCGGTATACCGTTAAGGATGTGGATTTGGAGCCAGACTGCCCTGGTTTGAATCCGGCTTCCCAGCTGTGTGACCTTGGGGGAATGAATGAATCTCCTATGCTTCAGTATCCCCGCCCCCCCCCCCCCAAGATAGGGACGGTAACAGCGTCTGCCTTATGGGGATTCTGTCAGTTGCTGAGTATGTCTATCTCAATTATGCATTCTGGAACGGGGGAAATAACCACGGGATGGGTTTGGGGGACCCGTTTGGCCAAGTGTCAGACAGACCTGAGCTGACGCTCCTTTGATCGCCCGATCTCTCCAAAAGCCCTTGCTCTGACCCGGCGGGGCCATCGTGATATTCTGGGTCTCTCATAGTTCATGTCAGTTCAGAGTCAGAAAAGTCTGATTATGTCCTTTCCCTAATGCACAGTCGCGGGGATAAAAGCCTAGAGTGAGTGCCCTTGGGGAAGAGTGGGAGAAAGAGTTAGAATGTAACTTGTTTTTTTTTTTTTTTTAATCTGTCCCTCTTTTCTCCCTCTTTTTTCACTGAGCCCCCTTTGAAATTCTGGGGCTTGTTACTTTATTTCTTTTTTACTTTCCATTCGATACATGTGTGGCAAGCCCATTTTTCTTTTGAGTCCTAAATTGGCTAAATTTCTTTTCCTGCCAGAGAAATGGCAAGCCCAATTTTAACTGTCTCGTGTTGCTTTTCTTTTTTACGTTGATCTTTTCTGTTAGTTTTTTAAATTTAAATTCCAGTGTAGTTGACATCCAGTGTTATACGAGTTTCAGTTGTGTAATATAGTGATTCAATACTTCCAAACAATACTCGGAGCTCAGCAGGGTAAGTGTACTCTTAACCCCCCTTCGCCTCTTTCACCCACCTCCCACCCACCGCCCTGCTGGTAACCATCAGTTTGTTTCTATAGTTCAGAGTCTGTATTTCAGTCTGTCTCTCTTTCTCTTTGTTTCATTCCTTAAATTCCACACGAGTGAAATCATTTGTCTTTCTCTGACTTCTTTCACTTAGCATTATGTTTTCTAGCTCCATCCATGTCTTTGCAAATGGCAAGATGTCATTCTTTTTCTTGGCCAAGTAATATTCCGTTGCATAGATATACCGCATCTTCTTTGTTCATCTATCAACGGACACTTGGGCTGCTTCCATAGTTTGGCTATTGTAAATAATGCTGCTATAAGCACGGGGGTGAAGAGTTTATGCTTTCCTTCTTCCTTGGTTCCCATTCGCCTTCCCCAAACGTGCATGAATCTTGTAAAGTTTCTTTTAAGGATTTCTCGCAAGGGTTTGGATTTTCGAAACTGAAATGTTGCTCTGCTTACTGCTTTGAGATCTGCCTCTCTGCATTGCTGCTATGCACGTCTTCTTACTCTTTGTCGATGCTCCAGTGTCCCTAGCATGGATCCGTGACATTTTGTCACCAACTCTTGATAGTACTGACCTTTCTAATAATCTGTGATGGGTGTCAGGTGGTATCTCACTGTTTTCATCACTGTTAACGGCCGTCTTCCCTGCTGGATTGTGAGCCTCTGAGGGTGCCAGTTCCACGCAGAAGGCACGTCTGTGTCCTTAACATTCTGCTCCGTGCCTGCCACACCAGGTATGTCAGTCTGTACCTTCAAAGGGATGAACGAATTAGTCTCGAGAGCCCCCCTCCTGAGGTCGAGTTTGACTCCTGGGGGAGGAGAGACACAGCCACGAGTGAGCAGAACACGGAAGAGCCGATTCGCTAAAGCCTCAGAAAGACACCGGCCGGGGCGCCTGGGTGGCTCAGTCGGTTAAGCATCCCACCCTTGGTGTCGGCTTGGGTCATGATCTCGCGGTCCGTGAGCTCGAGCCCCCCATCGGGCTGTGCTCTGACAGTGCAGAGCCTGCTTGGGATTCTCTGTCTCTCCCCCCCCACCCCCCACTATCTCTGCCCCTCCCCCGCTCGTACTCTCTGTCTCTCTCAAAATAAACAAATAGACTTAAAAAGAAGAAACAGAAGACGGCGGCCAAGGGGAGTTCCCTAGGGACTCCCAGACATAGCTGGAGGGAATGTAAAGGAGGGGATGTTCCCACAGAGCCAGGGAGAGCCACTGGGTTGCAGACGGGTGTCCGTGTTCATCTAGAAAAAAAGGGCTGCACTGAGATACGGGAAGACCCTGGCAGGAGCTGCCAGGCAGAATCCCCGGAGGCAGAGACTTGAATATCAAAGGGGAACAAAATTCCTGCTGCCAGGTGGTTGGGCCAAACGGACCTTGCTCACATGTTATTTTAGTGATGATTATTAGAATTTGGGGGGCGCCTGGGTGGCTCAGTCGGTTAAGCGTCCGACTTCGGCTCAAGTCACGATCTCACAGCTCGTGAGTTCGAGCCCCGCGTCGGGCTCTGTGCTGACAGCTCAGAGCCTGGAGCCTGTTTCGGATTCTGAGTCTCCCTCTCGCTCTCTGACCCTCCCCCGTTCATGCTCTGTCTCTGTCTCAAAAGTAAATAAACATTAAAAAAAATTAAAAAAAAAAGAATTTGGGATAAAATGAGAGCCACATGCCTCTGAACTATCCCGACCAAAAATCTCCCGGTGGGGTTTGCACAGAACCACTGGCTGGCAAGGGTCTGAGGGATGCTTTTCTGCCGGCAGCCTCAGTTTCCTCATCTGTACAGTGGGGACAATAATGGTGCCCATCTCGCTGCCCAGCATGTAGAAAGCACTCGGCAAACACCGGCGTTGACTGACTTTCTCACGGGCTTGGGACTAATGAGGGCCAGGGCACGGTCAGGGAGAGGCAGCCGGGCCTTCCTATGACCTCCCTTTTCTGGTTCCCGGAGGACTCTCTTGTGCTTGTAACTTGGGTCTCTGCATACCCTCAGTCAGTCAGTCAACAAACTCCTAAAGCAGCACCGAGGACACAGCCCCTACCCTCAAGGGGTCTGCAGGCACTGAGGTGAGGCTGTGATGAGGGAAAGACAGACCTCCATCCCCCCGCACGCACATCCTCTCCTTGCTGTCCCTTCCAGCTCTGTTTGAGCCTTGCTTTTTTCCCCACAAAATGAGACTCACAGGGTTGTTTTCATGTTCAAGGGAGAAAAGGGATTGATGGGAAAGAACTTCCCAGACTGCCAAGTGCATCTAAACAGATGGCCAGGACTATATTAGGAAAGCGGAGACCCACTCATGGAGTGATGCTAATGGTCAGTGGGTTCCAGCGCAGCGTAAAAACCTCCGGTTTTAAGAAGTTTTCAAATAAAGGAATGATGCTCTTGCCCATCCTTTGAGTAGGAAGAGACATGGGGGCAGTTGGTAGGGGAGGGATGGGCTGAAGTTTGGTTGCTTACCTTGCTTTCTAGACGGCCAGGACCTGAGCTACGGGAGGGTGGGGCACAGAAGCAGATGAAATCCAATGGCTGCCTTCCCCTCACCTAGCCGCCCAGAGGTCAAGGTGCTGAAGGGGTGGGGACACCAAGCTCAAAGTCTCACTTCCTGGGTGGCTCAGTCGGTTAAGTGCCCGACTTTGGCTCAGGTCATGATCTCGTGGTTTGTGGGTTTGAGCCCCGCGTTGGGTTCTGTGCCTGACTCCTGCTTCGGATACTGCGTCTCCCTCTCTCTCTGCCCCTCCCCTGCTTGGGCTCTGTCTCTCTGTCTCTCTCTCTCTCTCTCTCTCTCTCTCAAAAATAAATAAACATTAAAAAAATTTTCTTTTTAAATCTTGCTGCTTCAGCAAGGGGACAGTATTGGTTAGGGGGCAAGCAATGTTGCTGTAACAGTGTGGAAAGTATCATTGCTTCAGTGACACAGAGACAAGTTTCTCCCTCACGTGACAGTCCAGGGAGGTGGTCCAGAGCTGGCGTGGCAACTCCCCAGGGCTGGGCTTCCATTTTGTAGCTGTCTTCCCTCTTATCCATGTGCCTCTCCTATTAAGGACATGGGGTGGCCAGCCTCCAAGATTGTCCCCGATGATCCCTGCCCTGCCCCTACCCCCCATATTCGTGCCCCCGTGTTGTCCCTTCCCACACTGAACAGGGATGACTGCATGACCGATAGGGTATTTGGGAAAAGACCGAGTGTGACTTCTGAGGCTGGGTCATAAAAGACATTGGAGCTTCCACCTTGCTCTCTCTTGGGTCACGCACTCTGGGGGAAGCCAGCCGCCATGTCACGAGAACACTCATGCCCTGTGGAGAGGTCCATACAGTGAGCTGAGGCCTCCCACCAGCGGCCAGCGTGAACCTGCCCGCCACGTGAAGGGGCCACCTTGGAAGCGGACCTTCCGGCCACAGCCCAGCCTTCAGATCATCGCAGACCCAGCGGACATCTTGACAGCGACTTCGTGAGAGACGCTGAGCCAGAGCCACCCAGCTAAGCCCTTCCTCAACTCCTGACCCACTGGAACTGGGTGAGACCCTACATGCTTATTTTTGTTTGCTAAGTTGTGGGAAATCTGTTACTCGACACTGGGTAACTTATCCAGGTCACCCTCAGAAGGCACGCTCATCAGAGTCATTCACATCTATTGGCCTCAACCCAGCCACATGACCACGTGTAGCTGCAAGGGAGTCTGGGAAATACGGTCTTCGGTTGGGCGGCTAGGTGCCGGGCTAAAACTTCAATGACTCGGGTCCTCAACTCAATCACATCTGCAAAGTCCCTTTTGCCCGATAAGGTAATATGATCACAGGTTCCAGGGACTAGGATGTGGACACCTTCGGGGGCCATTATCCTGTCCACCACAACTCAGTAGCTTGTACGTGCATGTTCACAGCAGCTTTATCCATAGTAGCCAAAACCAAAAAAATGGCCAAATATCCTTCTAATGGATGAATGGTTCCGAAAACTGTAGTACATCCACACCATGGACTACTACTTGGCGATAAAAAGAAATGAGCCGTAAATACACACAACTCGGTTAAACCTCAGGAAAATTAGTCTGAGTGGAAAAAAAAAAAAAATTTCAAGAGGTCACGCGTCGTGTGACTCCATTTACACGATGCCTGTGAGCGAACACCATTACGGAGGTGGGGCCCAGAAGCTACAAGGGGCCAGCGAGGGTCGCTCTATATAAAGGCGCATCTCATGGTGGTTAAGTGTCTTGATTACGGTGGTGGTTACATGAAGCTCCCCACGTGATAAAATTGTGTAAAGCTCCCCACGCACCAGCACACGAGTGCACGTATCACTGGTAAAATCCAGATAAGCTCTGTGGATCCCACTCACGTTGATTTCCTGGTTTTGATGTTGTACGATAGTGACGCAAGATGTTACCACGGGGGGAGTTAGTTCAAAAATTAAAAGTTGGGGCGCCTGGGTGGCTCCGTCGGCGGAGCGTCTGACTTTGGCTCAGGTCGTGACCTCGCAGTCCTTGAGTTCAAGCCCCGCGTCGGGCTCTGTGCGGACAGATCAGAGCCTGGAGCCTGCTTTGGGTTCTGTGTCTCCCACTCTCTCTGTTCCTCCCCTGCTCGCGCTTTGTCTCTCTCTGTCTCTCAACGATAAATAAACATTGAAAAAAAAATTTTTTTAACTACAAGTTAAGGGGCACCTGGGTGGCTCCGTCGGTTAGGCGTCCGACTCCTGATCTGGACTCAGGTCACGATCTCATGATTCATGAATTTGAGCCCTGTGTTGGGCCCTGCACTGACAGCGTGAGACTCGGCTTAGGATTCTGTCTCTTCCTCTCTCTCCATCCCTTCCCCACCCATGCTCTCTCTCTCTCTCAAAATAAATAAGTAGGGGCGCCTAGGTGGCGCAGTCGGTTAAGCGTCCGACTTCAGCCAGGTCACGATCTCGCGGTCCGTGAGTTCGAGCCCCGCGTGGGGCTCTGGGCTGATGGCTCGGAGCCTGGAGCCTGTTTCCGACTCTGTGTCTCCCTCTCTCTCTGCCCCTCCCCCGTTCATGCTCTGTCTCTCTCTGTCCCAAAAATAAATAAACGTTGAAAAAAAAATTAAAAAAAAATAATAATAAATAAATAAATAAGTAAACTTAAAAAAAAAAAGCAAAAAAAAAAGCAGGGTGGGGGGCACCTGGCTGGCTTAGTCGGTGGAACGTGAAACTCTCGATCCCCAGGTTGTGAGTTCGAGCCCCACGTTCGGTATAGAGATTACTTACAAAAAAAAAAAAAAAAATGCTGGACTCCCAGCCTGGAGACCTGGATCCTGGGTTGTAGTTCTGGTTCTTTCCTTAACTCGTCTTAAGTCGACGGCAAATCCCTGGCCACCACTAGGACTCTACCAGCCCCCCTGTGAAACGGGGGTTTTGGCTTGTGTCACAGGTTTTCACAGTTTGATGTTTCACGGCGATACGTTTTGTTCCAAACATCCTGATGGAGACACGATGGGCACTGGTGCTGTGATCCCCCATGGGACTTCTCCTGTCAGCACCTGCACCATCTCATTGGAGGGCTCTCCCTGAGCTCAGGGGAGGCCGGAAGTGCCGAGAAAGGAAAGTCCTCTGACGGGAGCTGGTCATCAAGTGTCCGGGCGCCTTCGCCCCTTGGGCAGAATGGCCGGGCTGTGTGTCTTCTGCACTGGCTCCCAGAGATCCCCCGTGGAAACCCACATGCTTTGTCCTTGTCTTGCCTTCCTTGTCTCACAGTCCCCTCTCCCTGACCTGATTTGCCGGGGGACTTTATCCAAACAAATGACGCGTATTCAACTCATTGTCTCAGAACCTCTGCGAGCCCCGTGTCGGGCTCTGTGCTGACAGCTCGGAGCCTGGAGCCTGCTTCCGATTCTGTGTCTCCCTCTCTCTCTCTCTGACCCTTCCCCATTCATGCTCTGTCTCTCTCTGTCTCAAAAACAAATTAACATTAAAAAAAAAAAAAAGAAAAGAAAAGGAAGGGAGTCAATAGGGCAGCACGACTAGAGAGGAAACCTTGTGAACCAAGGCCCTAGGAAGGACCCTGAGACGATAACTCGCTGTCCCCATCCTCCGCGCTGACCAAGTCACTTGGTGGCAGTTCTCTCCATATCTTGCCTTTTCACTCAAGACCACGTTCCTGTTTGGACCAAGAAAGTGACCCAAAAAGGACTGTGGTCACTCTCTTATCGGGCCTGTGGTGGGGGTGGAGGACACACGTCAGACCCTTCCCCAGCTGCTGTGGCCCCAAGCCACTTCTCCAGGGAAGACACCCCAGCCCCACTGGAGGCCACCACTGGGCACCTCTCAAACTCTGAGCCAGACGAAGGGATGTGTCCTGAGCAGTGGGCCCAACAGCACCCGGGTAGCCTGGTCCTCCTAGGAGAGAGCACTGGAGAGGGAGTCCAGCAGCCATTTTTGTAGAGTCTGTATCTTTCTGAACTTAGTCTCTTCCACATCCACACACCAGGATCACAGGCAGGAGACGTGCCCGGTCTTCACAGGCCACAAACCGCAACCAGTCGTATCCTTCCAGTGGGGGCGAAGCTCTGTCCTTTTTCCTTGAGAGTCTGGGTATGTCGTCTCGTTCAACCCTTCAATCCAACGTGGTATCGCGAAGGGCCTACTATGTGCCAGGAGCTGGGCAGGCGACCGAGGAAACTCACAAATAGCAAGACGGGATTTCTTACCCTTCCGAGCTCACGGTGTAAGAGCAGAGCAACCTGTCGTCAGGGCCCGTGTGTGTATTCCTGAGTATCCCCTGTCTACTGAACTTGACTCTCAACCCTGGGCCGCTGCTCAGTGTCTGCGGCGGCTGAACTCTGAACTCTAGGGCAGCCCCACGATCCTTCCTCCTGGCGTTCACACCCCTGTGTGATCCCCTCCCCTGGAGTGCGGACAGGGCTACGATTTGCTACTAACCAACCGACCGTGGCAAACGGGACGGGGTGTACATGATCACACGTATGTGACTCTGTCATACACCTCCTTCTTGTGAGGAGGCTCCGTCTCCCTTGCTGGCTTTGACGAGGCAGAGAGCCATGCTGGGGAAGGAATGGAGGGAGGCTCGTCCCCGACACCCAGCAGGGAGATGAGGCGCTTGGTCTGATCACAGCGAGGAACTGAATTCTGCCAGCAATTGTGGGAACTTGGAAGTAGACTCTTCCCCGGTCAAGCCTCAGCTGAGACTACAGCTCCAGCCAACACTTTGTCACCTTGTGAGACCCCGGGCTGGTATTTAAGCCGAGCCCATATTCCCGAGCCACAGAAACTGTAAGTTCATAAATATGTGGGCTTTTTTTTTTTTAAGAATTGTTTTTTATTCTTTTTTTTAAATGTTTACTTTAGAGAAAGACAGAGTGGGGGAGGGGCAGAGAGAGAGAGAGAGAGAGACAGACAGACAGAATCCAAAGCAGGTTCCAGGCTCCGAGCTGTCAGCACAGAGCCCGACGTGGGGCTCGAACTCAGGAAGCGCGAGATCGTGACCTGAGCCGAGGTCGGTGCTTAACCGACTGAGCCACCCAGGTGCCCCATAAATGTGCGTTGTCACTGTGCAGATAAAAACCCCACTTTGGAATGGAGCCAATGGGAGGAAAGCAGAGGTAGATGTGGACGGAGACAAAGCCTTCGTGATACTGCTCACTTGAGCACCTGGATCCAGCCGTGCCTGAAACTGGTCATCTACCCCTGGACGTTCCACTCGTGTGAGTCAATAAATTTTATCTTATTATTTCTCTAAGCCAATTGAGTCCCTTGCAAAAGAGGAAGTCTCGATTAATACACTCATCTTTACAGGTAAAATTCAGTAACTTCTCTCAAGGAAGCCTTCCCTATCCACACCGGATGGCTTCTGCCTGCTACACCACTCTCCCAACTTACCCTTTGGTTTTATCCTCTTCCGGCGTTCTTTAGCGTCTTGAGTGTGAGTTGTGATACTCGAGCACGATTTGACGCACTTTATTTATTTATAAAACATTTAAGTTTATTTATTGAGAGACAGAGAGAGAGAGAGAGAGAGAGAGAGAGGCAGAGACAGAAGGAGGGAGGGAGAATCCCAAGCCTGCTCTGCACTGTCAGTGACACGGGGCTCAAACTCACAAACCATGAGATCATGACCTGGGCCTGCTTGGGGCGCCCCAAGAGAAAGGTTTTTAAAAAGTGCTTCAGGGGTGCCTGGGTGGCTCAGTCGGTCAAGCACGAGTCTCTTGATTTCGGCTCAGGTCATGATACGGCGTGTGTGTTCGAGCCCCACATCGGACTCTACGCTGCCAGCGCGGAGCCTGCTTGGAACTCTCTCTTCCTCTCTCTGCTCCTCATGCATTCTCTCTCTCTCTCTCTCTCTCTCTCTGTCTCAAAATAAGTAAATAAACTAAAAAATAAAAATAAAACAAAACACCTCTCTCTTGTTGGCACATAGTATACACTAAACAAAACTGATCCAAACAAACAAAAAAAACGCTTTTGGATCAAAATGCAAGGTTGTCAAGAGGCGGATAAAAGGAATGAGGTTCATGACCCTGTACTGGCCCCCACGGTACGCCAGGAACTTTCAAACAGGCTGTCCCAGTAATTCTCCAGAGCTTTACGGCTTCCGGGCACCGACACACAGAAAACCCAGAGAAAGGCTGCGAGGTCCAGGTATCCCAGGTGGCCTGTCTGGGCCTTGCCTGCCCGGTCTGTTTCCGTTTGTCTGGGCCTCTTTCTCGAACCCTCATACTTACTGTTTTGTCTCTGGGTGTCTAACTTGCTCTCCCTCTCCTGTTTCTCTGTCTCTTTTTCTCTTGCTTCTTTCTCTCTGCATCTGACCCTCTCGCTTCTGTTACTTTCTGTCTCTGGCTCTCTCTCTCCTCTCCCTCTGCCTCTCTCCCCTCTGCCCTGTCCCTCCTCTCCCTGCCTCCCTCCTCCTTTGCCTGCCCTCTCTCCTCTGGGAGTTCAGGCAAGGACCCAGCTGGCCTCTAGGAGACACAAGACTCCCCGGGGGCCCAGCAGGAAGTGTAGTTTCCCCTCTGACCCGTCAGCTGGCCGCGGGGGACCCAGCTTCCCTCCCACTCTGTCCACTCAGACAGCCTGTGCGGGGATAGAGTATCTCCCTTTTGAGGAGCTCTGAGGACAGCCTTTCCCGGGAGGGTAGAGGGTAGGGGGCTGGGCTGCGGCCTGGTGAGCAGGAAAGGAGAACCCCGTGTTCACTGTTCCTGGGTGTTAGCACTGCAAAGGTTGGGGGGCGATGGAGAGAAGTGTCAAAGGCCACAGTCCAGTTCCCTTCCGGAAAGACAGAAGGACACAGGGCAAGGAGCTGGGGGACGGGGGTTGGCAAGAACTGAAGTTCGGGGGGAAAGAGAGAGGTCTTTGCCGAGGCAGGGGCTTCTGGCCAGCCAGGGAGGATAAGGAACCACCCCCGTGGATTTGCACAGCCATTAATATATTTTTACATCCCCTGGGCGACCCTTAGGAGAGGCCCTGTGGTTCACCAGCATCCAGGGGTCAGAGTCAGAGGCCTGGTTTCTGATTCCATTTCCACCCTGCCGCACGCGTGACCTTGGACGTGTCACGTGACCCCCTCCCAGCCCGTCTCATCATGTATGAAATAGGGGTAAAAGGCCTGCTTATTGCAGGGGTGCAGAAAGGATGGGGGACTAAAGGCCCTGGAGACAGGAAAGGAGCCAGCGCAGGACCAGGAGCCTGGCTTCAAACCGCACACACGGATTATCTCACAGCTGCGGGGGCCGGAAGTCGAGCACTGACCTCACTGCACAACATCAAGGTGCCAGCAGGGCTCTGTTCCTTCCGGAGGCTCTGAGGGGGGGACGGCACTTTCCAGCTTCTGGAGGCTGCTCACACTCCTTGGCTCACGGCCCCTCCCTCCGTTTCTCCCACGTCCTCCGTTAAGGGATTACACCGGGTAATCCAGGATAATCTCCCTGTTTTAAGGTCAACTAATGCAACTTGAATGCCCCTTTGCAGGAAGCCTAACTATTTACAGGTTCCAGGGATTAGATCATCTGGATGACCATCTTCGGGGGGCCATTTTGCTGTTTGCCATGGGCTTTAACATGCCCCATCTCATTTTAATCTCCCCAACAACCCAGGGCGGGGGGGGGGGGGGGGAGTAGTGTTGTGAACCCATTTTACAGATAAAGAGATTGAGGTCAAGATCACACCAACATGAAGTTAGTGCTCTGGAGGGACATGCAGAGGGTTTAGATGTGAGCTCTACCTTCTTGGGGATTTTTAATCTAGGGGAGTGGAGGGGGCAGGGCGCACCGCACCCAAAAGCAGAGAAGGGAGTGCGGGAGAGACAGGGGAAGGGCTGGGAGGAATGGCTTCTTGGTGGCCGATTAGGATCTCGCCCCCCTTGACCTGTCCTGCTCTGCCTCCCTCAACAATAAATTCATATGGAGAGCCTCCTCAGTGCCAGGCTGGGCTGGGCATCGGGCGGAGACTCACAGGAATTAGGCAGGGCCCTCCTCTGGGCAGCTCTGAAGACAGGAGCCCAGCCTCCAGGGCGGGAAGCCCCAGGAATTTGTTCTCCCACATTCCTGCCCCAGGGCCTAAGGACTGGGTCTCAGCTCACCAGCCCCCAGATGGCTCTGTGCGGACTTGAACTTGAGTGGCTGTGGGACAGCACATCGGTGGGCACTGGCAGAAGGAGCTGGGAGCCCGGGAGGGGTGTCTGGGTTCAGACTTCATTTTGCTCCTCTGGGTCTGCCCCTGTGCTAAGGGAGAAGAATGGCCCCTGGCCTCTTGACTCAGGAATGCGGAGCATTTCTTAGCACCACTAAGAAGGAAGGGGTCAAGGCCTCCTATCCCAGGCTCTAGGAGGATCCAAATTGTTTGCTAAAACCACAGCCCAGGAGAGGTCTGAGGGGAAATGGAAGTCTGAACTGGGGGCAGATATCCTGGCTCTGATTACCCTAGGGGAGGAGGGGCCTGCTCTTAAAAAGGAAAGTTACCCAAGGGGTGGCTGGAGGGAGGGAGGCAGGAACAGAACTCTCCCTCCCACGGCCCCCCTGCAGCGGCTCCCAAGGGGTGTGAACCAGGCCTGTGGGTGGGCTTCCCCCCTCCCTCCAGGCACCCACCTCCCGGCCCTGCCCCCCTTCCCTCCCGTTCTGTGTTCTCAGATGTTGTCAAATGCCTGTTGGCCAGGCCTGGTCTCCTCTGATTGGTTCGGTGACTATTAGGTGCCAGACAGCTCGCCAGCATCCCCAGGGAGGGACAGTGTGCCCCAGGAGGGGTGGGCCTCCTGCTGTGTCCCCAGGCCCGGGGTGTGATCTCGCAGCCTGGCCTTTCTCTTCCAGCCCCTGTAGGCCTGCTTTCTCCCCATCCCCCTGGAAACCTCACCCTCCTCCCAGCCCTGTTCCAGGCCTTGTTCTTCCCCGCAGCCCCTCCCTAGCTCTGCCGCCCGCCCCCCAACTCCTGTGGGGACTGCACCCTATCTCCACCCATCCCTGGAGACCTGGGCCCGACAGACCCCAGCTGAGGGGCACCCGACCTTCTAGACGCTTCCTGAGCTGGCTCTCCTCTGACCCCATTCTGAGTGGTCTCCCACATACAGACCCCAGAGGCCAATTTCCCTTGGGTCCTGTTGGCCTCGGGGCTCAACCAGAGGAAGGGAACCAGTAGGGCACATATATCCTGAACCATTGGTTGACTGATTGTAAGGAACTCACGATGGATTAACTGACTGTAAGGCAAGGCAAGTCCGAAATCTGCAAGGCAGGCCTTCAGGAAGGGCAGGCGGAACTTCCCCCAGCTCCCCAGCCTGAACTCACCCACACCTGGAAAGTTCCTTTTGCCCATTTAAGGTAATGTATTCACAGGTGTCTGGGATTAGGATGTGGCCTTCACTGGGAGGCCAGTATTCTGCCCACCACAGCCCCTCCACACACACACACACACACACACACACGGCCACCACCCTGCCCATTCCTTCATGAGCTGTTTTCTAGGTGGTCAACAGACCAGCCCGAGCCTGGGCTGGGGCCTGGGGACGCAGAGGCCGCTGTCTAAGCTGAGGCAGCCACAGAAACAGATGGATGGGACATAGTGACTTGATAAGGGTCAGATCTGAGAAGGGACGAAGGGAAGGCGGTACTCAGGGATAAGAGTGTCCTGTGGGGGGCCATCCCAACAGGGATCGGTGGGGACACTGCTGGGCCATGGTTAGGAATGGCATGCTCTCTGCAGTCAGATTTACTGTGACCTTCATGGCAGGAAGAGAGGGAATCATGATTTTATATATGTATATAAATATATAAAATATATTTATATACATATATATAAATGTATATTAAAATGTATATACATTTTAAAATGTATATACATATATATAAATGTATATTAAAATGTATATAAATATATATAAAATCCTCCCCGGGGCGGGGGTGGAGGTGGGGGGTGGAATCACGTTATATTAAAACAAACACAGATCTGCTAGGGAGTGGAATGCAAAATTCACAAGGTTTCTTAAGAAAACAATGGAGGCTTGAAGGAACCGTTGGGCCGGCCTCCGGTTCAGTTCTCGGAGCCGCCTTCCAGCTTCGGCTCCCGGAGGGTGGCGGCTGCTGCGCCCGGCGCTGTAGCGGGTTTGAGAAGCTGGCAGGGCGGAGTTCGGGTCGGACCAGCTACCGGGGATGTGTACCCGGACCCGGGAGGAGAGAGGCCCAGCCAGCTTCTCCCCCGCCAGGCTGGCGCACACCTGAGCATGGGCGGAGCCAAGTGGAGGCCTAGGCCCCGCCTCCCCCCTTCTTCCCCCCCCCCCCCCCCCCCCACCTCCCGCCTTCTCCAAGTGTCCCAGTCTCGGTCTCTCTCCGACAGCTAGGTGCTAGGGACACAAGGGAGAGCCAGGTGGCCTGGAAAAGCAGACCCTGGGGGCGAAGCCAGGCTCTGACCATTGAAGCCGAGTGGACCGGGGGCAAGTCAGATTAGGGTAACTCCGTGCCCTGGTTCCTGGTCAAAGGGCATAGGCTTGGGGAAAATCCTGCCCTAAGTGACAAAGCCCCAGTTACTTAACCTCCTGCTGCAATTAACCACATCCACAGCCCTTCGAGAAAGATCTCCAGGAAAGCAGCTACTGGGCCGGCCCATTCACCAGGGTCCCCAGTGTCGCCTACAGGGTCTAGCATACGGTGGGAACACCAGAAGTACCCCCTTTCTTCCTTCCTTCCAACGATGCATATTAATTAGTCTCCAGTGAGGTGGGCAGGCACCAGGCTGAGACTTAGACATGACTTCTCTTTACAGCTGAGGAAAGGGAGACTCAGAGAGGTTAAGTGACTTGCCCAAGGTCACACAGCAGGTAACTACTTGTCCCTGGAGTCCCTAGTTCTTCCGCCTGACTTTTTCCAGTTGACCACAGCGTCGAAGCGTGGAAGTTTGGAGGCAAGGAAGGGGAGGTGCCCAGAGGCAGGGGACAAGCCTGGAGAAACAGGCGGGGCAGGCTCATGGCCATCATCAAAGGTCAAGGAAGGGACCAGTGAGAGTTTGGCCTTCATCCTGTGGACCACAGGGACCAGAAGTCTGTTCCCGCTTTGGGCCCTTGCAAAACCAATGTGGGCTCAGGGAGAGGGCTTGTCACAAGTACTCCGCTTTCTCACCTGAAAAAACTGGCACAAATATATCGATAAGTGTTCATAATCCCGGTGCAAAGGATTTGAGCCTTAGCGTCAGACACATCTGGGTTGGGGCGCCTGGGTGGCTCAGTCGGTTAAGCATCAGACTTCGACTCAGGTCATGATCTCACGGTTCGTGGGTTCGAGCCCCGCGTCGGGCTCTGTGCTGACAGCTCAGAGCCTGGAGCCTGTTTCAGATTCTGTGTCTCCCTCTCTCTCTGCCCCTCCCCCAGGCACACTCTGTCTCTTTCTCAAAAATAAATAAAACATAAAAAAAAAATTAAAAAACAAGCAACAACAACAAAACCTATCTGGGTTAAAACCCTAGCATTGTCACTTCACGGTTGGGGGATCTTGGCGAATGATGAGATTAGTTACCTTTTCCGGGCCTTAGTGTCCAGCTGTGGGGACAGGACTGTTCTGACCCATCATGCAGGACCACTATAGGACTCAAAAGGGACAAGTTGGTTGAACACCCAACACAGTGTAGGTACCTGACAGTGACAGCTATTATTATTATTATTATTGTTACCATTAGCCAGGTGTTGTGGGGATTGGACCCATACTGGAAACCCCCCTGCCAGGGAGCAGGGCTCCCCAGGGTTTTGTGGGCCCGCCTCTCCCCACAGAACTTGGAGCCCTTGGTTTCTGGCTTCCCAAGTGTCTGTGCATGTTCCAAAAGCTTAGGCTTACAACTCATGACCCCCGTGAGTATGTCACGCTAAGCAGCCTGAGAAAAAAACCGTCTGGAGACGGGAGACGGAAATGGCCTAGCCCCATGCTGCCCCAACTGGCTGTGTGATCTTGTGTGAGTCATTTCCCTCTCTGGGCCTCACACAAGGGGAGGTGGATCAGATGACTCAGAGAGGCTTTCATTTCTCATCTTGGCAATGGGGGCCTGGGGATGGAAATCTAGTGCTGGACCTTCAAAGTCCAGGGGGTGGATGCCCACCAGGTCCCAGGTGTCCAATTCCTGAAGCTTCCAAAGACTTTAAAAAAAAATTTTTTTTTTTAACGTTTATTTGTTATTGAGAGACAGAGAGACACAGCGTGAGCAGGGGAGGGGTAGAGAGAGGGCCAGACACAGAATCCAAAGCAGGCTCCAGGCTCTGAGCTGTCTGCACAGAGCCCGACGCGGGGTTCGAACTCACGAACTGCGAGATCATGACCTGGGCCGGAGTCGGTCGCTTAACCAACTGAGCCACCCGGGTGCCCCCCAAAGACTTAATTGTAAGGAATCCCCATGAAATACTGCAAGATTGGGCAAACGAAACCACGGGATGCCTGGTTAAATGTTAATTTTTCTTGATCGGAAGTTCAAATAATTCAAATTCAACCGAGAATCCTGTACTTTATCTGGCAACCCTAAACACAGAAAAATTAAAAAAAAAACAAAAAAAAAAAACCCAGGAAGCTCTTTAGGTGCCAATATGACATGCTCTCAAGGACACGTGAAGGGAAAAAGGAAAGTGAGGAAAAGTGTGGCTACTATGCGTCCCTGTATGAGAAAGGGAAGAAAAGAAAAGAATGCAGAAGCCCCTGGAAACACAGGCCTTCTGGGGAGAGGAACTGGATGGCAGGAAGGGGAAGAGGAAAGACTTTTCACTGTGTCCCCTTTGCACCTTTTGAATTTTGTGCCATGTGAATTTTTTATCCAGGAAAAAAAAAACCCACATAATCATAATAAATAAATAAGTAACATAATCCGGCAGTTTTGCTCCGACCCTGCTCCCCGCACCCTTGACCTCCTGCATTCTAGAAATACTCTAGGGCTAGTGTTACCCTTATCAAAATTCCTTTAGGCCTTTGGACTCGTCTCAGCCTGTCGTCAGCATCCCCCAGCCTGCAGGGGTGGGGTGAGTCACAGCCACCCCCAGCCAGCTGTTTGCCATCTGCCTTCCTGAGGCAGAGCCCCTTCCAGATGTGTCTCCTCCCCCCCCCATCCCTGCAAAGACTGGCCTCTCTCTTCATCTCTCTCTCTCTCTCTTTCTTCTGTCTCTCCCCTTAGCCCATAATCCCAGTGGATTCAACCCCCCCCCATTGGGTGTGCCAGTCACTGTTCTAAGAATGAATCTGAAAGGGAGGGATGGCAGGGGAGAAGGGTGGGAGGACCAGTTGTAGGTGTGTTGCAGGGAGGTGGCATCTGGGAAGGCTTCCTGGAGGAGATGGCACCTTGAAAGAAAAATACTCTCCTGGGGGCACCCGGGTGGCTCGGGTCGGTTAGGTGTCCGACTCTCGATTTCGGCTCAGGTCATCATCTCACGGCTCATGGGTTCGAGCCCCACGTGGGGTTCTGTGATGACAGTGCGGAGCCTGCTTGGGATTCTCTCTCTCCCTCTCTCCCTGCCCCTCCCCTGCTTGCTGTCTGTCTCTCTCTCTCGAAATAACCTGGGCAAAGCCAGGGTCGCTGGAAATGTATCAGCAGGTCTTTCTTGAGCACAATAGTACGTAGAGCTCAGTGCTTGGTGCAAGGCTGAAGGCAGGACGAGGAGGCACAAACACAGGGCCCTTCCCTCATGCGGGGGAGAACATGGCACATCTCATAGGAGGCTGTGGGAACAAGTCAGCAGGATGCCTTCGCTGCCATATCCAGGAGGACAGGCAGGGCTGCCAAGGGATCCAGGGGAGGGTTACCAAGCTGGGGTGGGAAGGGCCTTTGCACATCTCACTCGTCCTCCAGGCTAGGCCACAGGCCCAGAGAGGGACAGGGAATCGGGCAGGTCACACAGTAAGTCAGCTGCAAAGCCAGGACCAGACCCCGGGCTCCTGACTGCCAGTCTGGGGCTCTCTACACAACCAGAGCTCAGGGCTCAGGCTCGCATCAGAGAAGCCTTCCAGAAGCAGGGATGCTAGGCACTCTGACCCCGGCCATCCCCTCTGGCAGACGGTCCCAGGAAGGGACCTGCCTACCTTGTAAGGTGGGGCGACTCTGCCCGGTTGGGCTCAGCTCACGGCAACCTGCCAGAGCAATCTAGAGAGGAAAGGGCCACCTGCTCAAGGTTATCGCAGTGGAACCCTGTGCAGGCATCATCCCCGTTTCCAGGAAAGAAAATGATGGCTTAGGGAAATGAAATGATTTACCCAAGGTCGCTAGGCAGTGAGGATCATGACCTAGCCATAGCAGCGCCCCGTACTGTTTCCACAACCATTCTGCCTGCATTTGGGAAGTCCGTAGCCCTCCCACCCAAACACGCACGTGATGCCTCCAGACATGCCTGACCAGGTGAAATCCCACCGTGAACTCTCTTCCTTCCTGTTTACCACAGGCACCCCCCGAAAAGGAGCACGTAACCCCCGACGGCGCTATCAGCCATGTCTACCCGAGTATAAGTTGGTTATCAGAGCCTCAGACTGGGGCTGAACGCAGGGCCCTGCCCAGAATGACACACGACAGGTGAAGAGAGAGAGGTCCCTGGGCTTGGGCTGTGCCCTGGGAGTGGCTGGGTAGAGCTTCCCCCGGAGCGCTTGGGCGCCGGGCCCCCGTGTCCAGGTGGCATTGTGGGGGCGGTGCCCAAGGGTGGAGGTGCACGGTGATGTAGAAAGAACACCAGGCCCGCTCAGGTTCTGACCTGCGCTCTACCTTCTCCTACCTGCACGGGCTGAGCCTCCCACTCACCTCCCTGAGCCTCACAACCGCGCCCGTGCCTCGGGGCCACCTTGTGTCCACCGGGCAGGTGCGGGTGCTTGAGATGCTCCATCCCAGGGTTCTCATGCTTAAGGGGGCATTGGCATCCTTTGCAGGGCCCCGGAAAACTCAGACTGCACGGCCCCACCCCAGACCTTCTGCTTTCGTTTGGGGGAAACTAACTACTAACTACCTACTAACTACCTACTAACTACTAACTAACGACTAACTAACTACCTACTAACTAACTACCTACCTACTAACTACCTACTAACTACCAACTAACTACTAACTACCTGCTAACTACTAACTAACTACTAACTAACTACTAACTACTAACTACCTACTAACTGCCTACTAACTACTAACTAACTAACTACGAACTAACTATGAACTACCAACTAACCAACTAACTACTAACTAACTAACTAACTACTAACCAACTAACTACTAACTAACTAACTAACTACTAACTGCCCTGACAAGTTCCGTGGTTCTGCTGCTGCTTGTGCCGGTACCGCTTCTCTATAAAAAGCAGGTGATCGTGGGGCGCCTGGGGGGCTCAGTCGGTTAAGCGGCCAACTTCGGCTCGGGTCACCATCTCGCGGTCCTGAGTTGGAGCCCCGCGTCGGGCTCTGTGCTGACCGCTCGGAGCCTGGAGCCTGTTTCAGATTCTGTGTCTCCCTCTCTCTCTCTCTGACCCTCCCCCGTCCAGGCTCCGTCTCTCTCTGTCTCAAAAATAAATAAACGTTAAAAAAAAAAAAAAAAAAAAAAGCAGGTGATCGCTATGAAAGCCTAGAGATGGGGGCGGGGGGGGGGGCGGTGATACAGAGCAGAGCCTTGGAAAGACAAGTACAAACTTGACATTTTGCAGGGATTTCACGCCCCCGTCGTCAGGGTTGGACAGAGGGTGCCCGGAAGGATGAGAAGAGGGGGGATATAGGGCCAAGGTCAGGGAGCGGGATGCCGGGCTCTCTGCAACGACTGCTTCTGGGAATGTCAAAGTCTTCCTCTAAGCGCCCGGGGGCAACTGCTGGGCACTGTGCCCAGCGCCTCTCACGAATTGTCTCACATAATAGGTCTCCCCACAGGTCTCTGAGGTGGGTTATCGACACCCCATGTTACGGGTACAGGAACCTGTGGCAGACAGAGTAACGGCCCCCAGGGGTGTCCACATGCCAAGCCCCAGAAGCTATGACCATTCCCTAACATGGCAGGAGGGACTTTGTGGATGTGGTTTTGATATGGCTCTCCAGGTGGGGACACTATCCTGGATTATCCAAGTTAGCCCGGAGTAATCACAAAGGCCCCAATAACAGAGAAGTAGAAGGTCAAGGTCTCCATCTAGTCAGGCTGCTAAAACCAAACCCCACACACTGCGTGGCTTGTAAACGACAGGAATTTTTTTTTTTTCCCCTCACAGTTCTGGAGGCAGGAAGTCTAAGATCAAGGTGCTGGCACTTTCACTTTCTGCTACGGTTCCTCTTCCGGATTCACAGCTGACACTTTCTCCAGGTGTCCTCACCTGGGGGGAGGGACGGAGCCAGGGAGTTCTCCGGAGCCTCTTTTATAAGGGCTCTGATCCGGTTAGTGAGGGCTCTGCCTTTCTGACCTAAGCGCCTTGCAAAGGCCCCGCCTCCAGAAGCCGTCATCTTTGGGGGTTGGCATTGCAACGTATGATTTTGAGGGGGGCAGAAACTGCAGACCACAGCAGTCAGAGAGTCAGAAAGGAGGTGGGACAGAAGCAGAGATTGGGGTGATGAGGGTGGGGCTGCCAGCCAGGTGTGGAGATGGCCTCCAGGAGCCTGAAAAGGGCAAGGAAATTGAATCTCTCACTCGGAGCCTCCAGAGAGACTACAACTCCGCTGAAGCTTTGATTTTCGCTTTTTTTTTTCCTTTAATGTTTGTTTATTTTTGAGAGCCAGAGAGAGAGAGGGAACGAGCAGGGGAGGGGCCGAGAGACAGGGGACAGAGGATCCGAAGCGGGCTCTAGCTAACAGCCCACTGTCTGATGCGGGACTCGAACTCACGCACCATGAGATCATGACCTGAGCCGAAGTCAGACACAACGGCTGAGCCACCCTGGCGCCCCCAACGCTTGGATGTTAGCTCCATCAGATTCATTGTGAATTTCTGACCTCCGTGAGTGCGAGATAACAAATTTGGCCTATTTTAGGCCACAAAATTTGTGGTCACTGGTTATGGGAGTCGTAGAAAATTCATCCCGAACCAGAGGCTCAGAAGGGTACAGTGATAAGATCGAAACGTAGTCTTTCTGTCTCCAGGAACTGCGCTCAGACTCCTAACCACAAAGTTGACTCAACAGCCAACTGGGGTCGGGAACTGAAGACACCAATACCATTCTCTCCCCCTCCCACCCCACCCCCACCATGGCGAAGAAATGACCCTGGGAGTGAGCAGAGGGGAATTCTGCTGGTTTTAAATGTTGGAATTGTTATGGGAAAGGGGTGGGGTTGGGGCCGGGCACAGCAAAAGGTTTCCCTATTATGGGACTCCAGTTGATGAGAATTGGCTGCCCCGAGCTCTGTGCAGAGCATCCTGAGGCTGAGCCCAGGCTCCCGGGGAAAGTGTGCTGTGGTCGATTGGTAATGCCTGACTTGGCCTTGCCATGGCTAATCAGCAGTGTATGCTGATCAGGATTAGATCGGTTCCCTAGGGCTGGCCCTGGGTCTGACTTATCTTTTTATTCCCAGGGCCTAGCAATGTGCCCGAAACAAAGCAAACACTCAATCAGTGTTTGAAGGAGGGAAGGAAAGCCGGAAGAAGCGGGGAGGGGAAGCAGGGTGGGGAAGAGGAATTTATTCTCAGGAGGCCAGGATGAGGGCCGGTGGGTAGAATCCAGGGTGGAGAGCTTCTGATTCCCCTCCTTGTTCTGTTCATAGCAATCCCTTCCTTTGGGGGGATCCACCCCTGCCTCGTTCCACCTGGTGATGGCAGAACGGCCAGTCACAAGGTCCTGCCCCTCCTCTCCAGGGGCAGGCCTGTGACTCAAACCAGGCAAGACAATCTGAAACCCAATGAGAAACACGGGGGCAGGGGTGCGGGGGAGAGAGCGTCTGATGGCCACATCCTGGAACTCAACCCGTGGAGAGGAAGTGGGCCAGAACCCTGGTCTGAGACTCCTGGGGCTGAGCTCAGACGCTCCTAACCTTAAAGTCATCTCTTTCAGGACGGCCAGCCAGAAGGCCCAGAAGCCACCGGGCAAGAAGCACCCCCAGGAGATGCGGGCACCCAGCCTTTCCGGCTTTGCAGAGGCGTGGCCAATGTGTCCCAATAACCACCTCCACCTCCATTTTTATTCTGCTGAGTTATGCAGAGTCAGTTTCTGTGGCTTGAAACTGAAGAATCCCAGCCTCGTACGGTCTTTCTAGAAGGAGGAGCCGGCCAAGAATCATTGCTGTCCCGCTAGGGAAAGTCTCTTTAGTTGGAGACTTGAGAAAAGAGAGGTTGGTGTTCCCCCAGATTCCTGTGTTGAAGCCCGCATGGGATGGGACGGGATGGGAGGTGGGGCCTTCGGGAGCCGAGCCCCCATGATGGGATTAGTGTCCCCTGAACAAGAGGGGAAACGCTAATGATGATACCAGAAGACAGCCATGTGTAAACCAGGAAGAGGGCCTCAGCAAGGCCCCAACATTGCTGGCACCTTGATCTTGGACTTCCAGCCCTCCAGTCTGTGGAATTCTGTACCGCAGCCTGCCCTAAGGCACAGGGGCTGGGAGGCTGTCCGGTGGGGACGTTGTGGAGGCAGTTGGGGAATGAATGGGAGGGAGGGTCCGGAGACCTGTCGCCTCAGTGAGCGTGCGTTAGATTCCTTCCCTTCTGGCGTGGCGCCTGAGTCCCTTTGCTCCCTGAGCCTCAGGGAGGTCATGAATATTATTTATCTGATAGGGTCCCCATGGGGCACATAGAGATAATGCAGATGAAGCCCAAGGTTACCCAAGCAGGCCAGCAGGGCACTGGGGCTTGAACCCAGGCACTTTCCTTTGAGAACCCCAGATCTTACCCAGTACTCATGCTGCCTCCCCTAGGGAGAGAAGTCCAAATCCCTCCCACTGTAAGCTCTCTTGATCGCAGATACAGGGTCTGAAATCCTGCCCTAAGAAGCATGTGGGTCCAGTTAGGAGATGCCCGCATGGAAAAGGAGAGTGAACTGAGAAGGCAAATCATGAGTATGCACGAGCCCAAGGAGCCAGCAAGCCCAGGGGGAGGAGGGCCCTGCTGCCTGGATTTCAGACCATATCCAATGTCTCCAGAAAGAAAGGACTAGAAGCCACTATCCTAATCCTGAGGCCCCCAGGGGGGAAACAGCAAGTTCCCGGAAGAAGACAGGTTCCCACAGGCTTTATCCTCCCCTGTCACTGCTCTAGGCAGCTCAGGCTTGGGGACAGGAGGGAGCGAGGGTGTTCTCTTATCTCATGCTGGGGGAGGGAGGGCCCTCCTCCAACACACGAGAGGAGAAGGCAGGCAGCTGAGGCTCAGAGCAGGAAGGGCTCTGAGACCTCCTGTGGTCCTGTCCCCTCCTTATAGGGCAGTGCCTCGGCCGGGGTCCACAGAAAGAGGATGGCAGGATCACAGCAAGGACGCAGGTCCCCCAGGCGGGGGGCCTTGCAAGCACACAGCCCAGCTTCTCCCAGGCAGGACATTTCCCCCAAGCCCCTTCCCCAGCCCCCCTCTCCCTTCCACAGACTCTCCACTTGCAACAGTGAAAAGACAGAGCCCTGGATTTGGAGCCAGGAGACCCGAATCTCAGTACTCACTCTGAGACTGACTCCTGCGGAGGAAACTCAGCTGAGTCTCCTCCCCGCTCTGGGCCTCAGTTTCCAGAAAAATAAAACCAAGGGGTTGGACTCCATCTCGAAGGTCTCCTCTGGCTCCAGTGTCCTGAGGGCCAAGGATCTTGAGTTGGGGCCACGCCCCTGCCCCAGGGGAACTAGATGCCAAGTGGAGACTTCTGTCTTTTTTTTTGTAAGTTTATTTTATTTATTTTGAGGGGGGGGGCATGAGTGGGGGAGGGGCAACGAGAAGGGAGAGAGAGAATCCCAAGCAGGCTCCATGCTGTCAGCGCAGAGCCCCGATGCGGGGCTCGAACTCGCACACCGTGGGATCATGACCTGGGCTGAAACCACGAGTCGGACGCTTAACTGACTGAGTCACCCGGGGTGCCCTGCCAAGTGGAGACTTCTGAGGGTAGGGGTACGGGTCGGGGTTTGGGGGACCCACCCCACCCTCTTGGGCTGCTTTACAAGTGAAAAGAGCTGTGTTGGGGTGCCTGGGTGGCTCCGTCGGCTAAGTGACTGACTTCAGCTCAGGTCATGATCTCGCAGTTCGTGAGTTCGAGCCCCGCATCGGGCCCTGTGCTGACGGCTCGGAACCTGGAGCCTGCTTCGGATTCTGTGTCTCCCTCTCTCTCTGACCCTCCTCTGCTCTCACGCGCTCTCAAAAATAAATAAACATTAAAAAAAAAAAAGGGGGAAGAAAGAACAAAGAAAGTGGCTGTGGAATGGACTCAGGATGCTGAGCGTTTAAATTCTTTGTGCATCAAAAAGGGCCTCCCAGCCACTACCAGGCCCTTTGGAAGGACGCTTGGATCAATGGTTTTCAACGCGCAGGTCAAAGTGCAGGTAGCTCTTGAAATTAATTTGCTGAGTCAGACTCAGAATTTCATAATGGGGACGAGGATAAGAATGATGGGAAAAGAGCAGAGTGAGTCTCGGGTAGTAAACGGTCTCGTGAAATGCTTGCTCGGATTTTGTGTTTTGTGCCAGGTCGTGATGTAATGTGTGCCTTCGTGCTGGTCGCAGTCAGAAAACCTTGAAAAGCCGCTGCCTCAGACGACGTGCCCTTTGTTCGCCAGCAGGGACAAGACAGCTGGCACGGAAGGAGCTTCCTGTCTGCCTGGGCTCCCTGCTCACACACCCGGACCAAAGGCTCGGGCCACACCCAGCTGGGGCCCCCACCCCAGCAACCGCACAGCGCCTGCCCGTCACACCTCTCCGTCCTCCAGTTCCCTCTTCTTTCAGCCTCACGCCCAACCCTGCCTTCACTCCGGGAGGCCCTGTCGAAATGACACTTCCTCTGGCCATCAACCCACAGGGGGCCAGGCAGGCTGTCCCCTTCCGCTGTCGGCCGTCCCACAGTCTGCTGGAGCTCAGCGCTCTCACCCTGCCAGTCAACTGCTCCACCATCAGCGGCTTGGCACGCTCTGATTCACTGGGCGGATGGAACTGTTCGCTTAAAATGAATAAACGAATGATTGATTGAAGGTTGACTTGCTCTGGGGCGGGGGTCCTGGTGCGGAGGCTCGCTGCTTTAATCGTCATCCAAGGATTGCTGTGTACCTACTAGGCACCACGCACCCAAGCGACCGGGGACACTAGACCGACCAGAATAGGATGGCTTCCTTCGAGGAGCTCCCGGTCCGGTGAAAGAGACAGGCATGTGAATTACCACCCAGATAAGAGCCCCAGATGAAGACACTGGCCAGAGGACCCCACCTTGCTGGGAACACTGTATCACAACTCCCCCACTAGCCAGTGAACTCCAGGAGAGATGGCTGGACCCTGCCTGCATTGCACATCACCACTGTGGAGCTCTCTTTCTGGTGTCGCATACTAACGCGTTCAATATTTACTTAATGAATATTCAGGAAGCTGCAAATGGTGCATGTTGACCTGAGAGGAAAGTGCTAGGAAGAGGCGCTGAGCAGTCTGTGGGGCCCCGGACCGCGGAAGGCACGTCAGCCCTGCTACGGTCTGGGTCTTTCTCCTGCAGGCACTGGGGAGGCCATGGAGGAGTTTCAGCGGTCTAGAAAATTCCTTTGGCTCTGGTGTGCCGGGTGGGTGCCTGTGGCCCAGGAGGGCAGCTGAGAAAGCAAATGCAGAAGTAACCCAGGCGAGGAGACTTGAGTCTAGAGGCAGCCGGCTGGGGCACGCTGGCGTGGAGGCATTTGCGTGCTGCAGATGCGTGCCACGACGCGAGGACGCTGGCCAGTCAGGCTCTGAGATCCCACCTCCTCCGGCCACACCGTCCCCTGCTGGGGCAGGGTCCAGTCCCCAGGAGACTCCTGCCAAACGTCAGCCACTGCTAGCAAACTCAAGAGCTTTGCCTTGGCCCTCTTTGTACCCTTATCTTATTCTTCTCGTTAAAAATCAGCTCCTGTTTTGGGTGCCTGGGTGGCTTGGTTGGTTAGGCGACCGACTTCGGCTCAGGTCATGATCTCGAGGTTTGTGAGTTCGAGCCCCGCGTTGGGCTCTGTGCTGACAGCTCGGAGCCTGGAGCCTGCTTCGGATTCTGTGTCTCCCCCCCACCCACCAACCCCCCCCCGCCCCCCCCCGTCATGCAGCTCACACTCTTGTCTCTCAGCGATAAATAAACGTTAAAAAAAAATTATAAATTTCTTTTTAAAAAATCAGCTCCTGTTTTAACGACTTATTTATGAACATTACATGAATCTATGAAGGGTCTATGCCCTTGTGTGTATTTCTGCACATTTTCATACTAAAAAACATTAAAGTGAATATTATGTCACCACCATGTATGGAAAGCCAAGTGCCATAAACAGTAATTCTACACTCTCAATGGAAACTCTGAAGTCCCCAAAACAAAGCCATGTTATGAAACTTACCCAGCTCCTATCTCCTGCTCCTGTCTTCCAGTCTCAGGCCTGTCTCTCCTTTGCTAAGGGGTGTGAGAGACATTCTAACCAGAGGCATTCTCCTTGCCCCTAACCAGGATTCAGGAAATGTGAGAAATAAGAATCTCAGGGTTTAAGGTTTATCTATTCATTCTGGGACAGAGACAGCGTGTGTGAACAGGGGAGGGGAGAGAGAGAGACAGAGAGAGAGAGAGAGAGAGAGAGAGAGAATCCCACGCAGGCTCAGTGCAGTCAGTGAAGAGCCCTACACAGGCCTGGATCCCACAAACCATGAGATCACGACCAGAGCTGAAATCAAGTCGTAGGCGCACCCAAATGACCCACCCAGACGCCCCAATACCTGCGTGTTTTTAAAAACTGCTCCTAAGCCCCCTAACACTGGCAAAAAAAAGACCAGGACCGAGGCTGAACTTCTGGCCGTTTGGGTCTCAACATCTGAGAAGCAGCCCTTTGGGGTGTGGTGTTATCAACTTCCCCAAAACCTGCTGAAAACTGCTCACTTATATGAACACATTTGACGCTCAACCCCAACCCCGAGCAAGCAGCCATTATATATCCCCACTTTACAGATGAGAAAACCGAGGCACAGGAGAACCGCTGAACTTGCCCACAGCCCACCAAGGCCAGTATGCAACCTAGTAAATGGAATCTGAGTCGTGTGGTTGCTGTCTTAGCTCTTACTAAGCCACACCGCGCAGGTTGACTGGGCGGTTAACTTTGTCAGAGTTGAGTTCAATGCCAGGCGTTTAGCAGGCACCCGGCGGGCTGGGGGGTCCCGAAGAGGGGCCGATTTTCCTCCCACCCCCACCCCGGCTTGCGCCTAGCCCAGCGCTGCCTCCCCCCACCCCAACTTTCCGGGCCCCCCAACCCGGGGCGCCTCGCCGCGCGGGGACTCGGTTCCGGCACGGCTGGCTGGGAACCGCGCAGGTGCGCGGGCAGGGCGACGCTTCTGGGTACGAAGGCGCAGGCTGGCGCGGCCTTGGACTAGTGCCCCTGGCGGGCGGGCCTAGGCGCGGAGCGGGCGGACGCAGGTGACGACAAGCGGCCCAGACGCGAGCGCGGCGCCGCTCTCACCTTATAAGGCCAGGCTCCGCGCGGCGGGGCGGGGCCGGGCGCGGCAGGGGCGGGGCGTCCCATCCTGCCGGCCCCGCCCAGAGGCCCGACTACCTCGGGGTAGACTTTTCTTGCTCGGGCGGGCGAGGTCCCTCCAGGGATGCCCCTAGGTCCCCCGAGGCCCTTAGGGGTTCCCCGCCGCGCACCTCTCGGCTGAGACCCGCCCTACAGGGGCTGAACTTGACCGACTCGCCTTGTGGCTGTGGGCGGGTTTCCATCTTCCCTCCACTGGCGGCAGGTGTGCAGGAGGTAGGCGGCTTGGGGAGGAGGACCTTTAGCGACTGCGATTTGGAGCGCTCAGACCTTGCGCTCAGATAAGTCAGCCCACTGGTCACCTGGCCTCCACTCCACAGCCCCTGCAGGGTAAGTATGAACCCTTCACTCAATACGCAGGCCTCGGTGAACTTGCAGGTACCTGGAGGCATCGTGCTGGTCCCTGCTTCCCAACGTTTGCACCTGCTGCTCCCTCCTGGAAAGCTGTTTCCCTCGGCACACACAGAGACATGAACCCTTCCTTCAAGAAGATTCCTCTTAATGTCCTCTCCCTGGCTTCTCTACCTTCCTGAGCCTCAATTTCTTCACGTACAAAACGGGGATAGAATCATCTTCACCTCACCGGGTTATTGCGGGGGTCCAATGAGCTAATAATGTCCGCACAACGTTCAAGGCGATGCTTGGCACATAGTAGCTGCTCATGAAAAGTTGTTGCCGAACAAATTCCTCTTTCTGCGTTTCAATTAACGCCTGCATGCGCTCTGAGTTCCGTGAGGGCTGGGCTCTTCTTTTCCACCCTTGCACATCCAGTGCCTGGCACGTAGTAGGTGCTGATTAGCGTGGGGCAGGGAACGGGTGAATAATAGGCAGCGGGAGGTGGGGGGAGGGAGGAGGAGATCCCTCACCAGGGGGGGCCACCGCTAACAGTGAGAAAATAACTCCACATCTGCTGGCAGGTAACACATTCCACCTTTTCCTCCACGATCTTCTGGGAGCTTCAGGAGAGGGATGTTGGTTGGCTATTGACCTCACTTCCCAGCTAAACTTCCAACTTCCGAGGCATGCAGAGGGGAAGTGACTTAGCCACGGTGACCCAATGAGTGGCAGAGTCGAGATGTGGCCCATTTTTAGCCCTCGCAGCCCATGACTGCAGGCAACTCCCTTACGTGGCAGGCAAACCAGGATGGTTGGTCACTTCGGATCAAATTCCAAACCCAGGTCTCTGAGGACCACCCCCCCCCCCTTCTCGTGGGACATCCCATTGTCCCCAAGCTTTTTAGTGAATCTCCTGAGGAGACAACGCTCTCCAGCCAGAAGTTCCGGGCAGCTAAAAAAGAAAAAAAAAAAAAAATCACTCTCTTTCTTACTTCCCAAAAGCCAGACTCCCAGCACAAGGGGGGTGGGGGACGAGAGCATCAGAAGGACACCGATCCGGGGCTAGGAGTTCAGTTCGCTTTGACACAGGCTCATGGCCACGCCTGTGCCCGGAGATGGAGAAGGCCAACCCCGCCCCCTAGGGCTCCTGCTCCTGGGGGATGACAGGATGCTCACACACAGCGACAGGCTGGTAGACAGACAGCTGGAGAAGGGAGGGATGACTCAGTGGGGGTTCTGAAGGACCTCCTCCTGATTCAGCCACTCCTCGCTGCCCCTACCTCTTCCCCTTTCGGGGCCTGGCTTCCTCTCTAAACCCGGGGGTGGAAACTGGTCTCTGGGGGCTTCTGGCCCTGAGGTTCATGACATGGGGAGAGCAGAGTTCTGGGAAACGCGGCCTCCAGAGAGGAGGCAGCAGAGGCCAAGCCCGCCCGAGTGATGAGGGCGGGAGCCTGGGCCTCATGTGCACAAACAGCTTCACCTTCCCAGGCTGCCCGGCCCTGCCGGCCTCATCCTCCTGGGCCGCTGTCCAGAGAAGCCAGTTCTCTGCCTGGTCCCCCGAGTCCGTGGGGGCTAAACCAGGAGAGGGGGTGCCCGGGCCTGCCCCCCACCCCCAGCGTCCCCCAGGCCTTTGCTGGGGAAGAGACTTGCTCTTGGGGCCTGAGCCCTGCAGCCCTGAATTTGGCCTGGCTGTGCCTCAGCGGTCAGGGCCAGCACTGAGCAAACACCAGGCCCTCTGGGCAGCCAGGCCCACCGCGGCCACTGTTCTGTGTAGTCATTCCTGAGCTGGCCGAGGAAGGAAGGAGGGTCTCTCCTGGGTCCAGGGACTGAGCAGGGGGAAGGGACCCCTGGGGGACTATTTCCTGCCTTCATCACCTCTTTTAGAAATAGTTGACCCCCAGGCAAGGGCCTCTGCCCTCTCTGGGCTTTCATTTTCCTGTCCTCATCCAGATGCGATGGCCCTTCCTCCCTTCTCTCAACACCACCGGGCCCCCATTAGATGGAAAAGCGAATATGGGAAAGAACACGGGAGTCATGAATATGCTTGCTTCATGGGGAGGGAGGGCATGGGCGGCTCAGAGACTCAGTGATGCCCCCGGTGACAGAGGTGCTGGGGCCCCGCCAGGCCTCCTTGGTGTGGAGAGGGGGACCCTGGCAATGGGGTCTGGGCCGTGGAATAAGGATGGGGACCAGACCAGGAACAGGGCCTTGGCATAGAACAACTCCTTGGTAAGGTTATATACTTCATTCATTCATTCATTCATTCACGTTGCAGATTCCTGTGCTCCTCCTCTGTGCCTGGCCCCATGGGAAGGGGGACATGGAAGGGACATAGAAGGGACATGGAAGGGACATGGAAGGCTGCTCAAGGAAGAGGTGCAGTAGAATGGGTTGGAGAGGGCTCTGGTCACAGGAAGGACATTCTGCTTTTTCTTTCTTTCTTCCTTTCCTTTTATTTTATTTTTTTTAATGCTTCTTTTAGAGAGAGATAGAGAAGGAGAGAGAGAGACAGAGTGTGAGCCAGGGAGGTGCAGAGAAAGAGAGACACACACAGAGAATCCAGAAGCAGGCTCTAGGCTCTGAGCTGTCCACACGGAGCCCCACAAGGAGCTCGAAGTCAGGGACCGTGACATCATGACCTGAGCCGAAGTCAGACACTTAACCGACTGAGCCAGCCAGGCGCCCAGCAAGGGCATTTTCTTAAAGTCCAGGATCAGCTGCATCCAAATCACTAGGGCTTTAAAAATGCACATCCCCGGGGGCGCCTGGGTGGCGCAGTCGGTTAAGCGTCCGACTTCAGCCAGGTCACGATCTCGCGGTCCGTGAGTTCGAGCCCCGCGTCAGGCTCTGGGCTGATGGCTCGGAGCCTGGAGCCTGCTTCCGATTCTGTGTCTCCCTCTCTCTCTGCCCCTCCCCCGTTCATGCTCTGTCTCTCTCTGTCCCAAAAATAAATAAAAAACGTTGAAAAAAAAATTAAAAAAAAAATGCACATCCCCAGGTCCCACCCCAGAACCAGGACCCGTCCTAGATGCATAACCACAACCTGATCCTCATATGAAGGGCTCACGTTCTCAGGAACGCCAGAATTGGGGGCCTAGAAATTTCTGTATAATAATAATAATAATAATTATTATTATTATTTTACTTGGAGTATAACTGGTGCCAGAAACTTTCTAAGGCAGATGTGGCTGGACAAAAAGGGGGCCGGAGGTGGGGCAGGTCTGCTGACATTCCTGTGGCTCAGCCTCCCCTCCCCCAAAGTAAACCGGCAGGTAGGAGGTGCGGGTGCACGGAGGGAACCCGGCTCACGTTTCAGCCCTGGGGACACGCCTCCCAGGCCCTCAGCAACAGCAAGAGGCTCCCTCTGCCCTGGGGATCCCGCACCTATAAAATTGAAAACAAGAAAGAAGCTCTACGCTCAAACTCGTTCATTCCAGCCTCGTTAATAATGGACGGAAATTCTGGCCGGAAAATAGCTAAGTGTGGGACAGTGGGGGAAAGGCTAATGATGCGACTTTAGCTGAGGGACTTCCGGGGGTCTGGGTTGCAGGAATGCAGTGAGTTGCCGCTCTGAGGTCCTGGAAAGGATCTAGGGGACAGTGAAGAGTGGGGCGCCCAGTCAGACTGTGGGGTCCACATCCTGGCTCTGCACCCTCCTAGCTGTGTGACCTGGGATCATAACTAAAGCCCTCTGTGCCTCAATTTCCCCACTCACAAACTGGAACCTACCCCCTAGGGTTATGTGAGCATTGAAGGAGTTAATAGCTGTGTTTAGGAGAGGGCCTGGAACCTCCATGCTGTCCATTATTATTAAACTATGTAATGGGCTTTTATGGGCTGAGTGTGTCCCCTCCAAACGTCACCTGTTGAAGCTCTAACCCCCAGGACTTTAGAATGTGACTATATTTGGAGATGGGTCTTTACAGAGGTGATAAAGTTCAAATGAGGCCGTTAGGGCGGGCCACAGCCCATTTGGACTGGTGTCCTTACAAGAAAGGGAAATTTGGACAAAGAGACCCGAGGAATCTATGGGCACAAAGACGATGTGAGGGCACGGCGGGAAGGTGGCCATCTGCAAGGCCCCACCCGGCCCCCTGCATCCCAGCCTCCCTCCTTGGACCGATCAGGTACCTTCCCACCTCCGTACCTTTGCACATGCTACCCCCTCTGCTCCTCCCACTGCTCTCTCTTCAGGCTAACTTCTCTTCCGTTCTTCCAGACAAAACCTGTCTGAATGTCCCCTCCTCCCCACGAGGATGTGCAGTCAGTCCACACCTTGTCTTCTTGACATGCATGTTCTGGGGCCTCCACACCAGGCCGAGCAAGGCGCTCACAGACGCCAGCGGGCTGAGGTCGGAGCGGGGGAGGCTGGGGACTGGAGAGACTATTCCGGCCTCAGGAGTAGATCCTGAGGAAAGGGAATCTTCTGCCTCTGGCCAGGGGTTGGTGGGGGGGGGGGGGAGGCAGATAAAAGAGAGAGGCTCAAAATCCCCACTCTTGGCATAAGACGAGGGATCCTTTGGTCCTCCTGGGGACAGCGGTGTGGCAGAGGGGGAGGATGGGGATTAGGCCAGGCCACCCCGGGGCCCATTTCCTAGGGTATGTCTCTGGGTCTCAGTTTCCTTCTATGTGAAATGGGAACAACAGTGGCGACCCCTGGTGGGTGGGCGTTGGGCGGCTTAGATTTGGGTGGCGCAGGGATCAGTGCTGGACTGCCTCCTTGCTGGGAGGTTGAGGAAGGCTGCAGAGGAGAGTGAGCCAGCTCCTTGCCTGGGGCTACCCAGAAGGCAGGCGGCGGGGGACCAGCTCACCCCCAATTAAGAGCTGGCAGCCGCGTGCGGTGGGGGGTGGGGGTGGGGGGCCGGCTGGCTTAGAGGCAGGAGCCAGAGGGGAGGCCCGGAGCGGAGCGCAGGGGACCAGACTCAGGGCGAATTCCAGTGGGCATTCTCCGAGGGTGAGGTCACCACCTCCAGCTCCTCGGGGCTGCCCGAGCCACAGGCACCGCTGAGCCAGCGCTGGAGCAGGAGGCGGGTGGCGGCAGGGTGGGGGCCAGGACAGGGAGCCAAATGCCCACAGCCTAATGCGAGGACGGGCCCCACCCACGGTGAGGTGCTGGGTCCTTATCTCAGGAAACCTGGTGCTTCCTGTTTAAGATGGAACCGGGGGTGGGGGGTGGGGGGTGCGCGGCAGGGGTGGGGCAGGGGTGGGGCGGGGGGAGTGGGAAGGCAAAGCCACGGACACTTTCTGGGCTCCAGCTAGGGACTTCTACATGCCTCACCGGGACCTCATTCTGGAGTGGTGGTTACCGGCCCAGCTTGCAGATGGCGCCACTGAGGCTCAAAACGGTGCCGCACCTTGTCCCCAAGGGAAAGCAGTAGAGCCAATGGCTAAGGACCCAGAGACTTGGGGATCAGACACGCCCGAGTTCAGAGCCGAGCCCCGACACCTGTTGAGGCGCAAGTGCTCTGGGCCTCGCCTTCCTCGTCGGTAAAGTGGTGACAGAAGGCCGGGCGTCCCGGGGTCGTGGAGAAGGGCTCAGTGACGTGACACACGCTAATGTGCCCTCAGAGAGAGCCAGCCACCGTCGCCTCACTGTACTGATGTCACAGCTGGGCATCAGAACGGGGCGGCGAGGCGCCCCAGGCCACGCGACTGGTAGGTGGGCAGGGTCAGGACTTGAACCCAGATCTGATTCTTCCTGCCCTCCTTACACCCCTGCGGGGTGGCCGCTGCCAGCCCTCGGCTCCCAAGGTGGCTGGAGAGGTGAAGCGCCTTGGAACCACCCGTGGTCCCGGCTTCCGGCGGAGCCACGGAAGCCAGCGCCGGCGCCCAGGGTTCAGGGTCAGGCCTGCGGCCGGTGTTCCAGGCCGCGGAGAGGAACCGGGGCAGCGTGCCTGGAGGCCCCGCTGGCCGCACAGCATCCTGCCGGCCACCAAGGCCCCAACATTGTTCTCTGGGCCCTCCCAGGTCAGGGCCCACACATCAGGGATTTCCGGCGGCCTGGCCAGAACTGCCTTCACCTTCCGGAGAAACTTTCCCCGGGGGGTCTGGGGCAGGGGCTGAGCCCCTCGCCCTGGGCAGGGACTGCCGGGAAGGGCAGCGGCAGCACGGTCAACATCCCCTTGACCCGACTGGTCCCGGCCCCAGAGACTGGCCTCCTCAGAGCCACGGCCTGCTCCCCACCTCTCCCGAAGCCGAGGGAAGGGAAGGCTGTGACTCATTTTCATGTTAGGGCTGGCCGAGGTCGGGGCCCTTGGCCTCACGTCCCTATCACAAATGGGCTGTGACCTGGGTAAGTCACCCTCCCGGTGCCCCTCCGAGGGAGACTTCCGGGGTGGCTCGCAGCCCCTTGCTCTGCGAGCTTCTGGAGGGCACGGTCGGTTTCCTTCCCCATCCAAATGCTTCCGAGACCCGCTGGCGCGCTCTGATGGCGCGCCCTCCTGCTGGCTCAGCCATTCCACGGCCATCACTCCGGCCTCAGTCTCCTCCTCTGAGAAATGGGGAGAACTCCGGCCTGGCAGGGAGCGCAGGGGATTGTAGCGGAGAACACGCGGACAGCACGACAAACGAGCTTCCGTCCCTGACCTCGGGCATCAGGAGGATGCACGTATAGATGCCGCCCCTGGAATGTCTGGGGGGCCCCAAATGCACGTGGCTGTGCCCGCCTTCCCGGAGGGCGTGTGTGCTTCTGAGGGCGGGCGCCGGTCCCCCCTGCCCCGCAGCGGGACCATGGGGCCCTGTAGCTGCACCGCCAATCCCCGGAGCCCGGGAGCCCGAGGAGGCGCCCAGAAGGGCAAGAGCGGGGCCATGATGCAGAGCCAGCAGCGTCCCGGTGAGGTCAGCGCTGTGGAATGAGTCAAATGGGATCACCCTGAGGGTTCTGTGCTCGCAGCCAGTGACTCATGGCCTGCACAGCCGCACCGGCACAGCCTGCCAGCCTGGGATGGCCGAGGCCACCGGCTCACCTCCCGCCGCGGCACACCTTTTAAGGAGAGGGAGCTCGGGGCAGCGCAGAGGCCTTGCCCCCAGGCCCCGAGGCCTTCGCCAGCCTTTCACACCTGCCGGGGGTGGAGAAGCCGGACCCCCACCCGGGTTCACAAGTGGCCTCATCACTTTTTAGACATGACCTTGGGTAAGTCAATTTCTCTGAATTGGCTTTTGCGCTTGTAATTTGGGAATAATGCTTGCCTCACAAGAGAGGAATGGAGTGAGGTAATGAGTGTGGAAACTGCTTGGCAGAGGGCGCCTTTTAAGGAGTGGCAGCGGGGCACGCGGGGAGGGGCCCGGGCGCGGGAGTCACGGCGCCCCGACCCTGAACTCCGAGCCCTGCCTGCCCCCACCTTACTCACCGGGCGTCTGTGCAAGTTATTCAATGTCTGCATCAGCGCCTCTTCTGTCAAGTGAGCCGCCGCCCGGCCCGTCTGCCCCGTGGGCTGTGGGACTCGGATCATACGCTACATTCTGGAGGATGACAGGAGAGGTACAGGTGCAGCCTGCCCTGCCTCGATCCCTGGCCCAGGGGCCCGTGGGCTTCGTGATCTTGGACAAGGGCCTCAACCTCTGAGTCGGTCCCACGTGTAAAAGGGAATGTTGACGAGGACGCTAACCCCGTGCGGCCACTGTGGGGTCAGGAGCCCAGAACGAGGCCCGGCGCCCCGTGAGCGCCCTCCGGGCACTGGCTGCTACTCCCCATTGCCCCGCGGCCCTTGGCCTCCCTCCGCTACCGCCAGGTGCTGGTTTATCTGGCCTCCGCACGCCTGTGACAGGTCCCGGTCTGTGGTTTTGGCCGCTCCCGGGGCGGCCCGGCTCTCCTGCCTCCGCCACAGCGGCCTTCCCCAGGCGGTGCTCACGCGGTTTCGATAGGAACACGAGAGCCATCGAGGGCAAAGCACACAGGAGTGGTCACGGCACCCCAGGGCCGAGGGCAAGGGTATCCCCGGTGTTGAGTGCCCACGGCTCCCAGGATGCCGGCGCCTTGGCTGGGCAACTGAGCCTAAGGGCTGTTTGGCCCCAGGAGGGAGATAGAGGGCGGGCGTTCTGGGCTGGCACCTTGCTCCGCGGGCCAAGGGGAGCCGGGAACAGGAAGGGGCGGAGATGCTGGCCGAGGCGGAGGAGGTCCTGTGGCACACACAGGGAACAGCCAGCCCGGCTCCCTCAGGGGGCCAGGCTTGCCGCGGGAGTGGCCCTGTGCCCGTTGGCAGAGAAGGAAGCGCTAGAAGCATCCAGGGGATCGGGTGTAAGAGCCCAGGCTTCAGAGGCAACCACGCCTGGGTACAAACCCGGGCTCTGCGCCCTATGAGCCCGTGTCCTTATCTGCATAACGGGACAGGAAGCGCCCTCTTGCCTTGTGTGTGAAGGTGGCACCGGGACAGCGGCCACGACTGACAGCACTGTTAGTAACAGGAGAGGCTGGCCAAGGGCAAGAGGGTGGCAGAGAGTCAGAGGAAGCAGGGACAGCAGGCCAGCCTGGGAAGGGGACACAAGTGCTCCTGGAGCCCAGACAGAACAGAAGCTGTCGACAGAGCAAACCCTGGCTTTATTGGTCCGGTTTGTTCACAGTGAGGCTTCCAGAGGCAGGGGCCTGACGCCCCCCTCCCTCTGCCCAGTGCATGTTCTCCGCCCTCGTGCCTGGGAAGGAAGGTGGCTCTTTGGTGGGGGGGGCGGTAGCTACAGGGTAATTTAGTGTGGGGCCCAGGGTCTGTTCTTCACAGCAGGAGGTAGAAGGGATCACATAAAGTTCTTTATTACAGACCTACAAAAAATGAGAGAATTATATATTACTCTCACTTGTTTGGGTTTCTTTTTTCCTTCTTCTATTTTACAAAACAGCAGCAGGGAAGAAAAACTGCAGGAGGCAGATGGGCCAGGCACCGGGGTGCAGATCGGAAGGGGCCAGGGACACGCGGCCGCCATTGGCCCGGCGCACCGCGGGCTGGCTGGCCTGGGGCTCTCTCCAGCATCCTGGGGGCACTGAGGCGAGCCCTGGTGGGAGCAGACAAGAGAGAGTGGGTGGGAAGACGGCTGTCCCCAGGTCAGTGGCAGTCAGCCGGCCCGGAAGCCCCGGAGGCTCCCAGGGTTTGGGGGCCTGGTCTCCAAAGCACGGGTCCACGGGGGCTGGACAGAAGGGAGGAGGCAGGAAGGGCCAGCACAGAAGGTCTGAGCTGTAGCGGGGGCCCTCCTGGAACCCCGGGGCCCAGGTGGGCAAGGGCCGCCAGGATTCTTCCCTGCGTGTCAGCCAATCAGCTTCTTCAGGAAGGCCTCCAGCTGGTCCTCGTCCTTGATGCCCACGAACTTGTCCACCACATCCCCGTTCTTGATGGCCAGCACGGTCGGCACGGCGGACACCTGGGTGCAGGAGACAAGGGGAGGTGAACTCCTCTCGACCACCACTCCCAAGCCTTTGTGGAGAAGGCTGGTGGCTCCCGCGGGGCACTGATGGCCCAGGCGGCGGGCGCGGCCCCTCCTCTTGGTGCAGGGGTCCTGCGGGGCCTGGAGGTCCACCCGCCGGGGAGACTTTTCCACTGCGGGCTCCCCGCGGTCCCCTTCCTCCCCCAACCGCACGACTGACTCATTGGCCCAGTGGTTTGGCTGCAATGACAGGAGAGATGAAAATAACCCGTCCGTGCAGCTGCAGGCCGGGGGCTGGGGGCGGGGCGTGGCTGAGGAGCCCGGAGAAGCTTCCCGAGGAGGGAAGACCCAGAGACTGGGGTCCGTGGCCTGGCTTGGCCCCTCGCGGGTAGGCCGCGCCACCTCCACGGCCCCGGTGCCCTCTTCTGTCAAACGGGGACCAAAGGATCTCCCTTGAAGGTTTAGGACAAACGATCCAGATGCAAAGCTGAGTGGTCAGGAGCTCAGGCTCTGGATGCGGCCACTCCGGGGGAGCCACTTCATCACTGTCTCCGTGTCCTCATCGGCAAAACGGAGCCACCGGCGGCACTCGTGCTGGGCTTGGGGGCTGCGTGGGATAATGCACATGGCGCCCTGCGCCTGGCAGGCACATCGAGTGTTAGGACCTGGCAGAGGGCCTGGTATGCAGTGGCGCTCAACAAACGGTGGCTGCAGAGAGCATGGCAGAAAAGTCTAACGCAGGAGCCACGTCGGCTCGCTGCCGTGGACGGTTAGCAGGGTCCAGAAATTCACGGACTCCTACTGGACAGCGTGGGAGGAGGGGCTCGGCTACACACGATCCGATGTTTACTTATTAGGGGGGTCGGGGGCAACATTCTTGGCCTGTGAAGCATTTTCTCATGTTCCCTCGGGGGACCTGTGCAGATTACACGGCATGTCAATGAGGCCCGCTGCACTCTGGCATCTAGCATTTTCTGCCGCCTGGGCTCCCTGCCTGACGTTTGTAGACATTTTTTTAAAAAATGGATACACCGAACAAGATAAACAGACTTTTCTTACACATGTTAACTACAAAGTAACAACAGCAATTTACACAAACACACCCCGTCTTCGGGATTCTGAGCGCATCCTGCCCGTGAGTCATCTCGGGAAACCAGACTTCGGGGTTAGAACGTTCACACCGTGCGCGGGTCGCTTACAAGAGAACCGCAGGCCACAGCGGCCCGAGCTCATACCTCGGGCGGTGCTACCACTCGCTCCCGACCGTGTGGCAGGCCCTGACCTCCGCTAACTGGCTCTGGGTGGACAAACGCGGCAGGTAACACGACAAAGTCCCTATTCCGGTTAGTCCCTCCCGGCCCTTTTGAGGGCTGTCCTGGGCCTGATGCGGTGGCAGCTGATATGCTCCTCAGACCCATCCGGCAGGGGGCTGACCACGTGTGCCACTGCCCGTGGCCCGACCACTGGCTCCCGTCCTTGTCGTTCACGACTGTGGCAGGGGAGGCGGCACGAAGTACAAAGGTCCGGAATGTGGCTCTTATGGTCTCCAGGCACAGGCAGGGCCCAGAGAAACTTGCTCCGGCCAGGCCGCACAACCCGTCGTTTGGGGTGCGCGTGTGCACGCATGGAACACGTAGGCTCCATCCCCAGACTGGAGCCCAACGCAGGGCCTCCAGTCACGACCCTGAGATCAACACCTGAGCGGAGATCAAGAGTCAGATGCTTAACCGACTGAGCCGCCCAGGTGCCCCAAACGATTTAATTTTAACTTAATTTAATTTAAAATATGTATTTCTAAAAGTTTGCTTATTTTTGAGAGAGGGTGAGCAGGAGAGGGACAGAGAGAGGGGGACAGAGGAGGATCTGAAGTGGGCTCCGTGTGGACAGCAGAGAGCCTGACGCGGGGCTCAAACTCACGAACTGCTGGATCGTGACCTGAGCTGAGGTCGGAACGCTCAATGACTGAGCCACCCAGGCGCCCCAAGATTTTATCTTAAGTAATCTCTACACCCAACGTGGGGGCTTGAACTCATAACCCCAGAGACCAAAAGTTCCACACTTCACTGACTGAGCCAGCCACGCACCCCCAGAGCTGTGGTCTTATGCGCCCTCTAGTGGCCTGTGAGGGCAGCTAGGGTGCCTCAAATCCAGCCATTCAACTGAGGCACCAGGCTCAAGCACTCACTAACTGGATCCCCTCCCCTCCCGTTTCTCCAACCGATATAAAAGCTGTGTGTCAGGGGCTAAGTGTGGCTCAGTGGGCTAAGCATCTGACTCCTAGTTTTGGCTTAGGTCACGATCTCTCGGTTTGAGCGTTCAAGCCCCGCATCGGGCTCTGTGCTGGCAGCTCAGAGCCTGCTTAGGATTCTGTCTCCTGCTCGCTGCCTCTCCCCTGCCCGCGTGTACTCTCTCACTCTCTAAATAAATAAATAAATAAATAAATAAGCTGTGTGTCATTGTACGAGAAGTAGTTTGATTGCTTTCGCGTGTCCTCTCGGGACAACGCTCACTGTGGGGCCTGGAGGGGGACTCAGTTTTCAAGAACTTCACGAGTCCCACCACGATCACACCTGTGTGTTCACACGCGTGCACGCACGCGCACAGCCACACTGCGGTCAGGTGTACCACAGACAGTCCGAGGCCTGGTCATTACTGACCAAGGGCATTCTTCCAAGCGTGAGTCCAAATCGCACAGGCGCGCAGAGCAGCGGGCTTGCGGGAAGCCGGTTTTTCCGGGACACTGCTGTGGTACCTGGGGTGTGATGGGACTTCCCTCCCCTGAGGTGGCTTTGCGGATCCGGAGTTTGGCTCACAAATCAGGAGGGGCTGGTGCTTGTAAACCCGGCCTTACGTGGAAGTGCACAGGTCCTTGGCACACGCCTGTAGAACGTGATCCAAGTGCAAAAGGGGCCGTGGCGGGCCAAGAATGCTGCTTCCCTCCCAACTCCGGCAGCTCTGAAGGGACCGAGGGGCCAGGAGAGAGATGAACAGACGCGCGAAGACACACTGCTTCTCCTCCTGCTCTGTGACACCACCAGGAGCCTTCCAGGCTGGACCCGATGCCCTGAGAATTCAGGGTAGGGTGGGGTGTGTGTGTGTGTGTGTGTGTGTGTGTGTGTGGTCCGTCCCCACCAACCTGCAGCCCAGTGGCTCGCCCTGTGCGACTGAGCTCGGTGTCCCTGCTCAGTCTCCCCCTTCTCCCCCCCAACCTCCTCCATCTGTGAGGACCTACTGAGGGACAGACACAGCGCTAGATGTCACAGGAGGCTGGCCACCTCCTCCTCAGCTAACTGCGGAACTGACGCAAAGGAAAAGACCACTGTCACCGAGGCTGCTACCTACTGGGGGCTCCTTTAAGGGTCAGGAACGACACCAACCACTTGCGTAGGCTACCTCGTAAGTTCTTGCCTCGAGGTGGGGTCGCTTTGAAGAGGAGAAGACAGAGGCACAAGCGCTGAATGAGGAAGGGCGGGAGCTGGGATCTGTCGCGGGATCTGTCTGACTTTGCTGTCTGTGATCAAGCTGAGCCATCCCTTGGCCTAAGAGCTACCGGGTCCCAGCAGGGCGAGGATGAACGGGCAGCTGGGCAGCCTCCAGCCTGGGAAGCTCCCGGTGGTGTCACACTCCACGTTTCAAATGAGAAGCCTTTGGACACGGGAGGGTTCTGGGACAAAGCTATTATTGAAAAACTCAAATCCAACTCTATGACGTTCTGGAAAAGGCAAAACTATGGGGACAGTAAAAAAGATCAGTGGTTGTCAGGGGCACCAGGGGAGGAGGAAAAAAAAGGAAAAGGTGGAACCCAAGGGGATTTGTAAGACAGTGACGCTATTCCGCACACAACTGTAACGGTGGACGCGTGTACATTGTCGAGACCCATGAGATGGACACCATCTGGTGGGACCCCTGCATGCCCCCAGGAGGTCAGCACAGGACTTTCCAACTTTTGCGTCTCGATGTTTGTTTCCACGCTGCTGGCAGTGCTCACCTAGAAGCTGGTCGGAAGAGCAGAATCGTGGGCTCTTCCTACACCTACTGAATCAGAATCTGCTTTTAAGCAACATCCCAGATCGTACTCATGTTTGCGAAGCACTGATTTAGAAGACTTGCAAAGCGGGGAGACACGGTAACGATCGCTTCTAGCTACATATTCGTAATAATATGAAATAGCAATACTCAGAGAGCTATGAGGTTATAAGAAACATTAAAAGGAAAAATAATTCAAATGAAACCTTCGACAAGTTTAAAACACCACCCAAAATGGTGACAGTGGTTGTATCTGGGGCGGTAAGATGACAGCTGACTTTCCCCCCTGATTAACTACCTGGCTGTTTTCCTAATGCTTTTAAAGGGCCTTCTCCATACGAGGAGAAAATAAAAGAATAACAGCTCCAAGTGTGAAGCCAGAGGAAAGCATAAAGCTTTGAGGGTCCACATCTGGATCCACTCTCTGCCCCCAGTCGCTGGCAAGGTCTGTACGGAATGCCCAGCCAGGCAGCAGGGACGAGGAGACGGAGAGCAGAGAGCTTTTCGTCTGGCCAAGCCAGGGCAGTGCACGATCGGGTGGTGGTGGTGTGGGGGGGGGTACCCTAAAACTACCGAAGCCCCGAGTCTTTCGCTTCCCTGTCCTTTGGGAGACCGTGGGGGTCCAGGGTGGTCAGCTGAGCGAAGCAGAAGTGTGGTGCCTGAGGGAGGAGACTTGCCCCGAGGGCATGTGCTGGGCACGAGGGGAGGTTCAGGAAAGCCTGGAGAGAGGGACCAAATTCCCTGAAAACAATTTTTTTTCCCCTTTTTTTAAAGTAGGCTCCAAGCCCGACGTGGAACTTGAACTCAGGACCCTGAGATTAAGAGCCACATGCTCGGGGCGCCTGGGTGGCGCAGTCGGTTAAGCGTCCGACTTCAGCCAGGTCACGATCTTGTGGTCCGCGAGTTCGAGCCCCGTGTCGGGCTCTGGGCTGATGGCTCAGAGCCTGGAGCCTGTTTCCGATTCTGTGTCTCCCTCTCTCTCTGCCCCTCCCCCGTTCATGCTCTGTCTCTCTCTGTCCCCAAAATAAATAAACGTTGAAAAAAAAAAAATTAAAAAAAAAAAAAAAAAAAAAAAAGAGCTACATGCTCTGTGGACTGAGCAGCCAGGCGCCCCTCCCTGAACACCATTTAAAGCAGTTTCTACCACATGTTCATCCAACACTCAGAAAAGGAGGAAGCTGTCCCAGGAGGTACCCTGGATCTCTCAGCTGAAACGTCTTCGTCCTCTGGCTCTCCTCCAAAAGAACAGGTGTGAAGGAAGGAAGGAAAGGGGGTCAGGAAAGTCCCTGTTGGAGCTTCCTCAGCCCTGCAGTGACCTCTGCCCAGGGCTTGGCAAAATAAGGAGGCTGGGACCAGCTGATGTGACCCACGAGATCTGGGCAGTGGACAGAGGGAGGAGCGAGAAGGTCCTACAAGAGGACCCAAGTCCACATACACTTTCCAGGCTTGACCACAGGACCTCAGTGCCCAGCCCTAACCACCAGGCTCCCTGGAATGCAGGTGGGGGTGGTCTTGGGAACCTCACCACCCGGGGGGGGCCCCTGTTGGCAGGAACCGGATTATTCTTCTTCACATCTGTACCGGTTAACCACGGTTCCCGGAACATGGCTGGCGCTCAGGGCATGTCTGCTAAAAAGTTCTACTGGCTGAGGCTGATTGGCATGGCGGCAGGAGTTAGCCGAAGACATCTTATGCCCGCCCCTCGCCCTGGGAATGTCCTGGGAGCTGCAGCCCTCAGCTCACCCCCACAGCTGCCGCAGGCCTTGGGGGAGGGAGGGACAAGTAGGAGAAAGGTAGGGGCATCCAGTAGAGCATGCCACTCTTGATCTCAGGGTTGTGAGTTCGGGCCCCAAATAGGGACGTCGTTTACTTAAAAAAAAAAAAGACAAAACAGAACATCAAAGTAGTAACTCATCCCTCTCCCCTGCGCCAGCCCTCGTAAGGCGCCCTCAGTCACTCAGCGCCATAGGCAGTCCTACACCCCCTCACTCATCTGCAGTGACCATCGGTGGCTTTGCCTGCCCGGCATCTATTTCCTTTCCCTCTGGTTGGGGCAGCCTGATTTCCTGGCGGGGGGATCACTGCCACCCCAGTGCAGCAGGCAGCCAGCCTATGCGCACCCCCGTCCCCTTGGGGACTGGCTGGAGGCGGCATCTCTACTTGAGCTGGGCTCGGGCGGGGGCGGGGGGCCGCTGAGCCTGGACTTACAAACTCGATCAGCACCCCTTCCCGTCTGGCCACAGTCAACTCCCCCAGTGGCCTGTGCTCTCACTCTCTGCTCAGTTCTCTACGCTGGCCATCCAGCCGCAGTACCTCTCTCCCCTTTCTCCAGCTGTTGTGGTCTCCGAGGCCCAGAAGATGCCCCCACACCCCACTCATTTCCTGCTCCGGGCACACAGGCACTGCTATTCTGTGAGCAAACTGTGCTCACCCTGACCCCAGGGCCTTTGCATTTGATGTCTGCTCTGCCTCAGATTACTCTTCCAAAGAGCTGCTTGCTTCATTTCCTTCCTCCCTCCAGGTCTTTGCTCGGATGTCAGCTTCTCAGAGACCTTCCCTAACCCACCCTTTTATTTTTTATTTACTTATTTCTATTTTTATTTATTTTTTAAAAAGTAAGCTCCACACCCGACGTGGGGCTTGGACTCATGACCCTAGGATCAAGGGTCCCATATTCTATCGAGCCAGGTGCCCCCACACCCTTTCAAAAATGAAACCCTCCCATGGGGCGCCTGGGTGGCTCAGCCGGTTAAGCGTCCGACTTCAGCTCAGGTCATGATCTCATAGCTTGTGGGTTCGAGCCCCGCGTTGGGCTCTGTGCTGATAGATGGCAGCCTGGAGCCTGCTTTGGATTTTGTGTCTCCCTCTCTCCCTGCCCCTCCCCCACTCACACTCTGTCTCAGATAAGTAAACATTAAAAAAAAGAGAAACCCTCCCCAGCCCCATGTTCAGCCCCACCTCATTTTTTTGATTTGTTTCCACAGCACTTATTACCTAAAGCAGGGTAACCATAGGCCAGACCCAGCCTGCTGCCTGTTTGTGTAAATAAAGTTTTACTGGCATACAAGTATGCCCATTTGTTTATACACTGTCCCTGGCTGCTTTCAATGGCAGTTAAGTTTTTGCAATAGAGACCAATGCCCTGTAAAGCTTCAAGTATGTTCCACCTGGTCCTTTAGAGAAAAAGTGTGCCGATCCCCTTTTTTGGGGGGCGGAGGGGGTTAGCTTTGTTCATTGTCGTATCGACAACCAAGTAAGAGCACCTGGCATTTAAGAGACTCTGAACACACATCTGTTAAATGCACACAGGGACCAACCAAATGCATTAGACTACGCTGTCTCAGTGTGTGCTGCGCTCTTGGCCTTTCTTCTCTGTGCATCCTTCATGGCCCCAGTCAGAGGTCCCCCAAAACGGAAGCAATCCCTCCCCCGACCCCAACAATCAGTCCCTTCTTCCTTTGTGCACCTCTGCTGTCAGCACCTCTCACCGTACGCTGAAATGACCTGTCCACCTGTTGTTCTCTTGCTAGACTAGACTAGGGGTGCTGGACACAAGGTGTCCATCTTCTTTGTGCCAGAATCACGGATGCCTGGCTCACCGCGGGGCTCCTGAACGACGGCTGACGGAACACGCGCGTGGATGAAAACATGAACGAAGGAGTGCGTCAGTGCCCCAAGACTCAGACAATAACCGGGTGTTTTGGATCATACACTCCACTTCCTAAAGGTGGGCTAGACAGACAAGCGGCTCAGAGGGTCAACAGAGTCACATCTGCAAAGGGCTCTGAATTCCTGAGAGCTCTGGGAAAAACCGAGACACTTCTTCCTGGCTGCCTGGTGGTCCCCAAGATGTGTCCCGCACCTGCTATCCTAGGGCCCAAGCACCGCTCACACCAGCTGCACTGTGGCAATCCCCTGCCGATTCATACCTCATATTCTAGGGCGAGGTCTGTGTGGTCGTCAATATCCACCTTGGCCATCACCACTTTTCCATGCTGCTTGGCCACCACCTTCTCTAACCTTGGCCCCAGGATCTTGCACGGGCCACACCACCTCAGAAGGGGAGAAAGGAAGCATCCAGTCACAAGAGTGCTCAGCAACCGATTTACTGTCTCCCTAGAAACTTCCCTTGACCCACATCTTTCTGAGGGGCCTTTTGCCCTTATTAGCTCTGTTTACAGTGTTTGAATATTAACTTGTAATGTCAACAGGTCAAATGATAAAGCCAGAACTCTGCAGCGGGGGAATTTCCAGGGGTCCCGGGCTTCTAAATCAGTCTTCATCAGAAGACTCTTATAAAGGTTATTTCATTTTTTTTTTTTTTCAACGTTTATTTATTTTTGGGACAGAGAGAGACAGAGCATGAACGGGCGAGGGGCAGAGAGAGAAGGAGACACAGAATCGGAAACAGGCTCCAGGCTCTGAGCCATCAGCCCAGAGCCCGACGCGGGGCTCGAACTCACGGACCGCGAGATCGTGACCTGGCTGAAGTCGGACGCCTAACCGACTGCGCCACCCAGGCGCCCCTATAAAGGTTATTTCAATAGATATAAGAGAATTGCACTGTCACAGAAAAAAAATATGAGATGTGAAGTTGAAAGGTTTGGGTTCCAACAAAGGCTCCTCACCTATCAGCTCACTGTTCTGGGGCCTCGGTTTCCTCTTTTGAGAAAGAGAGATCATGTCTCTCCAAGCAGCGACGAGAAATCTACTAAGGCAACATGAATAAACATACTCTATAAGCTGCAGGGTTACTCTAGATGCTTCACGGACCCACAACTACAGGGAGGACAGACCAGTGGCTGGGGAGCTTCTACAACATGCTAGTCACTGCGCCAGGGCCTTCTCAGCTTTTACCGCCCAGAACCCTCAGCCCCACAAAGGAAAAGAACACGCCTTCCTAAGAAACTGAGGAGCACACAAGTTAAGGAACATGTGCGTGGTCCCAGATCTGGCGAGCGGCACACGGGAACTGCAACCCGAGGTTGTGTTCCAAATGTCTTCCTCCAGCCCTGGTTATCCTGGGATCCCTCAGGCCCCGTGTCAAGTGCTAGCACGGCACCGATCACAGCTGTTCCCCTTCGGGTGGTGAGCTCTTCCGGAACAGGCTGTCATCTCCGGAGCACAGTGGCAGGTGCTGAATGAACAAGCTCACTGTCTTACTTCCTCGTCGAAGGAAATGAGGCATCATCCCATTTATCACTCATTTGGGAAGTCCTCTCTGGAATGCTCACTATACAGGGGAGGTAGAAAGCTCCGCCTTCCACGAACCCCTGGCTGATGACCCCTATTTTATGCTCAGCCTTGAAAACGCTTTCCCTTCGGGGATTTCAATTAAGGAACTCACAACACCTAAAAACCTAGTCTGCAAGAGCTTATCTCCTATTATAAGAAGAAAGGGAGGCACAAGGAGGTCACACGGCCTGACCAAGGCAATGTGGTGAGTCGCCCAAGGCCATGTGGTGAGTCAGAGAGAGTGGGAAAGAAGGCAAAGCAATCTGTCTGACATTTGTCCGGAAGGCCTCCCAGCTTGTAACTCAGGCTATGCCAGGTCTGTCCAGTTCTTTGGTAGCCAGGTGGCTGCTTAGGACCCAAAGTCTGGAAATGAGAAAGCCAAGCTAACAATTAGAAGGCTAGAGGCATTTAAGGATCCCTAAAACACACTTGTACAGCACTGAAAAGAAAACCCTGCCCATCCCCTGCGTGCTGGGGTATCACTGTGGGGACACTGATAACTTTTTGCCAGCCTTCCCAGTTTGGGCGGCAAGATGTTAAACATCAACCTATCTGCAGGGCCAGGAATTGATATACACCACAAACCAGATGGTGTGATGGTCCCTATTTTTCCTGCTTTGGTCCAAGCTGAAGGGGACTCAGCCATTTGGGCAGCGAGATACAGAACATGAGTGTTTCTCAGCACCAATGACAGGGAGTTTTGAAGACTGTTTACTAGTGTGTGTCTTACCAGATTGCACTCAATCTTTGACGGCAGGGACTGGGTCTTACCAGTCTTTGTAAGGAGACTACATCTGAGAAGCATCGAACATGATACTGAGACACAGCAGATACTCAGTAAATACCTGACCGAGCAACACCCCAGTCTTCTGCTGACCCCTGGGACTCACTGTGCGTGAAAATCCACAACCACTGGTGTTTCACTGTTGACAACTCGGTCTTGAAAGTCAGGTCCATCCTGGATATTAAAGGTCGTTGTGCAGACTCTGGTGGTGTATATTGACCGGGCTTGGCTGGGTGTTACTGTGAGGTCACCAGGACTGCACCGCACGGCCCTGGAGGTGAGGGGTGCCCACCGACCCTGAGGCGGTTTCCTGGAGATGATGGAGGCCAGGAACCTCCTCAGGAGAAGTCGCTGAGCCATCTGTGAGGGAAAGAGGCAGGAACAGTTCGAGAAGTCAACACCGCAGGAAAAGAAAGGTATTTGGGGAGAACTGGGGGGCTCAACATTCAGGGCCGGAAGAATTCCAGGAAATGATATGTAAGATTTCTAAAGGAGGGGGCGCCTGGGTGGCTCAGTGTTTAAGTGACCAACTCTCTTGGTTGCCGCTCAGGTCATGATCTCACGGTTCATGGGTTCAAGCTCTGACAGGTTCCAGGCTGACAGTGCTGAGCCTGCTTGGGATTCTTTTTCTCTGCCCCTTCCCCGCTCGCGCGCACACGCGCGCTCTCTCTCTCTCAAAATAAATAAATTAAAAAAAAAAAAAAAGATTTCTAGAATAGAGGTTAAGTGAAGAATGAGAATCAAAAAGCAGGAGTCACATAACACAACTCGGAAATTGGGCTGATGACAAAAGAGAAATCAGGATATTCAGAATTATAACAGAAGGGAGGGAGGAACATATATTCATGGAGAACCTGCCAAGGGCCAAGGGGGCCTTAGTTCTCCCAGATCACCCAGGAGGAAGTTTCTACAGTACCGCTCACACTACAGGTAGGGAGTCCGAAGCTCAGGTAAATTGTGACACGCCCAAAGTAACCTATTAAATAAGAGTCAACACTGGAACCCAAAGCCGTCTGCAGATTCTTTATTACTCATTTTAATGAGTGTTCTAACGGGAAATTAAGGCACAAGGGAGTTATCAAAGGATCAGAAAAGAGGAATCGCAACAATTCAAGGTGGGGGGGAACCAAGAGGTTCCGGACCCGGAGTGTGTGGGGGGGAATAAAAAAGAAGGGACATGCGTTGAGGGACTGGGGAATCGGACGCCGCCGGGGATCCCGGCCCTCCGGAGGACAGGTCCCCCCGCCCGGGGTCTTCGCCCGGTCGGCCGCCGGCCAGCGCAGGAACAGACCCGGAGCTTGCCTCCGCCGCGACACCACCTAGAGCCACCCCCACGAGCCTCCTACCTCCCTGCAGCGCGAGCGGAGGGTTGCACGGCCCGGCCCTCCCCGTCAGTCAAGGGCACTCCTGCCGTCACTTCCTCGGGGGAGGGCCTTTCGAGCATCACTTCCGGAGACAGACAACCTGGAGGACTGCTCTCCGCAACTCGAGGGCGGCTTGGATTTTCCACCAATGGGGATGACGGACGACGGCACAGCGGAAGGGGTGGAGCTTCAGTTAGGGACCGGAAGAGAGGTGTTCTCGGGGAGAGACAACGGAAGAGGGGGCTGGTCCTTGGGAGGGAAAACCGGGAGAAGGGGCGGGCCCTCGGGGGGAGTGACCGGAAGAGGGGGCGGGTCCTTGAGGAAAGACCGGAAGAGGGGTGGCCCTCGGGGAGGGGCCGGAAAAAGGCAGGCGGGCCCTCGAGGAGGGTCCGGAAGAAGAGGAGGAGGAAGGAGGTGGGAGCTTGAGGGAGTTACCCAAGGGCGAAAGGCCGGGAGGGAGGTGTGGTTCCGGGTTTTGCAGACTCCTCCACCCGCCACCCTTTTGCCTCAGTGTCTTCCGAAAATTACAGGTGCGGGAGATTCTTTTCCTCCTTTTTACAAATGAGGCAGCTAAGCTCCTTGAAGGCGGAAGTGCCGGTTAGGGGCAAAAGACCCCGACTGGGAGTAAAGAGGACGCTTTGTGGCCCTTGTCTGTCACACGCAACTGTACCCGCTTGTGGTTTTGGACAAGTCACCCTGGCCCGGGGGGCTTCGGTCTCCCAATACGTGACATGAAAGGCTGGCGTGGTTCAAGCCTGTCTCCGGAGTTGCTGGGGAACAGGGCTTGGACAAGATGTCAGGTGGTGGTGGTACTCGGCCTGCTTTTGAGGCCCCGGGTAAGGTGTGGGGACCCGTGAACTTGTTTGAGCCTGGGCCTTCCTTTCGCACCCACCGTCGCTGGCCTGGACAACAGGCGCTAAGTATCTGTGTGGCCCAGGCTGGAGTCACAGCCATCTCTTGTCTCCCCCCGCCCCCTCTCCCTTACATTACAACCACTCGTGGCCTGGCGGGTCTATGAATACATCACTGCCTTTTCCCTCCTCCTTGCCTTATGCTTAATTTAAATGCTCTTTTCTCTCTCCCCTTGGCGGAACACCTACTCATCACTTCTCTGAGCAGCAGTAATTGTTTCCTTCTCTGTAGTGCTTTGTTCGAAACTCTTATGTAACACATTGTGGGTGTCTGCCTCTCCCCCTAGACTTTATGCTTCCTGAGAGTAGGAATTTGTAGCTTTTATTTGACTCCATATGCCCACCAATCTGATACAGTGCCTGACTCCGAGGATGTTCGATAGATGTTTATTAAACACTGCCTTTGGATATCTCAGGGAGCAGTTTATAGAAAGGTTACGTGACTTGTCCAAGGTCACAAGGCAGGTAAATTGGCACAGCCCCTTCTTACACCTCCGTTTCAGTCTAGTCCAGCCACTGGGAATCCCATACAGCTCCAGAGTGTGCTTAAATGTCGCTCCCGTCCCTGGATTTTGTAGTTGCTCTATGACCGGAAGGCGCTGTCCTCTACTCTCCAAGGGAGAGTCTAGGCATCATCTCTGGAGACCCTTTCCTGAGCCTCCTCTAGCGGGGGAGATGCCCTTCTTCGACCTTCCACAGCCCCTGTGCCTCTGTACATCAGCCACCACACTCAGCACTGTGTATTGTTACTGTCTGTTTTGTCTCCACTGCATTTATTACTAATACAGAAAGATGTTAAAAAGAAAAAAAAATTCGGGACACCCTGCTGGCTCAGCTGGAGGAGCAGGTGACTCTAGATCACAGGGTTGTGAGATAGAGATGGGTATAGAGATTACTTAAAAATAAAAAATCTAAAACAAAATTCATTCTTAGTTTTCCAATGGCTCTCAGCCTTCCCTCTTGCCCACACAGCTCCTGACCCATTTCCTCAGGGCCAGTTCAAAGCCGAACGTGTTCACTCCCAGTTTCACAGAAAACAGCCAGTGCCCGGGATGTGGGGGGAGATGACAGGAGGGTGACAGCACCGTCCAGGTTCCACCCACAGGCAGGCGGGGTGGAGATTCACAGAAGTCAGACGAAAGGGCTGGTGGCCTCACAGTGATGCAGTCTAACTAAAGTGGGCTGGAGAGGAGATGGGTAGACCGTCAGAGGCTTTGGAGGACATCTCGTGGGCTTGTGTCAAACCCAGAAAAACCAACACCAGAAGGATGGAGAGGCCAGGGAAGCAGTCTTGTGGAAAGTTTCACAATCCTCCCACGTTGGGAGGTGTGGAAAGTCTAGAAGGCACCAAGAACCTCTCATTTTGGCAGAAAAACTTACTCTGGTGTTGGGAAGTCCTCAAAGATACCACGGACACTGAGCAAAGCTACGAGGGGGATGCACAGTTCCCCAAAGTGCAGCGATCACAGACCAGAGCGGTGGGGATCGGGCTACTGGTGCGGAAACTACAAAATATTGTCTGTTCTTTGTTCCTCACTCCTCACTGTACTGTCAGCTCCCAAAGGGTCCATCTGTCTCTCCATGGCTTATCTCCGGGCCTGGTGCATGATAGCAGGTGCTCCGTGATTCTTTGTCCCATGAACAGACAGCAGGAGCACAAATCACAGCTTCTTACCCCAAATCCCATTGTCTCCACCATATCACGTGGCTCCATTATACCCTTCTCAAATCACTGCCATGTTTTTTTTGTCTGTTTCCCCTTTGTCTTGGCCATAGTACGCTGTTTGTTCTCTGTGCAGTTGACAGGTTCGCTCCCTCACTCCCCTGGCGTGCACATCCTCTGGGGTGGGTGAGGGAATCTTTGGAATAGACCCACAACCCCTGGCCATCACCAGCTCAGTCTTCCACTTTAAATAGATTGTCCACCACAGGCAGGGGGCCAGGTGAGAGCCACGGGCAGGCGTGGCCCTCCCTGCCCTGTCTGATCTCTCGCTTTTGCCTCTGCCCGTGCCCAGGGCTGGAGCCAACAGTGGTAATCCACGGTGGGAGCACCTGAGGTCAGCATCCCTTGGTGCAGCTGTGTTTGCTAGTTCCAGATGCCGTCTGGCTGGGGAGCTTCCGCCTCGTCCGTTTTCACTTCTGTTGTTTCTGTAGCTCCAGCACCTTCTCTTCCAGTCGCCTGCTAGTCCTATTCCTCCTTTCCGCTGCATTTTCTGAAAGGCCAATGTCCCTGCTCAGTTCACATTTTGAATTCCGAAGGAGGACCAGTCCTGTTGATCCTCATCCCACAGTGTCTTCACCTCTTGGCCTCAGGCTTCTCATCTGAGAAATGGGAAGAATTATGCCTTCCCCATAGGGGGCCGGGAGATTGCAGGAAAGACTGGAACAGTTGTTGGTGTTAGGTCTAGGTCTTTGTGTCCTAGGGTTGTGATATACAATGTGTTTCTTACTGTGGGTCATGGTCAGAGGGTTTGAAAGCTGTTGATATACTGAAGAGTTACCCAACACCTGATGCTGTTCTAAGCACCTTACACATATCAACTCAATCCTACAACCCTGTGAGCCCCCGTCTGTGTCCCCTAATAAGGCACATGGGGGCTAAGTGGTTTGTCCAGGGTCCACCAAACAATAGGAGATAGATAGAAGCTTACAAGTGCTATATTGCCCCTAGCAAGGATCTGATCTGACTCAAGACTGCTTCTTGTTCCCACCCACCAATCCCTACAGACCAGCCAGTTAGTCTAGGCCATCGAAATGCAACATGGGGCTCTAACCCAGCTGGTGGCCGAGCGGGGCAGCAACGGTTCTCAGCAGCCGTTGTCAGCAGAAGTGTCCACACGGTGGCAGTGTGGTTCACACAGTCTCCTCAGCGGACCAGGCAAGCTGGGCACGGCCCTGACGCACCAGCTCCCTCGGGTCCACTGGGCAGGGGACAGGTGTGGGAGACAGGTGCCTCTCAGTGACCACATGTCCGAGGATTTCATAGCTGGAGGGAGGCACTTAAGAAAAAAGTCAACGAAGAGAGAGGTAGCGGGCCACAGTCTAAGCTCATAGAGTTTTCAAGAGGTGTTTCTCCTCGAGTATCTTTGTTTTCAGTTTCCATCTTGATGATAATTTGTGTGTTTTTTATTCAAAAAAAATTTTAAACGTTTATTCATTTTCGAGAGACAGAGCATGAGCGGGGGAGGGGCAGAGAGAGAGAGGGAGACACAGAAGCCAAAGCAGGTTCCAGGCTCTGGGCTGTCAGCACAGAGCCTGACGTGGGGCTCGAACTCATGAACCATGAAATCATGAACTTAGCAGAAGCCGTATGCCTAACCGACTGAGCCACCCAGGTGCCCCCATTTTGCAGGTATTCTAGAGTCCAGGGCCTGGTCCAGTTGTTCTCAGCCACCACAAAAGTCCACTGATGTGTATGTAAACAGAGAGCCCACTGTTGTGGGCTGAACGTTTGTGTCCTCCCCGAATTCATATGTTGAAGCCTTAACCCCCAGTGTGATGGTGTTTGGAGGTGGGGCCTTTGAGGGATAGTTAAAGTTAGATCAAGTCATGAGAGTCGGGTCGCCATGATGGGACCTGTGTCCTTACACTTACAAGAAGAGGAAGAGAGACCGGAGCGCGCTCTCTCTCTCTCTCTCTCTGCCATGTGAGAACATGAGTAGGTAGCAAGAAGGTGGCCATGTACAAGTCAGAAAGAGGGCTTCCCCCAGGAACTGAATCCACCGGCCCCTTGATCTTGGATTTCCAGCCTCCATAACTATGAGACCTAAATATCTGTTGTGTAAGCCACTCAGTCTGTGGTATTTTGTTATGGCACCAGAGCTGACTGAGACACCCGCCAAGAGTAAGAAGATACATATTTTTTTCTTCTTTTGAGCCAGGATACGATGCTATAAAAATAGCCTTTGGATTTAATAAACATCCTAACTCTATGATACCTATATATATATTTTTAAAATTTTTAAACGTTCATTTTTTTTGAGAGACAGAGACAAAGACAGTGAGTGGGGGAGGGGCAGAGAGCGAGGGAGACACAGAATCGGAAGCAGGCTCCAGGCTCTGAGCTGTCAGCACAGAGCCTGACATGGGGCTCGAACCCACGGACCACGAGATCATAATAACGTGAGCTGAAGTCGGGCGCTTAACCAACTGAGCCACCCAGGCGCCCCTAGACCTTGTTTCTTTAAATGTGTAGAATGAGTATAAAATTGAAATCTTATACGATTGTAAGCATTAAAATGCCAACATTGTTGGGGCGCCTGGGTGGCTCAGTCAGTTGAGTGTCTAACTTCAGCTCAGGTCATGATCTTGCGGTTCGTGGGTTTCAGCCTGCGTGGGGCTCTATGCTGACAGCTTGGAGCCTGGAGCCTGCTTCGGATTCTGTGTCTCCCTCTCTCTCTACCCCTCACTCGCTTACACTCTCTCTCTCTCTCAAAAATAAACAAACGTTAAAAAAAACCCTGAACCATTGTTTTTAAAAAATGCCAATATTCTTGGCACATAGTAGGCCCACACTGTGTGCATAGTAGGCACGCACACTAAAGGACATTTCAGAGAGGATGCGTTTGGCTATAAGAAACAGAATGCTTACCCAAAAGTGGCTTAAATGGTAGGGATTTATTACCCTATAAAATGAGAAGTCTGAACGTAGGTAGTTTCAGGTGATTAATTCAGGATTCAGTGATGTTAGGGCACCGGGTCAGCTTTTCTGCCACTTTCTTGGCCTTCTCCCACCTCCAGCGTGGCTCTCCTGGCTGCAAGCGTCATATCCTTCCATCAAATCCTCCCAAAGCAAGTGGGTTTCTCATCCCCCACCTGTGGTGGGTTTCTCATCCCCCAAAGTGATGTGGCTTTTAAAAATCAGGCAGGACAATCTTTCCCTGAAACCCTCCTTACTTCTGCCTGACCAGTAGTGGATGACACGGCCTCATCTAAACCAGTAACTGGCCAAGGGATATGGATTAGACCCATGGCAGGGTTCACTCTCTGGAGCTGGGCCCACCTTCCCTGAGCTCTTCTAGCTGTATACACTCCGAACAAAATCAGGAAGCTGCTAGCCTGCAAGCAGTGAGGGAATGGCTACTGGGAAGGTAGCTGGTGTTATCATAATTAGCTGAAGTTGCTGGAAACTTCTAGAAAGCAGTAAAATAAAGTACACCTAGTATCAGCAAATGAGTTCAGACCACTCAGTGGTTCAGGTGATGGGAAGGTCAGGAGAGAGGAAAGCCAGGGGCAGAACTTTATGGAAGGGTAGGGTGGTGGAGACTGTGGTCTTACACAGTAATAAAATTTTACATCGAGCCCCGGCTTTTTAGCTGTAGACTGCATTTCCCAACCTCTCTGGCCGTGTAACTAGGTTGGGGGAATGGAAGTCATTTGTTCAACTTCCAGGCTGTTCCTTTAAAGTAAGGGTCAGCACACTTTTTCTTTAAATGTCCAGATGGTAAATACTTTAGGCTTTGCAGGCCCTAAGGTCTCTGCTGCAACGCCTCAGCTCTGTTGTTGAAAGCGCAAAAGCAGAAATGGGCAAATGCGTAGATGGATAAGCATGTCTGGGTCTCAATAAAACTTTATTCACACAAACAGGCAGTAGGCCAGATTTGGCCCATGGGTTACTACCAACCTCTGCTTTGCCAGCCTCTGCTTTAAAAGGATGGGGCATGGGGCCACCTGGCTGGCTCAGCCAGGGGAGTGTGCGACTCTTGATTTGGGGGTCGTGAGTTCGAGCTCCATGTTGGGTGTAGAGATTACTTAAAATAAATAAGTAACTAAAAAACAATAAATAAAAGGATGGGGGCACGCCATCCCTTTCTCTCTAGTTGGCATGTGGGTGTGTCGGCTGGAGCTGGAGTAACTACTTTGGACCACGGTGTTCAAGTCCTTTGTTGAAAATGGTGGAGGAAAAATGGTAGGAGTTTGAGACCCTCACTCTGTGGAGCCACATACCCGCTCTGCACTGCTCATGGTGACTGTTGCGTTTGAGGAGGACTAAACGCATCTTTTGTCCATCACTCGTGGTTTGGGTCTTGCAATGGCCACCATATTAATAGCTTAGCTCCCTTATTTCAGAGACCCTAAGGGGCCATCAGATACACATTGCGCAATCATTTCACGTGTCACCAAGAAACAAGACCACCGCTGTGTCTCCTATTAAGGTTTGTTTCTTCACTCCAGATCCACTCTGCCATATTGTGCTTTGTGATGTCAGCACTAGAGACCTGTGAACTACACCGCGCCTTTGCCTGCTGGCCAGCTTCCGCCACTCAGGGTCATTGGAGGGAAACAAGAAGGCGGGAGGAGGGAGAAGGGACTTGCTCCTTCCTCTTTGCTTCCCGTTCTTACTACTGTCCGGAGCACTGGCTCCTCTCCCAGGCGGCAGCCCATGGTTCCAGCCCCCAGCTTTCCTCGGGACCTCAGAACTGGATTCATCATATGCCTCGAGAGGTACCGACACTAGGCAAGTCGTGCCTCCTTTTCAGAGGTCTGGGTTCCGGCCCGAGGTGGCAGGGATGGTGCTGGGTTTGCATATATTGTCCCTGAGTTATCTCTGTGTTCCCTTTGCCTTTTTGGTCCTCAATGCCTATATTATAAATTATCTCTCTCTCTCCATATATATACATATATATGTATATATATAAAGTTTTATTTATTTTTGAGAGAGAAAGAGAGCAAGCATGAGCAGGGGAGGGGCAGAGAGAGAGGGAGACACAGAATCCGAAGCAGGCTCTAGGCTCTGAAGCTGTCAGCACAGAGCCCGACGCAGGGCTCGAACCCATGAACTGTGAGATCTTGACCTGAGCCAAAGCCGGATGCTTAACCAGCTGAGCCACCCAGGTGCCCCCAACAAATTCTCTATATTAATTGTCCTCATCTGAAATGCGTTGTGTAGCTTGTTTTTCTGATTGACCCCGGAATACTGAAACAATTTTTCTCATCACTTACAGTGCTTATTTTATGCTTATTGAAAGAGTTCTTTTTGACTGATTGATTGATTTTTAAAGATCTTATTTATTTTTTTAAGTTTACTCATTGATTTTGAGAGAAAGAGAGAGAGTGCACAGAAGGGGCAGAGAGAGGGAGAGAAAGAGAATCTCAAGCAGGCTCCATGCTGTCAACGCAGAGCCCGATGCGGGGACTCTAACCCACAAACCGTGGGACAATGCCCTGAGCCAAAGTTAGATGCTTAACTGACTGAGCCACCCAGGTGCCCCTTTAAAGATTTTTATTTTTAAGTAATCTCCACATGCAACATGGGACTTGAACTTACTACCCCAAGATCAAGAGTCCCGTGCTTTACTTACTGAGCCAGCCAGATGCCCCTCCTTTTGATTTATTTAAAGAAAATTTAATATATGTCTTGTGTACATATAAAAAAAAATACTAGTGAATATATTTGATAAGAAATTTCTTTTTAAAAAATGTTTATTTTTTTTATTTATGAGAGAGAGAGAGAGTGAGTGCATGAGAAGGGCAGGGAGAGGGAGACAAAGAGTCCCAAGCAGGCTCCACTCGCTGTCACGAACTGTGAGATCATGACCTGGGCCGAGACCAAGAGTCTGGCCGCTCAACTGACTGAGCCACCCAGGCGCCCCAATGGAACTTTCGGTACAAAGATATGATGGATGAAATCACTGGTTATTGGTGGTTGTACTCAATCTCCAGCCCCTCTCTCCTTCCCCGGAGGTGAGAGGGTGGGGCTAAAAGTTCCAGTCCTCCGATCACCTGGATGGTTCCCCCAGCAACCAGCTCCCATCCTTAGGGGTTTTCCAAAAGTCCCCACATAAACAGAAACTCCAGGGTGGCTCATAGGGCCTTGGTTTGAATAGCAAAAGACACCTTTATCGCTCTTGTCACTTAGGAAATTCCAAGGGTTTTAGGAGCTCTGTGCCAGAAATGGAGACGAAAACCAAATATATTTTTCTTATTTTAAGTCACAGTATCACAGGTGGAAATGGAAGTAGATCAGGGCAAGGAGTTTATGTAATCCCTCAGCCCTGTTCTACTTTCTGTGTCCTGAGGACTCTTACTGCTTAAGTGTATGGTCTGTTTTCTCTGTTGGACTATGAACTCCATGAGGAAAGGGATTCTGATTCTTTTATTCTCCATTTTAGCCCTAGATGCCCAGTAAAAGTTTTTTTTTTAAAGATTTTATTTACTTTATTGCTTAAAAAAATATTTTATTTATAAGTAATCCCTACACCCAATATGGGCCTGGAACTCACAACCCTGAGATCAAGAGTTGCATGCTCCGCTTACCCTGAGCTTGAACATGGTTGGCACTCAGCAGATGTGTGTTAAAAGACAGAGAAAGAAGAATGGAGTGAGAGGTCCTTCAGTTTTGGTGTATGAATGGAAGTCCCTTAACCCTGTCCCCAAGAATGGCCCTCTTTGAGGCTTGGGTTAGTCAGGATTCTTCCGCGTTACAGTAGGCAGTTAGGTTCAAACAAGATACCTGGAGGCCAGCAAGGAGGAAGTTGTGGCCAGCTGTCAGGGCCCTGTCCCGGCAGCATGCCACAAGAAGCCAGATCAAACCAGACAGGCCCAAGATGGCGGGCGTGCGCCATAACAGGAAACCTCTGACCATATTAGGAAGAAAAAGTGCGAAACCCAGTTTCTCTGCTGCAAGTAATGAATATTTTGCCCCCTAGTTCCCAACTGCCGATAAAAGATAGGAAGCCAAACCCCAGGGACACAGCTGTCTTTCTCTCTCTTGAGCTTGCTGGAGCTCACATCTCAATAGCGTACTTTTCCTTTTAATAAACCTTCCTGCTTGTGTTGCGTGTCCGTTGTGCTGCCTGTCTGTCTTTGAATTCTTCTTGTGACAAGACCAAGAACCTTTGGTGACTTTTGGGAGGGGCTGGGTCGAGGCCCCATGGCCGCTCGGTCTCCACAGTTCACCCAGCAAGGTCAGGAACCAACTCAAACCAGCTCACGGAAAGGGACTTATTAGCTCACATAACTGGCATGTTCAGGGATGCAGCTAGCTTAGGTGCAGTGGGATCAGGACCCAAATAATGTTGCAGAGCTCTGTGGGCTTTCCATTGCTTGTTTTGATTTCCTCATCATGTTGATTTCATTCTCCATGTCGTGGGAGAGATGCCTACTACCAGTCACAAGAAGTCCAGCTTTGGGTTGACAGTCTGAAAATGGGAAAGTCTCTCTCCCTCCCAGTGTCCATCTGTCAGGTCTCAGGAAAGACTCTGATTGGACCTGTTTGGGTCACACATCCGACTGTAGGGCAGTCTCCGATTGGCCAGCCTGCATTATGTGTCTGACTACCCCTCACCCCCACTCCCTGCCTCCACTGTGATGGGTGGTCCCATAGAGTTGGGTGGACATTGAGTGGGTTCTCCAAAGGAAGGCGTGTGGATCACAAACGTGCAGGTAGTGAGGGCTTTTTGACTCAAGTCCAATAATTCTTCCATTTGCCATATCCCTTCTTGATCAATTCATGCCTGACAAAGTTGGGAAGACTTTGATGCTGGAGGAGAGTCCTTTGATCAAAAAAAGTTGTGCTGGGCCAGTTTCGTTTTGCCTAGGTGAAAGTCCCTTTCAAGTGCAGAGCGTTTGATCTCAGTGGAATACTGGGTTGTCTTGCTGATGCGCACAAATGTACGATAGTTAGCAGGCTACCTGTGGTTTTACTGAGGCAAAGACGGACATCAGACTCCTGAGTTTCCACCAGTTAGTTTCAGGCAACCGCATAACAAGGGCTGAGTCTCCATGGACTCGCTTCCTTTATTTAACTGGCTCGTGCTTCTCTTTCCTTCACTTTTATTTATTTTCTTACAATTATTTTTTAACGTATTTATTTATTTACTTATTTTTATTTATTTAATCTCTACACCCAACGTGGGGCTCGAACTCATGACCTTGTGATCAAGAGTTGCATGCTCTTCTGCCTGAGCCAGCCGGGTGCCCTTCACTTTTCTTTTTCATTGATCCCTCAGCATATGCATATTAAATGGTGCAATACCATAGCTATATTTTACCAAGAGTTTTTCGATGAGTGTGCTTTGTAATTATCTTTGTAATTACAAAAAGCTTATTAACAATTGCTATTACAGGGGCGCCTGGGTGGTTCAGTCGGTTGAGCGTCCGACTTCGGCTCAGGTCGTGATCTCACAGCTCGTGAGATCGAGCCCTGCGTCGGGCTCTGTGCTGACGGCTCGGAGCCTGGAGCCCGCTTCGGATTCCGTGTCTCCCTCTCTCTCTGCCCCAAACCCACTCGCATTCTGTCTCTGTCTCTCTCAAAAATAAATAAACATAAACAAACCACAGTTGCTATTACAAATATCGTATCTGCTCTTATAAGTGTACCTTCACTGGAGCCACCTTATAGCCACCCTGGGGTGACTATCCCTGTTATCTATTGCTGTGCAACAAACCACCCCAAAACTTAGTGGCATAGCACAGGGATCATTTTCCTCCCAAGTATGACATTTAGGTGGGACTCGGCAGGGGTAGCTCATCTCCGCTCCACATGGGGAGCCCAGCTGGGACTGGAGGATCTATTTCCAAGATGGCGCACCCATATGGCACAAGTTGGTCCTGGCTATTAGCTGGAAGCTCGGCTAGATGCTTCAATTCGTCTTTACGTGGGCCTCTCTCAGTATTCTGGCTGGGTTCCTAGAGAAGTAGTGGAGGTTGCCAGTCTCCAAGAGCCTGTGCCCAGAAATTGGTGGGGCAGCACTGCCACCATGTTCTTTTGGTCCAAAAAGTCCCAGAAGCCACCCTAGTTCAAGGGGAGGGAGCAGAGACCTCACATCTTGATAGGAATTGTCATAAAGTCTTTGGCCATCTTTAACCTACCACAGTGCTTCATAGCACAGGCTTCTGGGCACCTTTTCCTTTCCTGATAGACTGACTTATTTAAAACTTAAACATGGCCGGTGTTAAGGAGCTCATCTCATACATTTTTGTAGTTTCTTTCTTTCTTTCTTTCTTTCTTTCTTTCTTTCTTTCTTTCTTTCTTTCTTTTTTTAATGTTTATTCATTTTTGAGAGAGAGAGAGAGAGAGAGAGAGAGAGAAAGAGCAGGGCAGGGGGAACAGACAGAGAGGGGGACAGAGGATCCGAAGCGGGCTCTGCGCTGACAGCAGAGACCCTGGTGAGGGACTTGAACTCAAGAACCGCGACATCATGACTGAAGTAGGAAGCCTAACCAACTGAGCCACCCAGGTGCCTCCGTAGTTGCTTCATTTTTAAACTACAACGACAGACTACCACACACTGAAATTTCAAGATAGATTGCATTGCCATTAATTTTTTTCTGGTGGCGAGACTCTTCTGCATCTAATGAATTTATAATAATTTGGAACGACCCGAGAGACTGGTCGGAGACGGTGACATCTCAAAGAGAATGAAAAAACAAGTGACAGGCTTCTGAAACATTTTGCACGGAGCACTAAACTTGGGGCCTTCTCCAGAAGAGCAGGCGAATCAGTTTTACTTATGCAGAACTGAGAAAGGAGCGAGACAGGATATTCTGCTGGTCTTTTCTTCCCTGCTTAAATACATCTGTTACATGCTGTTTTTTATTTCAGGGTTGATGGATTGGTCGTGTGATGTACTTGGATTAAATACTTGGGCTAAAGCATCTCATATATTTGCCCATCAGCTTCACTCTGTGGCAGATTTACATTCCGTCTGGGGTGCCAGATTGAATTAAATGCTTCTTTAAAGCCTGCAGTCTGACAAAAGCCTTGCCCCAGTCAGCATTTTTACTGTATTAAAAAAATAAGCATCTGCAGGGAAATGATGCAGCCTACGGTTTCTTTTCTCGGGAAGAATCCAATTTGGCTCTTGGGGATGATGCTATAATTGGTCAGAGAACTGAGGATCCTAACTGAGGCTGAAGCCTGGAGAAAGGTGGACAGTCCAGACTCCAGGTCCCCATCTGAACCATCCCGCCCCGCCTGTATCACAGGACGTCTGGTTGATGGAGTGGCTGAATACTGTTTTCGAGGGTATGTTTTGTGTAACCGGCACTTTGACACTTCTCTGCCATCCTGTGGGACCACACACACTTCACCGTGTCTTAGGTTTGAAGGATTGTTTGCTCTCTTAATGTCTTGTCACCCAGTGTTCATGAGAAGGAAGCCCACAGGTGATGAGATGGCTGCTTTCATGACTTAATATTTAGAGGACGGCTGGAAGGAGGTGGATTTTCGAAGCAAATCACCTGTGTAATTGTTCTCAGCCTGAGGATGGAGGCTAGGATAGGAATATCTACCCCTTAGGGTCGTGGCAACAGTTAACGCAGGTAAAGGCTGGTTAGTGCATGTGTTAGTTATCTATTGCTGTGTAACAAAACGCCCCCTTCACAAAACCCCCCACAAAAACTTAGCAGCTTAAAACAACAGGCATTATGTCAAAGTTTCTGTGGGTCAGGAATCTGGGAGTGGTTTAGGTGGGGGGTTCTGACTCAGGGTGTCTCATGAGGCTGCGTTCAAGGTGTTGGCCAGCACTGTGGTCATCCAAGGGCTGGGTGGGAGTAGGTCTGCTTCTAGGCTTACGCACATGGCTCTTAGCAGATCTCAGTTCCTTACGTGGACCTCTCCATCCGTGCCTGGATGGCCTGAGCCAGCGACTCGAGAGGGAGAGAGAGAGAGAGAACAGCCTCTTGGTGGGTGAATGCTCTAGTCTTTTTATAAGCTGAGCAAGTGATGAAACAGAGAGAGAGAGAGAGAGAGCAAGAGAGAAAGAAAACAGTCTCGGTGGGTGAATGCTACAGTCTTTTTATAACGTAACCTTGAAAATTACATCCTGTCACTTCTTTTTCTAAATGTATTTATTTTGAGAGAGAGAGAGAGAGAAAGAGCGAGCGCACGAGCAGGGGAGGGGCAGAGAGAGAATCCCAAGCAGACCCCGAGCTATCATTGCAGAGTCCGATGCTGGGCTCGGTCTCACAAACCCAGAGATCATGACCTGAGCCAAGATCAAGAGTCAGAGGCTTAACCCACTGAGCCACCCAGGTGTCCCAACGTCCTATCACCTCTGCTCTATTTGCTGGAAGTGAATCACTCAGTTCCACTCACACTCAGCAGGAGGGGAATTAGTCCATCTCTCTGAGGATGTATCAAAGAGTTTGTGAACCTGTCTTTGAAACCACCACGGCACAGTTTTGGGGACGCAGTCAGTACTCAATAAATGACTAGAAGTTGGAATTGGTTTAGCAGACAAAGTCACGTCTTGGTGACTCAATTGGCTACGCCCTCACTTTCATCAGACCAAAGGACTTGGGGGCTCTACAGTGGATTGGAGATTACACCCAGGGAACCTCCACAAGAAAACGAGGATTTTTCTCTTTCCTTTTCTATCACTTGGGGAGGGAGGATGCTCCCAGAGATCTCCTCTCTTGTGCTGGGTCAGTCAGTCCAAACACTGAAGGACAGGAATACACATCACTTAAAATTCCCTTCTCTAGACTGGGCATGTCTAGTCCCTTGACACTGGGTTCAGGGGCTTCTCAACTTGGGAGAGGGATAAAACCATGGGCACCCCCCGGGACCAGGGGCAGAGCATGTCCCCTGGGAGGGTCACCCCCCCCATCCTCTCACCCCTACCAATTTTAAATCCCAAAAGCAGAGATGATTTTTTATTTTTAAAAAAATGTTTGAGAGAGAAAGCGTGAGAGAGAATCCCAGGCAGGCTCTGCATTGCCAGCTCAGAACCCAACGCAGGGCTCAATCCCGTGACCCGTGAAATCGCGACCTGCGCTGAAATCGAGAGCTGGCTGCTTAACCAACTGAGCCACTCAGGCATCCCCCCAGAGATGATTAAAAAGAAAGAAAGTATTTATTTCACTATAGAGCGTAACCACAAATTTGGACAAAAGAGAAAAGAAAAAAAAAAAAAAAGCCTCCACAAGCCTAATACCACTACTGTTGACATTTTGTGATCTGTCCTTGCCAGAGTCTCCCCTGTGGGTGGCTTTCTAGTTTTATATAGTTCTAAGTAGTTCACAACTGTAATTTCATGTCCTGCTTCTTTTCGCTGGACTTTGTCACACGTGTAACTTTACCGCACGGTCTTCACCTCTGGGTGTTTTTGAGAGCCGCGTAGTATTTTGTTGGGTGAATGTCCATAGTTTGCTTGACTAGTCCTTTTTCTCACTGGCACAGAGCCCAACGCGGGGCTTGAACTCACGAACTGTGATTTCAGGACGTGAGCCGAGATCAGGAGTCGGGATGCTTAACTGACTGGAGCCACTCAGGCGCCTCTACCCTTTAAGAGTCCCATTAATGAAATACGGCTGGGGTGGGGGTGGCTGGCTGTCTTGGTTGGTGGAGAGTAGGACGCTTGATCTCGGGGTTGTGAGTTCGAGCCCCCCATTGGGTGTAGGGATTACTTACGAAAGAAAAAAAAGGAAAAAAGAAATTTCACCTGAAACTAATATTACACTATATGTTAACTAAGTGGAATTTAAGAAACTTAACTATGGGCTGGAAATGTAAAATCTTTTCCTCTGGGGAATCATTTCATGGCTTCTAAACTTGGGACAGTCCTCTCTTTTGTGATAGCACCGCTTCTCCACCTCCAGTTTTTGTGTGGCTTTTTTTTTTTCTTTTGTCTTTATTTTTGAGAGAGAGAAACAGTACGTGAGTGGGGTAGGGGCAGAGGGAGACAGAGGCAGAATCTGAAGCAGGCTCCAGGCTCTGAGCCGTCAGCACAGAGCCCGATGCGGGGCTTGAACCCACGAACCGTGAGATCATGACCTGAGCCGGACTTGGATACTTAACCAAATGAGCCACCCAGGTGCCCCCAATTTCTGTATGGCTTTAAAAAAATTCCTCAGGAATTAATTTCGAAGTATAGCATGAACTAGGGGTTTGAAATGAGATTTCTTTCCTTAAAAAAAATTTTTTTTTAACATTTATTTTTGAGACAGAGACAGCACGAACGGGGGAGGGTCAGAGAGAGAGGGAGACATAGAATCCGAAGCAGGCTCCAGGCTCCGAGCTGTCAGCACAGAGCCCGACGCGGGGCTAGAACTCACAGACCGGGAGATCGTGACCTGGCTGAAGTCGGACGCTCAACCGACCGAGCCACCCAGGCGCCCCGATTTTCTTTTCCAAATTACTTATCAGTTTTACAAGGAAAATACCAGGGAAGGCATCTCTAATCAGCTAACCCATGAAACCATGTCTTATGAAACACAAACAAGGCTGGCTGAAATTCTGATGGAATTCACGATCTGGCGGATGATGGGAGAAAGCAGATGTCACACAGGCGCCAGTGAATTATTTGTTGAAGCACCTTGAACTAAGCACAAGGAGCTTAGCCGCCGTTGGTAACTGGTTAGGTGTGTGATGTGTGTGACCTTACGGGACAGTCTGAATTCAAGGATTTGTTTTACAAAACGTTTTGGAAAAGGGCGGCCAGGCTGACGGGCCCCATATCTGGTTTACATGTAATTTGTACGAACTATGGCGAACCCAGCCCCCTGGGGTTAGAGAGAGATCCTTAGATGGCTCAGCCCTGGACAAATGATGCCAAGTATCGTCCCAGGGAAGTACCTCCCCTCCAGGCCCAGACTGCCGAGTGTCACTACTGTAACTGCACAACTGGAGGGAGAGGGGTCTGCAGACAAGCAGCGGGCCCGGGGGCGGAGGCTGAGGGAGGAAGAGGATGTTCCCAGAAAAGGGCCCTGGATCCAGAAAGCCTGTGTCCCTTGAATTCTGAACACATACGTGGACAGTAAGAACCAGTGAAGAAGCAATCATTTAGGGTCCTGAGCTTTGAAAAATCACCATGATTATTTTATGTACAAATGCTTTCCTTTCCATGATCTACTCCTAAATGGGACGAAAATGCCTGACAGGAGTGTAGGAAGGGAGCAGACTCCTGGGGAGGAAGAAGAGCGAGAAGAGGTAAGAGAACCAGAAAGTAATCGCATTGTTGTTATTGTACAAATGCAGTTGGAAATGCCTCCTTGCTGAGCCAGGCTCCATACAAACAGCAGGTGAATCACCTCGGAAAGAATCCTCTCTGAAAGATAGCATGGTGACAGTTTTACAAAACGTGCTCGGGCAGGCCAGAGGCAGAGCGTTGTTCGGGATGCCAGAGGGCAAGGGCACGGTGCCGAGCAGGAGGGAAGAGAAGAGAACGCAGAGGTTGAAGACTAAGTCGGGGAGTGCAGTCTTGGGGCGGGCGCAGCTCTGAGTACAGCTGCTCAGGGAGAAACCTGTTTAGATAAGGTGGCTTGGCAGGAGCTGTCCCGTCTCTGCCTGGTGACAGCGGCTGGGCCTAAGATGATAAACTGGGCTGGCCCCCCTGGGTTCTGGGAACAGAGGCCGGGGCAGGGAGAGGCAGTGGTGAGGTGGGCAGGGTGGAGGCCTCAGGGCCACCCCAGACAGGGGCTCGTGGGAGTCACCTACCCTCTCTGGGCTGATATCTTCATCAAGGGTGACAGTCCCACCTGCCTGAGATGGTTGAGGACAATAGAGCGTCTGCTTTATAAAGTGCCTGCCACAGACCCTTAGGAAGATGAGGACAGTTCCGCCTGTGACACGATCTGCAGGCGGGATCCTGGTTCATCTGAAGAGAAGACCAGAAGGAAATGGAACCGCTGGGTGCTTGACGGGGACAGAACTGAGCCAGCCTGGTGCTCAAGGACAGTCCACTTGCGGATGGGCCTGGCTGTGGGAGGCGACCCCGCCTGGGAGAGGATGCTGTTTTCTGGACCCCGCCTCCCAGGCACCAGACCGGAGGGGAGACCACTGGCTGGCCTCCCTCAGCCTTGACATGCCCCCTGCGCGTTCTCTTGGTCACTGTGACAATCTGAGTGGTCTTCGGCAACCACAATGGTGGGACAGAGGCGTAGCTGTGGGCCTGGGTGGGAGAAGGCTGGCTGTCACAACTCTTCCTTGTTGCTGTCGTGGGGCTGGAGCAGCGGAGGCCCTGGGGCCAGGGGGCCACCCTCGGGCCCCTGGGCCCCGTCCTCGCGGCGCCTGCCCACGGTGGCATAGCCCTGCGGGAACCTGTGCTCCTCTCCGTGCCGCCGGAGGCTCTCAGTTCCCATGAGCCCCTGCGTTCTCAGGTACCCCTGCTGGCAGAAGGGAGGCAGCTTCTGGTGTGTTAGGGCAAACAGGAAGCAGGACTCTACACAGAAGCAAAAGGAGATAAATGAATAAGATGGAAGAGGAGGAGGGGCTGCCGACGTCCCGGGGCCTCACCCAGGCCTTGAGCTGGGAGCTCACTTTTGTGGGTACCTCCCATCCGATCTGAGTAGCCACGGATCTCGTCCCTCCCCGAGGTTCCAAGAATAGGAGGCTTCCCGGACATTCTGGAAGAACAAGGCTCCAAATGGAAAGCAAAAACCACAGATATGACTCAGCTCCCAGGGGTCTGGGCCCAACATGGTGCTCTGCAGGGAGCCAGCCCCAGCTGGGAGCTCGGCCACCCTGAAGCAGACCCCTCAGCCTTTTCTTCTAGAAGCTCCGGCTGGGGCCAGGAGCTGGGTGGTCAGTCCTATTCTGAGCTCAGAGCTGCCTGCGAGGATTTATCCACCTCAGCAATGTCTGGGTTGCACATACCGTGTGTAAAGCACTGTGCGAAGCACTGTGTTCTAAGCACCATGCGGGGCGGGCAGAGGAAACTGGTAAACCCTCGTCTGTACCACAGCAGAGAGTTGGCACACAGATCCAGTCTGCTCTATCAGGAAACAGCTGTGGATGTTTATGATTCAGAGATATGAAGAAACCACCAGAAGAGCAAGAAGCAGTTCCTTCTGGGGAATGAGGGTGTAAGTGAGAAGTCTTTTAGCTAAGCGCTTATATAACTTTCACTTACAAAACAGAAAAGACGAAACAGATAGGGGCTCAGTCTTCTCAGGGATTTAGAGACAAGATGAGAAGGAGCAAATGTCCAAAACTGTCTTGAGGCTTACATCTCAAAAACAAAAACACCCTCCCCCCCGCCCCAAACAGGCACATTACAAAGGACGTTGTGAGGCTTGCATGGGTGAACAGGCTGTAGGGAGCTACATGGATAGTATTTCCTATTTTATTTATGACTTATGCATGGACGGCCCATGGGAGAACGGTCCTGAGCAGGGAAGACCACAGGTGCAGGGGAGGACGGCGGAGCGGCAGACTTTTGGCAAGCACCACCTTCTGGTGACATACGTCACCCCTTCTGCAGGGGCCAGGGGGCGGAGGAGCCCAGCAGAATCTGGGGCCAAAGCTAGCAGCTGCACATCAGCTAAGGGGGTGGAGGAGAGCCCACTTCCCTGCCAGCTGGCCCCGAGGCGGGAGGACTCTTCCAAGGCGAAGGCAGTGACGCTCAGTGGCTTGCAGTGCTGAGCAGGATCTGGGGGGTGGGAGCCAGGAGGCTGCAAGGCCCGGATGAGGCACTGTGGTGGCCGTGCCCCAGGGTGGGATACACTCCCTAACAGGCATGGTCGTCTTCGTGTACTCCCGAAACCTCGAGAAACAGGCAGGGATTTTGTCGCTGAGATCTTTAGACCTGTATCACGTAATTTCCCGTGCAAGCGTGTGGTCACGGTTGATAGTCTGCGGATGCCAGCCCTTCAAAGCTGCTTAGCCCTGGGTTACGAATTACCTCTGAGCATCTACGTATATTTAGACTATGAATTTAAACTATTGTTTCAAGCCATCCCTCTCTTTAAAAAATTTTTTTTAATGTTTATTTTATTTATTTATTTAAAAAAAATTTTAACGTTTATTTATTTTTGAGACAGAGAGAGACAGAGCATGAACGGGGGAGGGTCAGAGAGAGAGGGAGACACAGAATCCGAAACAGGCTCCAGGCTCTGAGCTGTCAGCACAGAGCCCGACACGGGGCTCGAACTCATGGGCCGCAAGATCGTGACCTGAGCTGAAGTCGGATGCCCAACCGACTGAGCCACCCAGGTGCTCTTAATGGTTATTTTTGAGAGAGAGAGAGAGAGAGAGAGAGAGACAGACAGACTGTGAGTGGGGGGCGGGCAGAGAGAGAGGGAGATACAGAATCTGAAGCAGGCTCCAGGCTCTGAGCTGTTAGCACAGAGCCCAACGCGGGGCTGGAACTCATGAACTGTGAGATCATGACCTGAGCTGAAGCTGGATGCTTAACCGACTAAGCCACCCAGGCGCCCCAAGCCATCTCTCTTAATATACGCATTTTTATTTCAAAGTTGACTGAGGCTGTTGAGAGGATACCGACCATCTCTAACCTGATTTGATAGCAATAGTGCCTGATATACAACTGATGTTCAAAAGATGTTTGCTGAACACAAAAGAGTGGATGTCCTAGGCATTCGGGGGGTTTAAAAAAAAGACAAAAATTTGGCTTGTTTCAATTAGTTCTCCCTCTGGATCATCAGACTTCTGTCAATGCTATCTTCCAGTTCACCAATTCTCTCTTCACCTCTGTCTAAAGTGCTACTTTATCTTTCGGTTGAGTTTCTAATTACACATTTTTTTCACTTCCAGAAGTCTTACTTGGATCTTTCTGAAAGCTGACCAGTCAATCATATTTTTAAGAATCTGTTTGTTTCCTTATATGTTTAATTTTTTTAAAATTTATCTTAAAGTTTATCTATTTTGAGAGGGTGCGAGTGAGTGCACATGCATGAACAGGGGAGGGGCAGAGAGAGACAGAGAGAGTCCCAAGCAGGCTCCACGCTGCCAGTGCAGAGTCTGACTTGGGGCTCAAACTCCCCAACTGTGAGATCACGACCTGAGCTGAAATCAAGAGTCAGATGCTTAACTGACTGAGCCACCCAGGCGCTCCATTTTTCTTACATTATTTTAGACAGACTTTGTCTCCTCTGTTTGTAACTCTTCCAATTCCCACAGTTTTTTTGGTTTGATCCCACAGTTTGTTTTTTCTACTGACGCTCCCTCGTGTCACACATTTGTGTCCTTATATGTTAAGTGCTTTTTGCTTGGTGGGGGAGGGACACGGGTTCACCTGAACCTGGAGCTTCATCTGTGGGAATGTTTTTTTGAGCCCTAGTTTTAAAGTGTGTTTCTTCACAGAAGACTTGCATTTTGGTGTGAAGTTTGGCCCCAAACTCACATGAGCGAGGCTTAGTGGTTAGAAATTCTCAGGAGAGGGGCGCCTGGGTGGCTCAGTCGGTTGAGCGTCCGACTTCGGCTCAGGTCATGATCTCGCGGTCTGTGAGTTCGAGCCCCGCATCAGGCTCTGTGCTGATGGCTCAGAGCCTGGAGCCTGCTTCGGATTCTGTGTCTCCCTCTCTCTCTGACCCTCCCCCGCTCATGCTCCTGTCTCTCTCTCTCTGTCAAAAATAAATAAAACATTAAAAAAAAAAATTAAAAAAAAAAAAGAAATTCTCAGGAGAAATTCTCCCTTACTCTACCCAGAGCCCAAAAGCATGAGCCTCCATCATCTTCTCTTGGGAGTGTTTTGTGCCTCCTAGTGGATCCACTGAGATCCAAGTTTATGTGAGAGTCTCTAAACAGACCTCCTACCCTGCTGCTTTACCTTCCCACCCGCAAGTGCTGTCAGTTACCCGGGCTCTAGGCTACTGATGATTGGTGACAGACCACGTCCAGCAATGGCCTTATGCTTTTCCTAGCATCCGGCCTCTGGAGAATTCCCTTTTTTTCCTGCCGGTTCTTTAAAAGTGACATTTGGGGCTCAGTCAGTTGAGCGTCTCTTGATTTCAGCTCAGGTCATGATCCCAAGGTCATGATCCCAAGGTCATGGGATCGAGCCCCGCATCGGGTTCCACGCTGAGCACAGAGCCTGCTTGGGATTCTCTCTCGCTCTTTCTCCCTCCCTCTGCCCCTCTCCCCCTCTCCCCAGCTTTCTCTCTCTCTAAAATAAATAAAATGAAAAAAAAATTAAACAAAAATGACATTCAATTCAGCAACTTCAGGTGTGCTGTCCTGGGAGAGATTTCTGCGGACATCTAGTCTACGCCGTGGATAACCGAATTCTCAAGTTTAGATTTCTAGATGTGAATCCTGAAACCTCAGGGGAAACGGATCTACCTGGTCTTCTTTCAACCTCCAGCTCACTGACTCTGTCCTTCTAGGAACTTAAGTTACCTGCATAGAAGCTTCGCAGATCGGTGTCCAAACAGTTCTCCAGGAAGCGCCTCAGAGGTAAGATGTGCCCCACCGGGGCGGTCCAGTCCGTCAAGAAATCTTCCACGATGTGGTGGATGGCCGTGGGCCGAGGCAGGGCCCAGTCGGCAGGGCGGAACCTCACCTCCTGCTCTGTGGGGACGAGAGGGGAGACGGGTCAGGGCCCGGCGGGCTCCCGTCCTGGAGCTGACAGCGTGGTTCCCACACATCCCAGGTGCTTCCCGCGCTCCCTCACGCTCGGCTCGCCGGCCACACTCTGCGCTGGGCAGCGGCCGGCCTGTTCAACGGCCATCTCTGTTTGCAAGGTTGGCAAGAGGGAGGGACTGGACCTGTTCCTTGTGGTATCGGAAAGCGGAACCAAGACTAATTACTTGCACTTGGTGTTTTTCTAAGACGCGCATGGACTGAGGGCCACGGTGATTGCTTCAGAGCTGCTCTTTCTCTGAGGAGACTCAGAGGCCCCGCGAGAAGGGTCTGGGGGCTCATCTAGTCCAGCTTCCCAGCTGGTGTGGACTCCCTGGCAGACGGCCATGAAGTCGCGACTCAACCATCCTCATACTGGGAAGCTCGATGTCCAGGGGCGACCCATTCCACTGCTGGACAGCTTTGAGTAGGAGTCACTCCTGATTCTGAATAGAAGCCTGCGCTCCTGTCACTTTGACCTGCTGATACTACCTCTGCCTGTTTTTAGAATACCTCTTCCCAGGGACAGCTCTTTAGTTTCCGGAGCAGGAATCACATTCCCCAGCGGGGAGGGGAGTTCATCTGTTGGTAGCTACTCTGTGCCAAGCACCGTGCTGACATTCTGTGTTTTCAGTTTTTGTTTTAAAGACTTTATCTTATTAAAAAAAAAAATTTTTTTTTTACATTTACTTATTTTTGAGAGAGACAGAGAGACAGAGCATGAGCAGGGGAGGGGCAGGCAGAGAGAGACACACACACACACACACACACAGAATCGGAAGCAGGCTCCAGGCTTTGAGCTGTCAGCACAGAGCCCGATGCAGGGACTGAACCCATGAACTGTGGGATCATGACCTGACCTGAAGTAGGATGCTTAACTGACTGAGCCACTTGGGTGCCCCAAGACTTTGTTTAAAAAAAATTTTTTTTAATGTTTATTTTTGAGAGAGAGACAAAGCGTGGGCAGGGGAGGGGCAGAGAGAGTGAGAGAGTAAGAGAGAGCGAGAGATTGAGACAGACACAGAATCTGAAACAGGCTCCAGGCTCTGAGCTGTCAGCACAGAGCCCAACACAGGGCTCGAACTCATGAGCTGTGAGATCATTGGCCTGAACCGAAGTTGGATGCTTAACCGACTGAGACACCCAAGCACCCCTATTTTATTTTTAAGTAATCTCTACGCTCAGTGTGGGGGCTTGAACTCACAACCTCAAGATTAAGAGTCGGATGCTCTAGTGAGTGAGCCAGCTGGGTGCCCCACGTTCTGTGTTTCTTTTTTTTTTTTAATCTCGTTTATCTTCACACAATTCTATTGTTAGCCCCACTTTACAAATGAGGAAGCGGAGGCTCAGAGAGTGTAGGTAACGGTCCAAGGCCACACAGCAAGGAAAGGGCAGCCTGGGAACGCTGCCCGGCTTTTCTGCGCTTTTTATGCTGCACGCCTGTGTTAACCACGTCCGGCTCCTTTCCCTGCGCCCTCTGAGAGTCAGTCTCCAGGTCCCCTCCCCCTCCACGCTCAGCCTCCCTTGGAGACACAGAGCAAGACCGTGGCGCCTGGAGGAGATCACGACACTCCACGTGTGGCCTGCCCAGGTCACGGTACGCGCCAGAACCTGGGAACGTCGTTTCTCATTCGTGGACCCTGTGCCTCGTTTGCTCTGTGGGCGGAGTCCCCAGTGCCCTCCCCGCCCCGTGTCCTCCTGTCAGCTGAAAGTGTTGTGTGAGGGCTTAGCGGTGACAAGGTAACGGGCAGCGGGGGCCGAGCGGTGTCGGGGGACAGCAGAGGTCTGGCTCACCAGTGGGGAGGTGCCTATAGTAGTAGATGACGGGGTGGAGGAAGTTGGACTGCCACGCGTCTTCCGTGTGCCCCACGGACCGGTCATGAAAGAAGACGTCCTTGTCGGGCCCAGAGAAATTTCTGCCATACTCCATGTTGATGACGAAGAGCCCGTGCCTGGCCCTCCTTCCTGTGATGGTCTCCAGCTGGGCCAGCATCTGCACGGGGAGCTCCTCCAGGTACTCAAACGCCGTGGCGTTCCTGGGGATAAGGGCAGCGCGGGTGGCCAAGACCCTCAGTGCCGCGGCAGAGGTGGGGTGGGCGCGTGCGCGTGCCTCTCGTGCAATTGTCTACGGGCTCCGATTGTTCTGCACACACCTCACTTGAGCCTTACTGTCACAGCTGAACCCCGACTTACACAGGAGACAGATTCCAGAAAACTCTGAGTAACCTGAAAGGTATCTGGGGAAAGGGTGACCCGGGCTGAGAGGCCAGTCACGGAAAAGCCCCGGGAGGGAGCCTGGGTGTCTTCGAGGGACGGGAGGCAGGCTGGCCTCGAGCAGAGGGGCAGGAGAAGGGCTGGGGGCAGGTCGAGGAGGGCTTGTGGGTGCCATGACGGGAACGCTCGGTTTCACGTGGGTTCTCCCACTCGCTTTCTCCCTGAGAAGGGAAGGCCACCGGCCCCTGGAGAGTGCTGTGCAGAGATGAACGTGTGTGACTCCGGTTTTAAGAGGACCGCCCGGCCGCTGTGTTGAAAGCAGACCACGGGCAGAGGTGCGAGGCTGTAGGTGGTTCAGGTGAGAGATGCTGGGGGGCTGGACCAAGGCGGCGCCACCGGGGCGGGTGAGGGGTGGTCAGATTCTTGACAGAATTTGAAGGCAGCGCTTACGGGGTGTGGGGCAAGTCGGAGTGTGGAGAGTGGGTATGGAAGAGAGGAGTCAGGGTGCGGGGTACCTTGTGCTGAGCACAAGCGAATTCCTCGCGTGTCCTTGAACTTGGAGAGCTGTTGCCCTCCCTGGCTTTGGGTCGGGCTGCTCCCTCTGAGAGATGCCCCCTGCATCTGACCTGTCCTCTGAGCACCCTTCTCCGTCCCTGCTCTGCTGTGTGTCTGTGATCTGCCACCTGTCACTTAACCGATAAGGAGACAACACGGTCCTGGCCTGAGGGAGACCCTTCACCCGCATCGCTGCGGTTTACTGCCCATCCGCTCAGTGCCAAGTGCGGTCCACCAGTTACCTTTACTCCTGCCTGCAACGTAAAGGTTATTATCCCCATTCCGCAGATGCGAGAAAGGCTCAGAGAGGCTAAGTGACTTGCCCAAGGTCACATAGGCAGAAGGCGGCAGAGCTGGGAGGCACACCCAGGTCCATCTGTCTGTCGAGCTTGTGGTGTTGATTTCATTGATTTCCACCCCCCCCCGCCCCCGTCCCCTGAAGGCTTCACTTAGGAGGGAACCACTGGGCCACTCCATGCCAGGGATAGGCAGAGAAGAGCTCCGACCCGTGAATGGTGGAGCTGGGCTACTCACTCCTTCAGCAGGACGACATCGGCCAGCACGCCGAACATCTGGTAGAGCCCAGAAGCCTCGTTGATGCGCCGGACGATGGAGCTCGTCAGCTGTGAGACGGGGTGCTCGGTGGAGGGCCAGGCGACGCCGTGGTGGCGATGCTCCAGCAGGCGGTGGACGGCACGCGCTGAAATGGCCAGAGGGAGGAACAGCATGCCATACTTCAGATTTCATCTTTCACCACCCCGAGGGACGCACGGCCCCTGTCAACCTCTTGGGGCTCAATAACGCTTGTGTGCGGGGCTCCAAAATGCCTCCAGCGGGGCGCCTGGGTGGCTCAGTCGGTTAAGCATCCGACTGTTGACTTCGGCTCACGTCATGATCCCACAGTTTGTGAGTCCAAAGGCCGTGCTGGGCTCCGTGCTGGCAACTTGGAGCCTGCTTGGGATTCTCTCCATCTCTTCTCTTGCTGGCCCTCCCCAGCTCTTACTCTGTCTCTCAAAATAAATAAACTTAAAAAAAAAAAAAAAGAACATGCCTTTGGAGCAGAGTCAGTCAAGGTTTCCCACCAAGGGCCAGATGGGCCGTATTTTGGGCTCTACAGCCCGGTCGGCCGGACTACTCAGTTCTGCTTCCGGCGCAAAAACAGCCCGAGTGGGTACCTGAATGGATGGGAGTGGCTGGATCTGGCTCCAGGCCAGAGTGGGCCCGGCCCCGCTTTAGGCCCCCTGCACGTGGATGTCCCACGCTACCCCTCACAGGTGCTAGGTCAACCCCGGACCCTGAGCCTCCCTCTGACCCCGCTCGCTCCCCTTCCCGGGGTTTTGTTCCCCTCAGAGACTCCCAGCTGGGAAACCTTTCAGTGCCTCCCGTCCTCCAGAGTCTAAATCCAAGCTGTCCCTAAATTCTACTGATGGAAGGACAGCACAGTGACAGCTGTCTGAAATGACAGGGAGATGTTCTGCCGCATATCTGGGGCTGCCGTGCACAGTTGTGGGATCGGGCTTGCTCTTCCAAAACAAATCAACACGATATCCAAATCCGAGAAAGGCAAGAACACAGACAGACCACGCGCGTGATGGGAGACTCAGCTGGCCAACAGTCACGGGAGAAGCTGTTCGGCCTCCCCAGGTACCCGACTCTGGAGGAAACGATGGCTAAGCTGAGTTTTGCACAAGGTCGAGGAACTGTGCAGCCAGTGGGGTCTGGGGAGGGTGCCCTGACAAAAGGGGCCACAATCTTGGGAGAGCCTGGCACGTTCTGAAAAGCAGGCAAGGGACCAGGCTGGAAAGGTGAGCTGGCAGGGGCCTGGCAAAGCTTGGAGCGGCATGCCAAGGAGCTGGAGCCTTCCCCGGGGGGAGGAGGGGAGCCACTAAGAGCGGCTTAAGCTGTAAGCAGGGGAAAGAGAAGATTTTTTTGTTTGTTTATAGGAAGGGTGTTTTGGCAGGCAGCTGGAAGAGAAACACGAGGGGGCCGGGCCGGGCGTCTGGCCTGTCCTTCCGTGTGGTATTGGTCTGTGCCGTTCACATTTTATCTTCTGTTGCTTTCCTCTGCCTTACTGTTTGCTTCTGGTCTCCCGTGGGACCTGTTTCTCGGGTCTGAGCAGGATGTGTGGGCCACGTCACCCCTCCCCCAGCAGGATCCTCAGCCGGTAGTAGTGACCACACAGCAACCCAGGACTGCTTCCCATTTGCCTGGAGCTTCGTGGTCGGCTGTGAGCTTTAGAATCAGACACGTGTGCATTCGTATTACCCTTCTGCCAACTGGCTCGGTGACTCTGGGCAAGTTACTTAAGTTCTCTGTGCCCCAGTTTCCTTATCTGGAAAAATGGTGCAGAAATAACAGGGGTGCCGTGAGAATTAACTACGTGAGCTGGGGAAAGGTCAGGGGACCGAAGGAAGGAGGTGGGGGGGGGGGGGCAGGATCTGTCAGGAGAGCAGGTGCAGGGAGGGTAACATGCATGGGAACAATGACGAAGGCTTTTTTTTTTCTGTAAGAAATTTTTTTTTAACGTTTATTTTTGACACAGAGAAAGAAAGTGAGCAGGGGAGGGGAAGAGAGAGAGGGAGACACAGAATGTGAAGCAGGCTTCAGGATCTGAACTACCAGCACCGAGCCCGACGTAGGGCTCAAACCCACAGACCGTGAGATCAGGACCTGAGCCAAAGTGAGATCATGACCTGAGCCGAAGTCGGACACTTAACTGACTGAGCCACCCAGGCGCCACAAGGATTTCTTATCGGGGAGACACAGCTAAAGGGACAGATGCTTCTCCTTCTGAGTGTGTGTGTTTGTATTCGATCTGCGGATATTTTGGCTTACAGACGGCAAATACTCTCTCTGGTTTCCTTCTCCGACAGCACCCATCACCCGTGGGCCATAAAATACATTGTCTGGAAATCAAACATGGTTACTTTTCCCTGCCAAACAGGAAGGATAGTCAAATGCAAAAATGAACATTAAGCCACTGGGAGTCATCAAATTAAACACGGAAGTGCCAGGATGCGGGAAGCCTTGTGGTATCTATGGCAAAGTCAACTGGTCCACATAACACTCACCATGCAACCAAGTACCCATCCAATAGCCCGCCTGAGGTGCAGAAAATTTATACTCTCACGACTGATTTAATTTGACCGCAATTTTGACTGAAATTTTTTGGTACCCAGAGAATCTGTGTGTAATGCTTCATAGCTACAGGTCCCCGGGTATTGCCTTATTTAGTCCTTACAACAGCCCCGAGGGTGGAAAGTTCACCTCGATTACATCTCTGATGTCAGGCCGTCCAGATGAGGCTTCTAGAGAGGTCATAAAGCCTCACCTCTCAGACCACCCAGCGGGGGAGGAACCCACATCAGCACCCACCAAGCTTGGCCTTCTCGCCAATACCTGGTACCTCGCTGGCATGGGATTCAAGCATGTAACTTGCCAACTCCCAATGTACTTAACTTTCATACCTTATCTGACGCTTTCCTAGACAAATTACTCAGACCACAAAAACATGCTGCCATCTGTCCCGAACAGATCGACCTATCGACTACTGATAAGCAATCTCATCAAGGCTGCTGGAAATCAGGAGTATGTTTATAAACCTTGGGGTTTATTCTCTCTGCCGGGCTCACCTGTGTATCGGAATCCATGAATGAAGCCCCCGGCTGATTTCCGGTAATCCACTGAGTGGCTGGCGGTACCCAGGACAAAGAGACCCCGGCTTCCTTTGGACTCATAGCTAGCTTTCACCAGCGGGTACTTCTTGCTGAACTCACCTCCAGAAGACAGTCGGAGGGACCTGTGAGCGGAAAGTGTGGTTAACAGAAATCACTGCTGTGTATGAAACACGTATGCTGCGCTCAGCCCTGCGCTAAGTCTAAGTGCTTTATATCCCTTGTTGCATTTAAACCACAACATGACCTTGGAAGGTGGGTATGATTATCTCTACTTAACAGACGGGGATAACCGAGGCTCAGGTTGAAGTTGTGGCGGGTCAGGGATGGGGCCAGGATTCAAGCCTGACTGGAGGCTTAGGCTCTGGGCTCTGACTTAATGGGATGGCAGTCTGGTTGAGGCCTTCCAGCTTCTCCTTGTCCGCCCGTGCTCTGGCCAGAGAAAAGTGAGACACTGGACGGATTCTTTAATACCAAACTTGCCAAGGTACTGGGGCAGCGATGTCTAAAGGAAGGTAGTTCACAATCGTGACGTTGGCAGCTACCATTTTATTAAGCATATAACATGTGCCGAGTACTTTCTGGATTAATCCTCACAGTGGCCCTGTGAGAAAATAGGATCCTCGTTTTAGTGATGAAGAGACCGGACGCAGCACGGTTAAGTAACTGTCCCAGAGCCCGCAGATTTGCCAAGTGGAGAATCTCAGACTGACACCAGTGCCTGCGTCCTTAGCCACCTTGCAGCAAATTCACCATTTTATTCTGCCTCGGCTCATCTTCCCCTCTCTCCAGTGGAAGATCACAACGCAGACAAAGACCCGCCGTTGCTGCTGCTACCCGATGGAGGGCCTCAGGGCCTTCGGTCCCTGTGAGGACAGACAGCTCATGTCCTGGGTGGGAGATGAGGCAGCAGCTACATCCGCTGTGACGGCGCAGTCCTGAAAGCCGTCGCTGGCCCACTGGATGGTGACTCTCCACCCCCCCCCCCCAGGGGAGATATCAGAAGGGATTTGCTAAGTGATCCCAGCTCCTCCCCCGTTTGGACTCACTTATCGAAAATGGAGAAGTCGAAGTTCCAGCCCAGGCAGCGGATGACCCGGTCGTAGGCCACGCGCATGGCGAAGTTGTCATTGTCGTCCTGGGGGAGGGTGATGGCGTCGGTGCTCTGGTTGCCTTCCTCCAGGAAGAACTTCAGGGTGACGCGGAACTTGCCCTCACGGTCCTTCACGATGGCCAGATCCGTCAGGTCGGACTCCAGCAACCCGTCCAAGGACTTCAGCTGGTAGGTGTCCAGCAGGCCGTTGTTGATGGCCCTGGGGCCCAAGGGAAATGCCAAGAGAGAGAAAGGAGTCTGTACGGGGGACAAGGAGGCTCAGAGGAAGGGGTGGTTGGTCCGGTGGGGTCAGGAAGGGCTTTCGATCCACAAGCAGCCGCGCAGCATACCTGAGGTCTCCAACATAGTGGGTGGCCCAGGACAGCCGGACGCGGGAGCGACTCAGCATGTGGATGAAGTTGGTGACACCCAAGATGTTCTCTGCGGTCTCAAAGGCAGAGTTCCCCCGCCCCAGGATCAGCACATTCTGACCCTCGAAGTCCTTGGGGTCCACGGAGACAGACTCGTATCCCTCCGTGTATTCGGAGCCCGGGAAGTCAACCTGGTTGGGGACCGACAAACCGGTGGCTACCAGAAGGACGCTGCAGGGAGGGGACAGAGGGAAGATGGCTTAGTCTCTCAGCCGTAAGACTACTACGTGAAAAGCATTCCTTGGATTAGCTGCCTGGCTCGCCTGCCTCGCGCAGGCTGCTGGCTCCTGAAAGAACACAGGAGAACATCCATTCCTTCATCCATTTAGGAACCCACCCCCGAGTATCAGAGACGTGACCCCCACCCTTGCTGAGCCCACCCTAGCGGACAGTCTCCTTTCCATGTTCCTGGGATGATCCCAGACATGAGAATCAACCTGACTCCCTGAGGTGACACGTGAGAAATCGAATCGTTCACCTAATTTTGGACACAGCCGTTAGGGCCACTGTCACCCTCAGGGGTGCAAGGGTCCAAGCTGGCACTACCCTTCTTTCCCCGGGGCTGTAACAAGCAAGGAGCAAGGCTGGGCCTCCGGCAAAAGGCATGAGAATTTGAACTCTGGGCACCTGCCTGGAGCTGGGTGTCAGGCTAATGGCCAGGAAGGGCGGGGGCAGTCTGGTATAGCAGAAACAGGTTTTGGGGTCAGGAAGACACAGCCTGGGTCAGACTGCAGCTGGACCGCTTATAAACTGTGTGACACAGTGCCGGTTAATCAACTTCTCTGGGCCTCAATTCTTCATCTGTAAAACTGGGACCAGAGAACTCCCCGCCAGGTTCCTTGCGGGGATTAAATAAGGGCAGTGCGGTGCGTGACCCCGAGTTTGGGCTGTCTACACAATATCGGGCTTTGTCCCAAGCCAAAGCCAGCCAACACCGAATGCTGGTGGCATTGCCTGTTGGACCTCTCACTCTTGTTCGGTCCTGAAATCCCACCGAGCCCATCCAACACTTGCTGGATGTTTTTCCCACAATGTATTTTGGGGAACACCAGTTCTAGGAGATGCTCTGCCAAAAGAGCTTTGTGGGTACATATGTTTAGGCAATGCTGAATGCCCAGTGCCAGAGTGCCACAGTGAACACGAAGATCTTAAACACTGACAAATCCTGCAGGAAAGAGCTGGTAAGTACCTTCCACGCACATTCGATCATAATTTTTTTGGACACATTTGGGCAACGTTGGGTGAGCTGAACCTCTTAGCACTGGATTTCAGTGGGAGCAAGGAGTGGCAGAAATGCGCATATTTTCTCATTTCTTCCAAACCTACCCGCCAACCAAGGGGTGGCAGCAGATCGGCTCCGGGGCCAGGTTCCTTACCTGCACCGGTGTGCATGGCCCATCTGGTCCGTCAGGATGAAGTAATGGCCGTTCCAGGCCTGCCGATCCTTGTTCAGAGTGACGTGGGCAATGGTCGTGTTGTACAGCACGTGGAGCCCCAGCCTGTCTGCGAAGTCATCCAGGTAGCGCACCATGTCGCCCGCATCGGGGAAGTAGGCGCTGGAGTAGTGTCTGAAGAGCAGCCGGGGGTCGTGGCTGAGCAGAGAGTTCCAGTCGTGGCGGAGGTTGAACTCGGCGTTGGCCTTGCCCGTGTGCCGCTTGTTGATGCTGATGAGCTTGCGGTGGCGTGGGTAGCGCGTGAAGAAGCTGCCGGGCCGCGGGGCGCGCTCAAACACCGCGTAGTCCCTCCCGGCCCGCTGCAGGAAGTAGGCCATCTGCAGGCCCGCGGGCCCGGCGCCCAGGACGCAGTAGTCCCGGTGCAGGGGCCCCGAGGTCGGGGCTGGGCGCAAGCACAGAGCCGGGTGCAGGGCGAAGGTCAGGAGCAGCCCGGGCGGGCCCCACAGCCCGGCCGCGGCCAAGAGGCTCATCCTGTGGCAGACCAGGGATGTGGGGCCTTGTACCCTGGTTGGTCCCTCCAGGACCGGGGAGATGGGCGAAGGGCTGGGGACCGAGAGAGGGGCAGGGACTCGCCCACCGCAATCTGAAGTCGGGCCAGGACCACACCCCAAGGCCCTCTGAGCTCATTTGCCTGCCTTCATCCTTTCAAGCTCGAATCTGGGGCTCCCCCCAGGCATCCCTAACGCCTCCATCTCCTCCAGGGCCTCGGTTCCCAGGGGTGCCACCCTCTTTCTTATTGCCATAGTAGTACGAGGGCGGGTGTTCCCCCATTCCTCCCCTAATTTGAGGGTGCCCAGCACCCTTCCCGGGCCCTCCCCAGCTGAGACCCTCGAGGTACGCCTCTTTGGCCACGCCCCCGTCCTCAGGTCCTGGACCGGAGGAGGTGTGGCCTGCACGAGCCCCGCCCCCTCCAGGTGCTGGGCGCGCCGGGCTCCCCGGTCACGTGACAGGGATGCCCCAGAACACCTGTCGCCACGCGGCGCTAGGCCGCAGTCCTGCCGGCGCGGGCTCCCCGGGGGCCGCTCCCCACGCGCGCGCGGTGCCCACGTCTGCAGCACCCACTTCCCTGCACAGAGCGTGAACGTCCCAGCCGCACGGGAGGCAGCCCGCAGTCGACTGGGGCCGCGCTCTGCCCGCGGGCGCCCCGGCGGCCCCGCCCCTCCCGCCCGGCCAATGGCAGAGGGCGGGGGTCACGTGCGCGGCGCGCAGCACGCCGGGACGGGCGGGGGGGCCGCGGGCTCCCGGCGGCGCGGGACGGGCGCGCACGTGCTGCCAGCGGGCTGGAGCCGCCAGAGGCTGGTGGCGCTGGGGATCGCGGCGCTCTTGGGGCGCCGGGCTCTAGTTTTAAAGCTGTACGTCTCCACGTGTAGGTGAGGCACAGGGGCAGGTGACTTTTGGAGATAAACCCAGTTCTTACACTCTGCTATTAACGTCGCCAAAGCCTTGTTGGCTACCCAGTTTGGGGAGTCTGGAAGCCAGGTTAGTGAAGTCAGGACAGAAAAAAGAAATTAACAGGTGTTTGCTACAGGGATTTAGTCTGTTGTTTGCAAAGTAACATCCGTGATTGGCTGACTGTCCCACCAACCCGGAGAAGCAGGCGATTCTGTTTCCTACATTGTGTAGCCACTGGCCAAAATGGAAGTTTAGGAGCGATTTGCTTGAGACCACCCAGTTCGGTGGAACCTGGGATTCACCCCTCCCCTTTTACTCCAAATTATGAGCTCTTTCCAAAAAGTTTCTAATTCATGAGTCATGTGTTGTGTTCTTGGTAATGTTGTAAACAAAGGGACCTGTGATAGGCCAGTATAGACGCAAATCCACTGCTAATTCACTGCAACTGGGTGTGGCTGAAGCACGCAACGTGGATGGCCGATGATGGAGAACCGCTTTTCGGATGAACTGGCTGATGGAGGTTAGCTTTGCAGAGGTGGAATGTGGATCCTGCATTAGATTTACAGGGCAGAACATAGGCAGTTTTGAGAATACAGGAACCTTCAAGGGGGCGTTAAGCAGTTTGGTGAGACGGGGCAGAGTGCTCCTGGTTAGGGCAGCCATGCCTAGTGTGGAAAGAACTCTGCGGTCTAGCTTCGCATGGCTGGAGCCTCTAGTTAAAAATTGGCCCTGGGTCCTCTAGAGAAGTCTCTCAGAACAACGTATCCACTAAGGAATGCCACTCATCTATTTATAGGTTGTATCCACATCAGAGAAAAGTTCCATAGAGCAGAAATGATCTTATTCACTCTGGTGACCTCAGTGCTTTCTCCAGTATCTGGCAAACAGGGAGCCATCAGTAAGCATTTGTTGACTGAACACCAAAACCAGACGGGCTATGCCAAGTACCTAACCAAAACTAAGGTAGCAAGGTCTGCTTCTTACTGGTTGTGAAGACTTGAGAATATGTGCTGGCAAGTAACGAAGTACCTGAAATAGTTACTGGTCTTATTTGGGGAGCGGTGGGAAATCTGGCCTGATAAAGCAGGGCAGGGCCTTGAGAGTAGGCTGACCCTGAATTACAGGCAGCAGTGGAAGGTTTCAGAGTCGGGACTGAAGCAGTGCAGCTTGATGGCCCCAAGCAGGATGGACAGAGGTAGGGGATAGAGAAAATAAATGAAGTGTGTGGAAGCCGGTGCCAAGGTTTCAGAGACCAGGGCTGGAACCGACTTCCACCTGCCCCCCTCCCCCAGTGAATCCCGCTGGACTGCATCATGGGGCTGCAAGAGGCAGTTTGGGGGAGTACCAGGCCCAGGTCTGAACGCCCATGGCACTTGTCACACCACTTTTAACAATCTGCCTATTTCACAGACTCCCCAGGAAGCATGTTTCATGCACTAGCTAACGTGAACAGGAATAAACGTTTCATTGCCTTCTGAGGCTCAATTACTTTGGTTAAATGGTAACTTCAGGAAGGTTACTCAAAAGCTGAGCCTGTTTCCTCATCAGTACACTGATGTCACTTCGACCAGCATTACAGTTTGGGCTCAGGCTCAGATGATGTATTTATAGAAAGCTTAGTATACCTGGCAAGGTAATTACTTCCTAGTGTCCAGAACAGAACACTATTCATTTATAAAAACTTTACAGGGATGCCCGGGTGGCTCAGTTGGTTAAGCATCTGACTCCTGACTCATCATTTCAGCTCAGGTCATCGTTTGTGGGACTGAGCCCTGTGTCGGGCTCTGCACTGACAGGGCAGAACCTGCTTGGTTTTCTCTGTCCCTCCCCAGCTCGCATGCTCTTGCTGTCAAAATAAACATTAAAAAAAAAAAAAAAGTCTGCATACCCTAAGCATCTGTGGCAGATTTACAACACATTGCTTTGAGGGTGCCGGCTTGAGAATGTCACCTGCCTGAACCAAACTTCAAAATAATTTACAAACCATTGAGCATCACCCACTGGAACATCCATCAGAGTCTTGTGGGGCAGTCTTCTTCATAAGCAGCACACCCACCTCGACCTTCCAAGACCGTGCCCTGCTTTACCTTTCACTAGGGAGTTATGTCTCCCAGGGGCAACAGACGGGTCTGGTGCACAGCCAGCAGGCACCCACGTCTGTGGAAATGGATTTCCTACGGGGATCTCCAGGAGGCACGTCACAACTGACGACACTCCCCAGCAACGGTTTGTGTCAGGGGGGTCCAGGAACGAAAATACCTAGGGTGCTCACCCTTTAACAACGGTGTGATGCGAATAACTCTCAAGAACAAACGAAGGAGCCGTGATTATGAACTCCAGGTAGAAAACTGCTGTATCTCACCTCCCTCTTCCAAGGGCTATGGGGGGAGGGGGGGGGAATGGCTGCCGGTCACAATGTCAGCACGTGATGAAGGTAAGAGACTGAACAGTTACACTTTATTCTCCCTGTTCAACTCCAGAGAGCAAGCAAGCAAACAAGCATCCTGCTAGGCATCCAAGGCCCTTCTAGGCTCAGTGGGACAAACTCCAGCTCCGCGTCACCGTCTGGTTTAAGTTTCTTCCTCTGAAAGACACAAAAAGGTTAGAGAAATGAGTCGTGCCGTATGGTGAGCTGCTTAGGACTGTCACCACCTCCACTCCGAAGCCTTTCGGTTCCTTGTGGGGCCAAAGCGTTTCTGGTGAAGCAGGGAGAGGCGGCTCTGGGCCCACGTGACTAGCCCAGAGCCCATCTCTCCTCCTCAGACCCCTGGGATCTAAAGGCTCCTGAAAGCAGCTCCCGGTGCCAGACTGGAGGCTGCCCCAAAGTCCGGTCTTGGAACCGTCAGCAAGTTTTACATCAAGGCTACAGAGAGATTGGTGGCCACGAGGCTCGCGCCCTAGCCAGCCTACAGCTCACTCCAGGCTTCAGAACGAGGCCTGCCACACACCTTCTTCCTCCTCCTCCTCCTCCTCCTCTTCCTCCTCGTCCTCATCAGAGCTGAACGTGCCGTCGGGCAGGCTGTAGACGCGGATGACCTGCTTGTTGGGGTCCTTCAGGATGAGGTACTTGCCCTCCTCCAGCTTCATGCAGATGTCGATGACACAGCGCAGGATGCCCCAGGCGTTCTCGACGCTCAGGTTGATCTGGCTGGCAAACTCATTGGGCTTGAACTGCTGGGTGCCCAAGATGACGTGGCGTGAGGAGTCTTTCACGTGGTACCGGGACACGTAACTAGCGGGGTGGGGGGGGGGGGAAGGGGTGTTAGTGCCGTGGGGGCGGGGCCACACTGAGACACAGCAATGCCTGGGGCCAAGTGCCGGTTCTTCCCAAGGCAGGGGGAAAGGCAAGCACGGGTCTCTCTGCGCGCACCCCTCCTCTCGGCAGAAGACTTCACGGCCCCCAGACGGGAGTCTCACCCAAGCTTGAGATACTCCGACCCGGCCAGCAAGGCGCAGCAGGTCCATCGGGCCAACTTGTAGCTGTTGTTCTTTAGCTCGGTGGCAATGACAGCCCCTCGCTGGGAGTCCAGCTTCTGACGCCAGTCTACGCCGTTACAGTGCTGCAGGAGGAGAGCCCAGGCATAAGAATGAGGGTGGGCTCCTACTGCCCAAGGCCTGGAACCTCCTCCGGCCGAGAAGGGACTCCCCGGGGGCTTGACTTGCAAGTGGGTGAGTCTGCACGTAAATCACAGGTAGGACTGTCATCACCGTAAAGGCAGAGACGTGCCACCCGGCAGACGGCAACTCCTCTCTCCACAAGAGCTTGTCTAGACAAGGACACAACGCACGCACAAGCCGACCGAGTGCCAGATGAATGGCGGGGACAAGGGTTCACCGTGCGTTGTGTGGTAAGGAAGGGCTTCGTGGGGGGAACGGGCTAGCTGACCAAGGGGAGGCCAGTGACAGAGGCTGGGCGAGGCATGACCAGAGAGGCACAGAGGGAAAGACAGGCCGGGTCAGCCCTGGGTGGGGGTGGAGGCTGCAGAGGGGAAGGAGGTCAGTCTGGCCTTGTGGATATATATGTGCCCACGAAGGAGGGACCATCTTCCCCAGCCACCTCTTTCTGAGATGTGGGAACTCGAGACCCAGAGGGAAGTGACTGCTGGAAGTTCGCGTGGCACAACGTGTTCAGCCTGTCTCGGTTCATGGCAACCACAGGCAAAAAAAAAACACAACTACTAGAGTTCAAGTAGTTAGACCAAAACCATTCAGGAGCAGTATTTGGACAGATGTGTTTCTTCAAAATTACCCTTGTGAGTTTGCTCTGGCATTTGAAGGGCCTCTCCACAAATCTGTGCCGCTCGACGGAATTAATTGGCAGAGATCAACTGGGTGGGGGGGGGGGGTGGGATGGAGGGCACAAGGGTCAGTTAGGAGACAAGTCAACGCACAGTAACAGGCATAATCAACAGCGTCGGAAACTAGGGTGACCGAAGAGTGTGTGTGGGGGAGGGGGACGCGGCGGGGACCACTCGAGGCTGAGCCTAAGGGAGTAGGAGAGACCCAAAGCTGGTACACAGCCGAGCCAGAGATGTGAGGAATCACTGTTAAGAGTTCAAGGCTGAGGCCTGGGGTAGGCCGAGTTCTACGGTGGCCCCCTACAGCGCCTACCCGAGTGCGGGTGGAGGCCGTATGGATGAGGAAACCCTGCTCCGGTGCTTACGCTCCCTTCTACGTCAGGGATTCTGCACGCGTAATTAAGGTCCCTTAAGGAGACTATGGGTGGGCCTCACCTAACCCCGAATCTCTTAAATCTGGGCATAAGCCAGACACAGAGAAGTCGAAGACCGGAAGAACCTGCCGTGCTGTTTCTGCCTGGAAGACGGAGGGGACCTGTGGCGCAGGATGTGGATGACCCCCAGGGCACGGGGTGTGGTGACCTCTAGGAGCCGAGAGGCCCCAGCTGACGGTGGCAAGAGAACGGGGACCCCAGTCCCACAACTGCAAGAACTCCGAACTCTGCCAACTAGAATGAGCTTGGAAGTTTCTTCCAGAACCTTCAGATTCACTTTAAGCCTCTAGGTTGCTATCATCTGTTATGGAGCAAATGGAAACTAATACAAGGCTGTATGAGGAAGTCGTTATGGCAAAAACAGCTGCGTCGGGAACTGACCCTGAAAGAAAGCTCCACTGGTGTCAAAACAAGTGAAGGGAACCAAGAAATGTACAGGACTAGAGTGAGGGAACAGCACAGAGGGCAAGGCCACACGGCTACAGCGATGCTGAACGCTACAGGGAGGCCTGGAGGACAGTCGGAGAAGAGGCCACTGGCCTCAGAGTTAGGTCTGCAAAAATGCTTCTGGAGTGCTCTTCTGTCAGGTGACGGAGGCTAAGGAACACCCGGGGAGTGGGAATCAGCAGCAGTTAATGTTAATCCCGTGGCTCTAACGAAGTCAGAAGGAAATGGCCCACAGGCTCCATCTCATTAGACCCTTGTTCAACACTGGCTTAGCCCGAGCTGTCCTTCCCTCTGAGGACCCTTTGTTCTATAGCAGCACCCAGGAGCACTGCCACCCACTGCCAGTTCAGGCACAGAAGCCTGGGCAACTTCAGAAAGGGAAGCAGCCCAAAACGCACGGAGCACCAGCACGAGAGGGAAGTAGAGAGTGGAAAAATGAAGGAAGCGCATTTCTTTCAAGATGCCTCCCGAAGAGCCAAATCTTAGCTAACCTAACACTCTCTGAGTTCAGTATGTGAAGGAGTTGGAAAAAGGAATCAGAAGGTTGAAGAAGGTAGTGGCTGCAGTAAATGAAAGAACAGCTCAAAGAGCTCCCAGGCTTAGAGGAAACCCGCCAGCCCAGATGAGAGGTCAAAACCAGACGCCTGCAGGGAGCAGACGCCAACGGGAGGTCAGCGTGGAATAGAGAAGGAGAGAGTCCTGTAAGAAGGTAATTCCTACTGGCTCCCATGTGCAAAGTAAGCAGAAAAGTTCTTCAACCATAACCATGTTCTACACACACACACACACACACACACACACACACACACACACACACACACAGACACACACACACGTTCTCTTTCTCAATGAGGAACTCGGTGGAGAAAAACTCTGAAGACAAAAAAAATCTTGGAAGCTCTGTAAGTAACGCACGGGGAAACGAAACCGAGGTTCGCAAACACCAGCCGGGGACAACACGCTCGCAGGAACTACAGACAGGGTGACGAAGCACGCCTCACCCGGGAATCCCACTCGTTGAGGGTCTTGATGTTGATGAAGGACACTTCCCCGTTGGCTCCGGTCATGACACCATCATGCTCACAACGGACAATAAGGTCGATATCGTCCCCAAGCTTCCACCTGCGGTAACTGCAACGAACAAGGAGCTTATCTGGTCACTGGAGACCCCGCGTTTCAGAGAAGCCACCCCACGCAGGTGGGTTGACATACCGGTATGCGACGGAGGCAACTTCATTCTTGTCCATGTCGTCCTCCACGAACGGGTTTGGGTTGGGGAAGTTGTATCTCTCCTTTCCCTGTAAACAGACAAAGGCGTCACTAGACAGCAAGTACTTGCTTCCAAGCCCATCGGCCAGACCCTGCACTCTGCTTAGTTACAGCCCTGGCCGGCTCCCCGGGGCCCTCGAGGGGGCTGTGGGCTCCCTGCGTGGCGGGTGGCTATTTACCCCTCCTGACTTTAAGCATGAACCCCGATGGATCTCGAATGCTTATACGTGGTGCCGGCGAGCTTCGAGTATCTCATTTAATTAGCAGCCACGCCCCTCCTGTTTCATTTTGCCCCACAGCACACATCACCATTTGTCACAACCTAGGTTTACAGTCTTTCTTCCTCCACGATAACTTAGCCTCCTAAGGGCAGGAACTTTGTGTACCGCTATATCCTCAACACCTAAACTGTATTTGTATAGATCAGCGTTATCTGTCCGACACCGAAGGTATCTATACGGCCTATCTGTGGAAGGTAAGTATTATTAGTATCCTAACTTTCCAGACAAGAAACCTACCCCACACCCCAAAGCTCTAAAGCACTGGATCTAAGGTTCGGTCAGGCAGCCTGACCTCAAAGCCCCAGCCTGGAGCTCCTCTGTGACAGGCGGGGACCCTGTCTGTCCTGCTCGGTCCCACAACCCCGGAGCCTACCACAAAGCAGACGTTCAGTAAACGGTAGCTGACGAAACAGAAGCCGATGCCCAGACGCTCTCACCGCCTCACCATTCTCAAGCACTGCTGGGAGAAGTTGTGGTTGATGTAGGTCGCTTCCATGGCCAAGTTGCGGGGCGAGTTGAAGGAGTTGCCTTCGTCTTGTGGGGGCTCGTTGGCGGTCTCACTCACCGTCAGGAGGTCTGCAAAAGCGGCAGCGTGGTCACGCACCCGTGAAACCGGGTCGCCCATGGTGTGCCTGGCACTGCAGGGAGGGGCCAGCGACGCAGGCCTGTCCTTCCAAGACCCGCCACCTACTCATATGGCTCCGTCAAGTGTGGGCAGGCTGGGGAGGGAGTGGGGAGTGCTGCCGGGTAACTTTAGATCCCCTCTAATGTCACAGTCGAGCGAGCTGTAAGAAGGCTACCCCATTTCAATCTGTTTGGATTCTTCAAGAGCCTGTCTGATTTTGTTAGCTTTTTAACAAAGAGAGGGCCCCAAGGCTCAGGCGTAGAATGTAATTGTATCATTCTGTCTCACTGCCGTTAGTTCTCAGCGACCTGGTTTCCCCCCATGGCGTGCGCGCACACGTCTGTGTCGTGTGAAATACAGGCAAATGTATTTTTCCCTATATAAACACACCGACGTGAAGAAGAAAAAGCATTAAAAAAAACGTGAAGGTAACGTTAAAGGTGCTACGGAGAGCTGGAAGTCAGGAAAGTGCCATTCAAACGGGTAACGCTTGCCAGCACAGCGCTGGGGTCCCGGGAGGACTCAGGAAGCTGGCACCTCGAGCTGGGACAGCAGGGACCGTCCTTCCCTCTGCCAGGCCTCTCAGGGGGCTGGGAGGGCTTTGGCCACAGCTGTCACTGCCCGTGGGGAGACAGGCCACCTCCCAGCCCCGCTCCAGGACCAGGGACTTGCTCTGACCCCTCAGAACACCCAACCCCGTCGCGTCGCTCCCAGACAGGCTTCTTACCAAAGTCAGAGTTGTCCCTCTTGTCGAAGAAGAGCTTGGACCCGACTCTCTGCACAACGATGTCCCAGGAGTACACAGAGCGGGTGCAGCTCATCAGCGTGGCCAGAATGGCATCGGTGGCAAACACGTTCCCCTGAGTTTTTGCCAGCTGCAAAGAGGGCAGAGAGCAAGATGTGAAGACACTCCAGTCTCACTGCCCATTCGCACGGAGGACTCGTTTGCAAGGGGCCCTCACACCCTCCTGCGCGCACGCACCCCTCTAGCCATGTGAGGAGCATGTGTGCGGCAGGTCTGCCTGCTGGCAGTCCCCACCTTAGGGTATGAGGGACCCTGCGGCTCTCCGAGCGCCCACGACGTTCCGGGATGGCACCTCACACCCCTCACCCCGGTGGCATGTGGTAAGCGCCTCCGACCCACTTCAGAGGTAGGAGATGCGAGGGGGTGGTGCCGGGAAGAGCGGCAGGGCTGGGAAGCGGGCCCAGCTCTGCTCTATTACCAGCATCAGGGGCTAACCAGCAAGGGGCCTGTACTTCCACCTAATCCTGTCTGATTCAGGAGCGTCGCATCTAAAGGGCTTTCCGAGGGGCGCCTGGGCGGCTCAGTTGGTTAAGCCGGCGACCTGGGCTCAGGTCATGATTTCGTGGTCCGTGAGTTCGAGCCCCACGTCAGGCTCTGTGCTGACAGTTCAGAGCCTGGAGCCTGTTTCAGATTCTCTGTCTCCCTCTCTCTCTGCCCCTAACCCACTCGCATTCTGTCTCGGTCTCTCTCAAAAATAAATAAACATTAAATAAATAAATAAATACATAAAAGCAGAACTAAAAACATGGAAACTGGGGGTGCCTGGGTGGCTCAGTCGGTTAAGCGTCTGATTTCGGCTCAGGTTATGATCTCACGGTTCGTGGGTTCGAGCCCCATGTCAGGCTCTGTGCTGACAGCTCAAAGCCTGGAGCCTGATTCAGATTCTGTGTCTCCCTGTCTCTCTGACCCTCCCCCGTTCATGCTGTCTCCGTCTCAAAAATAAATAAACGTTAAAAAAAATAATAATAAAAATAAAATAAAATAAAATAAAGGGCTTTCCAAGGCTCAGATGATTCATGTAGGTCCCCGCGGGCTCTGTTCCTCCTGAGGCCTCAGCTGTAGAGGCCGGCGGTACTCCCCACACAGGGGGGTGGCGAGCGGCGGAAGGGGGCGCCCACCTTTCGGATGACCGGGTCATCCGTGGTGGTGACGGTGTGGAAGATGCGCTTGATGCTCCGCAGCGGCTTCTCACTCCTCGTGGTGATGCGGTCAAAGGCCTTGTCGTAGTATTCCAGGGCCCCACAGCACTCACTGAGGGGAGGCGGGGAAGACACGCAAAGCAAATGGGAAGGAGATCAGCTGTTTGTTTGAATCTGCTTCAGGTAAGCAGCTCTTTGAAACATCAGGGAAAGCTTTCCTGTGGACGACCTGTGGTCTTTCTCGTCCTGCGGAAAGAGCTCTCTTTTGCTCATGAGGTCAGGAAGCGGAAAGAAATCTCAAGTTTAACGTCAGCGAACTCTCTGCTGGTCCCCTCTTGGCCCTGAGTTTTAAAAATTGTATCTGTTGGGCGCCTGGCATCTGACTCTCGATTTCGGCTCAGGTCATGATCTGGGCTCAGGTCATGATCTCACCGTTCATGAGTTCAAGCCTCGCATCAGGCTCCGCGCTGGCAGTGTGGAGCCTGCTTGGGTTTCCCTCTCTCAATCTCTCTCTCTCTCTCTCTCTCTCTCTCTCTCTCTCTCTCTGCCCTTTCTTTCCCTGCTTGTGCTCTCTCTCTCTCAAAATAAAATAAACTTAAAAAAAAAATTAAAAAGTGTCTGTTAATCTTATACAATGTATTTAAACGCCTACCAATCCTTTTTGGAAACACTAAGGCTTGAGGAAACATTCACTGCCAGCTGGTCCACACAAGTGCACGGCGGAAGGTAGCAAAAGACGCCACTTACATGTCCTGAGGCTCTGACACTTCCAAGTAGCGCATCTTCATTAACTGAGGAAAGTCCATTTCCTCTTTCACCTCCCAGTCACTACGGACTTCCACTGAAGAGTCTCGGGGTTTCTGCAGTGCAAAACCAGGGGAGGGAAGAAAGTTACAGCCAGTGCGAGGCAGAAGCAAAAGGCAGCTTAGCAGCGCGAAGGGGTTTTAGCCAGTAAACGTGTCCAGAACGTTTACCACATGCTGGGTGCTGTAGGAGCCAGAATCCCTGACCCCGAATTCGGAGTTTACAATCTCGAAGGGGAACGAAGGAGTCAAGGGGTCAAAAACAACCCGGGAACTTGACTCCCACGTAATGCTGGCGCCCAGGGAACGTACGTGTTTTCCGTGTGTATGGGTTCTTCCTAAAGAAGCCGTGGCAGCTTCTTTTATTTCTCTCTGGACGTCAGCTATTTACCCTTGACATAGAAACATCACATCCAGAAAAATCTAACCGCCACAATCTGGAGCTCCTCACTTGCCCTCATGTGTTCTTCATTTATCACAGTGTCCGCACGAGCATTTGTACGCGAACGTTCATGGCAGCGTTTTTCATAATAGCAACAGGTGGAAACCACCCAGACGGCCATGTACTGGTGAACGTGTACGCAAAACGCAGTGTGGGGGCACCTGGGTGGCTCAGTCGGTTAAGCTTCCGACTTTAGTTCAGGTCATGATCTTGCCTTTTGTGGGTCTGAGCCCGGCATTGGGCTCTGTGCTGACAGTTCAGAGCCTGGAGCCTGCTTCAAGTTGTGTCTCCTTCTCTCTCTCAAAAATAAGTAACGTTAAAAAAAAAACAACAACAACCAAAAAACCAGCCACAAAAACGCAGTGTGTCCACACAACCAATTCAGCAATGTGCTGACACACGCCACAACAGGGATGAACTGTGAAAGGAGCTACACAAAAGACCACACGTCGTAGGATTCTATTTATGTGAAATGTCCAGAAGAGGCACATCCAGAGACAGAAAAGACCGGTGGCAGCCAAGGGCTGGGGAGAACCGGGGCCGGCTGCCGAAGGGTATGTGTTGTTTTCACAATGATTCAAACGTTCTGAAACCGGCGAATATGTGTGAATATACCAAGAGCCACTGACTTGTACACTTTCAATGAGTGGATGGTGTGATATGTGAATTATGTTTCAATAAAGCAGTTACAAAAACAAACACATACGCGAAACTGAATTTCTAGACAGAACTCTGGTGTGGATACACTACCTGTGACTTCTGGTCCCATTTTTGCCTCACTCCGAACTGTTTCTGAAATTTTTTCTGCAGTCGTATGCGTTCTCTAGAAAGACAAGAAGACTGTGCTTTTGGTGCAGATCTTTGAGTCACTGGCTTTTCAAAAGGCAGAAAAGCTGCCATTCTCTTCGGCTGAACCTCAGCATCATTAGTGACTTCTCTGAACTAAGAAAACAGGGACTTCGTGAAAAAGAGGAGACCTTAAGAGTGTTATAGGAAGCATACTGCCCCCCAGCACCCACCAGCTGGGTTTTACTCGCCCTATGGACGGTCCAATGGCAGCACCAGCCTGGGTGTGGCCGCCGCACCGCACAGCTGACAGGGCCCAGCTGAGCCCCAGAGCTCATCTTACCTACCCTCGCTTCTGGCCAGTGCACACGGCCACTGCCAGGGACCTTCCCGCCATGCTATCTGCCAAGAACTGGCCCTTGGAAAATGAGGCCAGGCTACACCAGTGGCTTAACGGCCTTCAGGAAGGAATTTTTGCTTGTTTGGCAGTGACGGGGAAGACCACCGTTGGCCTAGTGATTTCAGAGCATGGTCGGTCCTGGAAGAACAACTCAATCCAGGAGGATGTGGGAAACCTCACCTCTCCTTCTGCTTGGCGCTCTTAGGCAGGGTCTGCAGGTTGAACTGCAACATGTTCCGTCGATCTTTGTCTCTGCGGAGGTTCCGCTGGGAATCAAGAAAAAACATCCATGCTAAAACCTTGGGGATCTGACCAACAGCAGGGAGTGCCCAGCGGGAGGTCTGTACTTGGAATTGGCTTAGACGTTCACACAACATTTTTTATTGAAGTAGGTTTATGGGCCCTTGTTAGAGTTGTAGTTTGCCTCTTTATACATAGGAAGATGCAGCCCGACCGGACCATCTACTTAATAAAGCCTGCACACAGCAATTAAATGAGGCATCAGGCATCTTTTTACCTGGCACAAACACCCCACTCTCAGCACAGAGGCATGAGGTCCTGGCCACTGGTCAGCAGAAAGCTAAACTATTTAGACCATCTCTGGACCCAGCCCACGTTTACTTTAGCGCAACGTGTCACCGGTCAGCTACTTGGGAGTCACTGGAAGACCTAGGAGAACACACTTTCCTCCCGTCACTATGTGCAAGGAAGCACTTTTAGCGGTGGCAGCCATGGGTAATGGCCCCAAGACGGTCAGATTGCCGGCTCTTGGCCTACCTGTGCAAATCGCATCCGATTCCGCTGGTAGGCGGTTTTCTGTGTGCGTGCTGTGTCCACCAGCTGGAAACTGGTTTCATCCTCCTCGTGGAAATAAGCATACTGACTTCCACCACCGAACTGAGAGGAGTACTTATCTGCAGGCAAAGGGGACGACGTGTAACAGATACTACCTACAGACTCTGCACACCTGCTCTTCTAAAGCCCTGCTAAAGCCCTGCTAGTTCTTTTAGAACTTTTTTTTTTAAACATTTTTAGTTATTTTTGAGAGACAGAGCACAAGTGGGAAAGGGGCAGAGAGAGACGGAGACACAGAATCTGAAGCAGGCTCTGAGCTGTCAGCACTGAGCCCGACGTGGAGCTTGAACTCACGCACCGTGAGATCATGACCGGAGCTGAAGTCGGATGTTTAACCAACTGGGCCACCCAGGCGCCCCTAAAGCCCTGCTATTTCGAGTGTGCTCTCAGGACCCTTAACGGAAATGCACGTTGATGGACTCCGCCCAGCCCCACTAAGTCAGAATCAATGTTTTCAGAAGATCCCCAGGTGATTCTTGTGCACATTCCAGTCTGAAAAGCTCTGGTCTAAAGAAATTTCTAAGTCAAGACAGAGTCTGAGTTCCTTAAGATAAGCCCATTTCACACCCTGCTTTACTCTATGAGGACAGGAATTAAGGTTTACTACTCCAGAAAGGGCAGATATGGGGTATGAGTTATGCAAATATGCAACCACTTACATCATCTGGTACCCCAAGCAGACAGGTCTAATGGGTTATGATATACTTTACTGTTGACCCTAGCCTCAGATCATCCTAACTGGTTACTCACTCCGACTAAGCCACTTCCAACAATCTCAACCAGTACAGGAAAAAACAAGACGACAACACCAACACCACCAACCCATCTACTGTATCAAGATCTTAAAATCAGGGCTTGTAGACCTGGAGTCCACCGATTGGCTTCACAGGTTCGGTAAATCCCAGGCACTAGGGTACCAAATGGGAAGGAGTTCAACAGATCTGTGAAAGGGTTTATGTCTCCCTAAACGCGGAAGGAAAAAAAATCCCACTGTAAAGGTTAAACCTCCTTAATGACCAGTCTTTAGTTTTGGGACCGTTTCAAAAAAATGTATGTGGTTATTGTCTACAGTTCAGCTCCTGCCCCTAAAAACTATGTGTTATCGTTAGCAAAACATCCTGGAATGTTTTTGGATGGAGGTCACTGGAAAAAGTAACAATCCTCCCAAGGCCTTGATCTGGGCGGTCAGTTGAACACTTACTCGTGTACCTCTTATCTTGATATGTGGCACCTGTCCAGTCTGCAACCTGTGAGGCAACAAGAGAAGACAGAGCACGCAGGTCAATCAGGCAAGTTTCTGCTGACCCAGAAGCCCCCGTACGCGAAGACGCAGTCTGGGAAAGTGTAAGGACTGGCTCACGATGCCTCTGCCAAGTGCCCAGCTCTCCCGTGACTACTGGAAGGACCCAGACGTTATAGCTGTTCCCAGCCAGCGTCTCCGTGAGGATCACAGGAGTTAAATTCTTTTGAGAGAATAAAATCGAAACGATCTAACGACGACAGCGGTCACGGCTCGAGAGAGTCACCGTCACTGACGGGCCAAGTACCTTTCCTAGTCGATCTCCTTTGCTGAACGGCTGGTAGGGCATATCCCGAAACTGCTCAGGAACCGCACAGGGACCCCAACCCGAGGGGTTGTCCTGGATCACAGGTGTCATGAACTTTGCCATCTTCTAGAATCTTAAAGATACAAATAATGTGAGGAGATTTGTGAAGAAAGGCCTCCAAGCACAAAAAGCCTTCCATTCGAGGTAAGCTAGGACAGAATGATAAAATCAGAAAAGCGACACACAAAATGGAAGTCACAGATAATACTGTGAGTACTTAAAACTCAGAGGACAAATACGAAGACTCATTTACCGTATTGTGCTGCTTGTGACACCCACTTTTTCCACTATAATATCTTTGAAACAAGGCTGCATCTTCCGCTTGATGGGCTGTCTCACCTTAATCGGCAGTTTTTCTTTCTTAGTCTACATACGACAGTGGTGCTTCTTAAACTCAGCGGGGTCTCAGATTTGATGGAATGTAGTAAACTTTTCTCAAGCGTAATAACCACGATCTAGTTTCCAGAAACACCTTCACCAAGGCAAACAATCCGTAGCATCCCTAAGCCTCAGTCTTTTCATCTGTAAAGTGAGTGAGACCCTTGTCTAATTCATAGCACAAGACCAGGGTCAAAGACTTAATAGTTACGCATATGAAAATGCCTTCGCTGTAAAATGCCACACCATTACTACTTAGACTTGCAAAAATACATTTACACACAGTGCCGGGAAAGAGTCCGTAAGTATATCCCACTATTCAACTTTTCTTTCTCATTCTCCCAATTTTCTGCCATCAATGCAAACCCTCACGCAGAGCAAGTGGACAGAGCCTGTCAGAAAGCTGACGTTACCATGAACCTTAGGTCGTAGAAGTGGCCTATCATCACATGTTCGTAATATTACGAGTACCAGGTATTGTTCTTAGTGTTTACTCTGCACCAATTCAGTAAATCCTCCCAATGATCCTGGCGTAGCGGCTAGTATCATCCCCACTCTTCAGGTAAGAAAATTGAGGCACAGAGAAGCTAAGAAGTTGTTCAAATTTGCAATGCTAGTCGACGAAAAAATCTGAACCAAAGCAGTCTGGCTGGAATTCACACTCTGTGTGAGGCTACAGCTCCTCTCGAGAGAGAAAAAGCCAGGGGCTACAGAGCACATCTCTGCCTGACGGTTTCTATCAAAAACCTCATCATCCATCATAATCCTCAGGTGAGCTCCCAGAGGAAAATTCACTACACGAGTATTTCTGGAGGCAGCCATCAAAGCACACAGGCACAGTGACCTTAGTAAGTTCTCAGTGTCCCATGACAGGGAGAGAGATTCAGGCTTCCTCCAGAAGTGATACCTGGGTGACAGCAACAGGGACCTTCGTCCTTCAACTCTACGCTTAAGCTACACTACAGAAAGGGGACTGAGGGCAGGCGTGGCAGTTTCAAGACAATTCACACTAAAATACGTATTTATGGAGCTCCTACAATGTCAGACACTATGCTAAATTAAAAATTTGCAGCTCAGCTGTCGATCCGTCCATTGTTTCAAAAACAGACTTGATTTCCAGGGTGGTCTGCACCAAGTCCAACATTCTTGCCATTACGTTATAGCTGGGCAGCAGGCTGAGAAAAATGGGGTGTTACTTTTTACAATGTTTATTTTTGAGAGAGACAGAGCATGAGTGGGGCAGGAGCAGAGAGAGAGAGAGACACAGAATCCGAAGCAGGCTCCAGGCTCTGAGCTGTCAGCACAGAGCCCAATGCGGGGCTCGAACTCACGGGGTGTGAGATCATGACCTGAGCGGAAGTTCGATGTTTAACCAACTGAGCCACCCAGGCACCCCGAAAAAAATGGGGATTTAGACTATACCTAGTAACCCAGTAATGATGTTTCAAAACGTTTAAGAAATCGAGTCCTCTCTCACAGCTCAAGAAGGAAACAGACCCAAGGCTTGGCATACATTTCTCCAGGGGGAGGAAGTCCCCTGGCTTCAACCCATTCAAAATAAGAGCGAGCAGAACAGAACCAGAAGCAGAAAGAGCCACTCTGTTATATCGAAGTGACAGCTGTACTGGCTACAGGACAGGGTGGGGAGGCCACCACAGGGCAGTCAGAAGGGGCCCATGGCTGGCAGGGCACGGTATTGTGCAGATTACCGTGGCCACCACAGATCATATGCCATCAGTCCCTGGGGGGAGAGTTTCAAATCAAAGATCACACCTGCTCCACCACAGCCTTCCATTTCACAGAAAAGGAAAGAAAACCTTCGGACTGCGGACTCCTCAGAGCAGGATCGAACACTGCTCAGCTTGGTACAGTCAGTACCTCCTTCCACGGCAGCTCAGAGAGCCTCTGATCGCTTTGAAAAGACCCTGAGACCCAAAGGGGTTAAGTGGTATTATCAAAGTCGCTCAGTCCGTGGCCGCAAAGCGGAGCCCAAGGTCAGAGAACCTTACCCATAAGGCCGTGCCCCGCATCCCTAAGTGTGTCGGGCCTGGGGTCCCCGAAAGGCGGATTCGTGCCCCGCCCAGCTGAGCAGAAGTGGCCGGAGACGTACGAGAGGCCTCTTCCGGAAGGCCCCCGAAGGCTGCGCTCAGCCCAAACCGGCTCCAGAGATACGGAGAACCTTAAGGGACACTCCACTCACCTGTAAAGGCCTCAGGCGGCCCCGATGGCGAGAGATGGTCCAGGCCGAAGACCACACACCCAGCAGCCCTCGGAGGAACAGAGAGGGAAAAGGAGAGAAGATGCGCGCGCAGCGGCCGGCGCCGTAAACACAACCGACGCCGTCGTAAACTGCGTTCTTGCTTCCTCCGGACTCAAGGGCGGAACGCACGAGTCGTAAAGCGACGGCAGACCCGGAAGTTCGTCACAACTCTCTGCTAGGTGGCCCGATGGGTCTCTGAGGAGCCGAGACTCCGGAGGTGTGTTTACAATTACGTCACGGGCGCCTCCGGCGAGGCCCCGAGAGGGCGTTCCGAATTATTGAAACGTGGCTGCCCGGCAGTGGAGGTTGGGGGCGGGCAGCGGTGACCGCCCTTCTGTGTCCCCCCCGTGTTTCGCGGACGCTTCGGCCCCTCTGTATCGCACCGTGACCGGGGCTCCGGTCTTCTCTAGCTAGTCGTGTGGCTCGAGTCTCACAGCTGGGGGCAGGTCGAGAGTCGGGGCAGAGGTTAAAGTTACCATCCCCTACCCCCGCCCCCTGTACCACCCCCGCCCCCCGCCTTTTAGTCTCGGTAACAGGCCCAGAGGGGGAGGTTATATTGGTAGTGTAGAGGGCGGCCGCCAGGATTCCAGCCACACTCCACGGTTCTCAAATTTTGTAGGGCAAAGATTTCTGGGGCGCCGAAGTGTAGGATGGAGACTGCGGGTCTCACCTCCACGGACGGGTTATTTGACTATGTCTAAGCTGGAGGCCGGGAATCAGCAGCTTAGCGATTGTGATTCTGAAGTGGCGACCGCTTTGCTACGAAGGGCAACCGTGCTGTCCTTTCAATGACTGTCGGGTCTCCGGAGTTTGTCCTGAAATCTTATTGGGGGATTTCAAAGCATTGAAAGAGGATCCGAGGACGTGCTTTTATTCAAACCTCACATCCTTTTCTACCTGGTCTGGGATTCCTCCCAGCGTGTCTCTTCTGTCAGAAAATGTATCTATTGTTAGATCTGATATCTGCTTGGCTCTGCTGCTACTTGCAAGCTGTGTAGGCTTCTCCTCTCTGGGCTCAGTTTCCTCATCTGTAAGTTAGAGGTAATAAAATTATATTGGGTGCAATGAGGGTAAAAATACATTCATGTGAGAACAGTAATTCCACTTACGTGAACTTGGGACAGGCTATTCGAGCTGTCTCTGAAGCTGCTTACTCATCTGTGAACTGAAAATACTAACAGCTGTCGGGGCACGTGGGTGGCTCAGTTCGTTAAGCGTCCCACTCTAGTTTTTTTTGCTCAGGTCAGGATCTCAACGGTTTGTGGGATGGAGCCCCCAGTCAGGCTCCTCGCCGAAAGCGGGGAGCCTACTTGTGATTCTCTCCATCTCTGTCTCTGCCCCTTTTCCCTCTCATGTGCACGCATGCTCTCTCTCTCTCTCAAAATAGTAAAAAATATTAATAGCCTTGTTTGTTTCTATCACTTTTCTCCCAATCTGCTCCTGTTCCAGTTTTGCTAATTTTTATTGATGGCACCCAGGTAATGGTGTTCAGCCGAAACCTTGTAGTCCTCATTGGTAATTCCTTTTCTGTTTCCCACCACATTCCCACACTTGGTCCTTTACCAAGTCCTCTTGATTCTGTTTTCAAAATCCACCATGAGTGCTATCACTTTGCCCCAATGTATCCAGGCTCATGCTCAGACTCCCAGCGTCCACTTCCTGCTCCTCTGGGCTCCTTCTCCACATGGTGCCCAGAGCAATCTACTCAGTCTTCTAGCAGCTTCCCATGTTTGTTTGTTTTTTTTTTAAATTTTTAATGTTTATTTATTTTTGAGGGAGAGAGAGAGAGACAATGAGCAGGGCAGGGGCAGAGAGAGAGAGGGAGACACAGAATCTGAAGCAGGCTCCAGGCTCCGAGCTGTCAGCCCAGAGCCCGATGTGGGGCTCGAACCCACGAACTGTGAGATCATGACCTGAACCGAAGTCAGACACTCAACCAACTGAGCCACCCAGGCACCCCTTCCCATATGTGCTTAGGGTTGAAACATGAATGGGTTCCTGTGGCCTGTCTGGTCCCTGGTTACCTTCCAACTTTACATCCTGCCTTCTATACTGACTCGGCTGTGGGTACCATGATCTTTCTGTGCCTTAAGTACATCCACCTCTTATCTATCCCAGCAGGGCCTCTGCACTTTCTGTGCCTCCCGCCTGGAACAGTCTTTCCCGGATTTGCCTGTGGCTGGCTCATCATTCGCGTCTCCGTTCAGACTTATCTCTTCAAGGAGATCTTCTCTGACCACCGTTCCTAAAGAGGCTTCTTCTCCCTCCTCACCCTCTTACTCTGCTTCCTTGTAGTTCTTATCATGCTCTGAAGTATTTTTTTGTTTCCTTGTTTGGGTTCTGTCTCTGCCTCTAGTGTATAAGCTCCGTAAGAGTAGAGGTTTTGTCTGTCTTACCTAGAGCAGTGCCAGTAAGACATATTGGTTGAATTGTCGAATGAATGGATAGGGGTTTTATGAGAATTGAATGAGAAAATAAATTCAGTAGATTATCCTGGGCACATAAGTAAGTACTCAGTGTCAGTGTAGGGAAGATCAATATTAATTGTAATATGTTCTCAAATGTAAAGGGTGGGGCACCTGGGTGGCTCAGTTGGTTAAGTGTCTGACTTTGGCTCAGGTCATGATCTCACGGTTTGTGAGCTCGAGCCCCGCGTCAGGCTCTGTGCTGACAACTCAGAGCCTGGAACCTGCTTTAGATTCTGTGTCTCCCTCTCTCTCTGCCCCTCCCCTGCTCATTCTCTCTGTCTCTCTGTCTCTCTGAAAAATAAACATCAAAACATTTTTAAATGTAAAGGGAGATGTATTTTTTTAAGTTTATTTATTTATTTAGAGGGAGCACAAGCAAGGGAGGGGCAGAGAGAGAGAGAGAGAGAGAGAGAGAGAGAGATTGAGGCTCACAAGCAGACTCCATGCTGTCAGTGCAGAGCCTGATGCGGGATTCGAACCTGCAAACCGTGAGATCATGACCTGAGCCAAAATCAAGAGTGGGATGCTTAAGTCACTGAGCAATCCAGGCACCCCAAGGAGATGTATTTTTGCTCAATTGCTTAATTTCATTTCATTTTTTTCCTTTCTTCCCCTTTCTTTCTTTCACTTGGGTTCACAGGCCATCTACTGCAGTCTCTTCCTTGTGTCAGAGTTTAATCATCTTTCCCATATTTTGGCCTCAACATGTCCCCAGATGGAGGAGGGTTTGGAGAGTCCTGCCTCATTCATTCTGCACAGTGGGTCTCTGGCCTTGGGTGGCAGATCTTGCCTTCATTCCTTCTTTCAACGGACACCCTTGCTGCCTCTCTTTCTCTCCACCCCGCTGTCCACACGCAGCTGGAATGACCCTCCTTTACATTAAGTCGGAGCATGCCTGGCCTCCCCCTCCCCAGCTGTTTAGTAGCTTACCTCTAGCCCGAGGAGAAAATCCCACACTCTGTTCTGTGGGCTGCAAGTTTCTAATGCGTCTTCTCATTGGCAGCATTCTCTTTGTGCGTCATACCCAGGTTCATTACTGCCTGGAGACCTTTTTACCTGCGGTTCTCTGGGGCTTGGAATGCATCTCCCCTAGATCTTAATGCCCTTGTGTCTTCATCAGGCAGACATTTCCTGATCGCCCCTCTGTGTTGCCTCACCCTGTCCTCATTGACTTGCTCAGTGGCCCCGTGCCTGGCACTATTCCGAGTATTTGCATTAACTCACTGAATTCTCACCACAGCCGTGTGAGGTCAAGCCTACTGTCTTTCCCGTTTTAGAAATCAAGATATCGAGGAATGCTCTAGGCTCAACAGTGCGTAGTGAAACTGGGGTTTCGAACTCAGGAGGCCGCCTGGCTCCTGCTTCCTTTGCTTCTGCTTTGGTATTTTGCTGGATGACTAACATTTGCCTCGTTTATCTAGTTGTTTGGGTTTTTGTTGCTGTTTGTTTGCTTACTTACTGTCTCCTTTAGAATGTAAGCCTCATGACAGGTGGGATCTTACATGTCTCGTTCCCTGTCGTATCCCAGCGCCTCGAATTACCACGTAGTTGGTGCTTGGAAAAGGTTGGGGGCACGAAGGACCTCTGCAGACGGGTCCTTCCCCTTACGTGTCTGCAGCACTTGGTGGAACCCTCCGTGGCTGTGCTTACAACATGTCTGGTCTGTTACCAGTGTCCCCCACCTCTGGTACTCCAGACCCCGCGTTCCTCTAACGTGGGGTCGCGTTATTTCTGAGGAGGCCTCATGGCCCAGCGCAGTGCCAGGTACACAGAGTGTACCCAGGAAATGTTTATTGTATTCACGGCCTCTGGATACTGCTTTTAGAGGCTGTAAAATAAAAACCTTAACATTCTTGCCGGAAAAAATGCAGGTTTGGGGGCAGATGCCCACTTCTCAAAAGATTTCACGGCGTCTTCACACTTTGAAGAGAAACAGACACTGTCTTTGGGCAATTGAGTGACTAATTTTTCATTATTACTAACAATGGCTAACATTAGCACCGCAGTTTATAAGTGACAAGGTCCGTAATTTCATTTGAAGATGAAATGTATATTCATGACTCACGACTGTGGTCTTTTAACACGAAATTTGCCGTTGGTAGAATGAAGAAGCTCAGAGAGGTTAAGTCACTAACACAGGTCACACAGCGAGTGGGAGACAAAGCTGGGATTTTATTTACTCATTCAACAGACATCTGTGGAGCACCCTCCACGTGCCTTGTATAGGCCAGGTGTGGAGGATGCGGCAGGGAGCAAAGTGACCGAGGGTCTTGCTTTCAAGGAGGGTGCCTTTTAAGCAGGGGAAGGTAGACGCTGGGCAGGTGTACGGAGAAGTGACAAGGAGGTGAAGACGCCGCACCAGGGATCTGTGTTAGAGAATGATCTGGGGTGCAGCTCTTACAAGGCGGGAGTTCGGGGAGGCCCCTCTGGGGAGGTGACATTTGAGCAGAGACTGGAGGATGAGAGGGAGCAGGCAGGGGAGAGGCAGGGAACAGCTTTCTGGCAGAGAGAACAGGCCCTTGCTGTTCCCTTATGTGACCTTCCGAGGAGGAAGGACCCATTCTTGTGTGCTGGGGCGTCAAGGGACCCTCTTAGTCATTCATCTGCTACAGCCTTCACTCCAGACCAGGTGTCTCCTTGTCTGGCTGATTGCCGTTCTCTCTGCTTGGATGCGCCCTGTGACGGGGAGCTCATTCCTCTGCCGATGCCACTTTACCCTCTATGGACTTCTGTGTGGTAGACATTTTCAGCTCCTTTGTCTATTTCTTGGCGTCACCTCAAGTGCCACTTGGTCCTCGTTTCCCCATTGTCAGCATTCTAACAAAACGGCCACTTCGGAACCACTCTTCTCCTCTCCTCCGGGACCTCTCTGATTCCTGCTTGGTTTCCACCCTCCTTTTGGGGATTTCTTAACCTCCTTCTGTTCACACCCGCCCTTCACGCGAACACACTCTGTCTCCTCTAACCTCTCTGGCAGCCCCATCTTCTTGGAGCCAGGATGGATGAGCTGCTTCTCAGCGGCTGGCTGGGGCATCTTCTTTGAGTCGGCCAGCCCACATTCTTTCCAGGGCCTGGATTCTGGAAATTCTGGATTCTGCCATTCCTTCTTCCTCAGGGCCTCCCCTCAGGGCCTGCTTGGAAGGCATGTATGTTCTTTGCTGAGTTTTCAGCTGTGGGTCAGATGTCACTTCTTCGGGGGCATCTTTCTTCCTCTTCCTACCCTGTGCTTCCCCTTAACACTTGCGGCAATGATAATTAAGTGATTATATATGTACCTATTTGATCCACGTGTCTCTTCCATCACACGGAGCACCCCGAGAAGATGGAGAGAGGACTCGTATCCCCAGTTGCTAGAACAGGGCTTGACATGGGGTAGGTGCCCGTAAATATTTGTTGACTAAGTCAGTGGATAAGAGGGTCAAAATTGGTATGAGATCATTCATTCAATGGGTGTCACTGAGAGCCACCCCTTTGCAGCAAGATCCTGTGTATGTAACGATTGGTAGTGAGATTCTTGTCTCCTGGTCTGAGTCAGTGACTGCAAAACAATTTCTAGACTGGAGAAAGGGAAAGCTGTAGGTGACTGCCGGACCCTCCATATACCTCCCCCCATGTCATGTCTAGAAGTGAGAGGCGCCCTTGTTACTGTTTTCTGATCAGCCTTTTGTGCTGTCCTGCCCTGTCCCTTCCAGATAAAGCAAAGGTATTTTCTTTCTTTCTTTGTTTTCATTTGAAAGAGGAAAAGAGAGGGAGAGAGGCACAAGGAGAGAGAGAGAGAGAGAGAGAGAGAGAGAGAGAGAGAGAGAGAGAGAATCTTAAGCAGGCTCCATGCTCAGTGTGGAGACAGACATGGGACTCAATCGCATAATCCTGAGATCATGACCTGAGCTGGAATTGAGTCAGATGCCCAACTGACTGAGCCACCCAGGGGCCCCACAAAGGCATTTTCTAATAGGAACCTCTAATATCTTAAAGAGGAAAGTAGTATTTTTGACTGTTGACTGTATATGCCAGGCGCTGTGTTAGTGCTTTACGTAATTAATTAACATGATTTTTTTTAAGATTAAAAATTTTTTTAACATCCATTTATTTTTGAGAGGGAGAGAGACAGAGCGCAAGTGGGGGAGGGGCAGAGAGAGAGCCACAGAATCCAAAGCAGGCTCCAGGCTCCGAGGCAGCTGTCAGCACAGAGCCCGATGCAGGGCTCGAACCCACGAACTGTGAGATCATGCCCTGAGCCGAACGAAGTCGGACACTGAACCGACTGAGCCACGCAGGCACCCGTGATTAATTACATAATTAATCATCTCTTTGATTCTTTCCAAGAGTTCCACCCTCCCATCAATGTGGGTGGGGAGAAGCAGGCTCCGCCCAGTTGGATACTTGGTCCGAGGAGTAACAGCCACTGTTTGAGAGCAGTTTTGTGGCTTCAAAAGCTCCCATCCCTGGGGCGCCTGAGTGGCTCAGTCGGTTAAGCATCCGACTCTTGATTTCAGCTCAGGTCATGATCTCAACAGTTTGTGGGTTCAAACCCTGCATCGGGCTCTGCACTGACAGTGCAGAGCCTGCTGGGGATTCTTTTCCTCCCCTCTGTCTGCCTCCCTCCCACTCACACTGCCTCTGTCTCTCTCGAAAATAAATAAACATTAAAACAACAGCCACCATCACCTCCCATCCCTTACGGGGTGGTGGGGAAGACCTTCCCTGAGGTTTGGGAGGTTCTCTTTCTCGCTCCCTCCCACTGTCTGTTGCCTCTGCGATCTCTAATTTACTCAGACCCTTCCTATCTTGAAGATCAGTGAGGGCTCCAGAAGTTCCCCACAGGAGGGGCTGCACAACAGGGATCTGGTCTGGAAGCTGTGTTTGTACCACAGAGGCCCCGTTTTCACTGAGGCACACTTACCGGGGAAGGCACTCTGGAGCTTGTGAAGGGGCTTCCCCCTAAGACATCTCTTTGGCAAAACTGCTGAGCACCCAGGCAGAATGAAATTGGAAGAAGAGGAAGGGACGAGTGAACAACCATTGATTTCTTGAATGCTGCTTCCGCGCGAGCATCTTGTGTGTTTTGATCATTCTGGACTGTGAGGGAAAGAGTTGTCGGGGATCCGTGGTGTGCTCCGGGATCTCGACTAGATGTAGGGTGAGCGTATAATTTACCATCCATGTTGGGGCCCTCTGGGGAGACAAAGGGGCCACTATCGAAAATTGCACCAGACCAAAGTATAAATTGGGACTGCCCTATGCCAACTGGGAGGTCTGGTCACCCTCGGCAGGAGGGAAATCAGATGCCCTCTGTTCCGGTTATCTATTACTGGGTGACACCTCCCTCCAAAATTTGGCAGCTGAAAGCCACAGTAATCCTTTTGTTGTCTCTGTTGGCTTCTGTAGGCCAGGAATTTGGGAAGGGGTTGTCTAGTTCTAGCCTGGGGCCTCCCGGGCCGTATTAGTTAGGTGCAGGTGGAGCTGGAGTAGCTGGAGGCTAGCTAGAACCTTCTCTCTCTCTCTCTGTGTCTCTGTCTCCATTTAGCCTTAGAGCCTCGCTATATGGTGAGTCCACACAGAGAGTTGAGCTTTCTTACAACATGGCGGCCCCGGGGCAGTCAGACGACATACAAGGGGGCCGAAGATGTCTGGAACAGGTATTCTGACTACCAAGCTGGCAGCTGCATGGCCCTCTACAACCCGGTCTCAGAAGTCAGGCGGCCCTTCTGTTGGTTACCAGCGAGTCACAGGCGCGAGGTTCTAGAAGAGCGCGTGGAGTGAGAGACGTTGTCGTGACCGTCTGAGGAGCCTAAAATCTGCTACAGATGCACCTGGCCTTTTCTTAAAATTTTTTTTTTTCAACGTTTATTTATTTTTGGGACAGAGAAAGACAGAGCATGAACGGGGGAGGGGCAGAGAGAGAGGGAGACACAGAATCGGAAACAGGCTCCAGGCTCTGAGCCATCAGCCCAGAGCCCGACGCGGGGCTCGAACTCACGGACCGCGAGATCGTGACCTGGTTGAAGTCGGACGCTTAACCGACTGCGCCACCCAGGCGCCCTGCACCTGGCCTTTTCTAAGAGTAACCAGTTGGTTGTCTGCAAAGGTGTGACTGAAGAGTTTAGGACAGAGCAAAAGCCAGAGTTTCGGAGGAAGTCTGGTCGGGAGGAGGCCTGGGCTGTGCTCGTGGTTTATCAAGGGAAATCTGCTCAGAGGAGTGAATGAACTTGTGGGAAGGGGAGAGTCACAGAGCCAGAGGCCTGGCGTTGTCCAGGGTGTGCGTTCTTGGCCGCACTGGCCGGAGCAGCAGCCACTGCCCCCCGCCATGTCCCTGGGCAAGGCCGTCCCCTCAAGCCGCCTCTGCTGAGAAATGCTTCTTCTGAATAATCCCGTTACTTGTTCCCACTCCCTCCCACCAAGCAGCCCCGCAAGACCATGAACCCATATGGAGCTTTCGCTGCCGGGAAGCATAGGCTGCTCAGGCTAACATTTCTTGTGCTCTCCGTTAATAGATGGATCGTCTGGTGATGCGTCAGCCTCACAAGATTGGCTAAGGGGAGTCTGGCCCTGCCTGGCGTGCGGGTGTATCCCAGACTGTTCTGACGGATTCACCAAGGTCGGCTGGTGGTGATCTGTCCGTGGGGCCGGCGCTTTTTCCAGCGTGCATCCACCTGCACCTCCTCGTGTGCCTTCTGTGAACCACCACGGGGGTTATCACCCCACTTTCTAGATGAGAAGGCCGAGGTGCAGTGAGGAGGCACGTTTTGCCCGCGGTCAGGCCGCCGGTAAAGGTGCAGTTGGAACAGCGGTCCAGGTGTGCGTGCAAACCGCAAACCTCTTCATGAAGGTCGGGGCACGCACCTGATGGCAAACCCGTCGGACGGTGTGCTGGGAGGAAGGGAAGCCTTGAGTCACCAGCTCACGCCAGCCTCCTAAGAGCCCTGTGGCCCCAACAAATTCGTAAAAATAGAAAACCTGGAGGGATTAAAGCCCCAAAGGACGCTTCAAGTCCCCCGCGGGAAAGGGAGGCTTGCCGTATGTTCTGATGGTCTGCATTCAAATTTATTTTTTTTTTATCTCAGCTGGATGTACACTCACCCATCACAGGATCAGCTCTCAGAATAGAGAGGTACCTGTTGAATCATCCACCCCACTTCCTGCCTCGTGCGGGCATCTCTCCAAGTGCTGAGCCATCCGCTTCTCTGCTGGGGCCTGAGATATATCAGGATTTGCAGCCCTGGTGACAGGAGACAAAATAGACTCCCATTTCCTTTGGAACCATTTAGCTAGTTGAGAGAGTGCTTGATTGTTTCAATGGGATGAGCAATGAGCAATAACCAGGTCTCTCCCTGGCTCCTTCTCTCTGCCCTGTGCTTGCTCTTCTTCTGGAAGCTGGGAGGTGGTGGGGACAAAGGCACACACTGGTTTTGGCTCAGTCTGGCTCTTGAGCTCATAGGTGCCCCTCCCGGGACCTCAGGCCCACTTTCTGCAACACAGACGTCGTTCTCTTTCCTTCTGCCCGCCTTGGCTCCCGCTGGCCTTAGGACTAGAAACTGTGCCTGGTGGGTGCCTGGAGAGACTTGTTGGGGCTAAGTGACTGCAGGTGATATTTAAGGAGGTCTCATGGGAGATACGGTTTCAAGGCAATGAAAACAGACATCCGTGGGGACAGACTGTCTGAATTTGAATCCAGGTCACCGCTAGCTTCATGGCCTTGGGCAAGTCAGGCAACTGAGTCTCGGCTTCCTTGTCTGTTAAATGGGTGGAATCAGAGGAAGTAGGTAGTGAGAATTAAGTCAGATAATACGTACAGTGCTTGAAAGAGTGCCTTAATCCAGGCCAGCTGAATTAGCATGGTCACCAGAAGCCTGTGGGGCTTTGACTGGAGCGATCGATGGCCACTTGTGGGGACCCCGGCCCTGAGTTGGCCACTCAGAGTTCAGAGAGAGAGCCAGTCATGAGCTCAAGTAGCTCAAAGTCTAGTGGGAAAGCAGATGTGGCTGATGCAGGGGTGCAATACCTATCAAGTGCTTAACGAAATATGTTTTGAGTAGACTTTTAAAAAGCAGATTTCACATGGAAATCCAGATTTGTGGCTTCTCTTATGATCTAGCAACACTGGGTTGGCTTTCCTGCACGGTGATAAGAAGCCGGAGCAGAATAAGTGTTGTAGCCTAGGCCAGGGTTTCTCTACTTTGCCCCAGTCCCCACTCTTCCCTCCTGCATCCTGTCCGCCCACATTCATGTTCAAGTGTGCTTGCTGCCTGGCCCTTTGGGAATTTGCAGACAGATTACGATGCAGTGCTGTGAATGCACTGGGAGCACGATGAGGGATAATAACTCATCCGTGGGCAGTCGGGAAGAGCTTCCCAAAGGAGCCGAGGTCCCAGTTGCCTCTCTGTAACACCCGCCAATGCTGCAGAACATCCTTGTCTTTATGGCTCAAGGATGTGAATAGAGGACACAAAGTCCTCCGAGCTGGCGGGATCTCTTCCATAAAGCAACCAAGGCTCAGTGGCTTGTGTGGTCATACAGCCAGTTCGTGGCACATCCAGGCTGTCAATCAGAAGCAGCCGTGGGCCTCGGGGGTCTGCAATTTGTACTCTGGAATCTCGATCCCCTCTCTGCCACCCTCCTGCAGCGTGGCCATGGGTAACTCACTTCATCTTCAACCTCGGTTTCTTCATCTGTAGGGTAGGGCTGGGGATTCTGACCTCAAGGGAGTGCTCTGGGGCCAGATAGTGAGAAAACGGGTAGGGGACACTCATAAGCTCCGAAGCACTCTAGGCCTGTGAGAGGCATCACGATGGTGGAGAAATAGCCACCTTCTTCGAACAGATTTGGCACATCTTTTCGATGTTATGGGGACCTTGTCCCCCACCTGCTTTTGCCATCGTCTCTCCTTTGCATGTAGGAGTGTGCACAGCCTTCTTCTAGGCGTGGACCCAGAAAGGGGACGTTTTGGGATTCTCTGGCCTTGGGTGTGAACAGGACTCCAGGCGCAGAGCCCAGGGGCTCCCCTCTTTCACGAGGCTCCCACATCAAAAGGAGATGCTGAGATAGAGAAGGAAGCCGACCTCCCTGGGCAAAAGAGGAGAAATGTCGGTAGTTACTTTGTTTCCTTTAAGGCACCTGCCGCTGCGCATCAGGGGCTACGTTCAAATCCCCGTTTAGTGCCTGGAACTATTGAGACAACATGGCCTTGTGGTCGACTACTGGATTTGGGAATCCCGCTGTCCCGAGTGCAAATATTGACTCCTCCGTATTAGCTGAGTGTGCCTTTGGACAAAACTTTAAACTTCTCTAAACCTCAATGTCTTCATCTGCAAAATGGGCTTCTTAAAAGTACCTGTTTTTTTGAGGGCTTTGTAGGAGTTAAATGACATTATGTGGTGAAGGGTTTAGCATATAGTGAACGGCTTAATAAATGCCAGATATGAATTGCTGTTATTGGAAATGGTAATAAACGTCCATCATGTTTGTACAGCGTCTTACCGTTTAGGAACTGGTCGTGTTTTCCTTAGCCCATCTGACATTCCCAACAACTCTTTGAGGTGGTCAGGGCAGGGATTATGACCTCGTTGCACAGGTGAGAAAACCGGAGCCCAGGGAGGGCAGAAGTCTGCTCAAGGTCACACAGCTTGTGAGCGGTAGAGCCAAGCTCAAGTCTCCTTGGATGAAGGATGCGCAGTGTCATTCGCAGGGCCAGGCCAGACCACCTGCACGTGCTGTCGGGCTGCTCCTCGGGCACTCTGGTTCTTCCAAAGACCCGTTTATAGAGAAATAATCCCGTGGGTTTACCTATTGAAACCCTTGTCCTACCTATTTATACGCTGAGCCTGTACCAGCTCCGGGGGCGAAGAAACTTGTCCTTGTGCCCTGGTGTCAGACTGGCTTTCTTGGCATCTGTCCCCAAATGACCTCCGCGGGGGTTTCCAGCTGCCCCCTCGCACCCTGATCCGTTTACCAGAATAGCCGCGTGTTCTGAGTTCTGGCCACAGGATGGCGCTGCTCCCCAAGGCATGAAATGTCCAGCCCCTCACCAGGACTGCATTTCCAGGTATGAAACCTCTAAACAGCTCCTATGTGCAAGTCACTACGGTTGCTGAGGAGAGGGCTTCGCTTATCCATTATTGTTATATAAACGACGGCGGCAAAACCAATAACACCCGTACGGGTTGTCACAGTTTCTTGAGCAGTTTACAGAGATCACCCGGTTCCATTTGCTAAATAATCCTGGTACGTGAGATGAGGCGAGTCTTTCTACCCACGTCTGAGGAGGAAATTGAAGCTCAGCAAGGTGACAGGGCTTGTGTAAAGGCCCCGAGCAGAGTGGCCGGCGGCAGATTGAATGGGGGAGACCAGGCCTCTGCCTCCTCCGTGCCTGTACTTGTCGGTGAGGACAGGGGCTATCTTAGTTGCCTTTCTGCCCCCATTCCTTCCTGTCCCTCTCGCTGAGGGCTTCAGCTGACGTCTGTGGCAGGCAGGGGAGAGGCAGGCGGGCTCCCTCGGGCCACTCAGCCTCTAGAAGCCGCAGTGCCGAATAGCTCACCAGCGCTCTCCAGAGGCACTCAGGCTGAGAGGTGCAGCGTCTGGGTTGGAGCCTGTGAAGAGACTTCAAAGAGAGGCCTCTGCTTTCACTCCGAGGCCCGGGCAGGGTGTGAGTGACTCACCGTGATTTAGCCCCTGAAGGCTGCCGGGTGACCAAGTGGCCAGGAATGATTCATTCATTCGTTCACTCATGTATTCGTTCAACAAACGCTTCCTACGTGCCCGCCGTGTGCTAAGTACTAGGGACGCAGAGACCAAAAGCACAGCCTGTGTCCTCCTGGGACTTTCAGAGCAGCGGGAGAGACAGAGGGCAGAGAGCGAACAATACAATACAGTTTGGCAGGCATTTCTCGGAGGTCTAAGTGTCATGGGGTTGAGTGAGTCTACCAAGGGCAGGGGAACAGGCCACACAGAGGAGGAAGCCTTTGGCGGGATCTTGAAGGATGAGACAAGTTTGCAGATGACCAGGCAAAAGGAGCCTGGAGGTGGGGGGGGGAGCGGGGGGAGAGTCGGGGGCGATGTGCAAGAGCTGTCAAAAGTCATCGGGCACTTGATGGGACAGGGGGGCAGCCGGAAAGATGGGGGGCAGCCAGAGACGGGCCTTGAAAACCATCGTGGGGACAGTGAATTTGTGTGTCATAGATGGAGGAAAACACATCAAGACTTTGAGTGATCACTCTAGGAGCTGTGCCAGGCTTGAGATCCAGAGTTGAACACTGTGGTTCTTGCCATCAGAGTTCAGAATTTCAAGGAGAACATGGCCAAAGAGAAGACCCTCGGTCACATTTGTTGAGCGCTGACCCTTTGCCAAGCATCGTGCCAACTGCTTCCTGAGCATTGGCTTGTTACCTACTTTGCAAGGCAGGTACTATTATCATCCCCACTTTTTAGCTGAAAAGCCTGAGACTTGAGGTGCTTAAGTAAGTTGTCCAAGGTCATAGAACTAGTGATAGTAAGAGTCAGGACGTGTCTTTTTTTTGCTTTTTGTTTTGTTTTTTAAAGTTTATGTCGAGGGAGAGGGAGGCAGTGCAAGTGGGGAGAAGGGCAGAGAGAGAGGGGGAGAGAGAATTCTAAGCAGGCTCTTTGCTGTCAGTGCAGAGCCCGATGTGGGTCTTGAACCCATGAAACTGTGAGATCACCACCTGAGCCGAAACCAAGAGTCAGACACTTAACCGACTAAGCCACCCAGGCGCCCCGTCTTTTTTACTTCTTAATGCTCACCTTTGCTAAAACTAATTCATTAATCTTATGTAGATTTTTTTATGCATGTGGTACAAAATTCAGAAGGTGCCCAGCGAAGGCGCTTGTGGTCACATCCCTGCTTCCAGCCCTCCCTCCCCAGAAGTGAACACTCTTACTGGTTTCTGGTGTTTTCTTCTAGAGAGGTTCTATCCAGACCCAAGCCCAAAAGGTAAGAAAAGACAAGTGCGTGGCTAATCACAAGCATGGGCTTTGGGAACAGCCTGCAGGGAATTGAGTCCTTACTCTTTTGGGTGATCTTGAAGAGTGTTACCACTAAATTGTGGTTTGAGCAAGGGTCAGGAGGTCTTGGAGGGAGCGGGGGACATGCCAGAGGGCTGGACTTGGTGGGGGAGGACGCGGTGACAGGATGGAGATGAGAGAATGAGGACCAGTGGGGCCTGGAGAGAGACTTGGGTGGGGGCCAGGCTGTTGGGGGGGGGGGGCGCCACGACACGTAGGTGTTTGGCAGGACTGGAGGTGCGCTGAGAGGGAGACAGGTGGCCCGTGGGTCTGGGACAGTCCCTGTCTGAGGTCTCATGCTGACGCCTGAAGGAGTTCCAGCTCATCTGGTCCACCCCGGAGCTGGGCCTCGGTCCCTGGGCTGACAGCAAGGCCATGGACTCAGGAGTCCGGGAGGTCTGGCCTGAGTGGCCAGCAGGGAATTCTGGGCAAGCCACTTCCCTCCCGAAGCTTCAGTGCCAGTGAGCGCTTCCCAGAGGTTCATCTCCCCGTTGTTCCTCACCGTGGAAGTAAAGGCAGGGTCGGTGGTGGGGGATGCGGGGCGGTGGGGAGCAGAAGTGCCCTGGCTGGAATGGGCTGGGGGCACAGGATCGTTCTCCAGAGGTTTCCAGGCTGCATCTGAACAAGCATTCACAGTGTGCAGAGTTCTCCCAGGCAGGTGGGAGCCTATACGTAGATACAGTCTTACATGTTCGATCTAATATGTGTATAATGTGTGTAATAACATGTAATACATACATTATTTTGTTTGTCCCCTGCTTCTGTTTTGAAACCAGTTTTCAAAATAACAAGCAGGTTCTCTGGTGTCCTCCCTTTTTCAATGCTGAGATGGTCTCATCTCCGGCCCTGGGAGCCCGTTCAAGTCGACCACTGAGCCTTGTGACCCAGCCTGAGTAGTCTTTGATAACTTCCTGGCTTTCTGGAAGAACAAAATGTTCCAGATTCATCTTGTACTTTCCCTTCCCAAGTCATGGAAACCGCCATTTCTCCGAGGAGCCCTGGCCCTGGTTCCCTTCCATGAGAAATGCCATTTGGAGGCCCCAGTCTGGGCTGGGGGGATGTGGGAAGCAGCAAGCTCGGGGCCAGGAGCCTACAGTCTGGCAGCTCCCTCCTCCTCCCCTGGGGATGGGGGATTAGAGGTCTTTCCAGACTCATCCAAGGCCGAGAACAAGACATGGGAAATATTCGTGCTGGGCACCCCTGGGCTGCGATGGCATGGTGGGAGCCCACGGACCTGGATTCCACCCCAGCTCGGCTGCTGTGTGTCGGAGTGACTCTGGGCAAGTGACTTAACCTCTCTGAGCTACGGCATCCTCATCTGTCAGATGGGGACAGTAGCACTCACCTCATGTCAGCTTGAGGATGACGTGAGACATCGCATTTAGGTTTCCGACATACGTCGCCTAGAGCAGGTACTCAGTGAATGTGAATTCCCTTCTTATCCCTCCTCGGCCACGTAACTTCAGCATCCCAGGAGGTGAGAACTGGGTTACTGGATGATTTGGGAAAGGGACAAGGGAAGAGGAAGAAATTGGGAAATAGAAGTTTGTGGACAAATAAATGGGAGGGGAGGTTCATCTAAAACAGGGAAGGTGATTTTAGTGGTCAGATCTGTCCAACAAAGGAAGGTTCTGTCTGCTTGGGGAAGGTGGGGAGCCTCCTGTTGCCGGAGGTATACAAGTAGAGGGAGAGGGACCATCGCCAGAGAAGCGTTCTTTTGAGGACTCCTGCATTGGCCGGGAGGTTGGTCCATTCACTCGGCACACTTTCGGAGTCCTACCGGTCCTTGCCCTGCCCTGTGATGGGACAGGGGATGCCAAGGTGAACGGGATACCATTCCTAGCCCAAGGAACTCCCAGTCCAGGGAATGAACTGATCTCCAAGGTCCCTCCTACTCTGCGGTTCTGGGCTTTAAAGTGTCCAAGCCTTGGAGGGAGTTGGCTGAGGATTTTCAGTGTGCGCCTTTTGGTATTGATCCACTGGAGCCGGAGCTGGCAGGAGAGGACTCCGCAGTGTTATTAGTGCGGAGGACACGCTGTAATCTGTCAGTGTCACCCTGGTCGCAGCTGGTGGGGGAGCCATCCTGCTGTTAACTCCTCCCTCCCCAGCAGCCACTGAGCGCACAACTTGTATAGCATCCCCCACCCCCGCCCAGCACCCTTTAGGAGGGAGAATTTATCTATCCCTTTAGGAGGGAGAATTTCTTTTTCTGTTTCTCCTGGTATGAGCCCTCTGCCCCCACCAAGGACATTCCTCTGTACCTTTAGTTACCAGATTTCCCTACCAGGAGCCCGTGGGAAGAATCCTTCTCTTTCGTGGCCAGCTTTGAGTCTTACCTCCGTGAGCCCTTTGCCAGTCTCTCAGGCAGAGCAATAGACTCTAAAAGACTGTCCTTGGGGAAAAAGTTTAGCCTGGTTTTCCAGCTAAGACAAGGAGAGAGACAGAGCATGGGAAGGAGGTGTGAGGTGAGCAAATGGGTCAGGGATTTGGTTCTATGGTAAGTGCTCCTTTTCAGCTGTGAGCACTCTAGCAGACTGAGTGGGTATGTACTGGGGGCTGGAGATGAAGTGAAGGGGGCCAAGAGACCACTGTTAGAGAAGTGGATTAGAATGGGGTTAGAATCGCGGTGCCAATAGACTGCCCGGCTTACTGTCCCAGCTCCACCATATTCCTGCTGTGTGACTTTGGGCATTGATCTTAATCTCTCTGATCCTCATTTCCTCTTTTGTAAAATGGGGCTAATAAATAGGACTTACCTCACAACGTTGCTGTTAGCATTAGAATGTAAAGTGTCTACATTAATGCCTGGCGCGGAGAGGGGGGCTGGATAGATTTCAGTCGTGATTATTATTACTCTTCATTGAGCACCACCTACATCCAGGCACGACACTGGGAGCTTTCACGTTCAAGGTCTCCTTGGAGCATTCCAGCTGCTAATCCCGTGTAGGGATTATTAAACCCATTTTGCAGATGAAGAAACGAAGGCTCTGTGAGGCTATCTCTTGCTTGCATCACACAGCTGGTAAAGGGTAGGGCTGGGCTTCAAACACAGGCCTTTCTAACTCTCCTGTCCGTGCTCTCCCACCTGCCCTTTTCTGCTGCCCTCAAGGGACGTCTGCCCTGAGAGGCGAGGATGCTGAGGCTTCCATGTCAGCTCTGGCTGGGGTGCTCTTTCGGCTTTCTCTACTTTTATTTTTTATTTTTTTATTTTTTTTAACGTTTATTTCATTTTTGAGAGAGAGAGAGAGAGAGAGAGAGAGAGAGAGAGAGAGAGAGAGAGAGAGAGAGAATGAGCAGGGGAGGGGCAGAGAGAGAGGGAGACACAGAATCCAAAGCAGGCTCCAGGCTCTGAGCTCTGAGCTGTCAGCACAGAGCCCGATGCGGGCCTTGGACCCACGAGCTGTGAGATCATGACCTGAGCCGAAGTCAGACACTTAACCAATTAAGCCACCCAGGTGCCCCAACTACTTGTATTTTTTTTAATATATATTCTTTTAATCGTAATTTTGTTTATTTTAGAGGGAAAGAGAGCTCGTGAGCAGGGAGAAGCGCAAGGGTCGGCGGGGGGGGGGGGTGGAGAGAGAGAGAGAGAGAGAGAGAGAGAGAGAGAGAGAATCTTAAGCAGAATCCACACTCAGCAAGGAGCCTGACATGGGGCTCTATCCCACGACCCTGGGATCATGGCCTGAGCCGAAATCAAGAGTCAACCGACTGAGCCACCCAGGCTCCCCTGGAGTTCTCTACTTGTAGCCTCGAGTTGTTAATTATTATTTCATGCGTGTTTTCTCTCTTCTTCAGAGAGCGTGAGATCGAGAAACATTTTTTCCTTCTCTCTAGCAACTGAAATGTTGACTTGGACCATGAAAGCTACAGAATTGACGGTGTTTCCCTTCTTGCCTTGCTTGCCAGGAAGCTTGTACTTTTTGTCATACTGCTTCTTTCTCCCTTCCAGGGTTTCCATTTTCTACCTTTAATATTGTCTTTACTTATGGGTTTTTTACTAAAAGCTGTTCCACTCACAGAAGGAGCTGTGTAAATAGAGCTTAACCGAATGGAAAAGGGCAGATTGCAAATCCCAAGTACATAATTCAAGTAAAACTATGAGCTTTAGGAAAGGGACGTACCTTCTTTTTTTTTTTTTAATTTATTTTTCATTAAAAAATGTTTAAAATTCACAGCCAAGTTAGTTAGCATATGGTGCAATAATGACTTCAGGAATGGATTCCGGTGATTCATCCCCTACATATAACACCCAGTGCTCCTCCCAACAAGTGTCCTCCTCAGTGCCCCTTGCCCATTTAGCCCATCCTCCCACCCACAACCACTCCAGCAGCCCTCAGTGCGTTCTCTATATCTAAGAGTCTCTTTTGTTTTGTCCCTCTTCCTGTTTTTATAGTATTTTTGCTTCCCTTCCCTTATAAACATAAGGGAACATTTGTATCTTAAATTCCACATATAAGCGAAGTCCTATGATATTTGTCTTTCTCTGAGTAACTAATTTTGCTTAGCATAATACCCACTAGTTCTATCCATGTTGTTGTAAATGCAAGATTTCCTTCTTTTTGATCGCCGAGTAATACTCCATTGTATCTATGTACCACATCTTCTTTATCCATTCATCCATCGATGGACATTCGGGCCCTTTCCATACTTGGGCTATTGTTGATAGTGCTGCTGTAAACATTGGGGTGCATGTGTCCCTTTGAAACAGCACCCCTGTATCCCTTGGATAAATGCCTAGTAGTGCAATTGCTGGGTCGCAGGGTAGTTCTATTTTTAGTTTTTTGAGTCACCTCCATACTGTTTTCCAGAGTGGCTGCACCAGCTTGCATTCCCACCAGCAGTGCAGAAGGGTTCCTCTTTCTTCGCATCCTCACCAGCATCTGTCATTGCCTGACCTGTTCATTTTAGCCATTCTGACGGGACATACCTCACTTCTATTCGCCCTGGCTCTGGCATGGTAAATTTTGCACAGAAAGCTCAGTGGTGATTCTCCCTGGCATGTGTGGGTCAGCAGCTCTCCTTGCACTAGAATAAAATCCAAAGTCCTGCCCCCCGGGGACTGACCCCTGCCCACCTCTTCCCACTCATCTCATGTCACTTGTCCCTTGTTTATCAGAGATAACCATCTGGGTCATCTTTTAGGTCTACTCACCCGCCAAATTCTTTTCTGTGAATTTCTGTGAAAGGAGCTTTGCACATTCTGTTCCCTCTGCTTGGGACGTTCCCTCTTCTCCCATCCCCTGTGTTTGCCGGGCTCACCCTCCTTATGCTGCAAATTTCAGCTGAAAGTATCAGTGAGAGGCCTTCACTGACCTCTCTATTTAAAGGGGTTGCGGTTTCTGAAACCACAATTACACTATATGTTAACTAACTTGGATTTAAGTAAAATTAAAAAAAAAAATGAAAGCACTGCTTTCAAAATTAAAAAAAAAGGGGGGGGAGTGGTTTGCAGTATCTAACCTTCAAAGATGGTGCCTAATGTTTCTTCACCTCTCAGCTGCATTCTACTAATCCCATCAGGAGGCGGAGTCAGTTTCTCCTCCCCCTGGAACTAACCTTGGGGATTTGCTTTTTGTTTTGTTAAAAATTTTTTTAAACATGTTTGTTCATTTTTGAGAGATGGAGAGAGACAGAGCATGAGTGGGGGAAGGGCAGAGAGAGAGGGAGACCCAGAATCCAAAGCAGCTCCAGGCTCTGAGCTGCCAGCACGGAGCCCCACGTGGGGCTTGAACTCATGATCTGCAGATCATGACCTGAGTTGAAGTCTGACGCTGAATCGACTGAGCCACCCAGGTGGCCCCGCTCTGATCACCAGAATATAGCAGAGGGACCTGCTGAGGCTTCTGAGTCTAGGCCCTCAGATGGGGAGCAGCTTCCAGTTTCTGCCACCTGGAATCCAGCTGCCATGCTGGGAGAGGCCCAAGACACCTGGAGGGGCCGCAGGGGGCAGAGATGAGGGGTTCGGGTCGACAGCTTCCCTGAGCTCCGAGCCAACAGTCAGCATCCACAACAGCATTGTGCGTGAGCCCGTTTGTTCGTCCCAGCCCAATCAAGCCCTCAGATGATTGCATCCCCAGCCGTCATCCTGTGGAGCAGAACAACCACCCAGCTGAGCCCTCCGAATTTTGAGGGATAATAAAATAGTTATTATTTTAAGCCACTAAGTTTTAGATGACTGAAGGAGAGGTCAACTCCTGTTTTGTTTTGTTTTGTTTTTTATATCCTTGCCCCACCTGGGTGGCTCAGTTGGCTGAGCATCTAACACTGGATTTCAGCTCAGGTCATGATCTTAGGGTCATGGGATCGGGCCTCCGTCGGACTCTGCACTGGCAGCACGGAGCCTGCTTGGGATTCTCTCTCTCTTTCTCTCTCTCCCCCCACTCTCTGCTTGTTTCCTGCTCACACATGCATGCGTGCACACACACTCTCTCTAAAAAATAGATAAATAAACTTGGAAAAAAGAAATCATTGCCCCAGTGCATTTACTTCATAGCCCTCATGAAAATTTGTGATTATGTAATTATTTGATTCTTAACTTGCTAATTTTCCTGCTTCCCCTCTGGAACAGGAGTTACAGGAGGTTGGGACCGTGTCTCTCTTGATTACCACCATCTCCAGCATCGAGCACAGAACAGCATGTAATGGGAGCTGAATGAATGAATGACTGGAAAGCATCAGGATGGTCCTCTAATGCCTCTGGGAATCAGGCTGGGGCATCACCAGGAAGGAGGTGGGTATGACTCAAGCCTTAGCTCTGGAGGGCTTTCGCAACTCAGAACTGCGAAGCCTTTCCTGACACGACCCTGGCACCCCAGACCCCCTGGTCCCTGCCAGCGAGAACTGCCCCTCCCTCCTCCTTGCTCTTCTGTGCCCTGTGGGGCCGTCCATTAAGGCACCTGCGACTCTGTGTGCTTTTGTGTGTGTAGATGATGCAGACAGGACAGAGTAGTCGGTGTGGTGTAGGACTCTGGACCCAGAGACCCTGCTGTTTGACCCTGTGCTCTGTCACACTGTGGTATCTCTTTGTGCCATGGCTACATTTTTTTGAGTGTTCACTTACGTAAGTGTTTATAGGTATCAGGCACTATTGTAATGCTTTTAATTCATTTATGCCACCTAACAATCTTATCAGATAGGTGCCGTTATTATTATTTTCCTTTTAGAGATGAGGAAACGGACTCATAGGTAATTTGCCCGAGGTTAGGCTGAGAGTAAGTGTCTAGAGCCTGGCAGTGGCTTGAACCTGGCAGTGAGAATCCAGGACCTACCCTCTTAACCCGCATACGTTTCTGCCTCTCTGGGCCTCAGTTTCCATATCTGTAATGGGGGTAGTAACACCTGCTTCGCAGGACTGCGATGATACATGATTTGATAGTGCCAGGCGTATTGTTGGCTCTCTATAAATGCCAGTTTGCTGTGGTAAGACAGATAACTTAAGCTTCCTGCAGGAAAGTTCCTGTCCTTGTCTTGTCTGTACGCTCGGGACCAAGATCAAGGACTGGTAGAGTGGACGTGGTCAATAAACCTGACAGACCGAACGAATATGTTTGTGTGAGTGGTTCTAATTCCAGAAGCGCGTGCCGTGTGTGTGCACACACCCATAAAAATACGTATGTGGACACACATAGGCTCACATGCTGTGTGTGTGGGGGGGGTAGGGTTGCGTCTTGAAGGTGTGCATGAGTGAACCTATATGCACACACCATATCTACACATTTGTGGAATGATATGCCGGCAAATGTTTGATAATCAGCTCTTTATTAAAAAAAAGAAAAAAAATCCCTGGGGCGCCTGGGGGGCTCAGTTGATGAAGCGTCCTGCTGTTGACTTCAGCTTAGGTCATGATCTCACGGGTTGTGGCTTTGAGCCCCTGCCGGGCTCCATGCTGACAGTGCAGAGCCTGCTTGGGATTCTCTCTCCCTCTTTCTCTGCCCCTTCCCGGCTCATGCTCTCTCTCTCACAATAAATGAACTTAAAAAAAATCCCCCATTTACAGCAGTTGCCCACTCCCTTTTCAAGGTGCCAAGGTGGCCTCCTGGAGAGCTGAGAGGGGATACACGTGGCCCACCTGTAGGAGGCAGTCCCAGCACACCACTGGCTGCTGGCTGTCCGTCTGTGCCAGCCTGTGGCTGGGAAGGCAGCCGGCAAAGTTCCTCGGGCCTGAGAGAAGTCTCCACATGTGGCCCAGAGAGGCCTCTTTCCAGAGCCCGTGCACCAGGGGAGCCAGTGGTCGTTGGCACCCAGCCAGCTCTCTCTACGATTGGCCTGGAAGCCAGTCCAAACTGACCCTCCTGGTTAGTCAGGTCTCCTGAGACAGCAGCCTTCCCTCCCCTGCCTCCATTGCCCTCAGAGTTTGGTGAGGTCAGCACTCTAAGCCTGGAGCGCGAATGGAGAAGGGAGGGGTGGCGGGGGACTGCGGAGGCTAGGAGACCAGGGCCTGGAGCCTGCGTGAAGCGAGTTCCCTGCGCAGGTGTGGACACGTTTCTTGCCCTCTCTGGGCTTCAGCAGTGCCCTTTTGCACGAAAGGATAGGTCTTCTGAGCTCTGGGACCTCTTGCCTTGAGGGCTGGACCTGAGGATTTGAAATCTACATTGAAAAGCCAGAGAGAGTCTGTGCTGACCTCAGACTTGGGCAAGAGGGGCCCTGTTTTGGGCATTGGGCTTCGGGGAAGCTAGCTGTGGCCCTCTAGGCCATGCCCCCCTCCGTAGGGGGAAGAGTCCATAATCCAAGGGCATGTGCTTACCCTGAGCCCACACCCCTCTCTCAGAACTCTCTCTCTGGGGCCTGCTACTCAAGAACTTCTGCCCAAAGGATCCTAAGCCAACCTCCAGGGTTGGCTGCCATCTGTCTTGAGGTTGGGTTGGTGTGAGGGATGGTCAAGGAGTTGTTGTTTGGGTGTCTGTAGCTGGAACTCAGGCGTGCAGGCTGGGATGGACACCCGCTTTGTGCTGAACAGAGCTGGAGGTGGGAAGGGAAGGGGGCCAGGCTTGGGCTAGGAGCCAGGCTGGGTTTGCCCCTTGCCACTTTTGGGTATAGCATCCAGACCAGGCTGAGAATTCCAAATTCCAATCTAGTATTTTAGGTCACCACGAAGAGATGTTTGTCAGGATGGAAGGATGGAACATATTTTAAACTTTGTTTGATTTGTAGCCTTTAAATATTCAAGTTTATGCTTTGGGGGCTCTGTATCTACTCCTACCCTGGGGCTTGCAGATGTTAGGGGTGATCTTGGGGGAAGAGATGTTTGGGGAGGGGGTGGCTTGGTGGCGTGGCCTGACGGGACCTGAGCTGAATGGAGCAGGGAGTTCTGAATGTGGGCCAATTCCAGAGTGGAGTTTTCTGGGGCCTCGTGGTGTGGGGATGGGATTCTCTTAGGTCTGGGTCACTTGGGTCTCCTTTGTGTACATCTCCTTTCTCTTGGACCCCAAGGAGACCTGTACAATGACTATGCTTCCTCCCCACGTCTTATGCACTGTCTCCCCTCCCAGGGACCCTGCCTTCCAGAGCTCATGAAGAATCCTTGATCTATGTCAGGACTGGGGTCGTGGCATCTGGGACATCGTGACATCTGGGATCCTCCCCAGTTCCCATCCCTGTGTATTATCATGGCTGTGTCGAAGATCACATATAGGTGACTCTTCTGGCTTTCCAAATGAAAATATTCAAATAACCAGGCCAGTGAATCCCAGCTATTGTAATGAATGAGATTTCCGTGGGGTTTTGTTTGTTTGTTTGTTCGTTTTGTTTGTTTTTTTGGTCTGCAATGTTGGATATCAGTAGGACAGAATGAAGCTCTTTTCTCTTTTCAGAACAGTGTGTTATAATGTTTTCATTTTAAACAAGCTTTGGTTAGCTTTCCCTTTTCCTGTTTGTCACCCATTTGGTTGTGAGTTTGTACCTGACCTTCCTCGTTAAGGATAATAAATTCAGCAAGGTGGTGATGGGCAAGGGGGCCCAGAGAAGCAATAAAAAGAGGAGCAAAATAAAAAGCAAAAAAGAGGAGGAAGGAAGCGGTTTACAGCTTGCCAACGGATGAGTTCCTTTTTGTTTGCTTTTTAAATCTTGATTTGATTTTGGAAGACCTTCTTTCCTCCCCTCCTATTCAGTATGACAGGTTTTCTCAAAGTTCAAAGGAACTAAATGAAATGTGTTTAATGGATTTTAAGAGGTGTTTACAGTGCTCTTTCAAATAGCTGATGTTGGCAGTTTGACCAGACCAGGGCTGGACATCGGCAGGCTGGCTCTTTAGCTGCCTGCAAATGGGGCCTTTCTCCAATGCCAAGGGTCAGATTCTCCTGTTGGCATCTTGTTATGGGCTGAATGTTTGTGGCCTCCTGAAATACATGTATTGAAGCCCTAACCTCCAGTGTGAGGCTATTTGGAGGTGGGGGTCTTTAGGAGATAATGGGTTAGATGAGGTCAGGAGGGCGGGGCTTCCATGATGGGATTAGTGATCTTTAAAAAAAATTTTTTTTTAACGTTCATTTATTTTTGAGATAGAGAGAGGCAGAGCATGAATGCGGGAGGGTCAGAGAGAGAAGGAGACACAGAATCTGAAACAGGCTCCAGGCTCTGAGCTGTCAGCACAGAGCCTGACGCGGAGCTCGGGGCTCAAACTCATGGACCGCGAGATCATGACCTGAGCCAAAGTCGGACGCTCAACCGACTGAGCCACCCAGGCGCCCCAATGGGATTGGTGATCTTATAGGAAGAGAAAGAGAGACCAGAGCTTGGTGCCCTGTAAGCACACAGAGAGAAGGTGACCATTTGCAAGCCAGCAAGAGGGTTCTTACTGGGAAGAGAATCTGCCGGCACCTAGATCTTGGACCTCCCAGCCTCCAGAACCTGGAGAAGTAAATGTCTGTTGTTTAAACTTCCCAGTCTAGGCCTTGTGATAGCAGCCTGAGCAGACTAGGACACTCCCCATTTTGTCTCTCCTGTTAGGAGAGACCCAGCGCTTCCTGCTAGACCCTTCTCATTTGCCTCCCAATCCACAGTCCCCTCGGAGGAGCAGTTCCATGCAGGGAGCCCTCTGAGTTCACCTGCAGGGTCACGTTCATTCCAGGCTGTACACCTTCCTGGAAAAAAATTGAAACCCTGGAGTGTCACTGGGATGTTGAGTGGGGCTGGTTTGTTCTAAAACAAAGAACTCAAGGACATCATGCTTGCCATCTTCAAATATCCAAAAGGACGATTGTGTTCGAAAGGGAAGGCACTTGTTCATTGTTGCTGGATTCAAAGGAAGAAGTGGATTGAAATTCATCTTGCAGAGGAGACTTTGACCAATGAACGCTGCCCAGCCCAGGCTAGGCTGCCTATGGAGGGGATGAGCTCCCTGTTGCCAGAGGTGTGCAAGTATCCCTAAAGGATACTTACAAAGAGACTCATGACCTGTGGAGTGGGGACATTCTACTGCATGGCTTCTAAGCCTCCCATCCCCCAGCTCTGAGACTGCACAGCTTCAGGATTGTTTAGTTGGGAAAGCAATTAAAGAAATCCACTGACGTGAGGACCAAGCTATAAAAAAAATCTTTATTTCATGTACCAGGATTTTTTTCTTTTTTTTTTTCTTTTTTAAGTTTTCTGCTTTTTAAAATTTTTTTTTTTCTGTTAACAGTCTGAAAAAAAAAAAAAAGGACCCACCAAGAAAATAAATCGGAGGTTGGTTTCTTGAACTGGTTTGAGCTGGGCATGAGCAATCAGCTGCCCTGGCGAGCAGTGCCCTTGACAGCCCCCCTCCCCGCTCCCTCCCTTCGGGCCCCCTAGCCCTTTCTCCGCAGTGCTGGCTTCACCCTGCACCCAGATGGCCTTCTCCAAGCGACCCAGGCCCCAGGCCCCAGCCTGGAAAGAAGCGCCAGTTGCTACCCCACAAACACTCTGCCAAAACCCAGAGAACTGGGGCCAATTTTCCTCTTCCGACAGCACCCGTTTGTCTGCTGTTTTCCTGGGGCCTCTCCTTCTCTCTAGTCCTTCATCTTTTTCAGGTTTGGAAGCTGGTGGGGTGAGGGAGGGAGAGAGACTGCGATTTCTGCCCAGACCGAGAAGGGCTGTGTTGCCACCGCGCTAGCCTTGGCCGCCTTGGCTCTGCCCCCGGGGGGGCGTGGCCTTCTGTGCGCTCGGGGACCTGCAGATGTTCTGCCCTGTGGCTCAGGCTGTTTAGGGTTCCAGCTGCAGCTGATTTGAAAAAAGGGCTTTCCTTTCCTACTCCCCGCAACTCTCCAGAGCTCAACTTTAGGAACTTCAGGCCAGGTCAGTGCGAAGCAAACCAAGCGGGGGCCAGCAGGGGCCCCCCACTTTGAGCAGAGTGGCTGGCAGGCTGGGCTGAAATCCACACTTGAGAAAGCTGTTGGGTTTCCGTTAGTCGGAACTGGCCTTTGATGGTCTGGGAAGAAGGTGGAGGAGCAAAACGGGACGCCCCAGACTTTAGCCCATGGTGTCAGCTTAATTTGGGGGGTTGGTCCTCAACCTGCGATGCCCTCCGTCCCCTCAACCTTAACCCCTCCCAGCAAACCTCAGAGGATCCTCTTTTTCTCTGACCCCCAAAGGCAGTGGGGAAGGCCTGGTGGTTGTTAATCTCTTCTCTCAGAGAAGCCCCCTTCACTCTCTGTGACTGGGTTATGGCACTAAAGAAAGGGGACACCAAATGAAGAGTGACTTTAGGGACCTCTGGTGCCTTCTCCCTCTCTGTCTGAATGGCAGGATATGTTTGCTCACATGTGTGTATTTTTGCTCTGACATTGGATGTGGGGGCAGGGGCTTGGGAGCACAGTGAGGAGGCATATGGGGTGTGTGTGTGTGTGTGTGTGTGTGTGTGTGTGTGTGTCTGAGAGGCTGACTGATGATTTGGGAATGTTCTCAATGTCTGGGGGCTGGATGGCAGCTATTTTGGTCATCCCTGGCATCTTCCTCTGGGCAGGTGGCACGTCTTAAAAGTCATCGACACCAAGAATAAGAATGGGCCTTTGAAACTCATGTAGGTCAATCCTTATGCTTACATAGGGGAAAACTGAGGCCCAGAGAGGCCATCGCAGCAAGGGATTCCAAAAGCCAGAGCTAGATTTTAGACTGGGGCCCTTTCCATGCATGTGAGTGTGTGTGTGTGTGTGTGTGTGTGTGTGTGTGTGTGTGTGGTTGTTGTCAATGGCTTTGGAGGGCATGAGTCCGTGTTCTCTGAACCCTGCCTCTGGCTATGTATGGGAAGGAAAGGGTTTAGGCTGAGAGTGTATCCCAGCGTGTGATTGGAGCACAGGGCCCGGAGGAGTGTGTACGTGTGCGTATGTGAGTGTGTGTGAGTGGGTATTCGATCTCCTTCGTGTAGACCGGGTTCTCCATCGTGATTCTCTCTCTCTCCCACATTAGCAGCACCTTCCTGGTATAAGGAAGAGATCTTTCCTCACAGAACCCTCCCACCCTGTCTCTCCCCCCAGGGCCCTCCTCCTCTCCCTCCCCCTGAGCCCAGCCCTTATATCTTGCAGCAGTTTGGTTTGGTTTTGTTTTTTAATGGATTTGTATATTTGTTTTCTGTTTTCTCTTTACAAGTTCCCTGCTAAATTTTAAGTCCCCCACCCCACCCCATTGTTTTGTTTTCACAGTTTAAAGCTGGAAAAGAATTAAAAGAAAAATACTGTCTGATTTTCTTGCAAGTAAATCCACTTATTATATATTTACATTTATTTATAGTCTGTGGTTTTTTTATTAAAAAAAAATCACCACTTGTTTTTCCTTTTTCTTTTGTAAAAAGAAACCTTTTTGCAGTGTCGTTGTTGGACTCGCTGGGCCCCCGGGAGGGGGGGCTTCAGTGAGTCCAAGGACCCCCAAAGGGTCAATGAGCCCCCCTTCCCAGGGGGCAGGGGGCCTATGAGTCTGGGGGTCCACCATCGCCCCAGGGTCATCAAGTGGCCCTGAGGTGAGAGGTGAGGAGGGAGAGCTGCTTTATAACCCCCCGGGGGGTGAGCATCTCCCGCTCCTAGGGACAGGAGCTTGGGGTGGTGACCCCAAAAGCTCACCCTGAGGATTCCAGGGTTTCCGGGCATCTTGCAAGCCAAAGGCAGCCATCCCCTCTCCTTCCCCTCCCTCAAGGCCTAGGAAGTCATCACAGTGGGTTAAGGACCATTAAGGACTGGGAACTTGGGCGCTACGCAAGCCCCAAGTGCACCCCCCTCCAGGCACCTTTCGGACAGGAGGGACCAAGGACTCTAGGGTCACCTGGAGGCCTACAGTTGCCCCATCGATGCTGGGTGGAGCCGGCTCGCAAGCCTCGCGAGCCTCGGAGCTTGCCCAGCGTTCCTGGGGCAACCATCCAGAGGCTCCAGGGACCTGGCAGTGACCGAGGGGCTCACCCGGCCCTGGGGCCCCTGAGTCTCCACCCCCCCACTCGCCCAGGGAGGCAGAGCCCGCTTGGGGTTAAAGAGAACAGAAAAGTTAACTCTCCCGCATTAAAACAAAAAGTAACATAAACCCCTGATAAATGCAGAGAACATCCCCCTTCCTTTCCGCTCCTTCTCATTTTTTTGCTTTAATGTTATCTTGGTTCCCTTTTATTTTTTCGTTTAAATTGGTTTTTATTAAATGTTAAAATAATGGTACATGGGAAATCATGCATTTTCTTTTAGATTTATTTTCTATTTTAAATTTTTTATCCTCTCTCGCTTTTTTTTTTTAAAGTTTGTTTTTCTTTCCCTCGGTTAATATTTTTTCACATTTCCTGTCGTTTTGCTTCTGTGTTCCTCTTATATTTTGTTCTTTTTTTTTTCAAATTTACTTGTTATGTTTTTCTCTTTTTTTGTTTTTTTTTCGTTTTTTTTGTTTTTTTTATTTTTTTGTTTTTTTGTTTTTGTTTTGTTTTGTGTTTTTTTTTTTTTTGCTCTTGGAAGGTCTCCCCTTCCCCTTGGATGGTCGGGTTCCCGCCCCCTCCCCTGCTCGCCCCACCTCCGGGCGCACGCGCCCCTCCTGCGGCGCTGCCAGGCCCCTCCCCCACCCCCTCCCGCGGGCTTCATACGGGGGTGGTCCGGCGGTTGGCTGTGTTGGAGTGGAGAGAGTCTTTGTTCTCCTTCTGGATACAGTTGTGGACTTGGAGGAAGCTGTTATCCCTGTCGGAGTTGTAGGTGGCGGTGGGCGTGGTGGCGGCCTTCAGGGGGTCCCTGCTGAGGGTGTACATGGAGATCTCCGTGGACGGCAGGGTGTTGAAACCCTTGATGCCCACGGGGGAGGCGTCCCTGGAGTGTGAGGGCTCGGTGGAGCGGGAGCTGGAGCGGCTTCGGCGCTGGTAGCGGTAGCGGTAGCTGGGGATGCGGGTGATGGCGGAGGCCTGGAGGTAGTCCGTGGCGCGGGCGGTGGCCCGCAGCTGTTTGTGCCGGTCGATAAACATGTGCACCGCCAGCACCCCAACCATCTCGGCGATGATGAAGGACAGGGCCCCGAAGTAGAAGGACCAGCCGTACGAGTAACTATTCTTTTTGGAGTCGCTCTTGGAGGGGTCTCCGGCATTGGCAGATATATACACGATGATGCCAATGATGTTACTCAGACCTGCGGGGCACAGGGACGGGTGCGGAGGGGTGGGAGTCAGAGCGGGGGGGGGGGGTGGTTAGTTTCCAGCAGGATATCAGGCCCTGGGGAGGGGGGAACCGAAGGGCAGGGGCAGCTGGGCGGGCTCTCCCTGATCCGGAGTTTTCAGGGTCAGTGCTCTACAGTGACATAGGCAAGCATCACCTTAATATTTTTGTCACGCCACTGAAGAGAGCCACAAAGGGGAGGGCAGTTGGAGACAAAGATGCGGGAGTGGAGGGGGAGAAGGGAGAGGCATTCTACCGCGCGTTGAGTCATGATAATGGACACTGTTTATTGAGCGTCTGCTACCTGCCTTCACTATTGAGCGCTTTCCAGGGGCGTTGCAAACTGAGGAAAGGGATCACAGAGAGGTTAGGTGACTTGCTCCAGGCTGCACAGAGATTTGAAGCTGGGATTGCAGGAGGTTCAGACTGGCTCCTGGAGCCAAGACTGCCTGGAATCAAAGCCCTTGGCAAGGTAACCTTAGAGTTTCCAGATCTGTAAAATGGGCAGAGGGATAGGACTGGCTCTTGTGGGAGTGACTGATTAAATGACTTAATACCTGTGAGGCTCTTGGGGGCGGGGGTGTGGTAAGGACTACTTAAATGTTCCTCATTCTTGTTAAATGGCTCATCCCACAGCCGTGTTCTGTCTCTGGCATCTGTAGCAATGTGACTAGTCCTGTGATGGGGCTGAGGGACGTGGTTTTAGGTGCCTGCCTGCACCCAAGTGGGACAGTGAGGGGACAGGGCAGTGAGGACAGGCCCAGTATTCTGAGAGGGACCTGGGATCCGGGCCCTTTGCTAAAAGGTAGGAGGAAGATGGGCCATTTGGGCTGAGAGACGGGGTCTGGGGATGTTCCTGGGGGACTCCGTGGCGGCGGGGGGCTTGGACGTTGTTATGGGGCGGGAGCCCCAGCACAACCCACCTCCCCTATGACATGACCTGTTGCCAGTCCTGGAGATCCCTCTTCCCCCTCCCCCCTCTCTGTCGAGTCCTCCCCGTCGCTGAGCACCCCAGCCTCAGCCTTTTCCCCCCAGGCAGGCCTGGGCTCTGGCCCAGCGCAGCGCAGTGGCCATTACCTGCAGACACGAAGAAGATGCCGGCACTCAGGATGATGTTGTGTCGAGTCTTGTAGAACTCGCTGGCTGCGATGCAGAGTCCACCCATGAAAAGCAGAATCACACTCAGGATTGGGAAAATGCTTGAGGCCCTCACGGCCCCTGCAGAACACAGAGGGTCAGGGAGAGAGAGAAGGGCACAGCTGTGAGCCAGAGGGACGCTAGGGGGAGAGAGTGGCCCGTGGGAGTGGGGAAGGGGAGGGGGAGCAAGCCACTGCCCAGCTCGTGGCCCTTCAGGGGCTCCTCTCTGCCTACAGGACCAAACCAGGGCCTCATGAGGCCCACAGGGCCCTGTGTGACTTGACCTCTGCCCCCCTCAGGCTTCATGCCTCCTGGTCCCCGTGTCTCCTCTTGTCAAGCCACAGCACCCTTCCCATGTCATGTAATTGCATGCTTCTGACTTTTGACGCACTGACTTTTCTTACTAGAATGTTTCTCCTGTTCCTTTTGACTCAGCAAATTCTATTCATCCATTAAAACTCAACTCAGGGGCGCCTGGGTGGCTCAGTCAGTTAAGCCTCCGACTTCGGCTCAGGTCGTGATCTCATAGTTCGTGAGTTCGAGCCCCGCGTCGGGCTCTGTGCTGACAGCTCAGAGCCTGGAGCCTCCTTCAGATTCTGTGTCTTCCTCTCTCTCTCTCTCACTCTCTCTCTCTCTCTCAAAAATAAATAAACATTAAAAAAATTAAAAAAAAAAAACCCTCAACTCAAATTCGCCTCTTCTGTCAAGCCTTCCCTGACTTCCTTAGGCAAAGTTATTTGTCCCTTCCTCTGTGCTTTGGGGCACAAGGAGAGGCAGCGTGTTAGTTACAGTGGTGAGGGAGTCGCACAGCCTGGATCTGGATCCGGCTTTACCATGCGTTAGCTGTGTAAGTTTGGGCAAGCTGTCGCTTTGCGCCTCAACTCTCTCATCTATGAAATGGGGACGGTAATAGTGCCTACCTTGCAAGACTGCTGTGAGGATTAGATGAGTTGATTCTGATAACGCACTGGGATGAAACTCGGAACGTATGTAGTAAACACTGGTTAAATGATACTTATTACAGGAAAAAATTGTTTCTACATATGCTGCTACCATAAAGCCGTGGGGTCCCTTGAGGGCGAGGACTGTGGCCTTTTTTTTTTTTTTTTTTTTTAGTTCTTTCTTTTTATTCTCTCTGTCCCCACCACACCTCTGTGTCAAAGACGCAGTAGGTCCCCAGTAAAGGCTCACTGAGTGAATAAGTGTGGGGAGGGCTTCCAGAAAGAAGCAGCAGCAGACATGTTACCAAGAAAAGAAAAAGTGGGGCGCCTGGGTGGCGCAGTCGGTTAAGCGTCCGACTTCAGCCAGGTCACGATCTCGCGGTCCGGGAGTTCGAGCCCCGCGTCAGGCTCTGGGCTGACGGCTCAGAGCCTGGAGCCTGCTTCCGGTTCTGTGTCTCCCTCTCTCTCTGCCCCTCCCCCGTTCATGCTCTGTCTCTCTCTGTCTCAAAAATAAATGTTAAAAAAAAAAATTTAAGGGGCGCCTGGGTGGCGCAGTCGGTTAAGCGTCCGACTTCAGCCAGGTCACGATCTCGCAGTCTGTGAGTTCGAGCCCCGCATCAGGCTCTGGGCTGATGGCTCAGAGCCTGGAGCCTGTTTCCGATTCTGTGTCTTCCTCTCTCTCTGCCCCTCCCCCGTTCATGCTCTGTCTCTCTCTGTCCCCAAAATAAATAAATGTTGAAAAAAAAATTTTTAAAAAAATGCCTGAGAAAATAACAAAAGGCATTTGCTAAATTTATAAAAAAAAAAAAAAGAAAAGAAAAGAAAAAGTAAAAAACAAAGAACAACAACAAAAATGCCTTCAGGATAAGATAAGAAGCAAGGACTGACAAACAGGCAAGAGAAAAGAATACCTTCAGGAACATTTGCCACCTGCAGGTGAGAGGAAGGAGGCCAGAGGGACGCAGGGTGGCTGAGGGCAGGGGAAGGCAGCTGGGGGAGAGGCAGGCCAGGCAGGCAGGCTGTGTATGTGGGGGACAGTGTCCGGATGAGGTCCTCCCTAAAGGGTCTCTGGGGAGGAAAAGAGCTTTTCTCTCCAGATTCAAATAGGCAGCGAGTGACCTCAGAACCCTGATTGCTCGTCCCCGGAGCTGTGGGCCAGGCGGAGCCATCTGGAAGCTTGTGTGAAGAAAAGGAAGTTTTCTTTACGTGTTTGGGCTGTTTAAATGGCTTCTGAGGAAGTTGGGTCCTATTAGAGGGCCTGTTGGCTCAGCCCTGGGGTGGGGATAAGGGTTGGCTGGGGATGTGCATCTTGGAGAGGAAGGTGCCGGGGGTCGAGCCTCCCCTGGCTCCCCACCCCTCTGGGGGGCAGTGTGGCAAAGAGAGTTTTTCTGTATAGAACTCGGGGCATTTTTCTAAGAGGATTTTAGGCAGTGTGCTGCAATGCGTAGCATAAAACCCCCCTTCCCTCTTCCCCGTGGATCTTTAGGAAGTCTACACTGCTTACTGATGCTGTTGGGTGAGTCGATTATTTTAGGGGGACTTGAAGAAAGGTGAACCTGAGCCGGCGCTAGAGGAGGAGGCACACAGAGGGTGCAGTTGGGTTCCTGGGCAATCCGGCTTCCCTTCTCCCGACGACGGATGGGCCACCTCCCCCCAGACCTGAGCGTTCTCCCCCAGCAAGTCATTTCAAGAGAACCGTTCTGTCCCCAACCTGGTTGCCCTTCCCGCACATCCCTACACACGCGCACACACGATTGCAAGGTGCCTGGACTTGCACAGTCAATGCTGCCTGAATCCTCATCTTCACAAGCACAAGGGGAGAGGGGAGAGAATCTCTGATAAGCACCATTCTGTGTCGAGCCTTGAACGAATACCTGGCATACATTCTGTAATTTAATCCTCATAACAGCCCCATGGGCTGTGTTTTTTAGCCCCCGTCTATAGACAAGAAAACTAAAGCTCAGAAAGGCATAGTAACTCGCCCAAGGCAGCCCAGCTAGTGAGTCAGGATTCAAGACCGGATCGGCCCAACTTTTGGGCCATCCTGTACTCTCCCTCTGGGGCTTCCAAGGAGCCTGGGAGGGATGCTGCAGAGTCCAGAGATCTGGGTGTAGGGTCCCACCTATGCCACTCACTTGCTGTGTGGCTGAGACAGGTGCCTCGTCCTCTCTGGTTTGCCCATGTGCAAAGCGGGTGTGGACCATCAGATGATTTCTCACGCTTCTGCCCTCCCTGTGTGGATACGATTCCTGACCAGCTGGGAATAGGGGGGTGATGGCAAGAAGGAAGAAGGACAGGTTGGTGTGACTTCCAAGGGGGCAGTGGCAGTGGCTCAGATGAGCAGAGCGAGACCCAGATGGAGGCTGGGCAAGGAAGCTGCTTTAGAGCAAGCAGGGACTCTTACATTGGAGAAGTTTCTCGAAAGAGTTCTTTCCCGCTAGGCAGTGTCATAGGCTGAGTGGGGATTTGGGAGTTCGTCACATCTGAGCTCAGACCGGGCCTTGTCCCTAACAATGTGTCCTTGGTGCCAAGGGTCTTTACCTGGCTGAGTCTGTTTCTGCATCCTGGAGAATGGGAAAAATAACCCTAATACCCAGCTCCCGGGAATGTAAGGTTTGCTGTTCACAGGGCAGTCGGAAGGCCAGGGGCCTGGGCATCGCGGGGGAGCTGGTTAGAGCCTGCAGATTCTTGGGTCTTACACTGCCAGCTACTGAGTTAGATTCTACATTTTTGCAAAAGCACGTAACACAAGTCACGTGCATGTGAAAGTTCGAGAGGCACTGTTGTCAAGGTTACATTGCATGGCTGTCCTGTTTCTACCCTGGAAAGGGTACAGTAAATGGTACAATCATTATTTCTATCGTCCTGCCCCCTCCATCCAGACACTTCTTCCCCACGAATTGCCTTGATTCCCACTGAAGCTGGGGGTGGTTTTAGTGCTAAAGTCTATCGCGAGGAGCAGAAAGTATCTGGTTTATTCAATGAACAAATATTTATCGATCTCCTATGAGTAAGCATATGGAACTCTGCAGTCCCTACCAACAATTCTGGAGCTCTCCCTACAGCATCCTACGTGCCTTACACGGATAAACCCATTTAAACCTTACACCAGCCCCACGAAGCCATGGCCTTGGCTTCAAGGAGGTTACAAATACCTAAAGCAGGTATTGGCAGACTTTTTCTGTAGAGGGACAGGTAGTAAATATAATCATTTCTGGCTTTGCTGGCCATATGTTCTCTGCTGCAACTACCTAATTTAGCTGTTGTAGCTTGAAAACAGCCACAGGCAATACGTAAACAAATGAATGCGCTTCTATTTCAATAATACTTTATTTACAAAAACAGTGGTGGTGGTGGGGGGGGGGCGGCGCAGATTTGGCCTGCGAGCTGCAGTTTGGACATTTCCTGGCTGAGAACATAATATGCTGTACTGGGGAAGGGCCGCATGGTCCCGGAGTGGGGAGATGCTTCGCTTTTAACTAGCTGTGGGTCCAATGAATAAACACAGGTCGAGTGCCCGCCGCTGTACCAACTTCCAGGCTGGGCATGGAAGACACAGGGGTTCAAAAACAGGCCTGGGCCATGTCTTTATGGGGCTTACATTCTCATGAAGGAGATACATGTCATCAGGTAATAACACAGATATTATGTAATTATCAACCAGGATAAAGTGCTATGGAAGAAAGGTATCCATATGGCACCATGAAGGTATGTGACAGGCTGATGTCACATATAGATGGCCAATGTTCATCGAGCGGTTCGTGTACCCCAGGGCTGTTCTAAGCACTGTGTATCTATTAACTCATTAGTTCTCATTACAGCTCCGTGAAGTAAGTACTTTGGTTAGCCCCCATCAAGCGGCAGCTAAAACTTGAGGCACAGAGAGGTTAAGCCATTTGTCTGAGTCCGCCCAGCAAGGAAGTGGGGAAACTGGGTTGTGAACCCAGGAGGTCACCCTCGAGGGCCTGTGTGTCTTCACCACCGCCCTCCCCTGCTTTCAGACATGCACGTCTTGCCCCTCAGAGCATCCTCTGAGCTCACGTGGGCATCAAGGAGGGCTTCCCCCAGGGAGTGAGGCTGGGGCTGGCATCTGAAGGATAAGGAGAAGCTAACAGGGCACAAGAGAGGCGGGATGTGGAGTGTTCCAGGGAGAGGAAGCAGCGTGTGTGCGCTCCAGGGCTGGAGAAGCATCCTTGCTCAGGGAACTGGAAGATTCTGGATCGCAGAGAGCCACGGGGGAGCTTGGGGAGCCCTAAAGGGAACGAGGCAGGCCAGGGTCGGGGGCTCACGAGGTACAGGCTTGGGGCACAGAACTGCGGTGGGCTGAAGCTGTAATGGGGGGGGGGGGTTGTAGACACAGAGGTGGGGCACAGATGCACCTGCCTGTGGAAGAGCAGAGGGCTTAACTTTGAGGCTCCGGGCACCCTGGTGTGAAGTGATGGCCCAGCAGGGGCTCGTGCAAATCATGTGGTATGCCTGGCTTCCGCTTCCTTGTCTGGATTAGGTGATCTCTAGGGTCTTGCCTGTCTCTGATGGCCCTGTGTCCCCCAGACCTCCCCGCAGGGTCCACTCAGCCAGCCAGGCCACAGTCTCACCTGTTCCCTGTGCCAGTTGTGGCCTTTGATTAAAATGGTAGTCTTACCAGGTATATGGAGGGCGGGCTCCCTATTTTCCGGGTGCAGTGCTCAACCCTTTATGTCTGTTATCCCACCTGGGTTTTTTTTTCCCCTTCTAAGCGGAGAGGATCAGCGAGGAGCTGGCTCAGGGGGGGTTGCTGGGCTCTTGGGCTTTTGTCCCTCACTCCCCTCCCCGCTGCGCTGGATGGGGTGGCCAGGACCACAAGTGTGTGTGTGAGCATGGGTGCGAGAGAGGTGGGGAAGGGGAGAGAGAGGAGGAAGGACAGAGCGAGGGAGAAGGAAGGAGGAAGCGGATGACGATGGATGAGGGGAGAGAGAGAAGCTGAGAGCAGTGGCTTGGGAGCCCGGGCTCCACACAGGGCCTCCTTGGAGCCCCGTCCCAGCCTTCCCACCAGCAGTGTGGCCTCCGTGCCTCCAGTTTCTTGCCTGTGTAATGGGGACACCAACAGCACCTACCTCCCGGGGTGTTGTGAAGGGGAACACAGGTAACATATAAAGTTGTCAGGTGTGTTCTATCTAATGACATAAGGAAAAGAGTTCCAGAAGCCCCGGAGCTTCCTTGGGGAGTGCCATCTGCGCGGTGCCAGATGCTGTCCCATTCCCTGTTGTCTCCGGGGCTGGTGATCAGCTGCACCAACCCAGGAGAGAGGCGCCCTGCGTGCCTCCGCCAGCCATGCCCCCTGCCCTTCTGAGCCTCAGTTGTCCCCCCTGCCAGAGGGAGGTCACGAGCACACCCAGCTCATAGCCTGCGACGAAGAGTAAGGAGTAAATACATTTCAAGCAGTTAGAAGAGTGCCCGGTACGTGCCAAGCACCAGGAAATGTTAGTTTTGTCATCTTGGCAGAAGGCACCGTTGCTGTTTCTCACGGGCCCCGGGTTGGTGTTGATCACAGTGCGGCTTGTGAGTCAGGACTAGGTGGGGAAGTCAGCGTGCTGGGTGCCGCCAGCACTTAGAGAAATGAAGGGGGACAGAATTCAAAGTGTCAGTGTGCGTGGAATGCACGAGGTTGGAGCCGTTTTGAGAAATGTTTGCTCTGGCTGCATGGATGTGAGTGACTAGGGGTGGTGGCTTGGGATGGGCCCCAATCACACTGTGACCAATGGGAAATACCAGCTCCCATCTCCTGGACACAACACACACACACACACACACACACACACACGCACAGCCTGCAGGGACCTGTAGACACGCAGCAGACCCGAGCAAACACACATTCAGACAGACGCTCAGATGCGCGGACACACGGGCACCGAAAGACACAGAACACAGCACAGACTCACACACTTGTGCACAAAGACCGACACACTGACAGTCACAGGAAGTCACACCTGGGCCACCTCTGCCTCTTCCTCACCCGCTCGCAAGCTTTGGTAAGGATAAGGATGGGCGGGGGCTGGGGCACCGTGGCAGACACATCGATGGCCCCCCAGAGCGGGCTGTGGGCAAAACAGGTCTGGCCATCATTTGTTCCTGGGCAAGCTAGTGACAGGTGGGCTAGAGCCACACTGGCCACACCTTCGTGGGGCCCAGATGTCAGGAGGCTCAGGGTGGTGGCCAAGGCCTGTCACCAGAAAGTCCCTGGACTCTGTGTTCAGGAGAAGCTTTGGAACTCCTTAAATACCCATGGGGGTTGGGGGTAAAAATGTACATTCATTCATTCATTCATTCATTCGTCCCATTAGATATCTATGGGGTGCCTTCCTTCTGCTGGGCCCCCCAGGAGGCCTGAAGCTTGGTCTGATGGCTTGAGAGCAAGTGAGCCCCACTTTCTTGCCATCCCAGGAGATGAGCTCTGCGTTCCTGTCCAGCCCTTCTGGCATGCTCTCTCCTCCTCCTCTGTTCTAGGTCCTCCATCCAGCTGGTGGAGCAGGGATGGTAGGGGTGGCCCGGGCCACCCACTTGCCACCCCCTCAGCCCCCTTCCCTGGGGCCTCCTCCTCTTCCTGGCCTCTAAACCTTGGCATCCTGGGGCTCAGACTCTGCACCTCTTCGGTGCACCACCGCCTCGGGCCATTCATCGGCTCGTGGCTGTAAATGTCCTCCACCAGCTGACAACTGGCAAACTTCTCTCTGGGCCAGGCCCTGTCCCGTGAGCCCCAGACCCCAAGGCGTCTCCCCAGGGAGTCCCATAGGTTTCTCTGACTTAATGTGGCCGACACTGAGCTTCCGATTCTTCCCAATCCCAGCCTTGGACTCAAACCTTGACACCTTCCTTTCCTGCGAAATCCACAGGTAGGCTCTCAGGAAAGCTTACATGCAATCCCTTGGGAATATTTTCAGGCTCCGACCCCTTCCCACCTCCTTCACTGCTATTACTTGGGTTCAGGACGCTGTCTCTTGTCTGGATTTATTGCAGTAGGTTCCTAACTGTTCTGCCTGCTTCTGTCCTTACCCTATTTCAGTCTCTTGTGAACGGAGCAAGCAGAGGGTCCTGTAAAGTGTGAGATAGTGGGACTCCTCTGCTCAGACCCTCTGATGGCTTCCTGCCTCAATCAGAGCAAGACCCAAGCCCTTTCTAGGACCCACAGGGGCCCCCAGGCCTCTCTTCCTTGGCTCTTCCTTGGCTTCCCCTTGCTCACTCCACTCTTGTCTTTCTGGCCTCACTCCTGCGCCTCAAACATTCCAGGCTCCAGTCTCAGGGCCTTTTCACTTGCTGTTCCCTCTGCCTGGAACATTCTCCCCTCACATTTCCACATGGCTCCCTCTCACCTCCTTCAGGTCTTTGCTCAGATTTCACAACAAGGATTTTATGGACAACCCCCTCTCCCCGGAATTTCCTATCCCCCTTTCCTGCTGGATTTTTCTCCGTATCACTCCTCATAGTTTCACAGACCATATAATTAACTTGTGAATTTCGTTTGTTGTAGCTTGCAAGCACCATGAAGGCCCGTCTTAATTTTGTCTGCAGGCAAAAAGGACCCATGGCCCATGGGTAGCTCAGATCTTTCCTGGCCTCCCGAGTACTGGGACCTCAGGCCCAAAGAGCCAAGGAGAAGATACTCAATGGGTTTCTCGGGAGCTATAGCTCTGCCAGGAGAGGCCCACAGCCCCATGCTTACACACGGTCAGGCCTCTTTCCGTCCATGCCAGCAATGTGCTGGCCCTGTGTCAGCCTCTGAACAGATCCTGCCCTTAGGTTGAGCAGAGTCCAGTAGACTGTGCCCCTGACCTTGGTAATAGCAGGAGCTCCTGCCACCTTTCTGGAGCCCACCCTGCCCGCCCCGCTGCCCTCCGAGTGTGAGGCGGGCCGGGCACGAACAGGCAAAGCCAGAATGTTTGGCTGAGCCCCTTTCCACCCTCCTAGGTCTCCTGCCCCCCACCCTGCCCCTCCTGCCAGTCCTCTGCTGTCCTCTGGAAACCCCTTGGGGTCCGGCCCCAGGCCCCACCCCCAAGCTCCTGCTCTCCCCTCCCCCCACCTCAGCCGTGTCTCCCAAACAGCCCCTCACTTCTGGCGGCCACCACACCTATCGCTCTGGTCCAGGCGCCATAGCCTCTCAGCAGGATGCCAGCAGCAGCGGCCAACTGGCCTCCCTGTCCCCGCCCCGGCCGTTGGCCAGAACGGACCTTCCACATCAGTGTCCCCTGCTCACAATTCCGTCACACTTAGAATGACACCCGATTGGGCTCCTCCGCCGCCTCTCGGACCTCGTGCTGTGGAATGTCTTCCATTCCTGCACTGCGCTCAGCCAGCCGGGCCTCCCCTCTGACCCCCACACCCCCCGCCCCCCCTCGCCTTAATAAGGCCCTTGCTTTCTCACCAGTCCCCCCTCGGGCACGCACTTCCCCCAAGTCCTCTCGGCTCTGTCCTTTTCCTCATTTAGAGAAGCTGTCCCGACCACCTGTCCTCAGTAACACCCCCCACCTGCCCTCCGCCCACCGCCTCACTCTCCACCCCCTTACAGCCAGTTCTGGAACGGTCTCAGGGGGCTATTTGTGGTCTTGCCCATTGCTTCTTTCCTCCGCGAGAGTGTCACCTTCACAGAGGCACCGGTTTTGTTCTGTTCACCCTTGGATCCCCTGTACTGACAACAGGGCTCTGCACGGAGTGAGTGCTCAGTGAATGTCTCAAGAGTAAATGAGCGAATGCTTCTAGAGGCCCAGTCTCAGCCTTGGTGCCGCTTTCTCAAGGGGACCCTTCTGGAATCATCTCCCGTTTGGGGGTTAGGGGCCAGGCTCCCTCAGCACCACACACTCCATTTTATCCCTGCCTGCGTCTTGGCATTCATGCTACCTTCAGGGGCCTGTTTCTATACAGTGAGCCCTCAGGGACAAGGGCGGCATCAGCCCCTCTCACGGCCTCCCACGTGGCAGGTGCGTTGTGAGAATGGGTGTAACCGACCTGAACTGGAAGCCGGCTGAAGCCCCGCCCATGGGGCTGAAGCCCCGCCCACCTCCAAAACACAGCCCCGCCCCCCTCCCCACTTCAGCGGGGCTGGGGATCGGAATAGAAGAACGATCGAAGAACGATCGATCCCTGGCTTCTAGCGTCTCGAGAGCTTATTAAGAATGAGACCATCTAGTTAGAATGTATTAGGATTTAGACTCTATTGATAAGGATAGGAACTCCCGTCTTCCGGCTTTCCAGAATTACTTTTGTTGCCTAGCCCAAGATTAGCGTAGTCTAGATCAGGGGTCAGCAAACTATGCCAAGTGCAGCCTGCTGCCTGTTTTTGTAAATGAAGTTAAGTTTCCTGGGAGCACAGCCACACTCATTGGCTTCCATTATGTCTAGACTCCACGGGCAGCATTGAGTAGTTGGGACAGAGGCTGTATGGCCTACAAAGCCTGGTATATTTGCTGTCTGACCCTTTATAGAAAAAGTTTGCCGACTCTTGTTACAATGCTCAAAAAATACTGTTGGGTTAAGTAAGCTTAAATCAGACCCTTGGAATCCTGCCCTGTTAACAGCAGTTAACCAATTCAGGTCTTTTGTCCGGGGACACCCCAGTGAACCAAACACTTTCTGTGATTCTCTCTTAAACAATGAGGCTATGGAGGTATGGAGTAGGTAGAAACCGCCACTGAAGACTCCTATATCTGCCCTTTATGTAACAGACAACATTTATGGAGTATCTGCTGTATTCCAGAAGCTGTTCTAGGCACAGCAATGAAGGAGACAAAGTTCCTCCTTTGAGCCCTCTAGCTGATTATCACATCCTTACTGTGCTCAACCAGGGTGGCTCCTGGCACGAGGCTTAGGCTGTGGTCCCCCTACTCCCACCGCCACCAGCAGGCCGCATCCGTCCCGCGCCGTGTCTCCCGAGGCCAGCTGTTTCTCTGAGGGGCCTCCCGGCCAGGCTGGGCGCTGCCTGGGGCCATGAGCTGCGCCTGTATTTTTCACCTTGATCTCCCCAGCACCGAGCGCAGGCTCTGGCCTAGGTCTCAGCCCGCTTTTATGCCACCGCACTGCTCCTGCAAGAGCCCCAGACGTGGTAGTGGGGAACGATAGCCCAACCCGTCTTTTAGGACTTCCATTTAAGAGCAGTGCCTTTCGGGAGTTCATAACCGGAAATGATGAGCATTGTAAGATATTTTTCTCCCTTTCAAAAGAAATCTATAAATTACATCGTGTTCCCTTCCTTTCTCTTCCTCGCCACTGGGCTGACTTCATGTTCCATGGGCTTTTCAATGAAACCAGGTTGATTCTAAGGCTGACCCGAGAGTTGGCTTTGATGTGAAGAGTAGTTACTGAAAGAGGGTGATCCATGTAATGAAATGCCTCCTATATTTTCCATAAAAGTGATCAGAGAGTGATGCTAGCCATTCTGCTGGGGGCGGGGCGGGGGGGAGGCGGATGGGAGGGAGGCTTTAGCGGCCTCCGTGCGGCTGGGAAGGTCACCGGGGACAGAAGGTGGGGACGCTCCTGGTGGAGAGCAAACCTCTTCTAGAAGAGCCTCTTGAGAGCGTGGAGCACAGCTTTCACCCACTTCTGCTTGGGTGGCTTTGCTGTCCCAGGTGTCAAGGACCCTCAGCCCCTCTCCTGGAAATCCCTTTCTCAGGGAGCATTTTACCTTGTTAGTTTTTGTTGGTTCTTGAGAAGTTTTCTTTGGGACTCAAAATGCTTTCTCTTGATAATATGCCTCAGGTGGATTTAAGGTCACAGCATGTACCTCAGGATTTAACCGTGACTTGATTGCGGGGGAAGAAAAAAATCTCATGTATTGTTCTCGGTCGAAGTTCCAATCTGAAACTGCCTGATGAGTTTCTTCATTGAGTTGGTCAAGAAATATTTACTGAGCGCTTATTATGTGAAGGGCATTGGGCTGGGAATATGAATACGTGAACGAGATAGGGTGGGTCCCTGGCCTAACATAATTGGTGGGACTGCCAGGGAGATGTTTACTCAAATAGATCAGGACCCCACAGCATGATAAATGTGCTGTGCTCTGGGAACCCGTTAGGGGCCCAGAGGACTTCCTGGAGGAGGTGATGTTTCAGGCTGGGACCTGGAGGATGAATAGGAGTTTATCAGACAAAGGGGAGGGAAGAGGGTCACAGGCAGAGGGAACAGCATGCATGAAGGTTTGGCCTCCAGACAGGAGGAAAGGAGCGAGGCTCAGCTTTTTCCTGCCCTCTGCTGATACAGGGATCTCTGGATAGTCCTGGCCTTTGGTGCTCTGGAGGTTAGAAGGACTGGACCCACCACCAGAAGGGAGAAAAAATTGCATGCACTCACGGAGGAAATATTCTGCTGTGTCAGCTTCGTAATCTGCATCCTCTGGGAAGTGATCGATTTGCTTGCAGAGACCTTTGAAGTTCCCTGGAAAACAAGAGGAGAAAGGACACGTGAAACATCAGAGTTTCCAGGGGCTCAGCACCCACTGGCCTCTTGCTGACTTCTGGCTCTTCTGAAGCTGGCTCAGCCCTCTCCCCGGCCCCTGAAGGAAGGTATCACTTTGTCTGTTTGGACATCTGCCTGGTGAATCAAAACACACACACCCGCGGTGCAGTGGAAAGGATCTAAGGCCTAAGACTTCAAAACCCAGCCTTCCGTCCCTGCATCGAGGCTTCTGAGGATTAGCTGAAGCTTGGCGGGCAGCAGAGGTTTGGCTCGGGGCTGGGGACTGCCGAGGAGGAGGCTGATGAACCCGTCAGTACACCCGCCTCTGTGCCCCAGCTCCGCTGGGAGTCACCTCGCATTTTGCATGCCAGAGAGCAGATCGCTTTGCAAAGAAGACAGACCCCACACGGATGCCGACAAACGTTCTCACAGCCCTTAAATGAGCTTGCAAAGTGCCTTCCCATCTGCAGGGCCTGGAATCCACTGTGCCCAGCCCCTGGCTGCTCTGGGCAGGGGAGGAGGATGATGGGGGGATGATGGGGAGGGGTTGAGCCCCCAGTGGGGGCTGAGCCCCACTGCCAGGCTCTTGAACTATGACTCATTCTGGCTCTACCATAGGCCTGTGAGAGGACTGTTATCTCTTCCATTGCACAGATGAAGAAACTGAGGCTCAGGGAGGCTAAATGATCCGAGTAAGTACTTGTGGTCAGGAAACGATAGATCCAGGGCTCCAACGACGGCCTTTTGACTCAATCTTTTCTGGCAGATGGCCGGGAAGGTGAACACAGGCTCAGATGAAAACCCAAGGTCCCAGCTGGCTCCACCAACGACTGTGAAGTGAATGTGGTCTTCGTGAAGGACTGATTTGTGGGCTGGAGCTTGCCAAGCGGGTCTGCTCCGCCACAGTAGAAACCTCTGTCAGTTTCACACACGGTCGTACCACCCCCCCCCCCCCCCCCCCCCCCCAATGCAGACGAACTTTCTCTGAATGAATAAATAGGCAAACCCATGCTGGCAGCTCCTGTGGCCTGGGTCCAGCCTGGCATTCCTCACCTGAGAGGTGGAGATCAAAGGAGTTCTTCCTTCGCGGATTAAATGAGCTGACACATATAAAGTGCTCAGAGCGAGTGCCTGGCACATCGGTAAAAGTGCTTGGGGGCATCGCTGTGAGGGAGAATTGGATGCTGACTATATTCAGCCACTGACATTTGGGATTTTTCTGTGACAGTAGCTAATATAACCTAATTAATACAGTTCTCGGTCCGTGTTAGCAATCTGTTTTCCTATGGGGTGCTGAACCTTCATATCCCATAAAGTAAGTAGGTTTTATCATGTACTACGGATATGATTTAGGAATTTTAGGGCATTCTTACATAGACCTGTGTATGTATCATATACACCTGCTTCTATACGATACAAGTGTACTTCTATAAAGGGAAGCGTTTTAGGCATTTCTAAGGCTATTATTTTATGCGACATATTGCAGAGAAGATGGTTGATCGCCCCGATCACTGTCTCTGTACCATATTCACCCCCTTTCCTGACTTCTGCAAGAAAAACAATTCCCCAGAGGATATGGAGACTTCTGGTAACTTCACTGAAGCTCTGTGGGGACTCAGGAGCACAGCGTTTCGCTTGAAATGCTCCCCTGGGGCAGAACCCTTCTTGCCCACCCACCCTGCTTCTCTGCCCTCTCCTCAAGCATCCCCAGGAGGCCTCAACTCCCTCTAGGACCTGAGAAGAGTCTACTGCTAAGAGTCTAGCTGCTAAGAGGATAAAATCTCCTCCCTACTGGTAAAATTACAAATCAGTGTATTTGAAAAGTGCTTTGCAAAGTGCTTTCATTTGCTTTCAACTCAAGCTGGCAAATATCTCATCAGTGCCAATCTGGTGCCGGGCATCTTTGTAAGCAATCCGTGCAGGAGGTGAGATGTGGACCCCGAGACTCCTCACAAACTGGGGACACGGGGCGGCTGGGGGGCTCTGTCGGTTAAGTGGCTGACGTTGGCTCAGGTCATGGTCTCACGGTTCATGAGTTCAAGCCCCGCATCGGGCTCTGTGCTGATGGCTCGGAACCTGGAGCCTGC